>NC_044014.1:11956250-12558125 GCF_900496995.4 Aquila chrysaetos chrysaetos
ATTTGCTGCGTGAATGTGTGCAGGAAGCCTTACAAAACACGGCTTTCGGGCTGTGAGTTTTGGCAGTCTTTATTATTCATGAACTGTGAGCAGGGACTTCAGTCATACGGCATCACGCTGCTCTCTGCCTACATGCAGGAAAATCTAGAAATCCAGGGGAAGAAAGTGTTCGTCAGTACAAACTCACCATCCCATCAGCGTGCAATGAAGAGGGCACTCAGGCTGGTCCGGAAGCATCTATGTAGGCAGAAGTTGACTCACAGGGAAAAAGCGGTGGGAAGGGAATGGGGCTGAGCTGGGAAACAATTTGTCACTTGCCAGAACATTTGTCCAGCATTGCTTGCGGTGATACTGGAAGCCCAGTTTGGGAGGGGGTGGTGAAGTGACCCGCCCTGCCTGATGCTCAGCTCTCGTTCCCACCACTCTCCTCTTCCAGGAGCGTGGTACAGACACATGCACATTCCCTCCCCTGCACCCCTGGGACCTCTTGGGAGCCACCCCAGAGGCAGTGCTCTGGGAAGTGTGGTTTGAGGGGCAGCTTCCCAGTTGGGAAGGCTGGTCGCTGGGACACACCACCACCCAGACCTTAGTGGTGCTACTTTGGGTATTGGGACATCTGACACACATTCCACTGGCTGAATCACTGACAGTTTTTGGTTGTTTACAGTACACCTCTTATCTACCAGGAAGGAGAAAAAATATTTATTTGGACTGGTTTGGAAAGATCTTGGGCACCTGAACTCATGGGACTTAGAGACAGATGAAACAGCTTTGCCTTTAGAAACTGTTCCACCAGGGGAGGCCAGTCCTAGAGAAATTGGTCGCTGCGCAGCCGGGGCGTCCCTGTCCTTGAGCCTACAGACAACAGGCTGCTGAAGCTGCCGCTCTGTTTTTTTATCCTAACAACCCCACGAACCGAGTAGCCACGAAGAACAACTAAAGCTTTTCAGGGAATAAAACACATTTGTGATATTGCTAGCTTGCTCCTGGGTCTGTGCCTGGCACTGCGCCTGGCACTGCGATGAGTTACGAATGCGTGGTGATAGGGACTCTCTTTTCTATACCTATACCACACGGATCGCTGCCGCACCCTCCGTGCATGATGCGCTGCTAGCTAGCCAGAAATATCATCAGACCATAGAGGTGTCCCACCAAGAAGCACACACATGGTGTGAGGCCTCTGAACACAAACCTCCAGAGGCAGGGAGGGAAGGCAGCCAGGGATGTGGAAGGGACAGAGCTTCCCAGGGATTCCCTCCATCCGCTCCCTTCTTGTGGAGGGAAGGCAAAGGGAGAGGAAAGTTGTAGCCACAGAAATGCAGCAGCAGGATGAGACAGGCCTGGAGAGTCACAGCTCGGTATGTATTTCCCATATGGTGGCACCATATGGTGACTCTACCTTGTCACAAGGTCAGCGTGGGAAGACTGCCCGTGCATTTTCTACTAGTGTGTTTAAAGAGGGGAGAAACCACCCTCACTGCCACAGGGAGACCACAGGAGAGCTATTTGCACATTTTGGCAATATCCCAACGTTGTTCCTAAAGGCAGGTTAAGTATCTGCTCTCCTTTCCCACCGCCTGCCCAAGCCCTCTCCTCAAGGTGGTCTGGAGCCGCCCAGAGCTCCTTGCAAGGGCCATGAGCAGAGATATGAGTCCTCCCTGCCCAGGGCAGACCTACAGTAAATTTGGGACAAGAAAGACATTTCACTGTGGGATTTCACTCTGACTGACAGAGGTTAGACTGTTATTTCCAGAGGGCTCAGCTTGACCAGCTCACACTTTGAACTTTCTTTGCCCTTTCCATGCTGCAGCTTTAAGCCCAGAGAGATGAAATGGTGTGCCTGCTTCATGCTGGCCATCCAGCCCGGCGTGGCGTAGGTGGCTCTATTTTAAGATAATACCCAGGTTGTAAAAAAAAAAACCAAACAGGTGAGAGGTAGATGTGTCTGCTTCTGCTGCTCTTGCTGTGGGGACAGAAACCTTCAAGAGGGAGATGGTGCGGATACCGGGGGGCAATGACTCCCCTGAAGGAGCAGCAGGTAGGCATCCTGTCCTCAATTAACACTCACCTTCACACTATTTAGCTCAGGCCCCAGGGGCCGGTGCTGGAAGGTGTTGCGAGGCTCAGCCTCCTCCCTACAGGCTTATTCCTTAACAAGAGGGCATTGTGCCTGCCTGCGGGAAGCCCGGCCTCATGATGCTGAGCAGGACAAAGGCTCGATTTACCCTGTGAAAGAACTGGAAACCAGGAAGGGGCCGAAGGCAGCCAAAGCCCGCTCTCCCTGTCTGAGACACTTTGGATTTTGATGCAATGGGGTGATCAGCTGCGGGCACAAGTGGTGGGGGCTCGGGGCTGCCTGGCCTCAGCAGGAAGAGCTCTGGGGCAGCGTGGAAGTGCGACGTGTCGGGGCCTTATTGCTCCAATCCTCTCTGTTTCCCACGGCATAAATCAAAAAGAGAAGTGCTCCAGATACTCTGCAGCCAGACATAAACATACTCATTTTGTGTTTCACTTGACACTTAAGTGAAAGCCTCCTGCATTGCACATCTACCCTAGTGCACAAGAGGAAAAATGGGGTCTGATGTTTGGAAAAGCCACCTGTGATCCTCCAGCCCTTTGACGTTGGCAATGCTCTGCCTGTTTCAGAGAGCGACGTACAGTGTATTGTTCTTTCGAAATAGTTTCTGCACTCCAAGAATCTAGAAACTCCTGCCATGTAGTAAGATAACCAAGACAGGAATTACGGGGGGACATTCGAACATCCCTCTGAATGCAGGCGAGGACCTGCAGAGAGAGGAGAGATCCCATGCCCAAAGCCATCAGATACCTGTGACCAAACACAGGACTGTCTCTCCCAGGACAGGTCATGCCGGTCGGTGACAGCAGCAAGATCCTTCGACTGCCCTCCTGGAGGGTGGAAAGGACACCTTGTTCTGCCACCTCTGAGTTATAAGAGCCGAGAAGAGTTGAAATTAAGAAGATAAGGGAAAAACGGTGGCATTGTCTGAGGGAAGGTGGGAACATGGAGCCACGGATCACTTCGTACATCTCAGAGAGAGAGGAGCTCAGGGCAGGCAGTGATGGGGACCACACAGGCATCTGACCTGGAGCGAGTCTTGAAACTGTTGTGAGAAATGCCTTCCTCCAGCCATAAATGGGGCGGTTTTCTAGCTCACCAGATAATGACTTGGGCCGGCTGATCCTGGCATCCTCCAAGCTGCTGTATCTAGACACAAGCACACAGACATGCAAAAAACCTCCCACAACCAAAACAAAAAAAATCCCTCCCTAAACCCCAACCCTAAAGCACTTAATTGGGGCCAGGATTTAGCACCCACCATTTTTCACAGCAGGCAATTTTATCCATTTATGCAGCTTCCATTCTTTGTCCTCAAATTCAGAACTTGGGTAGAAGGCATTTCTCCAGTCCAGTCACGACTGACAGGATCATTACAATACATATTTATTGCTGTGTATTGTAGCTGTCAGCCTGAATCAGATCATTTTGGACACCCTGGGAGAAGCTACAGTGAGCGTCTCTCACGTTGGCTACCATGCAGACGTGGTCCGGGGAGGCAGGAGGTGATGTGACATGCTGAGCTCAGTGCAGAAGGAGCCACAGCTAGAAATAAACCCTGTCTTGTGGTGGACACTCATTAAACACTTTGCTGCAAATGATTCCCTCCTTCCCTTCCAGGCAGTTCAGGCACCCATGTCAGCTGGATACGTTAGAGACAACCCAGAGGAATGACTGACATGCGTTTTGACCCTGACATTTGGGATTACGAGACATTATGAGTGCATTGCTGTCACGTCAAATACCATCCCATTAATTCTCCAGCGAGCACAGGTCAGTGGGAGACGAAGCCCATCAGCAAGCAGCAATTGTGTTGATATTTCCTTGCTGTTAAATGCTAATAGCTCCACCTTGTAACTTCAGCCTCATTACCACACTGCAAAAACATCCAGATACGGGAATTCTCTCTTTCAGCTCCTTAAACTTTTTTCTTTTCTTTTTAGATCAGAGCTCAAGAAAGGATATGGAAGTAGAGACAGATTTTATGTCAGATTTCGGTTACAGCAGGCTTCTGTCTATGTCATTAATTGCAAGGTGGTTGTAGCTGAAATATACATTGCAAAGGATTTATAAAAACAACTGTAATTAAACTCATATTGAGGCATTTTCTTTTGCTGTCACACATAAGAACCGGATTGCATCTGTACAGCAAGCTCTCAGCCAGCTTATTCTGCAGAACTAAAAAAGATGCTCTTGCTGTGGGTTGCTGTGGGCCTGATTTATGAAAGGTTCCTCCTAACAATACAATCCCAGCTTGATTAGCTACATAGTGCCTACTCCTGAAAAGGGATTTTTCTATTTCTGTTTCTTCCTCCAGTGGGGGATTCCCTCTTAATTAGCTGCAGAAGAAAAATTGCAGCAGAATTGGAGGCAGAGAGGGAGGAGAGTGTGGAGGTCAATTCTTCCAAGTCAGAAGGGTTATTTCTCACCAGCTGCTGCAGAAGATGTTGTCCATCATTTCCCTGGAGAAAATAAGTTGCAGTCCTAGAGAAAATTTTGCAGGATTACTAGAATTTGAACTTGAAATGCTCTCAGTCATCTGGCCCACTTCCACTGCACACGGTGGATGAGACCAGCACAAAAAGGCAGCGATGGGAAGCAAAAGTCAACCAAGTTCATGTGAGAAATGAGACTTACATTTTTAGTAGCGAGAATGATTAACCACTGGAACAAACTACCAAAGGAAGTGGTGGAGTTTCCCTCTCTTGATGTCCTCAAATCAAAAAATGCTCTAGTCAAGTAGGAATGACAGGGTTTGCCTTGGGAATCACTGGATCAGATCATCACGCCTTAAAAGTGATGAAACTGCGTACATGATGTGAAGATGCAGGGATCACATGGCTGTCCCATGTTCAGACACACTGGTTAAAACCTATCAGCAACTCGTTGTATTGTAGCTACAAATAAGCTGTGTTTGTAATAGTTCAGACTGGCCTTTTTATCGCTGTGAAATGAGTAGGCAGGAAAGCGCATCCTTTAATGGGTGAGCCGGTGTGCTCTCCTGGGAACGCGGCTATTTTACAGCTATAAGTGTTTAAAAGCTGACAAGGACATCTTCCTGCGTGCTTGCAGCACCAGCCCTAAACTAAATCGATATTTTTAAGACAAATTTGTAACATGTCATCAAAGCAATTGATATTTGCAATGGCAAATGACAAAAAGGTGTACGGGAACACCCAGCTTTTGCACTGAATCCACGCAGAGATCAAAGCGCTTACAGAAGGGAAACAGAGAAGGAAAAAGATGCCGTGCTGCAGAGAGAACGGGGGGAGCAGAGCTGCCTGGTGTGATCGTGTGTGGGGCTGGAGGCAGGGATCCCACAGCTCCTGGTCCCCACGCCAGGGTCTGCACTGAGCGGGGCAGCGGGATGGTGCCACCAGCCCTCTTCTAGGAGGGAGCCGACCTCCCCAGCCCTCACGCTGGGAATGGTGGTCCCTGAGGCCACCGCACAGTCAGGATCCACCTCACTATGGCCACTGTCACCTCAAAGGACAAGGCTCACACACAGCTGACCCAATAGACTTGAAAAATGCTTCCAGGCTCAGCATGTCTGAGTGACAGAGGATTTGTCTTTGGCAGGTCCCCATCGGCGCGGTTTCCCTTGGTCTGCTGTGGTAGCTACACCCGGGGCTCTGCAGCTCCGGGGCCCGAACATGAGGAGCACGGCTCAGATCCTCGGACAACACAGAAAAATGGGAAGAAACTTGAGTACTTATATCTGTTGTGGCTACACCCACTCGAGACTAGCAGCTGTTAAAACAGTCTCTGAAGTACAGTTCTGCTTCCACCCAAACCAGGGACCACCTTGCCCTTACGGGGACGTCATGCTCTTCAACTTCTCATTTCTCTTGCATCTGGTGTGAAGAGCGTTCAAATGTGAGCGTACACAAGTCTCCTGCCCGCCCATGGGCAGAGAGATCACCAGTGCACAAACTATTAACTGAACCTGGATTAATTTTCCATTTGTAACAATTTGGGTTGACGCGAAGTAAAATCCTTCAGCAAGTTGTCCTCCACTGAGTAGGAGAAACTCTCCTTCTGCCATACTAGAGACAAATGGAAAACCCAACTGGGTTATGCTTGCACTTCCAATTAAGCCTTAGCCAGCAGATGGGATAAAGGGTAACTTCGCTTTGACTGATACCCACCCAAAGGTGCCTTGTGCCTCAGAGATCCCTGAGCAGGCAGATGGATGGACGTATTGACCTCCGCGTCAGAGGGACAGTGCAGCCTGCCGCCCCGGGCCAGCTGCCACGCTCGTGCCCCCGCGCTCGCAGCGAGACACCTCCACGGCTCTGCCTCCTCCATCCCTCTTCAACAGCCAACCTCCGCACCGGGAGCCGGCATGCCGTGAAAGGCAGCGCATGTCTCGAATCTGCCTGGAATGGAAGTGCACGGCACCCGTCCCGGGGCCTCTGTGTTCCGTGTCACCTGGCTGGTCAGCAGCAAAGCTTTTTGCTCCAGCTGCGTGCTGAGCACGGGGGGAACACGTCCCCGAGGGGAGCAGTGTGTGGGGCCGCCGGTGCCGGCAGCTTGGATGGCACATCTTCCAATTCAGGCCGTGACTGATACTTCAGTTACCTGTGATTTCACTCAGGCAAATTTAGGATTTCATTGTTCATCCAGTGCTCAGCGTTACTTAAAAAGCTGTATCAGCCTCCCAGGCCATATCTGGGGTTGTTCACAAACACCAACCCTTTCCAATTTAATTCAGGGTGCCTGTCAGCAGGGGAGACATGCAGGGGAAATGCTTCACTTTCTCCAAGGCTGCAGCTTGCAGAAAGGCTGGAGGTGGAACAGTGTATACAGGTCACGCTTCCTGCATTTCTTCCCAACGCGCAGGAGGAGAGACGAATTCACTCTGCCATCCGCTGGGAAAGAACTGGAGCAGCTCAACCTGCAGAGATCCAGAGATTCGCACCATGGGAAGCCCTAGCAGGCCATGAGAACGGAGGCAGCAGCAATCATACAAACACTTGAATTGGCCAAACACGCTTGGTGAGATTTCTTCAGCATGTAATCTGCACCGGGCCTTGTCAAAAGGGGTCTCAAAGGTGTTAATGAAGGTGATCGCCAGGACATCTTACTGCAGAGGGTGCCCCGGACCCCCTCCCCCTGCGCTGCTGCACAGCCCACCTCCTTGGCTGCTCCTGACTATAGACCATCCAGCAATGGCTTGGCCAGGGTAACAGCAGCAAGACATTACATGGAGTTGGGCATCTCCTGATGCAATTTAATTGTTGGAAACAAAGCAGAAGACTATTTTCCGTATAAGCTCAGGGAGTTTCCAGGGATCATGTATGTTTTAGAGCTCTCCATTGGGCTCTCCTTACACTTCGCGAGCACAGAATGAAACACTGCAAGTAGTGGAAAGAGACAGAGAGAGAGAGAGGCAGTGCCAGAGATAACGAGGAAAGAAAAGCAGGGTGTCATCATCTGCCTGATCCTGCAATCACTATCTTGGATGGCAATTCCTATAGCTTTCACCAGGGTCTCAGGCAAGAGGAGGAATGCCGGATCTGGCCCAGCATGTGATGATATCAGTGGTTCATTGTCACAGAGCTGGGAATTACTGCCAGCACGTTAACATCCCCTGCCACCCACGCTTTTATTCTATAACATCGCATGCTCTAGAGAGTCACTTGCTGCTGCTACACTCTGCTTGAAACACCGTGGCCATAAAGCTTTGGTGAACGGTCCCCAGCTTTGGGTTTCCTCCTGCCATTCAAGCCGCTTTGAGCTCTTACCAAACCAAACCACAGGGCTCATCAATGCCAAAAGCCCACGGCAGGGCTCAGCAGCCAGGGGCGTGGGGAGGGGAGATTAGTCAGCAGGCAGAACGGCTGGGTTCCCCGGCCCGTTGATTTGTTTGTCTGATTTGAAGTGTGATGCAATCCAACAGCAGCATGAGGGTGCAGGGGTTTCATTATACACCCACTTCCCACCTACATTTTCTGTCCCTGGCCCACTGAGGTGCAGCACACCTGCAGCACCGACAAACATCAGCAGGTTTGGGAGCGTTCGACACCCACACCTGTATCTCTTGGCACTACGCAGATCTGTAGTCAGACAGCCAGACAGTATTTTATAAAAAAAAAACCATATAAGAAACAGGGAAGAGCTTGCATCTTCTACCGCCATTCATAACAGGGCTTTATATCTCTGAGGGTAGAAGGAGAATGGGTTCTTGCTCTGCCTTGCCCAGGGAGTCACAGCTTTTGCTGAGAAGCGACCCGTGGGGTCGGGCTCTGCTTGTGTGCACACATGGGACATGCAGACGCAGAGGACGAGCC
Organism: Aquila chrysaetos chrysaetos; assembly: GCF_900496995.4. NCBI lineage: Eukaryota > Metazoa > Chordata > Aves > Accipitriformes > Accipitridae > Aquila > Aquila chrysaetos. The sequence continues at coordinate 11,964,621 of NC_044014.1, forward strand.
TGGGCATCACCCGTTTTGCTTTCGCAGCTCAGGCCTAGAAGCATTCCTCATGCCTGTTTATTAACAGGGACTGCCAGTCCCTCAGCTCCCGGGATTTTGCTCCCGTTTCCAGTGAGAAGAGATGCGGTAACATCGCCAGTGCAGATGCGGCGTTCCCCCTGAGCACCGCGAGCGTGGGAGGGAGCCGTGCACGCTGCTCCCCTCCCCGGCTTTCAGCAATGCTCCTAGCGACTCTGCAGCCAGCAAACAGCTCTCAGCATTTGCCCCTCAACATCAAAGTGAGGAGGAAAGGACAGAGCCTGATTGAATTTACTTGTGGTCAACAGGAAACTTTACTTCTCACTACCACTCTTTACATGTTAATCTACCCTTCATTTTTGCCCCCCACTCTCCCTGAGGTGGACTCCCTCCTGGATCTGATAAGAGCCTCACCCTCATTAAGGCAATTAATTAGTGTCCTGGTTTCAGCTGGGATAGAGTTAATTGTCTTCCTAGTAGCTGGTACAGTGCTATGTTTTTGAGTTCAGTATGAGAAGAATGTTGATAACACTGATGTTTTCAGTTGTTGCTAAGTAATGTTTAGTCTAAAGTCAAGGATTTTTCAGCTTCTGATGCCCAGCCAGCCAGAAAGCTGGAGGGACACAAGAAGTTGGGAGGGTACACAGCCAGGACAGCTGACCCAAAGTGGCCAAAGGGGTATTCTGTACCATGTGATGTCACATCTAGTGTATAAACTGGGGGGAGTGGGGGCAGGGGGGATCACCGCTTGGAGACTAACTGGGTGTCAATCGGTGAACAATTGCATTGTGCATCACTTGTATATTCTAATCCTTTTATTATTACTATTGTCATTTTATTAGTGTTATCATTATCATTATTAGTTTCTTCTTTTCTGTTCTATTAAACTGTTCTTATCTCAACGCATGAGTTTTACTTCTTTTTCCCAATTCTCTCCCGCATCCCACTGGGTGGGGGGGAAGTGAGCGAGCGGCTGTGTGGTGCTTAGCTGCTGGTTGGGGTTAAACCACGACAATTAGCCAGGCAAACACGGTACTGAAGAACCCAAATCCCAAATAATCCTTACATTTCCTTTCAGTAATTCCTGTATCAGGCTTTGGTGAGATTTGTGTTTTTCAGTAGCATGCATGACTCTCCACTGCTGGTTCCCTCTCCTGCCCACTGATCCTCCATGGATGTAGCTAAAAACAAGAGTGAGAAGTGACGTTGCTTTAGGCCAGATTGTCTGTGATTGTTCTGAGTCCTCTTCCATTCAAGCCCCCGTGAAGCCCCATGTGGACTTCCCCAGCTGCACGGTGTGCGAGGATGTTCCTTATATACAGGGGCCTTAGATAAAGCAGAGCCCTGGTGTCTGGCATGAGGTATCTCTCATGGGAACGCCCTCCACTTCTGCTGGCCTATGACCAGCCTGCCCAAGGGTGTTTGAATTCAGAGAAATGTCTTGCAAAGGTTGTCTTTCCCTAACTCATCAAGACTGTGCTGCCACTTGACCATTGCTCAGGCACTACGAAGTTTAATGGACATCTGTCTGACACCTCAGTACTTTCCCTGATCTGTAGGATCTCTCCCTGTTTTTCCCCCCTCCTCAGTGAAGCACAGTGGACAGGGCAGAGTGATGCACCGTAAAAGCCGTGTCCCTCCAAGGAGCTTTCCTTCACAAAGCTGTGTGCAGAAATGAGAGGTTTTGGGCCCCTTTGCATTGCACTGATAGCTGTCCATGGCCACACTGGGACCAGTAAGGGCAGCCTGCCCATCTCCCGGGTGGTCTAGCCTTCTGCGTGCCCCAATTTCGTAAAGCAAGAAGAAAATCAGGGGAGTGAAACCACAGATGAGTCAACATTTACTAGCCAAATAGGACCCAGGGGAGGTGAACTGGGGACTTGACCCTGAAAGCAGATACGATGGGGCAAATGACTGGCTGCAGAGGAAGGGCTGCCTTGGCAGAACGAGGGGCAGCCTGCCAGGGGACGAGTCTGTCACCTGGAGACTGGTAGGTCGAGATGGGTGAAACATGGGCTCTTGGAGCTGGAAGAATGTGGTAGGCCAACAAAAGCTGGAAATAAGTACAAAGCCACAGGTCGCCTTTCAAACCTGGCATCCAAAATGAACAACAAAGCAAAGTAAACAAGCTCCTGGGGGTACCTGGTTTCCAGGCAGTTGGGTCTACAAACTCATAACGTGCTCAGAAGCACTCCGGGAGAGCTGGCCGCTCATTTATGTCAGCACTGCGCAAACACTGTGGCGTTTGGGGAGCAAAAGGCTTTGGAAACTGAACCCCGGGGCTTGGAGGGACACCCTGCGCTGCCCCCTCCCTGCACACACGGTGCCAGGGTGCCTGGGCAGGGTGGACGGGGGACGTGGAGCGGCAGTTCTCCACCAGACCCTGCCCACCACCTGAAGATATTCTGCTTCCCACGCAGCTCCGGCTCCGCCAGCCGTCCCGCAGTCGCACGTCCAGCCGTGCAGCACGCGGCCGCCCGGCTCCCTCATCACCCTCAGCAGGAGCGCAGCCAGCAGCGTGCTGTGCAATAACCCAGAGCAAGACTACAACCACTTCAGAGGAGGTTTCCCCTGGAGACCCGCAGAAGATTGAATTTGTTATAGTTTCCTCTTCGGCGGGTCCTTGGCGCTCTTTCATGCTGAGAGGTTACGGCCACCCTCTCACCGCAGCGCTGCCGGCAGCCCAAAACCCAAACACAAATTGATCTCGTTTATGCCCAAACTACCCCGAGGGCCCTGCTCTTCGGGGTGCTGATGGAAGGACCATGCAGGGGCAGACCGCCTGTAGACAGGGCACTACAGGAGGGACACGGTCTACTTTCTACCACTGGCCGGCTGATGTCCTGTTTCCTATTTCAAGGTTGGTTTAATACCCTTGAGGAAAACAGATCTAAACTGTAGGATGATGTTTCAGCTCCCATGTGTGCATGCACGGGAAGCCCTAATTCATGTCAGTGCTGAGCTGAAAGGTGCCCAATCCTTCCTCCACATCCCAATTGCTTTGGCACCTTCTCCTTGCGGCGGGGGCTTCCCTCCTATCCGTGCTCCTACGTTACCCCCACGCATGGCCCCGAAGGTGGGCAGAAAGGTCAGCGAGCTGCAAACACTCACCCTGGGCCTCCGCACTGCCCCATGGATCTAATTGGCAACAGATGAAGCCAGACTATTTCCTGAGAGACAAGAGTTTTAACAATCCCTAAAGCCTCTTAGGCAGCAGCAATATCCTAAATGGGAGCTTTATTCTCCGCACTGCTCAACAGAGCCTGTATTCAGACATGAAATGCTGAAATACTCACTCGGGAGCCCCACTTTGGACTGGAAACCTTCCCCGCAGGCCTGGGGTGTCCCGGATCACCCCCGCAGAACTGCGGAAAACGCTCTCGCACCGATGAGCTGTAAAGGGCAGGGGCAACGGGATGCCCCAAACCAGAAAGCTCCTTGCTGGATTCAGAGGTCCCCCTCGAGCCCCAGACTCCCAAACCCCGCTGAGTCTCCCCGTTCATGGAGGCAACTTTTATGTCCCGACCCGTCCCCTGCGGAGCAGGGCAGCGGCACACGGACATTCCCAGTGCCGGGGGGAAAACTCAAGAGTGTGAGCACCAGGACATTTTTCTTTCTAGGAAGCCAGAGGCTTCCTTACACTTGCAAACAGGAAGGTGGAGGGCAAAGCACCCCACTTGTCCCCTGTCTCACGCACGGGGCAGAGGGCATATTGCCGACGGGGTGGCAGGAATGAATCTGGTTTTGCTGCAGCTACCTCCTCCCAGTTGCATGTACCTCACGCCAGTGTCCCCCAGCCTCCTCCCAGCCAGGGATGCAGAGCCCCTGCTGCTGAAGGGCAAGGGAGCCAGCAGCTGCCAAGGGTTCACGTGAGCTCGCAGCATTCCTCCAGAAGCTCCTCTAATCTCAGTGACCCCGGCGGGTGGACGGCAGCCAATTGCCATCACTGCATGCTAAGCAGACCTCGCTGCAAAGCCAAGGCAGTGTTACCACTGAGGGAGTTAAAAGGAAAAAAAAAGAAAGAAAGAAAGAAAAAAAATGTCGCCTGGCCAGTCTAACTGCATTTGGTTGATCTGATTTCAGGCGTCTGCTAAGACACAGCATGCCTATTTATCATAATCAGCTTACAGCACAAGGACAGTGTTAACTAGGCTTTACTGGATTAAAACCTGCCAACTAATTCATAGCACCTACCCAACCAGTACAAGTGGGCTGAGTCTCTGTGCTTTGTTTAAAACATTTTAGCTGGCATTAAATAAAGGGGAGCACCTGCAGAAGGTGGAAGGGTACAAAGGCCTTATTGATCCATCAGCATTAAGAGCAATCCCACAATGAAAGGGCAGGGGAAATAAAGAGGCTCGTGGTCCAAGTGCAGGCAGGTTAACAGAGAGCAGAGCCGTAAAAGCGCTAAGCACAAAGACTGTGTCTTGACAGGTTCCCTCTCATTCAAAGTGCTCAAGGCTCTTTCTGAAACCACCAGCAATATGGCTTAGTGTCAGCTGCAAAATTCAAACTAAACTGGAATTTGCAGATAAAACACGTTCTTAAACCAGCCTAGAGTTGCTAATATATGGATATGTTGAGGGGCTGGGGGATAAAGTAATGCAATATTTATTCTAAAAGTCCCAAAGAGCAAATGTTAGCTTTAGTGGAGCCACATCAGATAATACTGGTGTGAGCAAAAAACAGAATTTCACCAATCCTATGAAAGGAAATGTAAAAATAAAGTTATGCTTACAAAAAACCCATAAGAGAAATCCCTACAGTGGAGTATGGCTGGAAACCCTCAGCATCCATGACAACACCCCAGGACAAACCCAAGTCCCTCTGCTACCTGGGCCGTGGGGCACCTGCTATAACCTCTCATCTAAGACCCATCTGTCTGGAGTCCCTGTAAAGCACAAGACACCTGATTTAGAGATTTAAGGTGCTTCCTGTGAAGCTGATTGCTCTATAGAGAATTGCTCCATTACAGCAAACATCTGCTGGTCATTTATCAAAGGAGTCCTCAGATCATTTGAGATAAGTTTCTGACCAGGACCAGCCATTCCTAAGTGCTAGGAATCCTTGCTTAGAAAAAACCCCAACACATCCAAACCCAGAGGCCTTCCTGCCGTGATACCTGTGGGTATTATCTCATCCATCCTCCTCAGGGAAGCAGTGGCCAGATCACGAAGTGGAAGAGGCTGCAGCCTTACCAGCAAGTTGTTCAGAGCTGTACTGAACCCCCCTGTCCAACCCTCTCATCATCACATCTCCACTTGTACCCAGTGCTTTACCCCCGGTCCTCTTGTTGCTGCAGGGTTCTGGGACCTTGTATTTAACCACAAAATCTCAGCGACCCAGCTGGCAGGACCCGACTCAGAGTTTTTTTATTAGCTTGTGAGGTGCTCTCCAAGCCCATCTCCTATGGTCCTAGAGGTTACCTCAAGGCAGCTGCTTTGATTAAAGACGAATGCAAACCGTGTCCCCTGAAGGCTTCGACATAAGAAGGAAACAAGAACCCCAGTGTATTCTCTTTGCATGGAAATCCCACACTGGGGGACAAGGGGAAGTGGGTTGACTCAGGATTTTTGCATGTTTGAGGTCAGCAGAGCTGATATTTGTGCATTGACACATTAGATAATTAAATGCAAGGCAGAGTCGGGTGTTGGCTCTAAGCTTCTCCTTCCTCCATTCAAGCCTCTACCTCCTAAACTAGGGGATGACCTTTGATTTCCCAGCAACACCCACATCCTTACATAAAGGTAGGAGCTGCTCCCTCCTGGGGTGGACAGAGAGCTACTCAGCTGCCCTGGTTTGGCTGCAGCTCCTACCCACATCCCGTAACACAATGCCTGGTGACTTCGCTCTGATGGGCCCCGCTCCCCACGCTACAGAAATCCCCAGATCCTGGAAGAGAGAAGTGGATGTAGATGAACTAGAGCAAAACGGTGCAAAATGCCAAGAAAATAGGCCCAGGAATGCACTGAGCCACTCTCAGGACCTGCAAGATGACCAAAGGCTTCATGCATCAACATCCCTCTTTAGCCAGCTAAGTCCTTACAGTGGTCAGTGCTGCTTGTCTTGGTCCAGACACACCCCAGAATGAGGTGTAGGAAATAGTAAATGGGAGGACCATAACCAGGCATTAAGCCTGATATTATACCGACTCCATTAATCCAAACTGGCAAGTTGCGCATTCCAGGCTGAGTCCCTTGGCAAGAGTTGCCAGACGGCTGACTTAAGGATGGAGCATTTATCACCCAGCTCCCACTCGGTTCGGTGGGACTCTGTCCCGGCAGATAAAGCACATTTACTGCCGCCTCCCTGTTTATGCTGCTGCTTAATTTGCACATGAGCAATGTGTTGAGGTAAAGCTTCCAACTGCTCCCCTTTAGCAGCAGCCAAGCAGCCTTTGCTGTGGTTAGGAGGAACGGGGAGGGGGAGGCGATGGGGCCGAGCCAGAGCAGGAGGTGGAAGGCACCAGCCCCAAATATTTTTTCCTCTCCCACCCACTCATGCTACTACTGGCACGTTTATTCCTGCAAGCACCGATCCCTCGTGACTCAAGCAACACAAAACAGACCCGGCTCCTCTGCAACACCCACATCAAGTACTCCCTCCTACAAGAAAGCCAGTCCATGTGTTAGGCCTTTCCGACAACAAACCTCCTCTCTCATGCCTCGAGTCCTCAAATTCTCCATTGACATCTCTGCTGCCAGCGTGGCCGGTGGGGTCTTATCAGCCGGGGCAATGCAGCTGCAGGGGAGTCAATCCTGACACCCCCAGGAGGACACATCCTGCTATCCAGCCGCTTGCAGCAGCAGATAAGGGCTACGTTACACCCAGCTCAAGGCGGCTTGCAAAACTACGCCCGGGAGGCTCCCAGGAATTAGGACACCGCGATGAGGAGCTGCAGGGGAGCCAGTGTGATCTGAATGGAGCATAAAGGTCCAAACGGTGAATTTTGTTTCCTCTCTCGCTCGCTGGTGATTGTCTTCCCCCCACCCTGCATCTCAGTTTCCCCATCTGTAGAAAGGGGCCGGTGATGCTCAGAGCACAAACCGCTCTGCGCTGGCAAAGTGCTTCTTGTGGAAAGCTTGAGCACAGCGTAGGAGACAGTTTACTGCACTTCAGAAGGGGCAGATGATACCAGATGCTTAATGTGCATGAAAAATATCGGTGGACTTTTTGTACTTGGGCACTGTAAAGTCACACCCTCCTGATGGATCTTCTGTATGCACTGGTACTACAAAGGTGAGGGAAGGATTCATCACCTAGACATGCAAGAGGCTGAGGATCGTTATGATTAATCTTTCTCTGTGATGTGAAGGTACTAAGGGACTCCAGCCTTTGGCCAGACTGGCAGGAAGCCACATACTGGATAAACACAGACCCAAAAGACCATTTCTGTCTCAAGGCATTTATAACCTAAGATGCTGAACAGGAATCTTATATGCAGCGGTGGAGAATGCAAAGGGAAGGTGTAGTCGTTACACTTGAACGTGGAAAATATTCTGGGCTATTGCCAAGTCAACTTTGCATACTATGGTGAAAAATTTTGGTGTGATAAAGCTAATGGTAGTTTGTAATGCCTATGTAGGATGGATCCAACATCCTTCCCAAGTTGGGGCCATGCACTCTAGGGTTCCCAGGGTGCTCAGAATAGCTCTAGTTCACCCTTCAGTAAACTCTGGTTAACATCTACCTCTCGCAGAACATGCTCAGCCAGGCGATCTGCCCTCCCCCCCCCCCAGCCAGCCCTGAGCTAAGCACAGAGCCATCCTTCCCACCCAGGAGGCTGCTGATGTAGGAGAGGGGCACCTCAGAGGGCAGTTTTGCAGCTGCACTGATTTAACAGCTAGCTGCTTCACCTCCCCCCCCCCAGTGCAGTGCATACACGGAGCCATCCCCTGCGCAGTGGAGCAGAGTGAACCGAGCTCCTCTTAGCCCACACGCCGAAGCAGATGGACAAAGATGTGCCCTACATGCCCCTGCCAGCTCCTGTTTGCACCAGCAGTACGTGAGCCACACTGGTAAACCAGGCAGCTACCTACCAGAAATAAATATGTACGTCAGTGAAACTGTACAGATGGAAAGCTCCTATTTCATCTGTGGCATCGTTTGGGGTTGTTCCAGCATTAGACATGCCAGAGATCGGTGGTTGTTAAGTTCTTTTTGGTGTACTCTCTTTTAAAAATCCCTTAATTACATCCTAAATTGGACTATAGATATGAAGGCTTCAAAATAGGAAAATTCAAACCACTTCTGCTTCTCAGTTGCAGAGGAACTCTTGAAAATCTCTTCGACTATAACCTCCCGCCCCCGAACCAGTGTACTGCCCACCTCTCATGCTCTCTGTTTGCTTGCATGGCATTTCAGGTTTTTTGGGTACTGATTCCCTCTTTTGTGTGGGGCTTTCCCAGGACTGAACAGGCAAGCTCAAAATCCAGTCAATCACTCCATCACTGCTGTGAGCTTTCCAAAGTTTCTTACAAGGCAATGATTCACGAGAATAATTTTGTTACCTGATGAATAATACTTGCAGAGAGGGTGGACTGGCTGTCAGGAGACCAGTGCTTTGTTCCTGAATTTGCTTGTGACTTGGTATAGCTTTTATCTCCCTGTCAGCAAGTCACTTTTTACCTGTCTGTTTCTGCCATCTTTGCCTAATTTTCCTTTTTAGACGGGTTAAATCATCTCACACTATCTCTAATGGGCTGGGTTGTGGCTCCTGGAAACTGCTCTACTGCTTTCCCTTTTCAAAGGAAAGGTGAAACTGGGAGCAAAATTTAACGTCCCTCCCTTTAAAATGTCATAAGGCCTCTTAATTCTCCTCCTTTGAGAGCTGGGTGCTATTTTCTGTAAAAACCCACTATTATAAAATAGGTACAGCCAGAGGATAAGTCGGTAAAAGTTGTTACTAAAATCAGAGGGATGTGGGTTTGTAATGGCTCAGAAAAGCTGCGTAAGATGACTTGTCCCCAGCGCGAGGGACCGAACCTCTCCCGAGCGGAGATGTTAGCAGTGCTCCAAACATCCTCTGTTCAGAGGAAACCCTGTTCATTAATATCTTACAGGACATAAAAGCCTTTTGCCTTTCTTTTGCTGGGGTAGAGAACAAAAGTTATTCCAGTTATATAAGCAGGATCCCAAGATAGCTAGTTTTTTCCATAAGGAAATATGTGAGTTCAAGGATTTTATTTTTAATACAGAATGAGTCTTGGACTATCTAGCAGAATACAACACGAAAACAGCCACCCTGGGAGAGACCAAAGATCCCTCTAACCCAGTATCCTGTCTCCAGTGGCTGCCCACAGCAGATGCCTAAGGGAAAAGCGTGAGGTTGAACAGGCAGCGAAGCTTCCCCAGCACGCTCTCCCCTCCTGTGGCCAAAGGGTTTCCTGAGCCAGAGAGACCGTGCTTACGTGTAACCACCCTTGACAGATGATTTTTTTTTTTGTCCTGCACCTATATCCCTGCAGGCCCTGGGCTGGTGCAATGCGGGATGCAGGGAGGCAAGAGCATGAGGGCGAGTGCGGGACCACTCCTCCCATCCTTGAGATGCTGCTGTGACAAAAATCCCTCTCACACCTGTCCCCCACCTTCTGACACGAGCGAGTGCCCAATAACCATAAATCATCTGAGATTTCCCTTCCCGAGGGCCTCCCCTGTCAGCCGCTACCTTCGGTAGGAACTGAAATAGGTCAATACAGAGAAACTAATGCAAATCCCACCCTTCATTAAGAGTTGCTTATGATATTGGCTCATCTTGAGTCATGACATAACTCTACCCAGTAACCCACATATTGTACACAGGATATGTTTGCACTGCAATCAAAGAAATAATCGTTGAGATGTTTACTGCAACCAGACGTTATATAAGAGTTGTGGCTAGTCTTACTGGCTACATTGGTCACATAATTTAATATTTTCACGCTGATAACATAAGAGTAACAGGAAACAAACAAGCAAAAACCCCACAGAAATGCAGTCAACAAAAACCTCTCCAAACAAATTTGCACTGATGTCGCTCTTCCGCCTCAAAACTTCCTCCCATATATCTCACTAGAGAATCTGGAGCACTTGCGGGGACCATCTCTGACCAGATTTCAAAAGCATTTAGGTGCAGAGAGCCAGAGCTGGCTGTCTACTCAGGGTTTATAAAAAACACTTGACTTTTTCAGGTTAAGAAATAGATAGAAAAATTTTAAGCTTGGGTTGAGTTCCCAGAGAAGCTACGTCATTAGGCTGGGATTCCTCTTCTGCCCATGCCTGTTTGATATTGAGGAATTTGGTCTTTCCCAGTTATCTAAGCCTCTAAGCAAAGGTACCTCCAGAGAATGACTTATCCAGTCTTAAGATGGCAGCTAAGAGGATAACGGGAACTGACTTTTACAGGCGCTTCTCTAACTATAGGAGGAATTATACAACTAGTTTACACCTTGGGTTTGGGTGATTAATACTAGGTGAGAAGGATTTTATTACCACATGCCCACATTTGTATTTTATATGTGACTTAAGTACTGAGGACTTCAGGTCTGCTTCCAGGTAAGAGGACCTTGGTTTTAAGATGCTTTTGGAAATAGTCCTCTAAACATGTGTTAACTATGACTGCAATGACAGACGGGAAGCAGCAGAGCAGTGTTCCCTCCCCAGTTCTGCCCGGGAGCTGTGTGTGTGTTTAGCAAACTGCGCAAACACCCGATGCGTTGTGTATGTCCTCATGCAGCACTGAGCTTCCTCTCTCCAGCTCGGTCACTGTCAGGGTGGCAAGTCCTCACCAGGAAGGATTTCTGCAGGGAGTCCTGCTGCAACTGCTGGTGATGCTCCAAAAGCTCTGACAGAGCACACAGCATCTCAGAACACCTCAGAAGGTCTCTCGAGGTCTCAAACCCCACTCAAAGCAGGGATAATTTTGCATTTTGAGGTCTTCTCCAGTTAAGTTTTGAGTAAAAATGGCAATTGCACCACCTCTCCAGGACCCTGTCCCAGCGTCTGACCACCCACATTGCATAAAACGCTGATGTCTGCCTGAGAGGGCTGCCCTGATGTGCGGGGCTCTGCCTGGGTTATTCTTAGCCACCATGAGCTGGCTGAATAAGATCATTTCATACCCCTCGGTATAAAAACCTAATTATGTTAAGGCCAAGACACATAATGATTGAAAAGTGCTGGGCAGATTAAAAGCTTCATGTTCCATCTTTTGCCCATCAATGTATCCTGTGAAATCACTCTACCTGCTAATAATGGGTATGGACACAGGCCCGCTGGGTTTGTTTTTGCCATGTTATTACAATGTTGTACCTGGCAGGGCGAGCTGAGAGGTCAGGGCTGCAGATCGGTAAACAGGAACAAAACTGGGAAATCTTGAAGACAACTGTAAAGCAGAGTTTTTCCACTCAAAGTTTGATCTATTATTGTAATGAATGTTGCATCCTGCGACAGGAAGGTAGAAAAATAACAGGAAGGATTCCAAGGAGAAGAGGACAAACCTGCAGTCAGAGAGAGCTGGGCAAAGAAAGTCTTTGCAAGCTCATCAGCTTTGACTGAAAAATGGCTTTCAGCTCACCCTGCAAAATGTGATTTGTATGCTGTTCAGAGCAATCATTAGTCGAGGTAGTTATCTGGCTCTGTTATGTATTATGCTACAGGTGCAAGGTCTGGAATCCCACATAATGGCTGCATAGATCTTGATTTAGCTTATCATCATTTTTTACATTAGCTTTTGAAAGAACAGAAAGAGCTTTGCAGTTGCCCTGTGCTGGGCTGTGAAGCCAGAGTCACACTCTCGGTGGTCCTCCGGTCAGCAGAAGGGCTGCGGGCTGGCAAGCCCCGAGAAAGGAGTCCACAGCTCACACAGATGGGCAGCGCCGCATCCAGCTGCAACAATCGGGCAGCCAGATCCAGTATTTTGAAGAAGAAAAAAAGCCAAGAAACAGATAAGGACCACCTACTAGCTACCCCTCTGAGTGCACGTGGGGCACCTTCCCCTGGGGGAACCCCAGAGGCTCCCTAGCCTCTTGACCCCCTCATAACCAGACCCACGTGGAGACCGATGCATGGAGAAGCTAAGGGGTTTGCCTGAGGTTGGGCAGAAAGCGGCAGTGATGGTACCGCACCTACGTCACGTGAACCCCTGTCCCGGGCTTTAGCCACAAAACCATCACCGTTGCATAGTTAGGCTGTCTTGGCAGGGGGAGATCGGTTTTGTTTAGAAGCCTCTGGGAAACCCGTGCCCTTGAGGCTTGTTGAGACAAGTGCATCCCAGGGAGTTATTTTACACCAGCCTGCGCTGGTACTGCTTGCTGCAGCCCGTGCCAGGGGCACACGTACGTGGGGCTCAGCCAGGCGCTCCGGCCGTGCCCCGGCTTTGCCAGCACCGCGCCGGCACGGCTCGGTAGCTGCGGCCGTGCCGAATCCTGCCGGCCGCTGCTCGGGGCAGTGTGTCACGGCATCCTACTGACCATGGCTCACCTGCCCTGGCAGAGTGACCTACACCGGTCTAATCTCCTCAGCCTAACGCAATCCCCACCGGGACGTCTAGTAATTAAAGCCGCGCTAACCACCGTCGGGGTGGGGCGCAGGGTGGAACCACTGAACGAACAAATAAAACCAGGACACTGAAACCAGGCTAGTGCTCTTCTAGCAACGTCACCTCTGCAGACAGCAGCCTGGTTTCCCCAGCGGGACCCACGGGCACCCCGAGATCACAGCCGAGACGGGGGTGACTCACGCGAGCGGGGCACGCCGGCACGCCTGACGTGCAGGAGGGCTGACACGGTGCAACGCCGAGAGCAGGTAAATGCTGCGGTGCTGCAGCTTTGGTTGGGTGTTTGCTGGTGGGGAGCAGCTTGGGCAGCCGAAAAGGGGGAGCAGAGGAGGTCGGTGCTGTGGCCCCAGTGCTCGGCTTGCTCTCACCTGGTGGGAGTGAAACAGCCGCTGCAGAGCTGAGCTTCGTGCTCTCAGTTTAGGCGACTCCCCGACTGCGATGGCGTGGGACTGCTGTCCTCGCTCTGCACCCAGGCTCTTCCAAAGGGATTGCCCTTTTTGCTCCATATATGTGGGACAAATAGGGCACAAGATTTTTTTTTTTTTGTCACTGATGTATAACCTGTCTGCCTTTAAGCCAATATTTTTGTCTCTTCTTTTAGGAAGGAGAGATGAAAACCTCTGGCCATGGGGGACCAGGGCTATCCTCCCTCAGGAAACCCTCTGATTAGAAGCTGAAATTTCAGGTTCATTTACTCATCTGATTATTTGCTGTGAGGTAACGACGACTTGGTCTTTACTGCAGGGAGGAGATTTCCCCAAAAAGCCAAACAACTCTGCAGCCATGAAATATAAATCACCTGTTACCAGATGTAAGGCCTGAATCCAGCTGGGGACCCTCTGTCCTCAGGCTTTCCAGGTGCAAAAGAAACAGAAAGCCCCTGTCTCAACAGGTTTTCAATTTAGGACAAAAAGATAACAGATGGATGCAGACAGACAGGTGCCCCAGGAGATACCAGGAGGCAGTAAGAATCACTACACTAGTTGTAGAGTATTAAAGGCACCTTGGGAGAGAATCATGTACTGCTAGTTTAAGGATTTAACAACTGAGTAATGGGATCATCAGCTAAGGAAGGTAGGACCTGACATCCGAGGCAGGAGAGAGAGATGAGGGAGGGTGGGGATGCGCCTCAAAAGTGAGCCTGAGCAGCCTACGTTTGATGTGATAAAGAAAGCAGCACGGGAAGGAGTCACAGAGAAGATTGGTGTGACCAAAGCAATGGGCTTTAACCCCAGGCCAGCAGCATTTTCAACCAGCTTTGTGTATTTTCTTCCTCTGGTATGGATTCCTGTCATCTGACGTTCCCAGGGAACTTATGCAGTGTGGGAGACCCAACAGCCGATCTGCTGGAGACTGAAATTACCTGGTTGCCTCTTCAGTGGCCAACCGCTTCATCTTTTGCAGTGTCACTGAGAGTGGAGAGCCAGGGGCAGCAGGGACCTGAGCAAACCTGCTTCTTTCCTCAACAAGGTAAATCCATCACATTTCTGCAACAAACTGTGCTGTCAGGCCAAAATCTTCCCAGGGAGCACAAGCCCCGTCACAGCCAGACTGACTCCTGCTGCGTTGGCAGGACTCAGCCTGCCCTTCTCCATCCCTCCCTCACCTAGTCCTCCTCTCCCTCACCTAGTCCTCCTCTCCCTCACCTAGTCCTCCTCTCCCTCCTCATCCTTGCCAGGAAGCCAGCCTGGCTCCTCGCCGTGCCTTACCTGCGCTCCCAGTGCTGGAGGAGAGCTGACTCCATGCAGGAGCTGCTGTGGTGAGCCAAGCGCTCGCTTCCATTTTCACGGTGGAAAAGGACACTCTCGAAGCAGCATTAAACTCAGTGGCACGTTAAATGACTTTAAGTTCATCTTATGCGTAGAGGCCTAAGAAGCCTCTTGTTTCCTCTGTAAATAATTAGGGGGAGTTTGCTGAGGTCTGACGAGGCTGCTCGTGGCTGCAGCTCGAGCTGCTCCTGCATTTCCACCGCAGAGCACTCAGGGGCATGGGGAGCAGAGAGCCCGAGGGCTCAGAGGCATCATTTGGCACTACAGCATTTGCAAAGACAAAGCCAATTTTCCTGTTGCAGCGGCACATTTAGAAAGTGTTTGACTTATGGGAGGAAGGGGAAGGAGGCCTGTCCTCTCTACCCTCCATAGCCACCCAGTTGGGCTTTGAAGGGACAGGGCTGTGACTGGTTGCGATGTACCAGGTACCTGTGGATGGAGGGAGGCCGGCTATGATGAGCCTGGCAGCAGGGGACCGGCTGCAGCGCACGTGCCTGGACAGCCCACCATGGTTCGCTGGCCAGAGGAACGAGCCCCGCCGCTCGCTAAGGGAGCGGGACGAACGCCCCACTCACCAGTTTGGGTTATGCTGCTACCACCGACACAAACCCACGCCTCTGCCAATGCCACCTCTCTGTGCCACTCTCACCTTAACTCTGCTCGTTTCCCAGACCCCCCCAGAAGCTGTGGGGAAGGGTCCAAAGCAACCCCCTCACAGCTCCCTCCTTGGCTCACCCGTCCCCGTGCTGATCAGCCATCGCATTTACACAGAGCATGTGTCAGTAACGATCCATCAGCTCATCTCTGCTCAGCTCACCCAGAAACCCGCTCCGTGGCTCTGTGCAACCAATGATGGTGAAAAGTCAAATCAATGCTGCACAGAAACGACTGAAAGTGGCTTCCTGTTCATCCATTGGCCCCCAAAGCCCTCTCCCCCTCCCCTCTGTTTTTAGAAAGGGAATATTTTAAAGACTAATTCTCTTACAAGGAGCCCTGAGTAGGAGAAAGGAACAGTTCGTACTCAACAGAGTTTCTCTGGCTTGGCTGCCATTCACTCGTCAATCAAACGGACACCCATGAGCGCTCGTAAACAGCTCTGAGATATCTGGGAATGCTGAATGTCAATGAATTGATGCTGGTCAGCTTGATGGCCAAGTGTACTGGAAAAAGAGCATCAGCACATATTTTGGCTTTTAGGTGTTCACTTCGTGTTTGTAGATGCTTTGACATTTAAAGCAGGCTTTCCACTGGCTATGTGGAGCTTATTTCCCCCTTGTCAAATTAAATTAAAAAAAAAAAAAAAGAAAAAAAAGCCCTTTTCACTTTAAAAAAAACAAAGTTTACCTTTTCCACTGTGCCAGAAAATCAGATATAAATGACTTGAGATGCAGCCTGGCTGCCAGTTAAGGCTGTCAGCAGATGTTACTTGCAGCAGAATATTGCCTTGGTTCACAGGTTATCATGTCACCTGTCTTAAACATCCACTGCTTTACTGACACCACTGTAGTTTGGTGAGTGGCAGAGTAACGTATGCAGGACCTTGTGTCAGTGCTGGTCTAAAAGCAGTGGTGGTTCATCGGTGCTAGCTTTTCCCCTGCTGCTGTTCCTTAGGCAATACCAGAAGAAGCTGTTGGCAGCGGAGCAGCTCGCTGCCTCTTCAAAAGCCCATATTTTAGGAGTCCCAAAATGCAGGGGATTGGTGAGGGAGGTTGGGGGTGTCAATTCAATCTGGGGAGCCCGTGAAGAACAGAGATGTCAGAGAAGTCCAGGAGAAATGATCATGTTAGAAGGGATGTGGTACTGGCTGCAAATTTGTGTTTGTGTGCAGCAAACTGGCCCCTCTGAATCCAAAACCGTGATGGCACGGGAGAGTTCTGTGAGAGAGTTCTTTTCTTCTTGTAAAAGGAAATTTTTTTCTGGATTACCTACGGAATTAGTTATTGTCCTGTTGGTGCTTCAGAAATAAAATCTTTGTGAAGTAAGCAACAGTCCTGAGTGGCAGCTCTGAGAGCCTGGAGCAGAAATCAAAATAAAATATCATCAGGAAGAATTCTCAGTTCTTTAAAGCACTAATGTTGCTCCCTGGAGAACAGCATTCATCTGTAATGAAAACCATATTGCTTACCTTATTGCTTACATTTTTATGGCTGCACAATTCATCTTCTGTGAGGTTGACTCACCTCTGATGCCTATCTGGTAGGAGAGAGTAGAAATAATACTTTCCCCCCAGAATGAGGGTTCACCCCAGACATTCCCAAAGCAGTTGGCTATTTTTTTGTGCTACTGGTCAGAATTTGCCTCTGAGATCATGGCCACAGCAAAGAAATGAAGCCCTGAGCAGGTGAGAAAGCTCGACAGCATCTCTGCCCATCCGTGCTGTTTTACACCTCCTACATCAAGACACCAAGGAGGGCACATGATCCTTAGCCCACAGGTACTACCACAAATTTCAAGGATTCTTCAGGGAACAGAAGTCCCGGTAGGAAATCCCCTTTAACTCTTTTGTGGCACTATCACAACCTCCTGCCCATAGAAATTTGTGTTCCTTTAATGAAAAAAGAAATCTTTTCTTGTTCAGCAAGAAAACCCTTTGGCTGCAGCTTCCAAAGAGCAGGCTCTGAAGGTTGCTGGTGAAAGGCTGGAGCTTGACCCAGCAGCACTTCTAGAGTGCCAGACATGGACACCAGCAGCTGAGGAGTATCACCATATCTTGGAAACAAGTTTGATATGCAGAACCATCAAAACCCAGCACATTGCTTTCTCTTACACCTCCTCCCCCGTCCTGTACCCTCTTTTTCATAATGTAAGGCCAGAAAAGTTGGAGGATAGCTAAGATGACCCCTTTGAAGTTCTCTGAATTCCTTCACCAGTCTCATTTTGAAAACCAATCTGTATTGGTAACATGTGGCACTGATGACGCAAGTGACAAGTTGCCATTTTGAGCAACCTACACATTTTGCTAGAAAATCTAGCAAATTTCCAAACGCTGTCCTAGAGACTTGTGCAGCCCTTGGCAAAACAGGCAGGGCCATTGTCTGAAGACTCCAGGGCTATGTGAACAGACGAAAAGCGACACGTTGGCAAAACATTGCTCCATTCACACATCAGGGGCCAGGCTAGTTAGCTAGTACCTAGTCAAGACCAGGTCACACAGAAATAGTCCACATTGTGGTCCAGCAAGATTTTCCCAAACCCCAACCATCCCACTCCAACGGCATGAAGATTTCAGCGAGCGATGGGCTTCCTTGCCACCACTGAGCAAAATCCTGCACTGAAAACTTCCATCCAAGCAGGGAACTGCAAACGAGCTATGGGAAGACAGGGATTTTTGAGGTGGGGTGTTGTACCTGTGTCAGGGACTGGCTGTTCCTGGGGCAGCCAACCTGTCTGGCCATCGTAGCCACGTATCCTGTCTCTGACAGTGGCCTGTAGCAGATGCCTAGGGAAGATATAAATGCCAGGAAAGCCTGTAGTGATACTTCCCCAGAAATACCAGAGACTTCCTGGACCAAAGATACTATCCCCGTATTTAATAGCTCTCAGTGGATTTTTCATTCACCACTGTGTGCAAGACAAATTGTGTGAAAAAGCATCTTCTATTGTTCTAAAAACTGCTACCTGATATTTTAATCTGATTCTCCCTAGTATAATGACTACTCCCTCATCACTGTCCCTGCGCTACCCCAGATGTGACGGGTCCTGGAGCCCCATCCTAGCTGGTTGGACCTTGCCTACTTGGCTCTTTGTACAGAAGCTGCTCTGAGCACTCTCCTTACCTTTGCCAGTTCTGCTATAAGCCAACAAGTGACACATCAAAACTTTCATACAGCCAAGGGCTGTGTGGTGTATATCAGCAGCAAGAGGAGAGATGGCTCCAGGAGTGACTCAGGTCCAAGATGACAGTGGCTCCCCAGGGCTCCTTCAGTTGTTTTATGAGCCAGGATGGCCCTGACCAGCCCCCTTACAAGAAAACTGGACTTAAATATAGAAGGTGGCAAGCAGACGGACCAGGAGAAATGCTTCTTTGTCCTTTTGTGTTCTCAAATCTGGTAGACTGTGGAAGAGACCCCGCAAGGAAGTCAAGGGAGGACCATGGCTGGTAATGTCTTGCACCAGATGCACAAAGCAGGAGGGAATATGCTATAGATCAATGCTTCTCAAACCAGTTTCTGCTAAGGCTGTGCACAGTAAATTCTGTGCTACCACACACACCCCTGAATACTGAGACTGTTTGTCTATGATGACTGCAAACGAGGTCTCTGATAGTGATGCTCATGAAGGTCAAGCTCTAAAAAGACCTACCAATTTTCTACCATTATGATTGAAAGAGGCAGATCAAGTCACCAATGTCTGAAATTATAGATGGCCCCAAGCATCCCCCACAAGAGAAGAGCCCTGCCTGTTATAACCACGCCAATATGTGATTCAGATGCAGGTAACCATCTTTTGTCTCTTCTGACTTTGGTCAGGCCTTAAAAACATTGAGTCAGGTTTCAAATCAGCATAACCTTTTGCCGTCTTTTTTTAGTTAGTGAAGATACAATCACTTAGCACCAGAATGATGACACAGAAATCTGCAGCAGACAATCAAATGTGCAATAATAAATTGATACTGGATCTGCCTCCAAAAATTGATAGCTGCTTAGTCATTTGTCCCTCTACCTCCTGTGATCAGCCCCACCTCTGCTACCCCTTCCACGGCTCCTTTCCCTGGGACATCCCTAACATCGTCTAAAAACATCTGGCTGTTCTCTCAGGAACCCGCAGGAACAGGGGAAAGCATGTTTTGTTGCTGAGCCCGCTCTGGGTGTGCAAGTGTTATTTTTAAATCATCGTGCAAAAGGATGTGGTTGCCATCAGCCAGGGCATGTGTGAGCTTCTGTGAGAGAAGCTTTGCATTTCAAAAGGCAGAAAATGTGGCATGTGCTACTGCTGTTGCTGTGGCAATACCCATGTGCAGTGAATGCTGTAGCATTAAGTCATATGTTAAATAAACACACAGCTACAACACAAATTAAACTAGCCCAGAGCAGCTGTTATTTAGATGGTGGACATTTTCTTAAATTAAATGTTTTCTTTCCAGTATTGCTATGAGGAGGCAGAGTATTCTAAGTTAATCTCGGCTCACCAGAGATTGACTTAGCTGCTCTTTCTCTTGCTCTGCACAGCTGGGGGACACATCACCAGCTGAATCACATAGACCCAGAAGAACGGGGCTTCTGCTTGTACTAGCATGAAGGATCTGACTTGCTCCCCATGCTCATACTGTTGTGGCAGTAGACAAAGTTGAGGCACCCACATCTACAGGGTCGAGCTTTATGGATGGGGAGGAAAAGGACGAGAGAAGTGAAGGTGCAACAGGCACAGAAGCTATAACACAGAGAACGAGTCATGGATCCATCGCCCGTGCTGCTGTCCAGCCCCAGGGAATATCACATTGCAAATCTCCAGCAAGCGGTGACGTCCATGTCATGGCACAGGCGCTGTACTGCTTGGTTCTCTGCCCGAGAGATTCCCCTCTTGCCTCTGGAGCACAGCTTGCAGAGGGGACCAAGACTGCTCAGTGCCTTGTCTGCGCAGACCTGGAAGCATCTTGAGCAGCCACGGATGGACCCTCTCTGAGGGTGAGAGGCTCTGGCTGAGCTGCTGCTGCATGGGGCTGTTAAAGCAAGGAGCCCGCTTGGCTAGAGAGAGAGAGAGGACACGTTTCCTCTTCGGGTGCATTCAGAGGCTTGTTTGTAAGCCAGCCCTTGCCCTTCAGCTGTTCTGTCTCCTTAGGCTTCAAGCCTAGCCGTCAACCCCTTGTTCTCCATCCGACACACAAGCCCTGACAAGGCGACTGCTGTCAAAGAGGGCATGACAAACCCTTTAACTGCTATTTTTCACCCAGACCCCAAGAGGCTTCACTGCTCATGCCCTGCTCTGTCCTGTGACAAACATGCTGATATAAGGACCCCCCCCCCCACTACAGAAACCCAGGTGATTTGGGTTTGTTCCCAATCCATGGCTTTGTTCATCATGCGAAATCAGCATGTGTGAAAAATAGTCACTTCTTCTATTAGAGATGTGAAAATGCAGTTTTAGCACCTTAGGATGGCTTTTCAATGACTTCAGCAGCTGGCAGCTCCCATTGAAGGATGCAAACAGATTTTCAGAGGAGCTCAAGTCCGTTTGAGACACAAAGGCGCCCTTCCCTCACCTACACAAGCCCATTTCAGAGCCTTGGCTGAGTGCCTTTGCTCATTACCTCCTCTCTCTGCCCTGCAAAGGGAGACCATTGCTGAAACCAGAGATTGTTTCCTCTCCTCAGGTTTCAATGTAATTTTGGAATAGGTTCCTGCTGGGAAAGATAAATCCTGATCTGCCTCCAGCAAGAATCTCCAGTACAAATAATTGGGATTTTGGTTCAATCCAGGGTAGGGATGCAGGGGCCAACAGTGAAACTGGAATGAAGAACTGCCACCGATTCAAGGTCTCTCCACCCCTCTCAGCCTGACTTTCTTAAATAAGGGAGAATACTTACTTTGAAACCTGCCAAATTATTTTTTGTAGGGAAAAAAAAATCCCAAAAGAAAGAATGTGTCAGTATCAGTGAAGTTTAAGTGTTAATTTTCAACATTCTCATTTAGATCAATTTTCTCTTAACTTTAAAACTTTTGTCCTGCATTGATATATTTTTAATGTGATTGATCTCTTCATGTTTCCAGTTATTAAAACAAAATATTTAATTTTCCCAATATTTTTTAAATTTTTCCATAACAAGCAAATTTAAATTAGATTGCCATTAAATTTGTTGCCGTTTAAAAACAAAACCAGATGTCAATGGAATGGAATCTGTTTTCTCTTTATCCCTACTCTAAAGCATCCCATCAGAAGAAATCAAGGAAGCAAAGCACATCAAGAATAGCTACCTGCAGAATATAGTCTGGCACATATTCTAGGAAATTAAGTTGCACTTCAGCCCAGGAAATCAAACGTGATTAAGCAACTGAGATGATCTATGAAAACAGGAATCTCCCAACGATATGCACACCGAGTTCTGTCAGTGAAGGATGATTAGCTGATGATTTTATTCACAAGCTGGCTGACTCCAGTGTTACTGCGAGCACGTTTCCCAGCAGCTGGCAATCCTCTGGGGTTTTCTGACTTCACGGCAGGCGGTACGGAGCATCACACCGCTCTGCTAACTAACTACCCGTGCTCGGCGCTCGTGGCCTTACCCAGACCCTTCCCTCCCAGAGCAGGACACAGGTGATTCCTCTCTCCCCTCTCCTGCAGCAACCCACCTGTGAGCTCCCCTTTCATTTCAACACGAAGCGTTTGGGTTCACAGGAGATGTGAAACCCCAACGTGGCCAGCCAGCTCCTTACCTTTAGGACATGCCTTGTTCTTGCTTTGCACATTATCAGAAGAGACCATCTATAATTGTCCCTGCAAAAATCACTCGGTTGCACAGGCACTGCCTAAAGTCTGGGGACTGGGTGGGAAGGAGGGTGTTGTACCACTAAGGAAGGGAAACTCTCTTCCGCAAGGAAAAAGCACTGGGCTCAAGACCTTACACCCCTTATACTTCCTTCCCCAAGCTCACAAACGGCACTGGCTTCCTGTCACAGCATTACCGGTCTCCCACCAGCTCTGTTCTCCCTCTTCTGAAATACTCCCATGGTGTCTCTATCCAGCCATCCTGAATGGCATCCAAAAGCTCTTCCCTTCCCCCTTCCCTTTCCATCGGCCTCTTCATTTCCAACACCACCTGCTCTCTAGCTTTGCATTTTCTCTGCTTATCACGGGGATTTTTGAGGATGCCACCCAGTACATGACGTGTCTTTGCAGTACGTGAAATCCCAAAAGCACCTCTGGTGTCACAGCTATGCAAGCAGGTGCCCAGGCTAAGCCACCAAGAGCCAAACAAGTCAATCACCCACGTGTGTGTATGTGTGCCTTGGTTTGCATCTTTGCTTTGTATTTTACAGGGAAAAAGGCAAACGGGCTCCCCCTTGCTAATAGTTCCTAAAAAGAGGCCTAAGTCACAACCTCAGCTTGTCTCCTTCAAGCCAGCACAGGCATTAGGTCATCAGCCTTGTCCTGCCAGTAATTGCTAGCTGCCCACAAACCCCTGCTGAAACAGGTTGGAGAGCTTTAGGAGCGAAATCCTCCTCCAGGGTTTCGAACAAGTTTCACAAGACGGTCCAAAGCCTCAGCAGCTGGAACAGTGATACGATGTCATGTGCGGCAGATGAGGTGTTAATACTTGTCCATAATGGATTTGCTGGGATGTGTTTCACGTTTCCTCCACCTGTTGCCCCTCTCTCATGGAGTCCTCCCTTCCCTGGGGTTTTGTCTTCATTACTTAAGATGTCTGTTCGTGGGGAAGTGGAGCTTGGTTGACCTTACTCTTTTTCACCTTACCTTCTTGTCTCTTCCTGACACGAGACCTCAGCAGTTCCCAGAAGTGGGATGTGTGGTCTGGGGAGAAGGAAAACAGGCACAGCCTCCTCTAAGGCTGTTAAGCTAACCAGCTAATTAATAGCTTGCTGATTGCACTCTTAAAAGAAGTACAGTTAAAAGAGGACACATAGTGTATATCTTCTTTGCCTTAAGAGACGGTTGTAAATCAATTTACCTATTACTCAAAACGGGATTACTTGGCTTGCTACGTTACATAGTTTTCCGGACCAGCTGGTGGGCAGAAATCCTAACCAAAACCGAGCTCCTGCTCCACTGCACAGATGGGATTTCTCTCCTCATATCCACACATTCAGTCCTGATCCTGACGTTTTGTCTACGTACACAAAGTGGGTATATTAAATGATCCTGCCAAACATATATGACCTCCTAGAAGTTTACACTTGCGAGGAGAGAAGAATAAAGGTCTGCACTGTATCTAAACAGGCATCCTTCCTAGCACATGTTCTCAGACAGGCTTTGGGGGTGGGGAAGAAAGGTGAAATGGTTGGAGCTCAGAAAACCTGGGTCCTCTCTCCTGCTTGGGCCACAAATTTCCTGAGAAAGTTTGGTTTCAATTTTTTCCCCTAAGAACACAAAAAAGTATCTGATGCTTTGTCCGAAGTGCCCATATACCACTAAAAACTGTCTGGGATCCCAGGTCCTTAGATTAACTCAGTGAACTGAGTCTGGTACCTTAAACCATATGCAGTCACTTAAGAGCAGATTAAAAACCAAACACACACATGTAAGTGAGGTGACAAAGCATGTCTGTGGTCAAGCAGGGATGTAAACCCAGGGCTTTAGTTAATGCCCAACTTATTTCTAAAATGGTCTGCCTGTGCCTCCATTTCCCAAGCTATCAACGGGGTTGAAAAGACTCCACTCTCTCACAGGCATGAGGCAAAGCTAAACACGTTCAGCTATTGCATTGATGTATAAAGGACCAGGGGCTGGTAGCAGTAACAAGATTCACAAATTAGAAATTAAAATTACTTTTAATAGCAAGATAAGCCACAGTACAAGTAGGGCCAAATCTCTTCAAAGTTCAGTTGCATCAAGGCCTGGATTGCCATGAGGACTGTGATAGAAACATTTTGGGGACAGTCCATTATGGCAACTAGCAGTGAAATGAAAACTGAACTTCCTCCCATGTTAGAGTTGAAGGCCAGTGGACTATTTAGTCTGACCTCCTGTAAGGTGTAGGCTTTAATGCATCACCCACTGTTTCCACTCAAGCCTTATGGCTGGAGTCTGACTAAAGCACAACCTCCAGAAAGTGTTGGCTTAATCGGCTGAAGGAGACCCTACCACCGGTCCCAAAAGTCATGCTGTCTTCGTGCGCGGGGAGGAAGGCTGGCTCAGGTCCCCGCACTTGTCACCAGAGGTGGAGGAGGAGGCGATTGCCTCCACTTTCCAGAGGAAGTCACACGCTGGGTTTTGCAGCCCGGCTCACATCAGCGCCTACGTCGTCTTTGTCACGGCAACGGCAGGGGAGATCCGTCAGACAGCCCGCGCCGAAGGCTCCCGAACGAACGCAGCATCCCGCAGCGGGGCTGGAGCAGCGCGACTGGGCCAGGAGAGTGCACCCACCGCGTCAGACCCTGCGGCTTCGGAGAGAAACCACGCACGGCCCCGGCGAGAGCGCGGCCGGGCGGGCTGCACGCTTCTGCGGCAGGAAAGTGGTCTATACGACACAGCTGATGTCACGATTGACTGATAGGGGGTTTGAGGAATCCCCCTCCCACGCCCGGCAGCTCAGCAGCCCCCTTGCCAGCTCACTCCCTCCCCCTTTGCCTCCCTCATCCCCAAATCACTTCCTCTGCTGGGGCCAGTGTAAGTGGTGGTGGGACTGTGCTCTGGGGCTGACCCAGGTTTGTGCACGCAAAAATCCATCCAAACCCAAACCGCGGCCTGTGTTTTTTAGCAGGGCTATTTTCAGCGCCAACGGCACAACAGAGGGTGAAATGACACGTCGTGGTGGAGAGGCTGCGACCGAAAGTGGGAAATGCTCTTCCTCCTCCCATCCCTGCTCGTCCCTGTCCTCACCCCCGCTCCGGGGAGAAGTTCCCATTGCCTCCTTTGTGTTGGCTTCAGGGCTCGTAAGACCTGCTTCAGCTCATTAATCTAGCAGAAAATGATCTCGTTTGACTTGCTAGGTTATTTCTTTCACTGGGATGCTCTGTGAACCCAGGTTAAACCGCTGTTTGTAACCTCCTAAAAAACCCCTCCAGTGATTTCAGTGGTTGGGGACACAGCGTGGGCCACCCACGGCTGCCCTGCGCAGGAGGGGGACAGCGTGCAGCAGCGGGCGGGCAGGACGAGAGCAGGGCTCAGGGCGGGGGGACCCTTCCAAACCAGCTTCATCTCCAAAGGAAACGGCAATCAGCAGCCTGGACGCAACACCAGCTGTAATGATCCCAAACAAGCCTTTGTTTTCTGCAGAAAATAAGGTGTGTTTTGTTCTTAACAACAGAAGAAAACCAGCCAGACCTAGAAGAGCACAGACAACATATCAAAGCAACCCAATTTCTAAGAAATTACTTAAATTGCTGCATAAATATGTGCATCTAGTTGCTGCATGTGGCTTTCCCAGTGAGTGAGTGATTCTCTTGCTATTTGACTCTAGGGACCTTTGCGAATCTTCAAATTTTCATGAAAAAATGACCCCTTTTTCACTTCTAAGACTGCCAAAGAACAGAGTCAATGGGGAAAAGGCCTGAAAATCTTAATGCTTGGGAGCAGGGTTAAATTATTTGACAAGATGATCCACAGGGAGACTTGCAATGCTGTGAGAAAAGGGGACCTGCATTTTTCATGGTTCTCAATGCAACAGTAAAATACCGAGTTTTTCAGAAAGGTCAAGGATAAAGTTCATGACTGACAGTTAAATAACTGACCAGACCTAGTGCTTTTTACAGCTTGATCCAGTAGCGAAAGGAGTGCTACACACACAGAGCTGGGATTTGTGCCCTGGTTGTTTTGCACAGGGGAAGCACCAACTGCTCCGATTTCCCTGCTGCAGCTCTGTTGCCCACAAAATCCTGTGGCCCAGCTGGGCTGCCAGAGCAATTATGTCTCCCAGTTGTCTGATCATCTCTCTGGGTTATTTCTGAACTGGAGAGCTAAACGTATGCAGCTTCTGCAACATGTTCACAAGGTTGTCACAGCTCTGCTTGCCCCAGCAAAGCACACGGCAAGTGCCTGCACCGGAGCACCGCTAGCGGGACAGCGTGGGTGTGAGACATCCCCATGGGTAACACGCTGGGATGCCCACCAATACACATTTCAATCTGTTGTAGGTGTCTCCAGGCATTCTGGTTCTGAAAAAGCAAGCTACAATTAGCTTTCCAGGCAAAAGCCCTATCCTTCCACGGATCTTGGTATTTGATTCTTACTTTGGCTTATTTTGTACTGCAGGAGTCCATTTGCCCTCCTCCCCCAAACACCACAATGCCTTCTCCATTACAAAGTTGAAACGTCTCTGCAAAACCCTGGTGTTAGTTTGCTTTAGTCCCATCAATAATCGTTGAATAATTAAAAAATAAACCTGAGAATGTTGAGTGCTTCTTTCTCCCTCCTCTCCCTCCCAATTATACAACACATTGATAAGATCATTAGTAATCACTTAACATCTGCTTTTCATGTTTGTTGTCACTGTTGCTATAATATTTTTGCCTTTTAAAATTGCAGAACTTGGCTTTTCAAGAGTGACTGAGGTTGTGTGGGAGAGAAGTTTGCATCCTTGCCAGGCCCCCAAGGATATGCTTTATATCTGGACTGCTTAAAAGCTCCCTCACCATCAAGGCTTCTGTTGTAGCTACCATAATTTCTGTTTTGTTATCGTGTAGGACGTTCTCTTTTGTCATTGTGTATGACCTTCTTAGTCTAGAAATGTCACTCTAACACAGAGTGGTATTGCTTGATTTCTTTTCCTGTTGGAAAACTTTGTTTAGTAACTTTAATCCAAAGGTCTCTTCTGCACTTGAGATGTGTGAACTGGGACCAAATTTCCTACATAACCCAGACCAGAAAATTTCACCAAGTGGCTAATAACACAATAAGAAGAGAGGATATAGGATGCAAATTGCTGTGACTTTGAGGAGCTCCTGTTTGCTCTTTATTCTAAACACTAGGAAACAGATTTCCAAGTGCCTGGACTGTGCAGTGGCAGCACTCTTATCCGGCTGCTGCAGAGCACTCCTGGAGCAGTGCTGAGCATGATTTGCTGTTCCAAAAGTGTCTTAATGCAAAACAATAGTATGTTGAGGATCAACATCTATATATGCCAGACATCAACAGCAAACACAACTGTCCAGGCAGGACCCTGTTTGAATTCTGTCCTGGTGTGCCCATTTGGCAGTCATACTTTGATCATCTGATGAGTCAGTGGGGTCTTCTTCACGCAGCAACACCAATTGTCTTTAAGCTCTGTGATGGTTTTTGCTGACCCAACCACTGCCCAGATGTCTTGGAGACAGACTGCATCACAGAAAAGCTGCACAAACTCCAAAAAGCCCCCTTGAAAACCTGACTGAAAGTAAGTCATCTAAAAGCCTGGTACAGGCATAGAGCCTTCTCAAGAATCCCTTCAGGACAGCAATCCTTCTCAGGAGGATTACACTAAACCACTTACTCAGCTATGCTAGACTTCACGGTACAGCACTGTGCTAATCCTCACCCAGGAGATAAACACCTCATGCCATGGGAAGCCGATGTGATGCGAATACTCCATGTGTAATAAAACCTGCAGTAAAACAATGCTTCCAATGCATTATGAAGTCCTATTATGGATCAGTCCTACAGCTGCCTCTTGGGTAGAGCTGTTAACTAAGGTGATTGACTTACATTTAAACAAAACTGCAGTCAGACACCCACAGAAGTACAGCTCAGGAGGTCTTTGTTTTTGAAACAGATCCTTTTCTATCTGTGCATGGCCAGCATTCACAACAGAGGTCCTCCGCTGCTGTCACTTCTTGGCACGTGACAGACTGAGAAGTTCCAGCTATGATGTCGCAAGCAGGGCTGCCCGGGCGATGTAGAGATCCACTCCTTTTTCATCGTAGGGGGATGAGTTGTTCTGTTCCCCCAGCCAAGCTTGAAAAATCTCACCCCTCATTTTATTATTAAAAATATTTTCAGTTTTGTGGAGGAGGGTTTGCTGATATTCCAGACATGAGAAGGCAACTGCTTTGTGATCTTGTAACTAGGGACCAAATGAGAGCTTGTTAGAAAATGGGAAAGGATTGAGGGGCAGTTGCACTTTTCCCACCTAACTCCTGTGGTTTTTTTGGATTACAATTCAATAGCTTAAACAAGGCTTCTACCATAGATCTTGTGATATAGGGTGTTTTCCAGGAAGCCCATCTTCTTGGGAGTCAGAGCAATATCTAAGACTCTCAAGAGTTAATATTAAAAGTGAAAGCACTGGTTCCTAGTTCACAGGACTGAAAAATGGGGGCAGTAGGAAGCCTTAAAATTCAGAAACGGGCCACAAAAACAACCCCACCCTGAAATCTTGGCATTTTGTTGTTGTTTTTGGAGGGTGTAGCTAAGGGCTTTTTATTGCTTGTGCTTTAACCTCCAAGAGCAGAGTGAGCAGTGTTACAGTGAATACTAATCAACTTCCCTGCATGTTGCCTTGGGAAAGAAAACCAGAAATGATTGTCCCATGTGGGATAAATTAGCACGTACCTCTAAAGATAATGCTTCCTGGTCCATATATTGTAAGGCCAGGCACAACCATAAAATTCATGTAGCCATCCTGGCCAAGCTGTGGTCGAGGTATACAGGTGATAGCAGACCAGAGAGCCTGTCCATTTCTTCTCATACTAACATCAGGGCTTTGCCTGAGGAGGAGTCAAAGGGCCCTTCCTCAGGCAGTGGCATCTCCTCCAGGGAAATCTCACCCAACTCTCTTTATGTCCTGTTCCTTGCGGCATGCTGGGTTTTGCTTTGCAGTCCCTCCATCAGTTGAGGAGCCAGCACTTTTGTTGGACCCTGTTGGTCTTTCAGCTGCGCATAAGGCAGAGTAACAAATAAATAAATACACAGCTGATGTTTTGTGGTAGAATTTAGATTCTCCTTCCCTCAGCATTTTGTATGGAAAAAAAGCTGTCAGAGATAGGTACTGGAATCTGGTCACTCCATCCAGCATGTACGGCTCTTTTCTGTTGTAATATTGTAATTTCATCTACTCAGGGGATTTGGAAGAACAGGGTGCCTAAAATATTTATGCTTGGAGTAACAAAAATACAGTAAAACCCCCAGTTGTAGACAATTCTCTATCGAATTCACTATCAGTGTTGCATGTGCTCTTTGCTACGGAGTTATTTTTCTCTTAAGGGAAATGTAAGAGAAGAAGCACAAGACCTGTTAAATAAACCTTTTCTATCCAACTGTTAAATTGTCTGCGATTTCTCCTAGTGGCAAAGCTGCACCGGACTGGTTACAAACTCCATTATAAGGAGACAATTGTAAAGAGTCATCTTGAAAGTAATTAATTTTATCTAAGTCTTTAATTGTAAATGCATGAAATGATACTATGCTAAACTTACGGGTGCTTCATTTGCTGCTGAATACTGGTCATAGGATAGGATTTGTGCCACCTTATCGACCTGTGTTTACACAACACCACTGAGCAGACAAGCTTAAGGAAAGGACCACATTTCCTTTGATAAGGGCTATGCCAACTACCTCCCAACGTCCTGACAACAGGGAGGAAGGGAATGAACTTGCTCCGTTTGATTCAGAGGTGTGGGCTGTGCACAGGTCTCCATTTCATTTAAGGTAGAAGATTTGTAGGCAATATCCTCCTCTTTGATATTCTCCCTCAAGAATATCTGGAGGGAGAGAGCCCATCTGAGCAGAGCAGACTAGGGTGCCATCTTCTCCTTAGCCCGGCCACACCTAGCGGTCTTCCTCCAGAAGGCAAGTGTATAGGGAATGAATTACTTTTTTCTCATAGCATTACTTGTCTCCCAGCTCAGTTTCCCAGACTGACTCGCTTTCCAGCCCCACCAATGCTAGTGCTGGCTCGAAGGAGGGAACAAGACCACAGCAGCCCTGACTTACATCTGCACGAAGATGCTGTGATGCTGCACGTCCCATTGCTGTGCCTGTTAAGGCTGTGCCCATTTCAGGTACCCAGACACCCCAGGACAGAGATGAGGAGCTCTTCAGGAAGAAGGGTCGCATTGCCTTGCATGCATGGGTGAGCCAAGCACACTGCGAGCGGCCCAGGAATACAAATCAGAAGCCATCGCTGCTCTGGCTAGCAAACAATGTGGAGAGAGCCAGTCAGTCATTTCTAACTGAACAGTGGGGTGACGTGCAGTGTAAGTTCATTCATCCACACACATTCTCTCTCTCTCCCCTCCCTCTCCCAAGAAAGTAAATGCCACATCTTTTGTGTTTCTTAAAATATCCCTTGTTAACATAATGAGGCCATTGACAGTAACCTCAAGTCAGCATCCTACCTCGATTCTGACAATTCAGCAGCATCCTCACTGCTCCAAGGAATTGGAAAACACAAGCAGTGCGGAAAACACAAACATCAATGTGCAAAACAAACACATCTGATGTATCAGAGCAGCAACAAAGAGCCTCCAGAGACTGCAGAGAAAGCACCTATTTGTTGGGGAGAGCAAACCCGGGGGACATAATGAGCTGGTGAGGCACGGTTCAGCTTCTCAGGATTCAGAAGGTAATTAAGGAAGGCAGAAGTCAGCAGAACAGCATATTACACCGTGACTTTGTTAAAGTCATCAGCATTCACCCCCTACTGGGAAGTCTTCTCTTTCCCTCTGCCCCCGCCCCCGGCACATTTGATTACCAAAACCCACGGTCATCTCGCATAAATGAAGAAGTTAATTTTAAAACTTTCTCAAAATGCAACTTGGAATCTTAGACTTTCTGTGCGGGAAACCTATAGAGGAAATAAAAGAAAATCAAGTAAGAAGAAGGTTAGTCAGACAGTGAAACGAAATGAAACTACAGCTGCAAAACTTCATGGATTTTTATGGCTGGGGAAGCCCACAGCAACATTTTGGTCTCCTGCCAGCATTGGTAGCAGCACAAAACCCACCACCATATGGTTAGATCAGTACATATCTGCCACGAGCTCTACTGAAACCAGGCCTGATACCTGAAGCCAATACAGCTCTGTCCTGAGTTCAAAACAAGCGTTTATTTTAAACATCAGTAAAAGAAAAACCTGTCTACAGATGGTTGCCACAATATACTGATTGGAATGGGATATATCTGACACTGAAGAGTATGCAGGGCTAAAGGGTTGCTTGCAAGCTAGTGTGGTTACACACTTCCACATTTTAAGGTCCTTGGAGATGGAGTTTTGGTAGAAGAACTTGTTCTCTATCATTTGCTTTTTCATTTTCACTCATAGCTAACTATCCTGTGTGTGGCCAAACCTGGACAAAAAAACATTGTTAGGAGAAGGAGCGATGTCATGGCATTTCCAAGCAGGCAGGGTACCCGGGCATTGCAGCAGTGTGTTGCCATTACTGCAGTAACCAGAATATTAGGAGACTTTTCCAGAATGACGCAGTACAGAGAACAGCAGGCTTGCCTATGCTGCTTTGCAAGGCCAGCACCACATGGCCCAATACATCATCCCAGAAGAGGCCAGACCCTCTTTACAAGCTTACATTTCCAGAGGAGAGGAAAAGATCAAAGCTGTGGGAGTACTTTTAAATACAGCAAGAACTGCTTCACTCTGTTCTGCTGCACGAGAGAGGGACTTTGTTGGAGAATTAATTGCTTTTTTGTCAAGAGAGTAACTTTGCACTGCCTCTACCCCATTCCCAGCCACACTGACCTTCATTACACCTTGACTCTTTCAGCCCATCTGGCCAT
The DNA here is from genome assembly GCF_900496995.4 of Aquila chrysaetos chrysaetos. Classification (NCBI taxonomy): domain Eukaryota; kingdom Metazoa; phylum Chordata; class Aves; order Accipitriformes; family Accipitridae; genus Aquila; species Aquila chrysaetos. The sequence goes on from NC_044014.1 coordinate 11,996,262, forward strand.
AAATTAGGACAGACGAGTTACACCCTTTCCTTCTCCTGTAGTGCACATGAACATCAACATGTGCTGTTGGCACATAAAAGCTTTTGCCCTTTCTGTTTCCCTCCCTAGATAATGAGCCATCTATTAAGGCAGCAGATGCAGTTTTAGCTGGTAATATCTTACGTAATTATGTGGGTGAACAACAGAGACAGAACAGAAGATGGTGGAAACCAAGAAAAGCTAAACAGGCAGAATTTCCAGAGCCCCGAGAGCTGTAATGTCACCAGTGCTCTTCCCCTTCCAAATGCCTCTGCCGCTGGAGCCTGCAAGAAAAGGTTTGCTTCCCACAACTCCCAAGGAGCTCTCTTCCGCACCTGTAATGTATCAGACTCTTTTAAAATAAGCCTTGAAGTCCAGTCTATCCCACCAGTGTCAAGTTCTTACATCAAGCAGCTTAGGACAGCTGGACATCAACCAGTCTAGTCTTAGGCCTGAACTCCCAGAGGAACAGGGTTTTGTCTGAGATTTTTGTGTCTCATCAATCCCCCACTCTTAACTGTCAGCCAAGTAATATCTTTCCACTCGATTTCTTTGGTATAATGTCCACCGTGTGTTTGCATGCTTTTCCTTAGCTTGTGCCTATATTCACCTGGACTTCCAGATGCTCTCTGGTCAAAACTGGTGCAACTAAGGCTGCCACCCTTACTCAGCCAGGAAATATTGCAGAGGCAGTCTTCTCAACAGGAAAACAGTAATTCTGGTACCAAACAGGGAACAAGTGTGTAAGAAACACAACAAGCTAAATACATCTTTCAGACCTCAGTGAAGTATGGGTAGAAAGAACAGTCACAGGTGGCAGCTGGATTTGGGTCCCAAACATTGCTTTGCTGCAGTGCAGATCTGTGATTTGTTCTAACTGTGCGTGCAAATCCACCCCAAGTCTCACAGCCTTCTGATCTGAAAGGTGAGTTTGGCCATGGGATGAAAAGAAAAGGGTTTGGGTTAAGTTTTGGGCAAACTGCTACTGATCTTACCATTTTGTTATTTTTACTCCAGTTACTCACCCATCCCTACCCTAAAGCTGACATAAGCTTGGCTCACAGACCTCTCCCGTTGGATCCACTTGTAGCTGCCAGCCCTGCACGCACACACACATTAAATCTTACCTAATGAATAATTACCAGGGGACTGGGACATTTCATTCGCCTGATAACAGCACACACCTCAGGGAATGAAATAACGTTTCGAGGCTGGACACAAATGCATGTAACACAAAGATGTCATGGTTTACCCCTCATGACAGTCATTGCAAAGCCCAGACACAACATGAGGAAACAGGTAGGGGAAAAAGTGCCCTGTGGGGCTAGACTCTGTATATTAACCTGGGAATAAGCAGTTTTTCCTCGGAAGATTTTATAATTTAGGACAACAGTGCATGGGTGAGATGAAGTACTGCTATTTTCACATCACCGATTGGAAATGGATGCACAGATGTGAGAAATGATTTGCACAAGATTGCACAAGAACTCGGTGGCAGAGTGTGATGGGTTGACCCTGGCTGGTTGCCAGGTGCCCACCAAAGCTGTTCTATCACTCCCCCTCCTCAGCTGGACAGGGGAGAGAAAATATAACAAAGAGCTTGTGGGTCGAGATAAGGACAGGAGAGATATCACTCATCGCTTACCGTCACGGGCAAAACAGACTCAACTTGGGGAAATTAACTCACTTTATTACAAATCAACCAGAGTAGGGTAATGAGAAATAAAACCAAATCTCAGAACACCTTCCCTCCACCCCTCCCTTCTTCCCGGGCACAGCTTCACTCCCGGATTCTCTACCAACCCCCCCAGCGGCACAGGGGGACAGGGAATGGGGTTTACGGTCAGTTCATCACACGTTGTTTTCTGCCGCTTCATCCTCCTCAGGGGGAGGACTCATCACGCTCTTCCCTGCTCCAACGTGGGGTCCTACCCACGGGAGACAGTCCTCCACGAACTTCTCCAACGTGGGTCCTTCCCACGGGCTGCAGTTCTTCACGAACTGCTCCAGCATGGGTCCTTTCCACGGTGTGCAGTCCTTCAGGAGCACACTGCTCCAGCGTGGGTCCCCCACGGGGTCACAAGTCCTGCCAGAAAACCTGCTCCGTGGGCTCCTCTCTCCACAGATCTGCAGGTCCTGCCAGGAGCCTGCTCCAGCGCGGGCTTCCCAGAGGGTCACAGCCTCCTTCGGGAAACCCACCTGCTCCAGCGTGGGGTCCTCCACGGGCTGCAGGTGGATATCTGCTCCACCGTGGACCTCCATGGGCTGCAGGGGGACAGCCTGCCTCACCATGGTCTTCACCACAGGCCGCAGGGGAATCTCTGCTCCGGCGCCTGGAGCATCTCCTCCCCTCCTTCTTCACTGACCTTGGTGTCCGCAGAGTTGTTTCTCTTACATGTTCTCACTCCTCTCTCCGGCTGCCGAATCTGCCTGTCCCAACTTTTTTTCCTTCTTAAAAATGTTATCACAGAGGCGTTACCACTATCGCTGATGGGCTCGGCCTTGGCCGGCGGCAGGTCCATCTTAGAGCCGGCTGGTATTGGCTCTCTCTCGAACACAGGGGAAGCTTCCAGCAACTTCTTACAGAAGCCACCCCTGTAACCCCCCCCGCTACCAAAACCTTGCCAACAAAACCAATACACAGAGTCACAGACCCTTTCTCCTTTGCACCCATTTCTCAATGCTTTACCTACAACATCTTCCCTCTTACTAGTGGTGTGCGAACCAAAGAAAGTTCAGAGTGGGGAGCTTTGCTTGCACAGGCATAGCAGGAACGCTGAAGGTCACCCAGACTTTCAAACAGAAGCTGGAAATCCTGCATGGATGTACTGTCTCTGGCCCAGGGCTACATCTGAGCCCCCAGCCCCAAGAAAATAGATGCTCTCCTGGGATACTCACTCCAGAGAGCTGTTACACTGCCTTCTCTGCTGCAGCAAAAGTAGGTATGATCACCTGCCCATTGCATAGCCACAGACAGCCTTTACATCAAATGTTCTCCGCATTTTCATTTCATGCTGGTGAAAAATACTCGGCTGATTGCACTGGACTCTACTTACCCGTATGCCGCAGTGATGAAATCTCTCCTTCACCTCACTCAGCCAATGCATGTGCACCAGGATGTACTGGGACCAGCTTGAGGGCTGGAGGGGCAGTTTGGTTTCCATTGTTCACTCCCACATCAGCCTCTCAGACAAAAATGCAAAGAAAAGACTGCCAAGTGGAAGAGGTCAGGGAGGCAGGCACACACTTGTCTAACCGGATTTGCAGTGACACCGTGTTTCTAACCCACAGGCCGGCAAACACTCTGCTGCTGGTGCAAGGTTGGTTTCCCTCCTGCCAAAGGGACGTAGATTTGTGCTGGTAACAGATTTGCATTCAGTAACATAGTGTAGTGTTTGCTTCTAATTTCTTGCATGGCTGACTCCTTTTCCCACCATGTTAGAAGGGAATTTGAGTCCAAAATGTGAAAGAACATCATGCAGGAGGCAGAATGATACTGGGGCAAACAGCACAGGATCCTGTAAATAAAGACTACATGGGAAGGAGCATTCAGAAAAGGTGCTGAATTAATATGTTATGAACAACTTTAAATTTGGATACAACTTAAATAGGTACACAGAATACAGAAGTGAATATGTTTTCTGATCTCTGAAAGGGATAGTTTATAAATAGACTTTTAGGTCTATTAAAATATCTTTTAAGACCCATGAAAGCATTCAGTAAAGACATCAAATTATATTTATCCCTTAACTCACCATAAAATGGCTACAGCCTTTCCCTTTTTTTTTTTCCCCTTTGAAAAACAATAGGAAACAAACTGGTTTATCTTACTATACCTGCTGTAAATACCTTTATGGCAAGGTAATTGCTAAGTGCATTGTGTTGAACAATTCGTTACTTTGTTAGAGGACCATTTGTCATGCCCTTTGGAGATAGCAGAAGAGAATTCTCCCGTGACCTTTGGAAAATGAAATCAGTGGCATTACTCTGAAGCCAAAGTTGAGAAGTTTAAAAACAGACTTAAGAAGGGTTTCCCACGCCTCCTGAAAAAGACACAATCTGCACTTCCACTGGAGCCGAGCTAGCTTATTCCAGCCCTTTTTAGACCATTAATGATTTGTGCCTAACTAGTACTTAGGGTAGGTGATTCACTGATGAAAGCGCTGCAGGGCTCCCTGTCCTGTGCACAGCCCTGCTCTCGTCATCACAGCAGTACAGGACATAACACCGTGGGCTGCCTGTACTGGAGAGAAGATCATGAGCTCGATTGTGTGCTACAAAGGGAGAGCCATTATCAGCCACTGCCTTGCCAGGCTGCATGAAAAACCGCCTCTGCAAATTGCATAATGCCCCTGGATGTTCCCAGCAGTGGCATGGCAGGCCCACAGGGCTGGCACTTGGACAGGGAGGGAGCCAGATCTCCTCCCTCCCAGCATGGGAAAGCTGAGGAGAGCTGTTGTGTAGGCAAAAAACCCCCTTCCTTATCTCCTGGGAAAGAGCTGTGCTGTTCTGGAGCGATGTCTGATGCACAGAGTTGTGGTCATGGATCAGAGGGAGCCCAGCATGGCAGCAAGATGCAGTGCAGAGCTTTGGAGCACCTAGAGAGGGAAACAGGAGAGAAGTCACACTTGTTCTCCTTGTGCATAAATCATATCCCTGTCCCTGAGCCTGTGCTTGTCGTCGTGTTCATTGAGACAGTGCACCCCAATTTTGATCGGTCCCTGTGCATTATGACAGGAAACTATCCAAAGGACAGGAAAACACTGTAAATACAGAGCCTATGAATACTGAAGACCCTGTCTCACACTCAGCGTGGAAGAGGTGTAGTTTAACAACACAGTGAGGCTGATGTGGGACCTTGTTCTTTGCTGTTCACGGGTCAGATGAATATCTGTGCCTGCACCAAGGAGGGATGGGAAGAGATGTGCAGCTGGGGCAGAGGGAGGGGGCTGCTCAATTGCCTCAGAGGTACTGTCAAAATGCAGTGTGAGGCTGAAGTCTCCAAGGAGCACAGAATTCCCACCGGAACAGCAAATGGTGACATTCCCAGCCGATGATGAGTGGCCAAGATTTCACCATGAGTGAATGTGACCGTGATAAGCAGTGCATGTGACCTACCCAGCTTCATTTCACTTGCCTGAGAGTCCATATGCTTGGAATGTCTCCTCCTCCGCCTCCTCCTCCTCCACCTCCTCCTCCTCCACCTCCTCCGCTGTTACTGGTGGCACCAGGGATTTACAAGGCAGCAGGGAGCATTTCCTAATATTGGTTGGGTGAAACTTTCCAGCATGACTGATTGTGCTATTAACTGTGGCAAAGGGAAGAGCACAAGTGTGCAGGCAAGGGAGAGCACTTCAAACCCTGGAGATGAACGATAAGTGATATTAAATAGTTCTATGTATGCAAAATAAATGTTTGAAGCTTGCAAGGCTGTTGTTACAGACATTGGTCTGTTTATTAAAAAAGGGGAAAGCTATTTAGAAAAGTGGAGCCTATGTAGAAAAAATGAGATCTAAGCAAGACAGAAAGGAGCTGGGACTTAATGGAGTTAGACTTGCAGGAGAGTTTTAAATTAAAGACTGGGGTTAAGGGAGAGGTATGGAAGAACAGACAGTTTGGCTGAAGCTCTCAAATCTCTCCGTTAAGAAAAAGGATAGGACACAGGGCAATGGAAATAAGTGGAAAACAGAGAAGACCAGTCTCTATAAATGAAGCCCAAATTAAGTAAGGTGCACACACAAAACACACAAAAATAGGTAGATATCCCATGACCACTTTTAAAACCATTTCTGTACAAATGGCAGCCATCTGAAAATAAAGGAAGATGAACTAGAATGCCTGCCTTTAAATAAGGATATTGGCAACACACATATCTGGGAAACTTTCTAGAAAGAACTAATTAGTAAAATACTATTATACCAGGTTTAAACAGTATAAATGTCAGAACAGTTCATTCCAGGGAAGGAAAGATAAGTGACTCAAATTCTCAGAAGATCTACGTAGCCTGAATGTACCAAATTAAATATTTACCTTTAAAAAGGGGAACCACATAAAAGTGAGGAAATTCGTTGAAATCAGCAGCTAAAAACAGCAAAGCACTTGTAGCTGATATAAGATTGTTTAAAGACACTCTACAGCAGGCTTCAGCATCAAATAAAAAATATTCAAAGGAAAAGTAAGCCAATGTGATTAAACCATGTAACACTTCTGAGATGTAAAAATAAATTTTTCAAAAAATAGGGAGTTAAGGAAGATGGGAAAGAACACAAAGTCTGACAAAGTGGATGTGAAACTACAATAAAGTACAAGAAAGTGAAAAGCAACTTGCTAAAGGCATAAAACTGAATAAGACTTTTTCAAGCACAGCAAAAGCTGGAGGCTGCCAGAGTTCGTGGGGTCCTCAGATGATCCGTATGTAAAAGGAGCACTTGAGAGAGACAGGCTATAGTAGAAAATCAAAACAAATTCATTGTGTTGGTGTTACTGGTGGAACTCCTGCACTGGATTACTCTTTAAGAAGGATCAGTCTTAGGGGGCAGTTTCATGACACTTTCAACAGGACCAGGCTGAGGCCACTGTGACCTTTCCCTTCTCCTTGGTCAGGGTCTCCTGCTCCGTTCCTTGCATCAGTGCTGGTCATTGCCTGATCCCATGGTGAGCCGGCTCAGGCAGTGAAGCCAGACCCAAGCGAGTCACCGAGGGTATGGGTGATACTGCACACAGCCTGGGATGCCAGCTAGCAAAGACAGGCTCCAGAGCCAGGGACTCCCTGCCTTGTTGTTACGAACTACCAACTTTCCCAGGGAGAAGTTTGATGAGGGACTTCCAAGACTGGGGGATGTGGAGGGAAAACCACCAGCTGGAAGCTCAGCCCAGCACGCAAAACCAAAAAGACATTATGAAGGAGCTGTGAGAGGGGCTGAGACCTTGGACATTAATGTAAATATGTTCCTGGGTCTCCTCCTTGCCAGAAAATGGGCATGTGTTGGAGGAACCCCGGGACTATGCCATAAACATATCTGGGTCCACTGCTGCACGCAGGAGCCAACAAATCTCACCCCGCTGAACAGAGCCAGCACAGCCCATCAGGTTTCCTCACCATGCTGTGTCTGGGTAGCAGTCAGCAGGGAAGGAGGGGCAATGTGTTGAGGATGCAAATATGACATTTCTGAGCTGTATGGTTCAGAGACAAAGCAGGTGGACATTTGGCAGCCCACTGAGGTGATTCATGGAGGGTGGTAAGGGCTGGTATCCTTTACCCGATACAGAACTGACACAAAGCAAAACATTCACTCTCCATGCCTCATTGAACTCCTATATAAATTAGGATAATATCCACTTCATGAGGTTGCTTCAAGAATTAATTGATATGGCCAAAGCTTTGAGATTCTTAGATGCATGCACAAATTATTTAAACAGCTTTTAAGCAGTTCTCTTTTAAATGTGAAACAGACACAGTTACATCAAGGTCCTTTCAATTGGATATGTGACCAAGATGAAAGTGAGGGTCTGGAGCTGATCATCTTCAAAGTGGAAGCACCTGGGGTGGCTCTGCTCTGTGTGGATGCCAAGCACCGCACAGGCAGTGGAAATTCAAAACATTCCAGCTGGTGATTTGTTACAACAATCTTTTTCATCTAAGCTAGATCAGGCTGTGAATCAACATGGCACAGACTTCCTGCGATGGACAGAACCATGCTGCAGTCATTTAAACTAGGAGCACACTAAAGTTGTATCCTTTTCATTTCTGAGCATTACTGCTTATCCAATAATTAAGCAATTTTAAAACTTTCAGTTTTCCCATAAACATCTGCCACAAGCAATTACATTTAGCCATGTCTTGGCAGGTCTTAGTTCCATGAGCAGTTTTTTTACGATAATTTCTATTTTTTTAATGGTAGCTCTCCTCTTTATTTGGAACCACATTGTGCTATCTGAAGGAGAAAGAGAGACTTTGTACTTTATCCAGACCAAAGAATAGGATTCTCTGAAACCAAGCACAGCCAGAAATAAAAATAGATGACTGTCACAGTATCTGACATGCTAACACTAATTAAAACAAAATTAAATTAAGATAACGAGCCTTTGATGATTGCCTCTTCTCCTTAAATTTTGTTATTTGGAATTTCCTAGCCACATGGATCTTCCAAACCAAAAATGCAAGTGTTCCTTTTCTTCTCCAAGTGTCAGCATGCTCTACTTGAGGGCCCTAGAGACTTCTCAGGGAAGCGTGGTTTGAAACACTGTCTCCTATCTGTCCCAGCCAAGCTCCTGAGCCACACTGGTATGGAGGGCAGGCGAGGTCGGTGCTCAGATTCTTCTGAGTGAAGCTGGAAATCTTGGCAAATGCTTTGGATGCACTGGGTGCTTTATTCCTAACATCTCTCCCTGAAACATCACATGGTCCAGTCATGCCATATGATCTAACAAACAAGCTTAAGGTTTAGGTTGTTGTTGCCTTTTCCATAGGCCTTAGGTCACCATCCATTAGGCCTTACGCGCTTTAAAGCTCATGCATGTAATTAAATCCAGTTAAATAACGGCTAAAATCCATCTTGTCTTTATACCATCTTGAGTGCTGACCTGAAATAAGTTGATGTTGTGTTTGCATTTTTCAGCACTCTGCAGTGGAGATCGAACACATCTCATTTCTCATGCTGGGATTAATAAGTGACTCCTGGCTAACTGAACCTCTCAGTTTCCATGATACCAATATATCCAACACTCTCATTTCCAAATATTTTAGCCACTTTCATGGTTGCCAGTACTGCAGTCTCTGATCAGTTTCATAGTCTTAAATACATATATACTGATCACATCTCTGTGACTGACAACTGCTCTTTTGCCAAGAGTACAGATGGACATCTCTGGGCCAGAAGAGAGAATATGTGTCCCACACCATGGCAGACACCTTCCAGCTCCTTGGAGTCCTCAACAGTCAGCACAATCACTGCAACCAAACTTCTTTCCCATTTTCGCTCTAGCAAAAGGCATGAGCCAAATCCCACCGGCATCTACGAGCATCTTAGCCTGAACTTCACAGACCTTCTAGTGACTTCAGCAAACTTGGCTCAAACCTAATTGCTCCTGCCACCCTTCCTGTGTTCCTGGACTTTGCAGGGTAACTGCTAAGGACAGAAATAAATCCTTTGTTTACTGTGGTAACTGGAGAGCTGCTTTAACCTCTGGCTAAAAACAGGTGCATTTTCCTATCAGGTTCATGAGTCAGTCATCCCAGGAAAGACTGGTGAACTTGGAAAGCCCAGGGCTCACTGAACAACAGGAAAGGATGACTTTTTAATTGAATGGTGTCAAATTTCATCATCTGGTTTTCCTGGGTGGCTTTTTTCTTTTTAAGTCATGTTAAGTCATTGGTTTAACACAGCTCAGGCCTGTTCCTCGCAAATTCCTTTTCTGTGTGGTATTTCAGCATCATATCCAGTTTGGGATGGAAAACACTGCTGGTGTTAGACTCCTACGGGAAATAGCAGGTGTAATGTGTGACTACATAAACAGTGCAGGCAATTAATACCTCTGTAATAGATTCTGTGCTTGGTCCAGCATAATCAGACCTTTCAGCACAGGGACTTGTATTTCTTTTTTTTTTTTTTCCCTTGATGTGAAAACAAAGTGCTCCCTTTCTACAGAGCTGTTTTCACAGAAAACGGTATTGCTTCTCACATACCGTCTGGCCAGGAACAGCCAAGGAATTCTTAAAAGGTGACCTTCAAAGGTGACTTCTTTTTGACGAATTAAAAAAAAAACCTTCAATATCTTTCCTCTCCAATTTTAACACTAGAAATTCAGGTCTCATCACCCTGTTTTTCCACAACTACAGACTTATGATGACATCCCAAGAAGCCGCTCTGGGGATATTTCTCCACTGCACAGCAAACTCATGTTCTGACTCAAAATCAGTGGCTCTTGTCATACACAGAGGAGAAACCTCTGACCGGGCCAGCATGTGCTCCCAGTCCAGACCAGCTTCTTACCTGGTTGGCTGTAGAGGGCAGAATCTTGGACTGATCCTTACCTGTTTTGCACTATGACAGCAGACAGGAAAATTAAAGTCACTTGAATTCTGGTGGTTCCCCAGTGCACCTCCTTTAGCTCCCCTGTGGCAGCCAAGTGGCTGTGAAAGAACCATACAGCCTCTGAGCACCAGAAAAGTCTGGCTCCATGGCCAGATACACACAGATTAGCACAGCATCATCAAGGTCACAGAAATATGGGCAGGTCTCTACTTGAAATTAGGCCAGGTTAACTGTGCAGTGAAAATGAAGCCTGGTGGGTGAACTGATGTTTGTGTTAAATCTCTGATGGTTTTGCTAGCTAAGCGTCTTTGAAATAAGGAGAAGTCACCTGGTCCCTGCATGGTGAAGATGTTCAAAAGAGTCTTCTCTCCATGTCTATGTCCTTTGAGGAAGATCAGTGCATGAATGGTGAAGAGAAGGCTTGACATTCTTGGCACTGCAAATGAGGCAGATAAGTGTATCTTTGGTGTAATGGAGGAAAACATATATAAATCCCTCTCAACAGAGCTATACAGAGGAACGTTAGCAAAGCATTTCCCCCTTTACAAAAATCAAAGGCTTTCTTCTTTGTTTTATATCATAAACCACAAATATTTCCAGTTCCTGCCCATCCCCACCCCATTCCTCCCTCTCCCCCTGCCCTGCCCCGCTTCAGGTCGCTTTGAATGACAGCGGCAGTACTTACAAAAACAACAGAAAGTCAATTACCCACATATATTATTGCAGGGTTGATTTTTAACCTCTTCCAGCTGCACAGTCAGCTGGCTCAGTAAGACGTGTTCCTCCAGCTAGTGATCAAGTGACAGTTTCCCATTCCTGTCGCACATGATTTGGAGGATCCTGCATGAAGGCAGAGTCCCACAGAGCTGCACCGCATGCTTGCCTCCCCGTCCTGAGCCCACACCAGGACAAGAGAGAGAGACCAGGGGACTGTAGAAGCCACATGTGCCCGGAGGGCTGTGGGGATGGACATAAGAGGGAAGATGATATGAGTGCGACACATGCATCTGAGAAAAGTGACATTAATTTGGGTCACTGTGAGTCTTAGAGGTCTACAGGAAGGGTGTCAGTGTCACAGCCAATGCTTATTCACCATGACCAAAGGCAATGTCAACAGGTTTATGGGGAGCAGAGCACTGGCCCGTATCTGTCCATGAGCTCTCCAGGGGCCACAGACCCCAGACTTGGTGGAGCAGACACCAGCACACGCTATGCACTTGCTCCTTGCTGTCAGAGAGAGGATCTGCAAAGCGTAACTAAACCCTGGTGGGCCACCTACCCAAGTCAGCCGTCTCTTGGCTCATGCAGGGACCCACAGCCTCACAGCCACAGCAGCACAGAGCCTGCCATCCACCCAGCTGGGGAGAGGCATGGGGACAAGCATCATGTGGGGCCCCACAATGTGGGGCGAGCCCAAACAGAAAGGGTCCTGCTCCTCTCTGCCACCTCCTGCAGCCTCAGTGCCCAGCATATTCTCCAGGTAAACTAGCTTGCTAGCCCTGCAGGACACCCAGCTCAGAAAAATGTGAAATAAAAAATATAGAAAAATATAAAAGTGATGAGCAGATATTTTTTAGCATAGCAAATTTAACCAGCAAATTTAACCCGCTCATCCAAAGCATTCAAGAAGCACCAGAGCTGTTGTCAATGGCGGGAGAAGGTGACAAGGACCAGGATTGTGGGGGAAAAAAGATTTTCTCTCTGATGATGGGTAGCTGCTAAAATGCCTTGCACCATGGCAAGAGCAACAACTTTATTGAAGGAACAGCCACTTGAAACTGCAGATATCCAAGCTGAAGCAAGATAGGCAGTGCCTGCCCTCTCCCTGGCTCCCTCCTTCAGCCTTCCCTGCAGCGGTACCCTGCGTGCCCACAGCCACAGGGCTACACCACGACTCGTGCTGGCATGGGGGAGAACAGATTTAGACTGGATCTAAGTGCCTGTGTGCCCATGTGGTTATGGCAGGAGTCTAACAGCAACAAGGAAAAAAGATTTACATCTTGCTGAGAAACATATTATAAAACGTGTGAAGCTCTGTCAAGCCTCTTCCTGGAGCTACATCCACGGTCTTTTCAATTGAAAAGCAATTTTTTGCTTTTCAATTGAAGAAGACGTATGACGACCTCTGTGAAACACCCTTAACTGAGGAAAGCCCCAAGTGCAAATACTTTCCTCATAGGTGTAGTTTGGAACAGAATAGGGTCAGAAAAGCACATAACAAAAAAATTCAAAACAACCAGGTTGGTGATGCCTGCGCAGGCAGCAAAGCCTCAGCCTCCAGCCCTGCTTCCAGCAGCCAAGCTCGTGCATGAGAGTAACCCTCCGAGCTAGATAAGGCTGGCAGGGGAGATTTTAACAATTAACCTGCCTAAACAACAGCCCCAGCACTGCTAGCCGAAACTGTGTGAGAAATCAAGAGCAAAATTCAGTAGAGTGGGTGAAACAGAAGTGGCGATGGAACCATCCTCAGACATAAAAGTGACCATATGTTCTACTTAAAAATAATTATTCCAATCTCAGCTGTCCTTAATACTGCTAGTAAGGAAGCTGGTTATGTTATAATGTGTCTTTTATGAAAAAAGAAATACTACTACTACTACTGAAAATATCTTTACCTCTGTGACAATTTAATCAAGGCTTCTCAATTCTCCTCACACTCCTGAGCCCTATGGGATTAGACCATCTTTAGGGCAGCCAGTGTAACATGCCATGCGAGCACAAACACAATTATTTCTAGTTGCTTGCTTTGGGGACAGTGTACTCGGAAGCCAGTTCAGCCTGCTCTGAGTCCATCCACCCCAGACACTGTAAACCAGGTGTGAGAATCCACTTCCACCGCTCTCCCTGTTAAGCCAGCACCATCTCTCCTAATGGCAGAAAAAAAGCACTGGCCAAAAGCAGGGTGAAAGAGGATCTTTCTGCCCTGCCAACATTATGGATTGAAAGCGCCAGAGAATGGGAAGGGATTGGTTTGGTATGTTTTCACAGCAGAGAGGGGAAGGACGTCAATAATACAGAAAAATGCACCCTGCAGCTCTCATGGTACCCACGCTGTAACATGCATGCATTTCTGGGCCACCTAATAATAGCAGAATATTGATAAATAGAGGGCTGGGACGAGGGTGGACAGTGAGTGGGGAAAGCGATGACGACAAAGGAAAAGCTGATGGGGGAGGAGGCAGGAATTGATAATATGAGAAAATTAGGAGTATGTAGTTAGCTCCACTATCAGTTGTCCACATGCAGGTGAAGGACATAAGTGGGCAGGCTGGCCAAGGTGGCAGCCTGGCTGCAGGAGGTATGGGGTGTTCATCACACGGAGTGTCAGGTGACAGATGGCAGTTTGATGGGAGGCAATGGCTTTTGTTTCTACACTGCTCAGTTTAACCCAAACCAGGCTGAAACAGTGCAGCCCCGTGCACCCATCAGCTGCTGGGCTGCAAGGCAGACGAACCTGATGCTCTGTGGTCCAGCCTCCAGCAGAGAGAGAGAAAACAGCCTTCTCACCATCACGTACCACCCTCTGCCCCCCATCCTGCCTGATGGCCAGGGCCAGGCTTTTACCCAAGTGCCGATTTAACAGGATTCTCCACCATTTGCAGGATCTGGTCCTTCAGAGGTCCACAGGGTGAGGCCATGACACGAGGGAGCACTTTGCAGTGAGAGAGAGAAAATCCAGCAGTGGGGAATCCTCCCCCACCCCTGCCTCCAACCAGAAGCAGCATGGCCTCTCTGCATGCCTGTAACTGCTTCTTCCTGGGAAGTAAATTGCTAGTAAATAAACCAACACATATGTCAAGGCTTGGTTTGGTTTTTCCAACCTTTTCAAGCATGTGGCAGCTATGAAGAGGGATGGGAGGATCTAGTTTTGGTAAGGAATTAGTGAAATCTTGCAGTTCTTGTTTATGAGTTGGGCTTTGAGGAGCCAGTGCTGAGCCCGGGCTGTGCACAGCCATCGGCAGGCCACGAGCAAGCTGTGACTTAACCACCATAGGGGAGGGCGAGTCGGAAAAAAATCCCTCGTGGATTCCCAAAACGGCCACTGGCTGATCTAGTCCTGAGGTGACTAATAACAATTTGGACTGATTTGACACTCTCTGGCTTTACTGGAAAGTTAACCCCCCCCCCCCCCCCCAAGCAAAAAGAAGCTCCCTCCCCTTGCTGGGTTCCAGGGAAATACAGAGGAAGCTCAAACAAAATAACAATTTACTTCAATGCTGTAAATGACACAGCAATGCTCATGGGAGGGAAGTGGGGAATTTCATTTTATCTGTGCTAAAATGTCCTAACTAGATCATGTTCAGATCTGGCATCTCAAACAGGCCCCACAAGAAAGAGGGTCAAGAGCAGAGAACAAAACCACACATTGAAGACGAGAAATTTAAGCCAGTCTCTGTCAAAATGTAGTGTGAGTTGGGCCTCAGTGCACCTTGCTCTTGTTCAGCTTTGCTAATTATGCTTCCTGGGATGGTTGTTTGTTTATTTGGCTTTAAAATATTATTTCCCAGGTCTCTGGTTGAAACCTACTATGCCTGCTCTCCAGGCTTCACAGAAGCATTATCAGCCTTCAAAACCTCCTGCATTCCTCCTTCATGCTCCTGTTCCTGCATCACATCATCATCCTCCAGCCCAGAGGCGTCAATTAAAGGGTGATCCCAGGGCACTCATACGATGCCATCAAAAAGCTGCCATGTCACCTCCTCACACCACTTCCTCGGCACTCGTTCCCATGATTCCCATTTTGCTGGAAGGGAGGAGCAGGAAAACAAATGTGACCTGTGCTTCTCTAGGACATAGTCGCAGCAGCTCTTTCTGTCAAATTAGTAAAAGGAACTGGCAGGAAGGAGCCTGTTATTCCAGTTCTGCCGGCCACCTGATGACAGAAGCAATTGATCCCAAATGCAAATAAAAATGTTACGAAATGAGTAGGAGTCAGTTGTCCTTAAAAAAAGTTTGCAACCAGAAAACTGCATTTTTTTCTTTCATTAGTAACAAGTTTGGAAACAGAAAAAAATTTGTCAGCTGAATCATCTGGAGGTGCTTAGTCTGCAGGTTTTTTGAAACAATACCAAAGGATGAGATTTTTGTAAGTTGGAGAAGAGGGATACAACCAACTTGGCCCCTTCTTCTTCCCCTTTTCTAAGCATCCTTACTTACATTATCAGCAGAGGTACAGAAAACATAACAGGGAATTCAAGAAGCTCAGAAATATTACATATTTTCTATCAAGTTCTGAATTTTCCAACATGAGTCTTTTCAAGTGGGATGAAGAGAAATTTCTATTTTTTGCTTAAGAAACAAATAAACAAAGAAGCCACCCACAAAGCATAACACCACAAGCCATCCAAGTCGTGGTTTCAAAGTGAGCATTTCATGTAAACCTAATGTCTAGTTTTGTAAAATTGCTCCTGAGAAAAGCTCTAAGCCACAAATAACTCAATTATAACATTTTCAGACCTGACATTCTCAGGATTCATATTGCTTTGGGGCATTTGCATTTTCCCCCTCCCTCACTTCTTATTTCGCTACAGCAAATATTTCAGAGAAGTGTTTAAATGCAAGTAAAAATCTTCATTCAGTGCTGACTATAATTTTCAACTACACAGTATTGAATAGGGAGGGGAGGAGATTTTTTGTGATTTTTTTGTGGCTTTGTCCTGAATCACAAAGACCAGATAAGTAATTTCAAGCAGAATGATTTTTATGTCTGAATGGGAAACACAGAACAAATGAGAGCAAAAGCCAAGCCTCCTGCATAGCAGGTCCCTCCTATGGCAGTCCTCAGAATGAAACATGAAAAACATCCCTGCCCCTGCAGACCCCTCAGAGATGGAAAGCTTCAGAGCACTGCAATGCCTTTTTAAAAGACACTTTGTAGCTATATGCGCCAAATTTATAAACCTGTCTATTCCTTCACAGACAATATAGGGTGAATGAACAGTGAAAGGCAAAGCTCTTCTTCACTCTATTAATATAAATGCGGCCAATTCTTTTCTTCTTGTGCAGCGACTCTTGTGTGCATGTATTTGGTGTCCAAATAAGAGAGCGCAATGTTATTCTGACTCGGTCTTTACCTGTTGCCAAATGGGCAATGCCAATAAAGAATAAACATTTCTATGAGCATATCTTGCTCCACTCTCCAGTATTTCTTCCCATCCCTTTGCTATGACTTACTTAAACAATTATTTCTACACTTATACAATCCCGATGCTAACTGACTCACCTGTACCGATTAAACCATTGTAAAGGGATTATCTCCATTTAATCCTTGTTGTCCTGTAGACACAAATTAGAGCAGCATTTGAAATGCACACGAGCCAACTCAACCTTTGTGTTTAACTTACAGTTTCCTTGCTTGTTGAGGTGTCTGTGGCCTCCCTTGCCTTAACAAATATTTTCCTATTGTTTGCCTTTCCAAAACTCAAACATCACATCTGCACCTATACAATTTATCTGTTCTTGCACTTCATTCCCTTCTCCATCTGTGTCTGCTCTTTTACCAGCTACCCAGACTCCACCACCCTTTCACTGTGCAGATACCTCTGAGCATCTCACACACTGAACCCCTGTTGGGTATGTACCTATCCCTTCAGAATACCCAGAAGAGCATCCCTGCTCCACGAGCTGCTGCTCTGCTGGACACCCACTCCAAGCAGGGCACGGAGAGGAAACAATCAGTCCACAATGGCAAGACCTCGTTTGATGGTTAATATTTGTTGCAAATTTGCATATTTAGGAAATAAAGACAAGCCTGAAGCTGTATGACCATAGGCCCCTCTTCTGTAGCTCTTCCTCTTTAATGTGCTACCTGTCATGAATTAGATTGCAAACTTTGCGCTGTGCAATGTCTCTGTTCCCAGTTTGGTAGTTTGACATGACAAGCCTCCAACATTGATTTCAGTCTGAGTGACATGATAATAAATAACCAGTAACAAATAAACCATAATAAATTTCCACCTGCTTATTGAGTCTATCTGAAGGATATAGGCTGCACAGCAGTATCCCTTCTGATTGCTTGAAACTGTCAGATCTAATACTCTGAGACTTCTCTAAGCCTGGAATTAAACAACCTCTCTATGGCATCACCCTGCGCTCCACCCACTAAGTCTACTTTCCAAAAATAATGGGCAGTAAGTGAAAATGAAAGGGTTAATTTCTCTCTGTCTCTGGTTAACCTTTCCAGGCTATTCAGTTTCCTTTCAGACTCCAGCCCATCAGAGGCATGCGAGGTGAAGGATAGAATTACACACTGGGCACGTTTCCTGTACTTAGTGGGTGGACAGAGCACAACTTCCGCACTAATAATGTCAAGGTAATTAGGACATCCTGCAAAACCTGTAACAGGGAAGAAATAACCACTGTTTATTGTAACTTCTATTGCTGAGGTGGTGGGCTCCCCTCACGACTCTTCTTGCCTTTCATTTTGAGCCCATCTCTACTTTAGCAGAGACACAACAGAGCCAAATACAAGAAACCCAGGATTCGCAATATGGACTTGGGCTAAAATAAGATTTTTTTTTTTTTTTCCAGCCCCACAACTCCTCCCAGCCCTATCTAAGGGCCTGAAGCAGTCACTGAAACCACCACCTCTGTCCCTCATGCAAGACTCTGAGCCACCAAGCTGCAGAAGCACATCTCTGGCTGAGCAGTGAATCAGTTTATGCGGCGTGACACACTCGCAACAAGGTGGATCAAGAGCACATCTTGCACATCCCCTTCTTCCACAAAGCAGACTAGTCTGGTGGTCAGGACAACCCTCAGGCAGAGGAGGCAGGGCTCTAGAAAGGCATCTTCCCTCTTGAGAAGAGCCCAGTGTCCAATACCTTCTCACTGGAGTCACTTCTCCTTCCAGCTTCTGCTGGAAACAAATGCTTCTTGCTTGGCTCTTGAAAGAAAAGGCACCAGCACTGACCTTCAAGCTTTATGAAGCCTGGCAGCCCCCTCCCAGGCCACAGGGGCCACAGTGGAGTAAGATTTAAATAATTCTGCTCAGTGCTTCCTACTGGCTCCCTTAAAAAGCTCCTTTCTTTGAGGTAGGATTTGGTGGATGCCGTTTGGAGGAGTGGAGCTCTTCCTCTGCCCTTTGGGAAGCCAGATTTTGGAGAGAAGTAACAAACTTTCCTTGGGGCCAGTGAACGTAGCTGGAAAAAAAGCAGACGAGCTTTGGGTAACTGAAACTTTTTTTAGATCTCTGTTTCACAAGATTTTTAACAGCAGACAACTGACCCTACAGATTTGCTATGAACTGCCTCTCCTCTCACTAAAAACATGCCAAGGATGATATGGTTGCATGGGCACGATACGGGGAACCAGCTGGATGTCCAGCCCAGGCCCCCAGCCCAGGGCTCCGCATTCACGGAGGGGGATGGATGGGAAATGAGACAACTGCGAGACAATGCGCAAGCCTTTGCCTCTCAGAAAAAAAAAAGATCCTTTGCTTGTCTTTTCTGGCTGCAGTCATCACAGCCTGTGCATGCACACAGATGCCAGCACAACCCGTCCCATATCACAGGAAGCGTCTACGTGGTCAGATGCAGACAGTCATATGGTAGCTCAGCCTCGCCAGAGAGCTGGGGGCTGCTGGGTTCCTGAAGCCATTTAGATGCATTAGCAAGGACCATCTCAGTATCACTTAAGCCTTGGCAAAGGAACGTGACTGTGCAGACGTACCCTTGACTGAGGCTGCTAGGTACTAATTCATGCGTACGCTGCACAGCTAAACAGGCCTTATGTCCATAATGGAATACAGATAATGATCTGTTAAATTATTGCTCTTCCCTTTTGTAAGGCTTCCTGGCTGCTGGGTGCTGATGTTTGTAACCACTTCAAGGAAAGCAATATTGATTTTTCCTCAGGTGGAGGATTTCAGGATGCCGCGTGTCTCTTATTTGCTCTGCCAAACATATTTCCGAGAGTCGTGGTTTTGCACACATTGCAAGCACAGCCTGCATCAATGTCCTGGGGGGAACTGTGATTCTAATTAACGACAGAGTCCTTCTAAAGGTGTCTCTATTAAGCTTGTACATAAGGGCAGTCTGCTAGGAAATTTCCCTTCCCTCTCACGTGGCACAAGCTGTTGCCGTCTGCAAGAGATATTGACAATAATGCTGAGCCTAAATTGTTAAGTGCACTGCTGCTGGGCTTCTGGGGGGAGCCACATGTTGTACAAGCCCTGACTGAAGGGGCTTGTGTGTAATGAAATTCTGCACTTGCTTTTCAGAACTGCCAGGTTTTCAAATTGCACTTGTGATTGTCATCAAATTCAGCCTGTAAAAGAAAGCTGTGCATTTCAGATGTGAGGCAGAGGCAGTGAAAAAGGATCTTGGTCCTGAAATAATTAAAGATGACTCTGAAAGAGTCTGAAAAAAAGAGATTGTGAAAATAAGTAACAGCATAAGTCAACACAAGATTGCTAGCAATCAGAAGATAATGGTTGTCTGTAACAATGCTTTTCACCCTACAAAATAACATTGGTGTCCAAAGGCTGGTCTCCACTCAGAATTTACTAGCATAATTATACTGCTAAGAACACCAGTACAGCTCTGTTTGGACACACTTATTTCAAAATAAGAACATTCATATAGGGTGGCAGTACTGGTGTAACATAAAGTATAATTATTCTGGTAAACTTCCCTTCCCTAAGGAAAAAAAAAACTTGTCTAGTTCATTGCATGCACTGATTTTAGAAGCAATCTCCGACCCGCAGACAAAAGAAAGAGCACAGCCACTCAAAAGACAGGTCCCACAGCCTGTGTACTTCTCTGCCAGGCTGGAACCAAAAAGCTGAGACTTATAGAAAAATCCACCTTTCCACAGAAGTCTGGAAGGAGGAGGTTGGTGGCCGAAGTGACTAAGTAACAGCAATGCCTTTGGTCTAGCTCACTGTTTCCTCTTCACTGCTATAACGTGGGAATAAAGCTGTGGGATAACTGGGGGTGGGAGAGCTGCAATGGTTGGTCTGGGCAGTGCCTTTCCCTCAGAGACTGAGAATTTCATATACAAAGCAGCCTGTGCCTCTCAGCCTTCTGGAGGAGTGTGGGCCAGCAGAGGTTAACAACTGACCCTAACCCTTCTGCCTGGGAGTGTGTTGAACTGAGACAGATGCAGCAGAAATTCCTGCTGATGGGTCCAGAGGAGTCACCTAGTGATAGACTTAAGCTGTACCCAAACTCTGAAGAATGTCCCTGCTTGTCAATCTTGCTAGGCCACTGAAAAGGTGGGGATTTCATGGCGCTGCTCAGCTGCAGGATTTTCAACCCAGTTTTCTTCTGAAAAGGAAGATCCAGCCACTGGACTTGGGCACTGTAATCCTGAAGGTCATCTGTGAGCAGACTGTGACCATTCCCTGTCTCAGTGCTTTGCTCAGCTCAGCCTGCACTGACACAAGTTTCAGGGGTTTCAACCACTTCCTTCGCAATGCTGCCTCATAGATATCCCCACAAGGAATGCCATTTCCTTTGCTGAGCTTTTCATGCTATTTCTAGTCATGCCCAAGTAGCTATTCTCCTGTCCAACTTACTCAGCCTTTGAAGACACACAGCTCCTAAGAGAGGCAGGTGCCAGAAAGCTCTCTTAGAAGGAGTCCAGCATTAGGACATAACACTTAATTGCTGCAGGCCTTCAAGTCCCAAGCATGTTGCACCAAATCCTCAAGTAACTATTAATAGCAAGGAAAGAAATGCTGCCGTTTGCCCTAGAGACTCTCCGCTACTTGTTTGTAGCAGAGGGCTTTTGAAACAAAGCAGAGCTATCATGGCCTGGATACAGACCAGAGTCAGTTCTGCTCATTGACTGCCTTCAGTTCCTCCCTCGGTCAACTTTCTAAGAGAGAGAAGCAATTGCTCAAGACTCAGAGTTCTTCAGATGTTGATTTAATCTGTGCTCAGAGCTGTGTCTGCCCACAGGAACTTGGAGATGTCGGATAGGTATAAAGAACAGCTTCTGGTGGAGGGAGTTTGGAGCAGCTCTGCTGTCTGCTCACAGCTGCTAGAAAACAGAGTGGGTCAGTACCTAGCGAGTGAAAGAGGCCTACAAAATAATGCTGGTCATAGTCACTTTGAACAAAATGTTGTGAATTTACCAGTGGAAACCCTTCAGGAGAGAAATGAATCATCAGAAAGCCTCACAGCAGGCTACAGACATCACCCAGCTCTCAGGGAGGAAACAAATTCCCTTCATTGTGCAGTGCCATGCAACCAACATATCTGCATCTGGGGACAAGCATCATGTCACAAAAGAGCATCCAGAAGGGATGACTGGTGACAAGCAAAGAAACTGAGACACCTTGCAAGGACCCTTCTTTAGAGGTCCTCTCACATTTTGCGTGGTTTTATAGCATCCCGAATGGAGCACCTTGCCTTACATGGTGCTGTCTGATGGAGGAGACCAGCTGGAGCACTCAGAAACTACACAGGGCCTTACTGAGTGGCTGAGACCAGCACAGATAACCTGTGCTGGAGCTCAACTGCCAGATGGCATTGGGACTTTCATCAGACAATCAAAGGTCACACAAAACATGTACATATTTTAAAATAATCATTTAACACCCTCAGAACAGAGGTGAAGAGTCTTCTCTACACAGTTATTAAGCTTTGTACAGCTCCAGTTGGTGAGAAAACCTTAAAAGTGCTCTTCCCATAAAAGCAACAACAGAAGAAATATTTTCCATCTCAGCTATCAGTCTGTGGACATCCCAGAGCTTGGACTTGGCTTATGAGACACCCTGGATGTCAGGAGTGAGGTAAGTCTACTAATTCCCCTAAATCATGCCTCCTGGTTCTTCAAAGAAAACAGCAGTCTCACTAAAGACATACAGCTCGTTGTCATTGAAACTTCTCAGACAGAAGGGAAGCAGAGCCATTCCACACCAGGTGACTCTGTGAGGGACATCCTGTACAGACATGCTAACACACCTCTACCCCAGCCCAACAGACACCCTGAGTGATCATGAACCCCACAGGCACCTTGTCCCAAGTCTAAGTGCTTGGAGGATACAGCAAACGGCAGAGATTCCCGCTCCAGCTCTGCACGGGAGACTCATGCAGTCATGTCTGCACTGAAAAGCACCGTTGGCTGGGTTTTTTTTCCTTAGTTCACCCTAAAACAATCCTTTCACTCGATCCTAACCCAGTCCCATTCCCGGCAGGACACAAGGATGTTCCAGCGCCATCTAGCCAACTTGCCTTAGAAACACACAGCAGCACCTGAAGCACGAAACCCAGCACAGAAGTTGTCCCTAAAGCACAAACCTCTTGCCACCAAACCCAACACCAAAGGTCGCACTGCGACCTCTGGTCCCGACGTATGCCTTGGCTTGATAAGTTTGCTAAAGGCCTCTTGAACTAAGTTGGCCAATAATTTCAGTGCTACCCAGAGATTGAGTTTCACATGCCTTTGCTACCAAAACAAAAAAGGTAACAAGGGAGCTATCATGGCTTCAACGAACTTTCGTTTCAGGTTTTGTAGTTCCTTTGAATGAGAAGGAAGAAGTGAAACCTTAGGGTGAGGGTGCAGTGTAAATCCCCAGATAGATCTAATTAGATGAAAACTAGAGTCTCTGTTCAGCTCCATAATGTGGCTTGACATACATCAAAGCTGGACCTTAGTGAGAGTGAAGACTTTACAAATAACTCCAAGCAGGAAACCCAGCCAGTGCTCAGAGGTAGGATGGCTGTGACATGCATGGGAGGACAACCAGTGCTAACACAGACTGGCAGCTTTCATTAAAGGATTTGTTTTCATGATCAGTTTAAGCCAATCTGAGTCTGCTTCCTCCCTGCCATACATTGCCATCAGCTCTCTTGTGTGGGTACCGGTCATCACAGGGTTAGGTGCAGTGCCAGACTGGCCTGCCGATCCAGTTGAAAAACAAAATCCTGAAAAGGAAAAGTGTTCAGACAGGCAGAAACTAATCCTTCTCCCCATCCCAAGTGCCAGCACCGAGAAGGGAGGTGGCAAGAAGATGTAGCCAGATCTTCAGGGGAGGACAGGACTGCTTCTTTTGGCCACAGTGCAAACCTAAAGCATAAATCCACACTCCTAGCACTCTAGAAAAATCATTTAATTCATAATAGCTAGGTAGAGTACATGCTCAGTGTCCCCACTGAGTACACTTACCTCAGAGGTGAACTTTCGTGTGAAACATTAGAAGATGACCTAGAGGAAACCAGAAACTGATCTGCAGTAGCAACATAATAGTACCACCTGTAAGGTGACATGTCTGAATGCTGACCTTTTTTACTGAAAGTTCATTCTGCATCTGTCACACAGAACAATAAAAATAGATATTTGCTTCATCAGTTGCAAACCAATCTGCTTTTTGCGTACTGAGGATCCCCAGCATTGATATGATACAAATAAATAAAAAAAATTCCAAGGTAGAATGGTTTACTTCTAAAAAATTAACTGAGCCAATACTATTTGCTCATTAATTATATATCTATAAAAATATACATAAAAAATAAGCAAATCAGTACACTGCACAATTCCTTCTGGCCTCATGTGGGTAAAGGCCACTAAATTTTAATGGAAGAAGTTTCGTGACAGCAGATTTTTCCTTCATAGCAAACACTTTGGCGGATGTCAGGGCAGGCAGTTCTGTAAAGCTGGGCTGATGTGAAGCACTGAACATCCCAGTAATGAGTTTCTAAGATTACAGATTTGTGAATGCCTAATTTTAGAGAACGTGGTAGTGGTACCCCTATTCCACTCGCTTGAGCGACGTCAAATAACCTCATGAGCGTTCTGTACTTCTGAAAAGATGTATCAGCCTTGGTTCACTGGTCACCAAAAACTGCAGAAGACTGTAGTCTAAAGCTGCATGTCGAAATAAGACATGCATTCGCTTCCCAGATGAGCAGTTCTTCTTCTTTAGAAGGGAAAACTGCAAGGGAAACACAACAGCTGCTTTCTGCTGCCTTTTGAAACATGAAGAAATACTGTAAGCACTCAATTCAGAGGCTTGAGCCTGATGCCCTCTACCTATGGGGTTCCTGGCCCAGCAGCATGAGCACCAGTTGAAGACGGGGTGTCCTTTTAGCAAATAGCTCAACCCTGACAGGATGGTCTCTCCCAGCAGAGACTTAGCTTAGGCAGGAGCCATTCAGACATTTTCCCCCAAGCCTCTAGCACAGATGCCAGTCAGTGCAAAGGGCGCAGGCGGTTCCTGGCAGTGTGGAAATGCAGCTTCCAACTGCCAAGTCATGGGAGAGTGACTTGAAATGGCCAGCTTTGCTTGTCCCTAGGGCCACAATTTCCTCACTGCAGCATGTGGACAAGACAGCTTTTGCCAAACCTCTCTCCAGAGAGACAAGGTAACAGTTCAACTTTCACCCGTTGTCTGACTCGCCCTGTCCAGAAGACTCACTGGACTGGCGGAAAGCAATGGCGTGATATCACTTACTTGGGTTATAACCCATCACACATTTAAGAATTTGGGTTTTTGATTTGTAAATGTTTTTTGTTTTCATTTGAAAGGATTTTAGTGCAATTTGGAATCTGTGCTTTCCCAAACACTCGAAAAGCAAAAGGTTCAAATCTTCAGTCCAGGCCTATCTCCAGGCCAGAACTTGGTGAGGAAACCACTGCCAGGACCCAGTATTTCCAGTTTTTCAGATCTAAATGCTGACAACAAACCTTCCACCCTCCTCAGTGTTACATGAACTTTGATACAGCTGCTTCAATAGGCACAAAGAAGGCAACAGCTGACATGCAGATCTTTCTGTGTCACTCCTGCATCACCTGTGCCTACATTAACCATGGTAGGGCTGGACTCTTCATCTCTGAATTTTCTAAATGAGAACAAGGGTGTATTTCTGAGGGATGTACTTTAAAAAAAAAAAAAAAGCCGGAAGTTATTGAACTCAGTGCAAGGATAAGCAAGATGAAATTCTCTCTAAAAGCATGTTTCAAGTCTGAACAGTAGCGGATCATTTCTGTGTTATAAACCAGGATAATGGGAACACAAATGGGGTTGCTTCTGAGAGTGATCTAAGTTCATGTCATTGGAGGAGAAGTAGAAGTGCTGTACCCCTGATTTTGCCATGAATATTGAGTCAATCTGGTCTGCAATACCAAGAGAGCCAGGAAATCTCTCCTGGCCACCCATTTAGTTACCAACCTCCCCAAATCATCACTTGAGGTAGCAACATGGCAAATGAAAGAGGGATGTGGTGTCACACCATGAATCAGGTAGAATTTTATTTAGGAGGCACTTATTTACAAGTAGGGTACATCAGAGCAAGTCTGTTAGGGTCAGTTATTTGAAAGTTACTAAGAAGATCACTGAGCTGATGCAGAGAAGGGCTGATATTTGGGTAGATTCTCTCTATTTAGCAAAGAGAGATACAGAAGAGTTGGCCCGGCAGCAGCCTTTTCTATATAATAACATCACAGTGACAGGAAATGCATGCTGGTTTCCGGCATTGAATTTCTAATTTTGGTATCTTGCTTCCCTCAAACAATTTTTTTGTGTATGTAGCTGCACTAAAGCATTATTATCTTTTGAAAGCCGGGTTTGCAGCCTTTTGTGCTATAGTGGAACATGAGCAGTTTTTTGGCTTTGTAAAGAGTACTATATTATTGCTCCATCATCGGGAAAAATTGAGAAATTTCTTTTGAGGCAGAGAGGAGTTGCAGAGGGAGAGAGGGAGGAAATATAAGTCTGTAGCTTGTTATGGGCTTGATGGAGATGCTCTGCTGTTTTTGTCAGTAGCTGTACAGCTCTTATATAATATTTTTGGGCAATGGCCAGCTTAGCCTCACAGAACTGTTTTGATCAATGTTTTTTGGAAAGTAGGAGAGGATTTGAATGTATCTGATATCTATGGGTAATGGAACGAAAAACAAAGATGATGCAGTTAAAGCTGCAGCCTACATACATGGCTTCTAAGTGCAGTCCTTGAGAAAGGGATTTTATCAGCAAGTCTTTCTTGGCTATATATGGTAAAAGTACAACCGAACGCTGTGATGGCTGAGAATCCTAATAAGTACCCGGGGCACCCCTACGCAGGGAGATAATACTTTGTGTTAACCGGCCCCCCAGTACGGCTGGTGGAGTCCCACCTGTACCCAGTAGAGAGGCACAGTTTGCAGAGAGGGAAGGGAATAAGCATTATGTTATATAAAAAATTCCTATTACTAGAACAGCAGCATAGTTGCAGGAAGCTTTACAACCGTCCTGGTTAAAAACAAAACAGAAGCAACCCACACACCTAAGCAGCGTAGTTACACTAGTACCTCATCCCCCTGCTACAGGGGGGGTACAGGACACGAGGCTGGGTCAGTTGAGCACCTTGCAGGGAGGCCTGTGATTTGATGTGCCAAACAAAGCATTTGGAAATTACTGGATAGCAGGAATCCTGAGCTCAATGTATGCCAGCCACCAGAGACACCCCCCCCCCCAGCATTACATAATACCTATAACATTATTTATGGCATACATATTTACTTAGGGGTAAAAGGGAATTACTTCTATTGTGAAATATTTTTCCTGCTTCAAAATCATCACTGTTCCAGTAAAAAGCCACTGGAGATGCCCCCATTGATGCTCTACTCTGTTAAACCTGCTCTGGTGCTGTAACTGACTGTCGCTGCGTCTAAAGCTGGTTATTCCCTTTCCTTGTCCATTCAGGCAAACTAAGCATGTCGTACTGTAATTTTGGGCTTGCTGAGCAGACCACTGATTTGAATAGCCTGAAGTCTGTCCCAAATAACTGCAGCATCAGTATCAAATTATGCTATTCCTATGATTCCAGGACACACCGAAAGCAACCAGCTGCTTTCTTGGATGGTCCCTTTCAACTGCACCTTCAACTCAATCCAGCGCACTTGCCGTCGTTTCAGCTCCGACATTTGAAGCTGGTGTGCTGACACATGTGTAGGGTGCAGTGTCATTGGGGACTCCTCAGTCCCCAAACGTACCAGCTGACATCAGGAAGGAGAAAGGAAGTGGTGAAAAGTCATTACTCCTGGTGGCATTAAACCTTGAGATTGCATCATGTGAACAAGAACTGCCTCATAAAACCCTTTGTGCTTGCCTGGGGATTTGCGATTTTAATTTTTCATTTATGAGCTGTGGCCAAATTTAGTTTCAACCTATGACATTCCTCTGTCATATTTGTTCCCATCTATATTCTTGGTTCATCCTAAATTAGCCTATGGCCCAATCTAGACTGTAACAGTCAAGGACTCAATTACAACTTGTGTTGCAATCAGGTCTGGGAACAAATTATTTCCGTTTTGTGGTGTTGATGGGAACTGTGCCCATGAAAACTTGAACCCAGAGAAAGCCAGATGGTCCCATCAACTCCCTTGATGGGAGAGAGGAGCGGTGCTGGCAGAACTGCTTTTGCACTGTTGTGCTGGACTATTATGAGAGCAAATTTCTTTCTACATCCTTTAACCCAAGCTCACATACACATTTTTGGTGGGTGGCACATCTGGCTCTCAAACTTATTGTTTCTCTGACTGACAGTTGGCAGAGGTTGGTGGGTGATTTTCATGACAAAAAGGCTTTTGTTTGGCACTCCTTTCCAGCTAGCAGATGAGAAGCAAAGACACGCAGCAATATTCAACGAACACAGCGCAGCTCTTTCCAGGGATATTTTCTTTTTGAGCCTTTTCTGTAACAAAAATAGCTTTTCCACTGAAGTCTACACATTTCTGGAGAATTAAAATATATATATTATTGGTGTTACTCCTCCAGAATAAACATAGATATTTTACATTTTAGCCTATCTGCTGGGAAGACTATTCAGTTTGAACAGCCTCCCCAGAAGAATCTCAAAAATGAACTGAACAGATTGAACTCAAGTCTCAATCTCAGATTCCCCTAACCAGTCTAAGTAAATTCAGCTCAGGTCTGAATCTCATAGATGTGAACCAAACAAACTTCCCTGTACTGCTCTGAAATAGGGAATGACTGCCTGCATTATATAAAAGATTATTTCAGTCTTGCACAGAAATCTGTTTGCCCAAGGTCACAAGAATATTCTGGCAGAGGCAAGAATAAAAATCTTGATTTCTTGTCTCCCAATCTGCCCTTTAGGCAAGTGAAACCAAGCAAGTACCCTGGGGAAGGAGATATGCAAGTACCACACCAAATTGGGAATAGGAGGGGAAGAGAATTTGACATTGTGACAGGACAAATATTCTCTTCCTCATGGGAACTGTATCTCTAAGGCCCCTTCCAGCAGATGCTGGAGCTCAAAGAAAAGGCTGATCTTTGTTCTTGTACCTCGGAAGCACTGGGAGCCCACAGACAAGCCGTAAACCAGAGCACCGACATTTCCCATCCCTTTGCTGACATCCCAGGAGAGTTCACATCTGACACCAATTACTCCACTCACTCCAGATGGTTTTCAAATATGTATCAGCAAATATTTAAGGTGTGTTTTTCCTTTTTAGCAACTGCTTTTCTCTGTGGCTTAAAGAAATGCCCATTAATAAATGGGTAAGAGAGGAAATCAACAGAGGAGTCAGAGGAGTGTGTGATTTGCTCCCACACCCCACTTCCCAAATTGCTTCAAGACTTCAACTGTGAAATGATTCTTCAGCACGTTAAAATGCATTAAACCAAAGCTCGATTCCAGGCTTTCGCTGCCCAGTGGTGTCCCCTTGGGTCTCCCAGCCCGCCAACCCCAGCAGCTAGCACCCATTGCCCCAGGTTCTCCCATCATCTCTGGCTGGTGGCACCACACTGACTCGCCGTGCCGCCTTCCCTTCATTGCTGTAGCTCACTGTGATACAGGCTGGTGCTAAAAAGGAGGCTGCCTTCGCAAGAAAGGCCGGACGAACAGAAGAGGGTCTTCCCACCTTTCAAACCCAGGGAGGCACGCCATCCCCACAGCACACCTGGCCCCGCGCTTCTGTGACAACCCAGCTGTCAACTACAGTCCATAAATCCTACTTTGCACTGAGGCTCTTGCAGCAGGCTGACTCCACCGCCATGGCAGACTCTGGAAGATTTTTTTTTTTTACCTCCCTCTGAGAAAACCTCCACGAAATGACCAAGTAGTACCTGGCTGCTGAGATGAAGAGTGGGCTGGTAAACCTTAGTAATACCATGCTCTCCCAGAAGCACCCTTTGACAGAGGACTGACAGCACACCGGTTTTTCAAGTCTGAATTTGGGACGGGCTGAGGGTATGCAGTGGGAGGAAACAAGTGTGTAAATGTGGAAAAGGCATGTGAACTGTTAAGACACCGTGCTGTCAGGTGAGTAATCAAGACTGTCCAGGGCTTGCCTGGATTACCACTATTGCAGCAGTGCCTAGAAAGACCAGTCCTGGGCTGAGCCACCCCACGCTCCTCACCACGGTGCAAACACAGAACAAAGATCATCCTTATTGCAAAACGCTTAGCAGAGGATACCCCAACCCACGGCACCACCAAAGCCACTCACCTCCAGTCGCTGTCAGTACAATGGCTTGTTCAGGTTCAGAAAAAAAAAATCCATCTGTAAAAGCCTGTTGGGATCTTTGGACAAGACCCAGACCCCTCCTACATGGTATCTGTAAGAAAAAATAGGTTATGTTGCATGGGCCTCTGAGGATAAGTCCTCATAATAAAGCCTGTGCCTGCTTAACTTAGCAGGCATTAATACTGACAAGAGTTCAGGGTTCATCAGTCAAGCTAATTTGTTGAACATTACCCTGCTGTTGCTTATCTGGGATAATCTTTCCTGCTGGAGGAGGG
Organism: Aquila chrysaetos chrysaetos; assembly: GCF_900496995.4. Taxonomy (NCBI): domain Eukaryota; kingdom Metazoa; phylum Chordata; class Aves; order Accipitriformes; family Accipitridae; genus Aquila; species Aquila chrysaetos. Next base: position 12,026,008 of record NC_044014.1, read on the forward strand.
CAGAGGCAGGCTAACGCTCTTGGTCCCCCTTTGCATGAACTAGTTTTATCTTCCAGCCAGTGCTCCTGCTGTATTGCATGATTTCTGTTTAAAGGTGGCCACAAAGAGGGAAAAACGTGTATCAGTGTCCTTTTTGTTTCTATTTCATGATGTGCCAAGGAGACAAGTAAGGCTTATTTCATTACAAATACTGCATCTGTGCAGGTTCAGCATCAGTACCACAGGGCTGATATCATGATAGGGTGAAACAGAGGGTTTGGGAGCAAATTGGTTTTGAAAAGCCTCTGTGAAACTTGTTTTTGATAACACTGATTTTCATTTATTTTCCCAATACACACTTGGGAGAAAAAGTCTTGTGGGAGATATGCCTGCCTCTTTCATCAGGAGCTGAGAAAACTTCTACTCATTGATTCACTTGTAAAATTCTCCAGCAAAAACAACTGCCTGAAACCTTTCAAAAACACAGAAAGTGAAGTACTAAAAGGAATCCAAGAAGAACCCTTCCCTTGACAAAGCCTTCAACAAAGGGAGAGTAAATCGTGAGATCAGACCACTGTAGCAGGGAACCATCAATGGCAAGGAGCAGGGGAAGGGCTGAGGGACTGCACGTTCACCAAAGCATATGGTTACCAATTTGCTGGACATATGTTGTATTCCCCACAGGGCACAGGAGGACTTTTGGATTAAAGGGTGTAAATCATTGGTTATCACCACAGAATTAAGTTCTATTCTAAAGGTACAGAGTCTAAATATATATCTTTTTCTCCCTGGAGATCTCTTCCCCTAGTTGTAGCTCAAAACCCACCGATCACACTGTGCATTGCTTTTAAGAAAGAAAATTAAAATAACTGTTGACACAGACTTTTTTCCTTTATTGTAACACTTTCTGGGGGACAGGGAGGGACAGAAAATGGTGGGGGGAAAGTAGAAAGATAGAAAAATGTCTTGGGACATTTTATCCCATAATTTCCAGAGGGAGCCATTGATCACAGATGTGCTTTTACACCACAGCAGCACCTAATTATTTTTCAGGACTGTTGCAATACATGTTTAGGAATCTCTGAATAATAGAACCATATGGTAACATTGTCAGAAGGATAAAATAGGAACCCAGTAGGCTGGGGGAGGGAGAATGCATTAAAAAGTGCTGGCTGTAAATAGAAAACAATTTGTCAAACAAAGAATGAGGAAAAAGTAGGAATGTGAATTGTTGAAGATAAAGATTTTCTTCACATTCTCCGGAGAAGATTCCAAGAGCCTTTTTCTTTGTTTCCCAGCCTTTTTGCTACAGTCATTCCCAGAACATCTGTCCTGTGAGATTGGGTATGGTGCTGTCACAAAATTTTTGGAGGACTGAGCAGGAGCTTGGACAGTCGCTTTACAGCAGGGCAGGAGACCTGGACATGACATGCACGGGGAGTTCTGGATGTGCCATTAGTGGTGTGAGGTCTGATTCTTCTGTGAAAGCTTCTCCTGGTGCCCTGAAAGGTGCTGAAGCAGCCACAGAAATATGGGAGGCTTTGCCATGGAAGCTTTTCACTTGGGACAGTGTCTGTCCGGACAGTGGTTATCCAGGCAATCCTGGTATCACCAGTTTCACAACTGAACACAGACTTGAGGCACCCACGCTCTTTCCTGAAGAAGTTAAGCCAGGACCCACTGAAGGGTTCAGCTCTCAGAGGCATGCTGAAAAAGCTCCTTTTAGGTCCAAGAACTTCCACATCTGCCTGGAGCGTCTCAGAGATAAATAGATGTGTATGTAATGGATAACACATACGGAAGGGGGTAGTCTGATATGTCCATGATGGTGTCAGCTCTATTTTATATACACTATAGTTATGGTTCACCCAGAGCCCAGCACCTTCTGATGCTCCACACTTGCAGCTGGGCTGTGAGATATCCCAAAACCCCAAACAAATATCTAAAGTCCTCAAAGTCCTCCTAGATAAAATGCTCATTTAGAAAGAAGAGAACTGCCTGAGGAAAACCCATGCCCAATAACTCATAGGACCATGCTGGAACATACCACAGCTGAGCGCCCTTCCCCTGACTTTATCTGCATCCTTACTGCAAAGTGGGCAGGTCAGAGCTCAGCTTCAAAAGCAGCCTGGGCTCTAATCTTTCTCACCAGATGGACAAGAAAACACATGCTAAAAGTATGTGCACAATGGCATAAGGCCCCCTTGTCTAAGTGGTTAGAGGATTGGGAGCTAAGGTAAATTTCCAGGACAAACCTACAACGCAAGAGACATGCACACATGCAAGAGGAGGCTTTTTCCACCACACAGCTTGGGATAAAATGACTCCACATGCTACTCATCTGTGTGGGCATTGCAGTGCAGGAAATCCACCCAGCAGAAATCAAGGCATCAGAAGGTGACTGGGGCTGTGCACCGCAGTGGAAAGAACGTCTCCTGAAGAAAGGATTGCCACCACAGTGATCACAATGCCCCCAGCATGAGGTAGGAGCAGCTGTAATTGTGCAAAGTGCTCTTTATTCATTACCCTTCACTGAAGCTGTGCTCTTGATTACGCCTCTCAAAAAAACTTCAGGGCGATGTCTGTCTTGTCCTCAGCAAGATGCGATTTCCTCTCTCCTCCTGGAGAGTACATTGAATTATTCTGCAAGGGACCAACAAGTTTAACTGGCCCAATGAGCTAATTTTAGAACTTCATTCTTGATTTCAGATTCACTTCAAATACACTTTATGAACAAGAAATATAAATGCTAACAATTTTAGGGTCACGTTTTTCCAAGGGGCCCAGAAATCCTCATTGCAGTATGTTCTTCTGCATATATAAATAACTAAAGTCACAAATGATCATTGTTAATTATCTGCCTAATGTGCAGAGAGCATCATGTAGCCAGATCTCCAGAGGGCATTCACTGCAACCACAGCTGACTGCAGGAACAAAATTGGAAACTGCTTCCCACCCACAGGCCCATAACATCACTGAAGGATTGGAAAGGGGAAGGAAATATGAAGACCTGTGTTCGTCCCCTCAAAATCCCCCAAACCTAAAGAACCTGAAGAAAATCCAAGAGAACTAACCACATAGCCCTCAACAAAACCAAAAGTGACTACTCAATCTATTATAAAATAACTACAGATGACATCAAGATATGTTGTCCTCATCCTTGCTTAAATAAGTAAGTTTCAAAGAAATAAGAACAAACTCTTCATGCTTATTTCTTTTATTTTCTTTAGCTAGTTCTAAAGGAACTAGTCTGGGCACAGCTAATAGTCTCCCTACACACCAGGAAACTCTGTACAGGCTGGTTTACTCTGCTAAGACTCAGTTTACTGCTGATAATCAAAGCAGTGTAATGTTTTGCATTGACCTGTCATTAGTCTTGGCCCATGTAAATCCCTCTGGATTGCCTCAGGTGCTGGCTGAGGAAGGTAGTGACCATGTATTAGCCAGGCCTAAACTCAACTGTTTCTCTCCATCAAGACCCAGACCTATCACTCCTCCAAACACTTTACAATTTAACATTATGTTTCTGCTTTTGCTTATCATTGCCAGCTTAATCTCCCTGTCCCGTCTGGCTCTCTTTAGCAATTACCGTTTCCTAGATTTCTCTTTTTCACAACATGAGTTTTGGATTATTTTCTTCCCAGATTTAGAAGTCTGCCCAAGCCAAACCTCAATGTTGATTTCTGCCCAGGTTTTTAATCCTCCTAAATGAATTTGTATTGCCTTTTGTCAACATTGGTTGTCATAAAACCTCTCCTATCTTGCCATGATCAGCTTTTAAGTATCTTGTTAAACCTTTTTTGCTTGGGGCAGAAGAGGAACATTTTAAATTTCCAGCTCGGCACCAGAGGAGCCCAGCACACTGCTCAGGGTACAATGTATTGCACAGCAAATATGTTCCCTGTAGAAATTCCTAGATGATAGAGTGGAAGATGCATGTGACAGACCAAACTCCATTTTCTTAGTGATTCATAAAGGATTTGCATCTCCAACAGCCACCCAACATAACAATAATTACATGCCTAAATCCTTAACAAACCACACCGCTGAGAAACACTTCCCAGGTGTGTTTATCAGAAAAAGGTTCAAGTGATAACTTCTGCTGCTGTGCTTATATATCTGACCTAGAGACACTGTTTCCAGACTAAAAGCAGAGTTTCACTTTTCATGGCTCATTTCACCATTGACTTAGCACTTACTCTTTTATGAGGGGATCACAGCAAGTGCCAACAAAGAGGGTATTTTCTGTAGATGTCCGTGGGAACAAGAAAAAGACCCAGAGTATCCTACGAAAAAAATAGAATACATGAATAAAGACTTGTTACTCCTGACACAATGGGGCAATAAAAAAACAACACTGTAGACTGTAAGTAGAGAAATTCATTGGGTACTTTGTCTTATTTAGGTTTCCCTATCTGCTTGCAGAGATAGCCTCATTCTCTGAATAGCAAGTATACACAAGATTGCTTTAAACTGTGCAGCTATAACACAGACACCTTAGATAAAATATAAGGCTTTCTGGATGGACAGCAGTTAGTCAGGGGAAGCCTTCTTAAAGATGATATGAATTGAAAACACTCATTTCTTAAAATCATGAAGGTGACAAGTGGATTCAATTAATTCAGCCTGTGATCTTCTATTAGCTGTCCTTAGCCTACACCTGCTATCAAAATTTTCTGGGCAAGAATAGCCTCCATGGAGCTGAGGCCAGGGGCTTGTACGTGCTCCCTTGGGTTGCTGGTCTTGGTGTCCAACCATCCCTGAATGTACTCCTGTCCAGCACCCTTTGTGATCCAAGAAGATAATTTAAGGCTTTACTCTAAAAAACAGCCACAAACTCTGTGATGGGATGTATTTTCAGTCTCTGCCATAACGCTAGCGAGTAGTGGGTATGCAGCAACAGATTCCTATTTCCATCATGTCAGCTCTGCTTAGCATCCTTTCACAATCTCTTTTTTGTCACACCACTGACTAACCTGACAGGGACTAACATAGCATGAAGCAAGGTAACATGATTGAAGAGCTTGAGAAATATTAAACCAAATACATTGCAGAGAAATTCGTACCACTAACTGCTTTCTCTCCCTTCTTTTTTTTTCTTGAGAAGAGCACAGCTGGGGAGAAATGTAGTATTCAAACCAGAAAGGGCCTTAAAAGCAAACCCTGCAAATCCCTCAGTCCAGTAACTTGAAAGCTGGCCTTTATTTTGGAAAGTTTCCAGCAGTGCCAGTAAGCTGAGAGAGGGTAATAGAGGACCTTGGTCCTAACCAGGGCCTTTCCCACACTAACAGTGTAGGCACTGCCACTGTTCAGTGGAGAATCCCCACAGATGACTCAATGAACTAGACAACACGTATTAGTTACAACCGTCATTTTCTTCCCTTTATGCTAAACCTGAATCTGCTCTCTCCCCAGAACAAGGTCAGAGCTGAGCCCTTCCCTTCCTTTAATTTCATTTCTTCCCCTGACCCCTATTTTGAATATTGCTGTTAAAGTATGATGGCCAAAAAAGTTCTCTTAATTTGTACCCATAAAGTCATCCATATTTTGGGGCATGAGAAGGATAATGATGCTGCTATCCACAGCTTTCAACCATTTCCCCTGACACAGACTCAGATTATCCAGTGCCATGACTCTCCATTTCTTTCTTGGCTCCTTGGCATCCTTGGGTGCTTTATACCCTGCGATGCAACCAAAGAACACTGGTTATCATATATTTCTGTTTTAAGTTACTCCAGTTTTCTTAGTAGGCCTTTTGCTGAGGAACTGCTAATTCCTTCAACCTTAGTGTCATAATGATACTGTCTTCCTGAAAGAAAGAAACAAAGGAAAGAAAGAAAGAAGAGAAAGAAAAATAATTCAAACCACTTGCTTAGCATTACCACCAAGACGTACTTCAAAACTACAGAAGTGTTCACAAACTCCTGCACCAAAACCTAGCTATGATTAACCAAAACAAAGCTATTCTAGAGCATTATTAATGAGAATAAGGGGTAAAATTACAATCAAGTTTCCACTGATTCCACAGTACTGCAGCACATTACATTGGTATCTTAGTAAAGAAACCTTAGACATCTATTTAAAATGAATTAATTTTTCCACAGAAATACTCTTATGAAATGTCCATAAAATTAGAAAAAATTAACACAAGTGTGATACTGACACTTTTTTGCTTTCATAAAAATGGGGCCTACAATGTCTGTTGGGACACAGAAAATATCAGTTTTTGCAACAAGCAAACCTTCTCATTTTTCTCTCTTTATGAAGTGATTTTCTAACTCAAGCTAACTTAACAATATCTTTCTACTTCTTGCTTTTTAGTTTGATTAAAGTTCTCACATATGCCTTTAACTTCCTGACTTGCCCTGGACTTCACATGTCTTTTTTGAGGTTTCATTTCAACCTACTTTCCCACCCCTGATACTTCCTTCTCTTTCCACAGCGTAAAAATACATCTTTTTTTGGTGCTAGCTGTTCAGAACATCTTCTGGTGTTCATATTGTTCATCCACTTCTTTCAGTGTTGACTCATCTCTGTGACTTCCACTATTATCTGTCCTGTCATTTCCAATTCAGGTCTTAGAGCATTATGATGTGTTTTCCCTTCCACACTGATGGATAGATATGGTTTGAAAGAGGGAAGTGATAGAAAATAAAGGGCTTTCCTACTGATCTCATGTCAGTGGGGTTATTCCACGATGACACATTTTTCATCAGAACCCACAGCAAAACCAGAGGAGACCTCTGTTCCCCCAAAATATCAGCCTTTCTATAGCTGGATGTCCTTAATCACCATGTGTTAATTCGCTACATTCCCACTCAGTGCTGTTCTACGCACATTTTTGTACGTGTGTAACTTTAGCGGTTAAAGTTAAGCCATTTCTCTATGAAATGTCTATAAAACAGAAGCTTTAAAAAGGTGCTTATGTGTCAGGAATAAGTAAGTCTTACTGACGTAAGGACCTCTATTCCCATTTAACTGCACCTGTCACCAGAAGGCTCATACCATGCAGATATGCCCACGTGTACATGGGTATAGCCACATTGGCACAGATGCTGCACATAGACCGGGCACTAACATATGACAGACACCACTTCTGGCCCTTGAGCCCCCCTGTGACAGGGTCCCTGAGGGTGGCTTTCATCCCTCAGAGCTGGAGGCTTTAGAGATAGTTGACTTAATCAAAGAACACAACAAACAGGTACACTGAGATGTCTGACTGAACCTACCCGTGCCAGTCATTGTCCTCGGTAGTTTCATGGGTTTTGGCAGAAATCACATGAATACTCATGCTTGTGTGGCTGTTACTAGAAACCAGACTAACCCAGTAGGTTCTGCCTTAAGGAACAGCAATGCACTAACACAAGGAGTTTCTTTACATGAGATAGATGAGCAGGTAACAGGTGGTACTTAACAGACCTGAAATGAGTAGCAAGAGAGTAGGATGTGATAAAAAGGCATTATTTAGGCACACAGAAAAGAGACTAATCAAATCATTGAGAACAGCAATCTGAGGACAGATAGCCTGCCCAGGAAATAACAACAGGAGAACAACATTTCTTGTCACCTACTGTTGTCCTGCAATCAATCACCTTAAAGCCTCATCTCACTGCCATCAGCAGTGACCTGTGCAGCTCTTAGCACTGTTGCTAGCTCAGCACTCTGCTCCCTGATTTCCCACTTCAGTGCAACAAGTGCTTCATGCTCTGATCATAACTCAGCAAGGAGGTATGCTGCTCGCACCAACACTTCTGACGGAGAGGTCTTTCACAGTTCTGGATATCATATCTGTGAAGATATCCTGAATCTCATACCCACAGATATAATATTGGAAGAACTCCTGATAAAAATCAAGTAAAATTGTGGTGACCTACAAAGCAAGCCTGAAGGCATCACCCCCACTTGTCACTGGCCTACAACACTGGGAAGATAAATTACTGCACACTAACATCATGTTTGGCTCTTCCTGTGAACTACAGCGGTGGCAGCCTCCCAAAGCTAGGGACAACAGCAGAGAGGAAGACCAGCAACATCCAGTCTGGTCTCACATAGCCTGCAGACCCCCATGAGAGCAGGTCTGTGATGGGGGGGAGTTTCTGACCTTCTGTCTCACACAGCCCATGGTCGGTGAGCACCAGCACACAGCCTGCTCTCTCCTCAGCTTGAGATGAATTGAGGTTTCAGCCACACATTTGTGTTCTGCTCCAGGTCTGGGGAGCTGCTTGCTGTTTTGGAAATTTGAGGGCAAGTGAACCAGCCTTTGGAGACTGGTCAGCAATACCACTTCGTACACCCAGACAACTGAATTGATCCAAGACAGACCATGTTTGGGAAAGGGAAATCTGCAGGGAATCAGCTTTGTTCAGCAGCAGGTGATGTAACATCGCTGGAAAGCAAGATAGGCAGAGAGTTCTGATGCATCCTCTCTCTGTCACAAGAACAAGAACTGAGGATGGAGGATATTCATACAAACGTGGGAAAAAGCAGAACAGAGGGAGGAACAAGCAGACGGGGAGGAGGAGGTGCTGAAAACCAGCAGGGGAACAGGTCTTTCTGGGAGAGAGTAGAAAGGATTTCACATTGAGGAAAGCTGTCGCCAGTTATTTTTGTACAGATTTTAAAGTTCACCGAACCCAGCTCTGGAAGTTGCATGTTGTGTTTTTGGCTGGCAATATCAACATACCATATGGAGAAGCCTCAGTTTGAGATTTACAATATTGTTTGGATTTGATATTGACGTATTTTCATTACTGAACCTGCCTTGAATTGTATGTCCTTTTCTTTTGATGTACGATGGGTGAAACAAACCCATAAAAACAAAGGAGCAAAACCTAAAAACAACAAAAGAAACACACAGGGAAATTCCTGTATTGTTAATTAGACTTGAAATTCATTGACTTTTGCATCTTGTCTTTAATAGCACCTACCAGACACGGTAGATTCCAGACAAGAGGAAGAGGAAAGAAATACTATACTACTGTAGATATCACGGATGCTGTTTCTCCATCTGTTTGTCCCATTATTATTGGACCGCTCCCCCGTTTTAGGGATTTGCTGAGCTAGTGGTGTAAAGGGGGGAACAGTCTAAAGATAGTCCTTACATTTACTGGTATAATAAGAAATGAAGGGCAACAGCTTCCACCTTCTATGCTCTGAGAAGGTCCCTAGCAGAAAATAATCTGGAACAAAAACTTGGAATGAATGAAAGCATAGAGGTTGAAGGGAGTGAAACATACAGGGAACAGAAGAACCAGAGCTCCCAGAGACACAGGAGCTGAAACCACTTTCTAGTTTTCCTACTTGTAAAACTTTTCTCTTGTAATGTTTTATGCTTCTGCTGAAATTGTGCCTTATGTACTTTGAAAAGCTCAGGGCTTTTGCCACTCCAGACCACTGATCACAGCTGCCAAAAGCAAGACTGTCAGGTAATTAAATGCCATGCGACTAACCTGCTGACCTGATCACAATGCTTGGCGTTGGAGCCTGGGGACCCGATCTAAGGCAAGGAGAACAACCATGGCCTTTCAGATCAGCCCAGCTAATGCCTGAATGGAGCTGCTGAGGAAGAGCAGGAAAAGTCAGAGGGTGGGTACAAGTCTCCAGTCCTGAGAACCACTGTTGAGAGAGAAGGGCAGCTTACTTTACAGACCCATCATGCTGTAAGGACATCAGCTAATTACATGCATAGTTGTCCACAGGGAATATGAGAATCCCAAGAAGCACCCTCTGAGCTGCATGGAGGAGCTGCAAGAGTACAGGGGAAGTCTAAGGGAGGCCAGCTTCATGAGGACAAAACCAGCATTTGGGTATCTGAACCTGTTGTTGTTTGGGGGTTTGTTTGTTTGTTTGTTTAGATAATGTATTAAGATTGCAAACGTTTTAGAACATGAATACTGTTGACTACATTCTTCTTGTGCTTACCACCTTGTGTCCTTATCCTGGATGGGGTCTCTCATTGCTACTGTAATATGAAATCCAATATCCAACAGTATCCAGCAAACACCCTGGGCTAGATTTGAATCCAAGAGCTGTGCAGTGAAAGATTTTGCATTTTGTAAACCTCTCTTCAGCCAGCCACTGTCCCTAGTTGATACTTTTTGCTACAACCTGCACTTTAATAAACTATACTTTCCTCTGCTAATTACCATCAGCAGCATGAAATCAAACAGTAGTAAAAAGCCCTCCTACGCATCTCTTCCTCCTCCTTGCAAGCCCATGCCGCACCAAACCACATATTTGCATTTTCAGAGACTGCTTGCCTGAAATGTAATTGAAGACATACAGATCATCTGTTTACAGTAACAAATTACAGTAATTTCAGTGAGGCTTTCGTGACAATTTCACTCCTAACGTGGCTATTTTTGACATGCAGTTAAAACACAAGAAAGATGCTGGTGACATGATCAGAAAGCTTGCAAAACATTAGATGAAGAAGGAATACTGTAGTAATCTTTGCTATAGATATAAGAAAAGCTATACTGAAAAGAGAGCCTCTGTTCCCTTCCTGGAACTCCAGATGAGAAATTACGAGTACATGATTGCAGCACAGTACTGTGTGGTACTACACTGCTGTAGCTGGTTTGGGTCGAGCTGTGCAAGGGAGAACCCCGCTAGCCATGATCCTGCTCCAAAACCTCTTGAGCACCTCTCTAAGCAGCAACTCCTGTACTCCCCTCCCTTGGCATCTCCATCTATTTCTTAGCTGTTCTACAGGCTTCAGAGTATATCCATCTTCCAGGTAGCAGCAGGAGCCACACAACACAAGTTCAAATTGCTGCTTGATTCACCTCATGAGATTTTCTACTACTGGTTACAGTCTCTGGTCTGCATTTATTAGAGCCTGGTGACGTAGGGTGCCCAGCACTCTACCACAAAGCCAGAAACATGAGAACCTTTTTCACTGGTCTCCTGTCACCACAACTTGCAGAAAACATGGTGTTGGTAAAGATGTGGAAAGAAGTGCAGACAGCAAAGGCAGTTATTCCAGTACGGTAGGAATCAGAGGCTCCCTGGGGAAACAGCTTGCTCATTACGCTGGGCACTGGCAGAGAAACTTAGGGACCAGTGACCTATGCAGAACCAGGACTCTAATCTCCCTGTAGATATCCACTGGAGAAAAAAGCTCCATTGGATTCAGTATTTTAAAGGCTTTTCCTGTATAAGTGGGAAAAAGGAAAGGGAAAAGGCATAGACTAATTTTTAATTTACACTGAAGGTCACAATTAAAAACTGAAGCTACATGTTGCGGGGCGGTGGGGGGGAGAAAAAAAAAAACAACACTGCCCTTGATGATATCACTTACTTAGACTTTGGTTGACATGTCTGATATTCCACTAGCCTGCCTACTTGCTGCTCATTTCCTGATACTCTACTGGTACTTCTGAAAATTCACTTATGCTGCAGTTGGAGCAGAGGGAAAGAAAGAGGAAAAAAAACCTGCTGCTGAAAACTTAACACTGTCACTGTGCCCTCATTTCTAATTGTAAGACAATTTGTGCAACACCAACCCAGCTCTGTCATCTCATAATCTTTAAAGGCATTCATTACCACAAGCACTGTTGAGGTAGGAAGCAGTCATATTGTCCCCATCACAGAGCAGACTGAACCACTGAGGGATTAGATAATTTGCCCAAAGACAGCTGAGACAACTCAGGTCTGCCAAGCCAAGGCATGGTGCTACACCACCTTCTGACTGGTTCAGCTGAACTCTGTTCCTTTCTATTTTCTTCCATGCTTTCAGAATATTCACCAATTTATTCTAAGTTTTAAAAGAAATTAAAACAAATATTATTTGCCAAGAACAGTTTTTTAAAATCACAAGTCACAGCTGAGTATATTAAATCTTGAAAATATTAAAAGTCACTCTGGAACCCAAATTCTCCTTGAATTTCACTAAATGCTTAGTTGCATCTCTTGATCCTCAATTCTCCCGTAAATTCTCTCTGATATTCTGGCCAGAGATAACCTGAGTACAAGATATGTTTAGGTCTACTAAGTAATTGTTATCTGCAATGGCAACCTTAGATTTGGAGGAACACTAGAAATGCTAGTTTGGTTCAATTGATATGGTTATTCTCTCTGAAATCCATCTCTCTGCAAAACGCTCACCTGCTCAAGTCAAAAGAAATCAGCTTCAAAGTGGCCAAGACAATTTTGTATGTACATTAATTATCAATGTCACCTTCACTGCCATGGCACCTTCCTCTTGGCACAGATATGAGAACGTAAGACCCTCTCTGCTGTCTTTAGTGAGCAACTATGAAAGGGAAGAAACTGGCTAAAACAGCTTCAAGATCTTAAAAATAGGCCATAGCCTAAGTCCTATTAACAGATTACTGCTGCTAGCAAAATTCTTTCTTTTCGTCATAGGAAGAATATTAAACATTGATGAAATTATGTAGTTTAATAGGATATAGCAAGTATTACTCAACTACTCTAACCCCATCAAAGTAGCCCAGTTATTCCTACAAAGTTATTAATCAAGTGGAGACAACTGGAAAACACAGTTGACCTTGAACACATATGCGTAACTATCAATTAACTTAAGATACTAAATGTACATATAAAACAGTATATTTGTAGACATGTGGCTATAATGAACTGCAGAAAGTTTCAGTATAAAAGTAGCCTGACAGGACAGAAAAGCAGCATCTTATAGGCAGAAAGCTGCCCTGAAGGAAAGATAGTAAATTCTGACACCCATATCAGAAAAAAATAGGACTTCAAGTCTTTCAGTCTTCAGGCAACAACAGTTTATATGCAGATGAGACATAAACAGAAAATTTCTATCAAAAGGCTGGAATTGTCCCATTGACAATTCCCAGGGGAAATTCAGGTCAGCAAGAGAATAAAGCAGCCTCGCAAAACTGACTTTGTAATTTTCAGATTGGTCGATTTCAGTTATAATTTTGAACTTCTTTTCCCCATCTCCGACCTTCTGGCCAGAAGTGAAATACTGATCTTCAGGAGAAACAGCCAGGTCAACCTCCCTGCACTTATCTGAACCCACTCACCATGTGGGAGGAAGGACGGTTCTGTGGTTAAGTCAACTGAGAGTCAGATTCTGTTCCCGGCTTCCTCTGTGACTGTGGGTGCCTAAAAATTATAAATCATTCTCCTAATAAAAGAGAAGCTGTAGAGGAATTTCATTCATCAGCATGTGCAAGCATGCTTATATACCAGAGCGTTAACATATGACAAAGTCTTTATGTGCAAAACATCTGTGTGTTTGGAGGTTCAACTCCCACTGCATTTGAGTTTAAGCCATAAAATTTATGCCAGATCTGAGACACGCCTCATACTCAGGTATGCTGTTGCAAAGATAGGGTCAATGTGCACAATGGGAAACAACGTGAATTGTACTATTCTGCCACAATGATTACTAAAGTTTTTATTTGGCCCTCATAAAGAATTCTAATTTTTTAAAATACATTACTCAAGTGAAAAGAGAATCAAATGAAGATACCAGCCTGGCAGACAAAGCATCACTGTCTATAGCCAACAATGTCCATTACAAACATGTGAAGCAAAAGGCTGTGAAGCATATACTGCTTCAGCTGTATTTTTACCCGTATTGCCTACAGGCATTTCAGTTTCCTATCTCTCACCTATTTATATTGTGTTTACAAGAGTGTGTGAGCTGGTGGCAAGCTCTGCTATTTATCATGCTGAAGTTGAAAGGTAATCAGAGATTCTCCTACAACAAATAAATTGAGGTAGATAAGTCCTTAAAATGAGCCAGCAAACTCTCCTTTCTCTGCCTCTATTTCTGTAGCACACCTCTAAACAGGCAGCTCTGCTCCAGTCCACCGCAGAGTTCATTAGGAAGACGCTGCATGATGCATCAGATGTAGGTGTGCGTGGGAAGCAAAGTTCAGAGTTTCATAAAGCATTTTGCAAATGCTTTTCTAAGCATGTGTAGTACCATTTGCCTCAGCTGTTTAAACCCTTGCATTCAGAGCTCTGCTCACCAGAGTACTTTACGCTACACAAGAAAAATTTAATTAAAGCTTCATAAATATTTCTGTAAAGAAAGCCAAGTGAATTCTGTGCAAGCAAAAGGAACCAAACTGACTGACATCTCTATGAGCTGAATTCCCTTGTTTACTTGCAAAGCAGACCGAGGGCAAACACAAAGCCAATTTTTCTCCTACACAATATACATCAACCTGAGGAACCTTCTAGGAAAGGCAGGAAAGAATGCACCCATTCATTCATTCATTTTCTGTCCTAAGACTACCAGCTAAGGAGATATAGCTTCGAGAGGGAGAAGGAAAATAATAACTCTACATGAGGCAGACCTCTGCCTATTACAGGCTTGATGAAGGCCACTAAATTATTTTAGATTATATTTATAAGAACCAAAACAAAAAAAAAAACAAAACCAGGAGGCATTCAAAAGCAAGCTTTCTAAAAGGGAAAGGATATGCACACCTACCTATCCTGCCCTTTGATGCTTCCTTCAAGAAGGGAGATGGAGAACAGCACAAAGAAAACTTATGTGGCTGCTAGAGCCATATGAACATTTCCAGTAGCAGGAGTGCTTCAACCTCCAGATACATTGGGAGGGAAGTGACATTTATAGCCCTATTGAAAACAGAAATAAAGAAAAGCAATAAAGAGAACAGTTGTTTAACCTGCCTTCCTTCCTCTCTTGCCTCCCCTTAATTCATATACCCTCCAGGAAGAAAGATTTGGCTCTCCTTTGACTTTTCAGAACAGCTGGTCTGTCTCTAACAAATGAGATACCCAGAAGAGGAAGTCTAGGAGTGATTGAGCTGCTGAAGAGACCCAGCTGACCTCAGGGCATCGCCTCCCCTCTATTAGAGAAACCCAACCCTTCCTAAATGCCAAAGTTGAGACATTTCCCCACAGCAGTTCAGGCGAATCTCTGTTTTGTGGAATGTATCTTGCTAATATTTCTCATCATTGCTCAAATCTCGCTGTCCGTTTCATTTGAGGAATGCAGGAACAACTCAGCCACTGCTGTTTTGATCATTACACTACTGACAACTGCTGTGAGCCTTACACACAAGGGGCTATAATTTTAGGTAGAAATTTTAGAGTTGTTTCTAACAAGCAGTATTTTCTTACTTCTTTAGAGATTTGTCATTTGCTTAGTCATTTAAGCGGTGTTAGGTTTCCTCTAAGCAAAGGGAAGCAATAATTTCAGATCAGAACAAGAGCTGATGCATTTCCAACCAGATACATAAAAAAACCTTTCATGTCAAGTGTTGCAATGAGTTGGGAGAGCTCCAGCATTCTGCACAGCAAAAAAAGACTTTCAGAGTTAATAGAGAGAGTAATACTGATGGCAGGCTATCCGCATCATTGTTCCACATTAGCAGTAGTGCAAAATGAGAGCCACGAAAAATGCTAGGGCAAGGAGAGGGACATGGTGTTCATTAAGGGTTGCAGATGGTAGTTAAAATCTGTTAGCAAAATGCTGTGTACATTCCTTAAGCAGCTCAGCTCAAATAGCAAACACAAAACACTACAGGAATCACACATTCCTCAAGTCATTTCCAATGCACTGGCCTCGGCTAAGAAGAGGGGACCAAAAGCTACTAATGAATGTGCAGATGGGTCTTTGAATGATGCTCCACACTCAGTATAAAAGGCGGTATAGGGTCTGCAGCAATACTTGTCAGAAACATTGTCCACCTGACTGAATGACAAAGGGGGATGCTTTAATTATTATTGACAGCAGCCACTTTTTGTAGGAGCTCCTAAGTTTCTTGAAATTGTACCCAAAGCCCTTAGACTGTCCAGAGAAGTCACTTTTTGAAATGCCTCATTGTGAAGCTCCCAACCGTACATCTGCCATCACTGTCCCTGTATCCAGTTGGACAACTTGGACATCATTACATCAAGTCACTGAACTCTATACCCAGCTCCTATTAGAAATGAGCTTGCAGTGGCAAATTTAGATCTTCATGCTGCTATAAACTGGCAGATATTCAGATGCAAGATCTGAGCCCTGTCTCCTATTTCTAGCAGATGCGTGAAAAAGTAGCTTGAGAGAGTTAAGCAGTGGCAGTCTTTAGTTCATGCATATGCTGCCATAACATACCATGAAATTATCATCTAGCAATGACTTAATCTGTGACCTGAAAAGTATCCCCTTCCACAGGAGCGGGAAGCAATACTGTCCAATCAAAAGCTGTCACTCACAAACCTCGTGCAATTAGCTAGAGGCATGTTGCTACTGATAATAACTATAATGAATCCCAAGCAGAGACACCTTCCCTGGTAGGCTGCTGTTTGGGCTTGAAAAACAGTTTCAGAATAAATAAAAACAGAAGCCATCACATTAGCTACTGATTTTTCACCTCCTACTCAAGCACTCCATAGAGATCCACTCTGGGATCCGTCAAAAGCAAGCAATTACTCTCAATCAAAGATATCTGGCATGGAGGGAGTGACTTAGTGCATTCCTTGGGGTGGGTGCATATTTTTATACTAATTCAGATAATGGAGCTAGCTTGCTGAGTGGGAGAGAACTACTCAATTCCGAGATTGCCTCCCAGCCCCCCTTCCACTCCATTCCTTGATTTTTAACATACACCCACTGCTTTATGACTGGTGCATTACACATAACCAGCTCCTGAGGTGACTGCTCCTGGGTAATAGGAGAGAATTGCTCACATTCCAATGTTGGGCGAGTTGATTTTCTTTCTTTTTTTGTATTGGATATAACAACATGTATATTACACTGTACTGCAGCAAACCCACATTTTTTTCCTCCACCTCCCCTCAGATCACACAATTTAGAAAGGTAACTGAGAATGCCAGGAACAAAGAAATCGGATGATGCCGTGTTGCAGAAAGATCTGGCCACAGCTTGTGCTCAGCTCTTCACAGCTGGTCTCAAAAGGTACCAGACTGGTGACCAGTTATCTCAGCCAAAACCGTTACAGGAAAAGAACTGATGTCTGACTTCAGGCTGACATTTCTGACAACTCTGGCCAGGGCCTCCAAGCTGATATCCTGGGCTGACAGCTCGTCTGGGCACGTACTAACTTCTCTCCCTTTTGCTAAGCCAGCATTTGTATTTCTGGTCCCTTTCACTTGTTGTCAGAGAATAGAGTGAGTCAAGAGAAAGCCTGTGCTGGCAAGCCGAGACCATTCCAGGCATACTGCTGGTACAGGCAGCTTGTTCCAAAAGACAGCCAAGACCTACAGCCCCCTTTCCACTTCCAGCTACCTCGAACCCGTTACTCTCTGCTTGGGTCCATTAGACTGTGTGTAAAGTGATGTTGTATCTCTACAGGCTCACAAGAATTTGATGGTGTTTGTAAAAAGCTTTTTTGTTATAAAATACTAAAGAGTAGTGTTGTACAAAGTAACTTATTTGCCGGTAACTTCTTTTTGTAATCTTATTAGTACAATCTAGCAAGAGGGAAATATTTAAACGTTATTCCCAAATAAGGCACTCCCCTATTAAGCACAGTACATCAATTATGCCATGTTATCCGTTATGCCATGTTATCATTGTCAGTCTCCTACCCGAGATGGCATAAAGGTGCTTTCCTGGAAGATAATTTACTAGACCTATTTTTGTTTAACCCAAAAGTTTCCCTTCCTTCCACTTTTGAGTACACATTCTCCAGAACAGAATTAAAGAAGTATTTACCCCAGATAGCTGAAGGACAATATGAGTGAAATGTCTTTCTAGCTTTATCTGTGCTAGACAGCTGGCAACTGTGGATGTCTGTGGCATCCGGGTAGAGACGTTTTCAGGGGCTGCTACTGGCAGTACGCTGCAGCATGAGAGCCTGCAATGTAACAGGGTTTGGTTTTTTAGTGCAGAATATCTCCCTTGCAAAAAAACCATGTCCCTTGCCAGCACAATGTTGCCTGCTGTACAGCAACTGCGTAAGAGCAAATAAATTACAGTGGCACATCCAAATCTCAGTGTTCACTACAGGGAAACCTTGTCAGCAAATTTCCCCTATGGGATACATAATACGGTCTTCAAATACATTATCACTAGTAGTAGACAGCTGGAAGTCAAACAGCAGCTATAAAACCCTTTGAGATACAACAGTGGCACCTTACAAATGGGTATCGTTCAACACCTGTTATCATTCTAACACTTTATTTTCTCTCCCATTATGAATCACACTGGTTTTCCCTGACAGAACGCACAAACCAAGCAGGTAAGGTAGCTGGCCAAAGAAAACAATTCTTAGCTCTGTGTAATTTCACAATGAAGGTAATTAGTCACATCCTTGCTCTTATCATTTAAAACAATGCAGAAGAAAGAAAGGACCTACCTACCACTGAAATTTTATTTAGATTAAGATAGATGAGACTTAAAGACAATAGTAATCTTAGAACAATTTGGTGTTCAAACTTAATCCAGAATAAAGGCAGGACTGCTGTGATTTACCTTCTTCAAAGATTTGCCTTCCAAGTAAAAGAAGTTAAACTGAAGGAAGTACCATTTCTCTAAAATATTAAATTATTAAATATTAAAACATTAAATTATCATGGAATATTGTGCAGATAAATCCTCAGATTTTCAGAAAAAATACAACTCTACTATGAAAAAGAGAGGAACAGCTATTTCTGAGGTAGCATGTCAGAACAAATATGCAAGAGCAGAAGAAGAAGAGGGAAATATTATGGAGAAGGAGAAAAGCTCTTAAATTTGGCTGTGCAACAAGAAAACAAAAATTACTCACTTCTCTCAACCTAAACTATGCTGAGTTTTTCTCTCATATAAATTTAGGCTTCCAATCCAGAGTCAGACCTACATTAGCATCACAACACTGAGTCACTCAGCTGACTGACGCAGATACACTGAGTTCTCCAGCTGAAGAACTTAAGCCTTTCCCTATTAAAAACAGAAACAGTCTTCCTTTCTTTTTTTCTTTCTCTTAAACATACTGCTCCTCTTAGGAATATCAATAGCTTTAAAATGATGTAGTCTAAGTGTTGTAACATAGAAACTAAATTATCTTCTTGGACAATAACCAACCTGCAACCTGAAAACAAATGTTACCTTCTGTGACAGCCTGGTTCATTTAAAGTTTAAAACCTTTTTTACCCCTTTGTCCAACTTCCCGCAAGTAAAGTAGAAGCCTATCCCATAAACTGTGGTCATGGGAAAAGCCACTGCTAAAGTATTATGATTCCCAACTACTGCACATCAGTTTTATTGTGAAAGATTAAGAAATAATCCCTATTGCGCTATTATTCCCAAACTGTTGAAGCCTCAAAGTTAGTTAGCTGTGAAAGGCTAACAAATATTGGAGGTACTAACAAAAATGCTATTTTGTAACTCACTTCAAGACATTCTGACCACAGTAGTTGCCGTAATGATGTCTCCTGTTATTGTGTATTTCCAATGAAGGGGATTTAAATGAAAAAATGTAACCCAATTGTGTATCTCACCACTGATTAACCAGCAGTTTGTCTCTTAAGCCACTCTTAATATGCAGAGTAGCTCTTCATCATCCTAGCAGATGAGAGCACTTTTCCATTAAAAAGTCACTTGCCCATAAATCAGAGCTTATCAAAAGCAACATTTGACGTGTGCAAGCAGAGGAGTAAGAGAGGAAGTCAGTGAGCGAGCAGCAGGCTGAAGGAGCACACAGAAGTGTGCTATACTCTGGACCAAATGTGCGTATCACACAGAGATTCAGCACAGCTAATGACATCTTTTCTTGCCAGGCATTAAGATCCCATTAACCAGTGAATCATTCTACCATCTGCAAAAAGCAGGTCCTTCCTCCGCCCTCGCCTCACTCAGGACAAGTAAAGGGGAAGCTTGAAAACAACTTTCAGCTCTTTTAATTTGTTCTTATGAACAATTTCATTGTCTCCCTTGGTGATATCATTGGTGATATCTCCAGTTCTCTCTCAATGAGATTTTACTAGTGTAATGTAACACACAGAGACCAACAGGTTTCCAAGCTGCATATACACCAGCATTCAGAATGACAACCAAAATTGACACCTTTGAAGACAGCTGCATAGACAAATAGATGGTTTCATGTTCATTGCCATTAAGCAAAGCAGCATTCATTTTAGAGCCAGGGCTGAAGAAATACAAAATATTACAACAGAGCATCAAGTTGGGAGACTAACAAATAAAATGGAATCTAGCTACCTGCTAAGCCCCCAGTCATCTTGCAACTTCCAGAGACCGCAGGAATCTTCTCGCATGCCAGATACAAAGGAGGGCAGTTTTGTTTGGAGGTCAGTGCCTGCCACACAAGTTTTGCTTGGTGGTTTGGTGCTCTGATGCCATACAAAAACCTAGACAAAGAAGGAACTCATGTCACCTGTCTATCTTGAGCTGCCAGTTGATAACCACATGCCAGGAACTGCTTCTCTCCCTCGTTCCAAGGAGGCCAATTAGTCATTCATCAGGATGGCCAGACCCAGGACCGTTACAGTAGCGAGTTACTCGTTCAAAAGTTACTGTGAGTGTGGCTCCCCAAGAATTTCCTTAGTAGAAGTCCACATCCCACATCATTGCCACCAGAGTTGGCACGGCTGTTTGGACACCCACACAGGCAACCAGACCGGATAACTGATCCAGATGAAAAAAAAAAAAAAGGTATTTTTTGCTGTGCTAGCATCATGGGGAACCTGGCATAAAAGCTGGTGAACACGACTTCAGCAACTTTGCTGTAAAAAGCAAAACCGCAGCCAAATGATCTGTTTTAGCAAAGAAGTTGTTTGATTTTGTTTTTTCTTAAAGCTAATTTTCAAAATAGTTAAAGCTGCAATACAAACTCTGCAGTTTAGGCAGTACCTCCTCCCTCACCATCTCTTTTGTTTTTAAAACACTCATCTGGCTTCCAGATCAAAATGAGAGTGCCACTAATGGGTCTTGAAATCAGCTTAGGGAAAAAAAAAAAACAAACACCAACAAACCAATTCAGACAATCTAACTGATTTCACAGGCATTTAGAGAGACTTTTTCACACTTACAAGCAACAGCCCACAACAGGCAGTTGCCCCTCTAAATCTCTAAAACCTAGGGCTGCTTCCTCCCCACACCTGGTCAAGAACAAGGGGGGATGGAGCCAGTCCAAACACCCTCCCACCCTAGTGTTATTTACATTCAGGCTCTAATTTCTATCAAGATAAAGAAGATAATGGGGGTTGGACTAGATGACCTTTAAAGGTCCCTTCCAACCCAAAGTACTCTATGAGTCTAAGAGCATCACAGTGTTTAACACCTAGTTTTTCTAGTCATTTCCCTTGAGTCCCATATTTAAATAAAGAAGAATTGAAACAGAAGGGGGAGGCTTGGGTTGCAGTTGCACCAGTTGCAGGGACTTCACACTGAATTGAACATGACACTCAAAATTGTTGTTAGCTGCCTGGTGCACCTGAAGGATCATTTCTATCTCAAGAACAAGTTTTGCAGACTTTGTGTTTTTGCGACTGACTTTGTTTCTCTGTAGAGAGACAACAACTAACTTAGCAAATTGTAGATATTGTTTAGCTAACATGCAAGCTTACTCATGCTTCATTATGGCACGAAGCATCTAATCTCTTCTTCACTTTACATTATAAAGAATGCATCCGTGAGTTTTTTTGTTTTGGCTTTAAAGAGAGCATCATTAAGTGCTGTGCCAAGAAACCTGATTAAGACACTATTTTAACTTGTAAGTTCTTCTAAAACAAACATTCAATTGACAGCTTTAAGTAGATGACAAATGAACTCTTTTAAAAGAACATTTTAAAATCAAGGAGGTAAACCAATTCTACCCTGCAAGAAGAAGAAAAAATTACCGATTCATTAAGACTAGTTTGATATACATTCATTCAACAAAGAAATGCAGATTGTCACAGCTGTCTTAAGCAGTGATTACAAATGAGTTATTCAGAAGTACTATCCATTCCTTGATAAGAGTTATTCAAGTTATTTTACTACCGTCGAGTACGATGGCAGTGCACTGACAGTCTCCTGATAGTTCCCCAATGTCCCCTGCAGCTGGAAGTGGCAACTTTGCACCTTCTGACAGAAGCTCCTGAGAACAGGCAGTATTGGGCTACTGTGAGCTATGCTCAGAGGAAAACAACATACTAAAACTTTACTGAACTCTCCAGGAACCTGGGGTTTCCTTGTTTTTCTTTTCTTCTTTCTATTTCCTTATTCTAAGATTCCACAAATAATCCATTAATAACTTATTCAGTGATTTAAGTTCCCTTCCTTGATCACCATTCTATATTTCATGATGAGTGCTGCCAGCAGCAGCTGCTCAGGCAACTTAGATGATGCTGTTTGTGCTCTCTGATGGGATGAGTACCTCACCACTGCACTTTACAGCAGTCACCACTGAAGAAGCCTCTGTGTCATTAGTGTGCCATGGACATCACCTCTTCATAGGATTTCTCTTTCCCTTCCCTGCCATGTCCTCAGTTACCTTCAGCTTGTATGCTCACTATTCTAGTTTCCAAACACTGTCCTCACTGTGGCCTTAACAGCAGATGGAGGAACTGGGGGGGGGGGGGGGGGTGCAACGGGACTTGTCGCTATTCTCTCTGCATGTCGGTGCTTCCCTCAAATCGCTATTTCATTAACTGTACAGCAGCTAAGCTAATACCTCAGTATTAGACTCACGGGATATTAGAATTACAGAGTGGAAAAAGGATATGAGTAGCAAGAGGAAGTGTTAATATAGCGTGTTTAAAGCAGCTCTTTCTGTCCTCTTGCATCAGGTAGTTGTCAGTAGCCCAACAAGATTTCTCATTTAAAAAGAAAAAAACTGAAAAAAACCTTTTTTTTTTTTTTTGGTAAAAAAACCTGTAAAAACCACCTCAGGGAGCAAACAAACAACTTTATGCGCAAGTGTATGTGGTGGCTCTCCCTCTGGGAAAAGTTCTATTTTTCTCTTTGTCATTTATCCACCACTCAAACCTCCACATCCTCCCCACCCTTCAGCGGCTGCCAGTTCACACAGAGTTTTGCGACGTGATCGTCACCAATGCATCTCACAAGGCTTTATAATACCGTCTTAATTTTCCACTCTAACCAACTTCTTCCCCCTTATACTTCCCACAGGGTGAGAACTTGAAAGAAACAAAAGAGGAGTCAGTCACCTAACTTCACATTTGCAATGAGTGGCTGCAGCCCGAGCTGAATCAGAGCCTTTTGAAATTGAGTCATTTTGCCTAGTTTGCTCTAATGTGATAAGCTAGATGGGATAGAAATTCTATATATTATTACACAGAATTATTTCAAAACATGGAGCTAAGATAAAAGCAGAGTCCAGGGAGGGCTAATCTGTGCCTGGCAGCCCACACTTTAATCACATGCCGATTACTTTGTTAGTCATCTCTTCATCAGTGCTCTCAACCCACTCCTGCTCCTCCTGCAGTAAACTTTAATTAACCAAAGAAACACTGGAGTTACTCACTGAGAACAGAGAAACAGAAAAATGGAGGAGCTGAATGCCTCTCATCATAGGTGAGAGTGAATCAGTTCGGAGGTAGAGGAAAAGTCAACTTCTTAAACCAAAGCAGCAGAAATACCTGTCTGTGAGCAAACAGTTTGAAAACAATCCAAAAGGAAGATCTTTGTACCGTTGCACTTTCATGTTTCTTTCCCTGGCATATGTTTTGGGATAGCAGCTGGTCTTTTACAATAAATTAAGCTGAGAAAAAAGCAAATAGAACAACACATGAGTCACCTGCGTGGAGAGTTCACTAAAATCACTGCTGTTCATCTGCTGTGCATTATCCTTACTCTGATGGGACAATTGTTAGCTAAAAGCCAAAAACAAGCAAGTCACATAATAGCAATGTTTGTACTTTAGGCTGAGCCTTCAGTTCTAATTTTAGTGAGCTAGCACCACCCCTACATGTCATGCTGATTACCACAACAGTAACAGCATCTGTCATGCTACCAGCAAGTAACATCTGAGGTGTTATGGTTTTGTTATGCTCTTAGGGATAATAATTAACCATCGATGGAAAGGAAACCACTGCAGCAAAGGATGATCCCACTGTACAACTAGTTGAACAAGTTGTCATGACTTGCCAAAGAGAATCTGTGGCAGGGCTAAGATGTTGTCCTTGTGGATCACCATCCTTGCACCAGCACTAGCACTCTTCCCCGCCACATCAAGCCAGGCAGCATGAGATCTGGAAGATGATTAAAGGATAATAAGGTCCTGGCTCTTCAGCTGGGCATATTTCCACATCGTTCCTGGAGTGCAAAGAACCTAGTAGATTACTTTAGCTATTAGGTAAGTATTGGAGAAACGAAAGAGTCTGGCAGGTCCCAGACTCTACTGGGTTTTACAATAGCAGCCAGTACTCTGAGTCACACGAAAGAGCTGTGCTTTGGACAAAAGCTGCCTATTAGCCTTGCATGCTCATAAGAGATTCTGCATAGCATCCTGCACCCAGCATGCACCTGGCACATTTGCATAATTGGCAGTATTAGAGTAGAAAGAGGATTATGAAAACAGTGACTGAGGCAATATTCAGCTCCAAATGGATGTGCTGCTACTACCCGGCCATAACAGGCTGCTGACAGAATAAGCTTTAGATAGATTTGTCACTTCCTTAGCCTCATTGTCCCTTCATTCTTCTCCTAACCTCTGTATTACTCCATTAATGCCTCTCCCAGCTTCTCTTTCTTCCCACTTCTCACCAGGGTCTACATTTTGCCCATCCATAGCACTCTGCCACTGCACCACTCTCTCCCTTTCTCCCACTCATGATGTGATGCCTCTCTTCATGCCACCATCTCTGCCTCAGCCACAACAGACCAAGACCAACTACACCAGGATCCTGCTTTTGACAGCAACTACTGGCAGATACCTGACAAAGACAGCAAGAATCAGCCTCTTTTTCCTCCACTTGTGGAGCGTCCCCACTTCTTCTGCCCCTCACCTTGCTGTCAGTCAGCACTTGCTCTCACACCTGATCATGTGAGGATACAAAAGATCCTAATAACTAGGTTTGAGAGGAACAAAAGCAAAGCTTTACAGGAGCTTGCCATCTGGACAGTGCTTGGTATAGAGCTGTCACTCAGTGCCACATTCACATGCCAAGTCAGGTCTATCATTAGAGAGACGCCTGTATGCATCGGCTATATCCACAGCTGAAGCAGAGCAAATCTCAAAGAATTAATCTCCATTTTTACACACTCTCTTTCCTCTCAGGCAATGCTGTAGAAGCAGTGTCCCTGATCTGGCACTTCAAGATGCTATTGCTGCACCCTGAACAGCAAAACAAGCATCAAAGGTAACGAGGCATTGCTCCTCCCAAGCACACTGCAAGAGGCAGGCAATTCCTTCTTACCATTAAGGCTCCTGCTCCCCTTAAACAATTTCAATTTTGCGGCAGCAAACTGCTATCTCCCTCCCCTAATCAAAATCCCACAGCAGTAAGTGCATTTAGCCACCTCTGTATTTCACAGTCCAGAAAAAGAGAGAATGACTGTTGTGTTGGCACAGGAAGGATATCTAGGCAGCCGCGCACAAACTTGCTGACCTGGCACAACATTTGGCTGTAACGCAGAACTATTTTCCCATGCAACTCATTGTTAGCGTTTAATTGTGAACACTGTAGAAAAGGCTAAAGGATTTGGAGGGAGGTTATGGGAAGCAGAGCATGATCTGGAATGCTGTTCTGCAGTCCAGAGAGCAGTTGGGGAAAGACAGCAGAGGCTGCCTGGATAAATGGGGAAGGTTGAAAGAAACTAGCACCATGCAACAGCCTGTCTCCAAGCACAAATAAGACTGGATCACCACAGAAATCGAGTTTCATAGCTGCTCTCATGCCCACTATAAACCGTATATAAATCACATCAGTAATAAAAGAGCAATAAATCACATAAGTATTGCATGATCCGATTCATGATTGGATTCAGGGGGAGCAAAGGGTGCTCAGCATGGTGTTTGCAGGAGAACGTTGAAGTCCCTGGCTACAAAGGGGTGGCTTTGAAGCTGAAGGAGCCTATGTTTTCATGAGTGCTTACTTTGATTACTAACATGTAGATGTGCAAGTCATGTGATTCAATAAAAACATGTAAATCAAATGTGAATTGAATTCAAAACTGAATTTCAGGAAATTCACATACCAATATAAAACAAGCACAGTGTAAAGAACTGCTAATTTGTTGTCAGTCATGTCAAGTTCAGACCCTGTTTTTGATGTAAGGTTTTCAACTCAGATATAGATATGTCTTACAGTTTGATTTATGCCAAGAGGTCTCATCTCCTCTAGATTGCACAGAGGAGTTTTGATAGTTGAATAATTACTCACACATTGGAAGCACAGACTTCATCATGCCTTCTGTCATGGTGTCTTACAACTCTTAAGTCCAAATCACTGACAAATGCTGTATCTAGTATGCCTGTAACTGCAGAAATGGAGGAATAGCTGTATTCCTTATCTGTTCCCTTTCATATGCTTGTATGCTTTGATAAGTGTTCTAAAATAATAATACAACCATCAGAGAGGTAGATCAGAGACAGAAGTTTCAAAAGCCCCCGCTCCTGCCTGTGCAAGAAGCTCTTCTAAGCACTAAGTTCTTTTGCTGGTTCCCCTACTTACTTGTCTGAAGCCCCACTCATTTCTGAAACTCTCATCTTCTATTCAGCTAGCATGAGACTTCTTATTAAGGACTGAGTTTTTTTCCTAAGTCTAAGATAGCTTAAATCACTATATGATCCGTAGATGGCAGAAATCTGCATCTAGACATTTGTACCTGCCAGCTGGTAGAGAAGCTCCTCTAACACTATGACAGTTATTAAAAAAAAAAAAAAGTCTTAACTAAGCTTCTCAGTCCCTTTATTACAAATAAACATCATGCTTCACTATACCATCTTGCCCATCACAGTCCCCTTCCTTTCGGCTCAGTGGGTCCCTTGAGTCCCTTCTGATATCCAACTCCTCCCAGGAGCTGTAACTTACCATGTCACCCAGCTGGAACCCTGCTTAGGATATTAAAAAACAAAAATATATGCTTCTCAATAGCACTCTCTTGATTACCTAATTGATTTTTAGAAATTAACAATAATAATGCTAAAACACCCAGCAGCCTAATTATCAGCCGCTTTTCATTTATACTCCCATTAAATTCACAGCTGCTTTGCAAAGTGACAGGCTGCTGTATGAAGACTGCCTTGTATGCTCTCACTCAAGCCCCTTCCATTTATTCCATAGAGAATGACGACACAAATAACTCAAACGCCTGCTTGGTATTTGGCAGATGCCATTCGTATATGACACACTATTCAAAAAGCAAACAGAAAGAATGACATGACATTCTAATGCAAAAAAAGGGCATTTTCTTCCTCTTGTGCTAGTAAAACAGTTAATTTTCAAGTATCCACTAATCTCTTCACTATCCAAAGGCATTTTACTTTGAGCCAAATCTGCTAGCTTACCTGTCTTGTAACAAACCATAGCTGATAAGTGGGTAGCTGTGAATATAGCAACTGCTGTTGAGGGGTGGGGGGAGAAGAACTGACAAGCAAGGTGTCTGCTTGACTGGCACACTCTAGATAGGACCCTGAGGTGTCGAAGTACCGTCTTCCAAAACCCGCCCAGCTGGGTTCCTTGGCAGGAACACCTCAAAAAGAAGAAAGGACCTGCAACTACATTTTGTTGGCTTTGAAACATGCTACATTGACTGAATATGTGTCAACTTTATGCAGTGAGATGTTTCAGCATCTTTAAAATATATTTGCAGGTGTATTTCTAATTTGCCAGGGCATTCTCATGCCAAGCATGTGGGTAGTTAACTGACAACACAAATCTACACCAAGAACAAGTCTGCATCATCTCAGCTAAGAACTTCAGTGGTTTTGCTAGACAGAACTAGCCTGATTTCAGGCTGGATTTTACAAGGAAACACAGAGAGGTGTATTATACCCATGTATTACATAGAAACAGCCTTGTTTTGGCCCCTGAATGACTGGTGGTCCATCAAAACTGATGCAGTTTTTACACACACATTCCTGTCCACTAAGATGCAGGTTGGGATTTGCCTGCCTGTTTCAGGTTTAGCAAAAGGCTCCCACTGTAAAATTTTACCTACTACATATTCCAGCTGGAATCATCCAGATGATGTAAGGATAAATATTCTAAATAATGAACAGATACCCTGAGGCATTTTGTTTTCCAGGATCAACTAATCACACTCTGCCCGATAGCTTAATTCAGTGTCTCCAACGAAAATGAGAAGCACAACTGAGACATCTTCAAGTAATTACATTTTCACAGCAACCAATTTTAACACCGTATAAAATGAAGTCATTTCTATCCATTCATACCACCCACAACTAAAGAACCAGGAAAAATACAAAACATGTGAAATACTTCTTATAGAGCAGCCATCAGAGGCCAAACACAACCTTTGGACTCAGTGGATGTTTGTCTGTTCCTGATTTAAAACAGCGAGAAAATGGGATATTTGGGCCATATTTGGTATAAAAGTTCCTTAAACAGACTCCTCAAAGCCAGTCACACCATAGAGAATAAAACATATAGGCTAAAACATTGGACATGCTCAATTTCTGAAGACATTGATTGTATTTAAAGAAGAAAAGTTTGTCATGAAAGAATGAACATGAAAAAAAGTGCTGGACTCAAGCAGGATACAAAGTAATATACAAAACCAGTTCAGCAGTATCAGATGACGAGAGGTGACAATCCCACATTTTAGTGGTTTAAGATTGTAAAAAAGCATCCTCATTTAGATCAGCGCCCCTGCACTGCCAGCAATACTCCCTGTACCTTCATCTAGAGCAGAGGTTGCTACATTTTGTGCACAAAGATCTTGGGACAGGTGCAGTTTATAAACTACAAAACAACCCCAAAGTACAAGATGCAGCCTTAAATACTAATTTGCAATAAATGCTACAAGTTGAGCTGAAAGGAGGGAGAAAGAAAATTTGTACATGTTATTTTAGGGGTTGACTCAGCCAAAAAGCCAACAAAACCACCTTGAAACTGATTTTTGATAAATTTTTTTACTAACTCATTTTTGTCTTGTAAATGTTATTTTCAAAGACCAATTAAAAAACTGAAATAATAAAATATGGAAAAGCATAATAAACCTAACAGCCTTGCAGAAATTTGCAATAGGATCTGCATGCCTTGGTTCATGTTTTAGAGTAAATCAAACGTCAAGTTTAGATTCAGCCTAAAATTTTGTGGGTTTTTTTACTATGGGGTAACCAAACTATGAATAATGTACTTATTTTAAGTTCTGTTACCAAGTCCATCAAAAAAACCTGTGTGTCTTACAGTCTCTTCTAACTAACCTCAGCCAACATATGCAGCTTACTGATGATATAAACCTGATGAATTACATCTGGTTTCGTCACCACACAGCTCATAAACCACAAAGCAGACCAAAATCATGTTTTTACAAAATAATTTGCAGTCAGTCAGGTTTCAGAGTTTTATGATTTTGAACTTGGAAACAGAGCAAGAATCAGGAGGCAAACACATGAATTTAAGGCAAAGGGGTGTTTACTATAAATGATGTTCCCTCTCACATTTGGGTGGCTTGTTTTTGAAGGGGTAAGGAACAGGTGACGAAATTAGATTCAATGATTCTGTTTGTTACAGAAAACAAGATGTTTTTATTTACTGGTTTATAACTGAGTGCTCTGGGACCTTCCCTGATAAATGCTTCACTAGCTGAGTCACAGCGTCCACAGGATTAGTCACGGCTATAGAAGTGTCCCAAGCTTTCATTTACAGCCGCAGATTTACCTGATGTATATTCATTTGTTCTGCAAGTTGAAACTCTCTGAAGTTGTGTGCTTCAGAAGCTCCTGGCTCTGTCATCTCCTCCACATCACCACACACTCCACCTGCACTGTTTGAACACAAGGGTCAGACTGCGACAGCACGCAAGAAGGCAGGCGATGTCTGCTGGCTGTGTTAGGGAAGAAGAACAGAGGGCTCACAGCTTGTACGTCAACATATGTTATGTGGGCCACAACACAGCAGAGCATGCGTCATGCTGACTTGACGCTATTTTAAGTGGCAATGGGTAAACTAAATGACTTAGATGAGTGACCAAGCACCCTCCTTCCATCATATGCTCCAGCAGAGAAGTCTGAGCATCCGGCAGTATTTCTGTGTGTGTTAGCTTCTATCCTGTGGTATTCCCACTCTGCAGATGGGGAGCAAGGACAAGAGGTAAGTAACTTTGCTCAGGGTTAAACTGCAAATCCCTGGCAGAACAAAAGCCCTATCAATACCTCAGGCCTCCGGGTTTTAAGTCACCCTCTCCATGTAATCCTTAAAAATCCTCCGCCTGGAAGATCTGATCTAGCAAAGCCTGGCTCTTCCATGAGAGGTGGATC
Source organism: Aquila chrysaetos chrysaetos (assembly GCF_900496995.4). Lineage (NCBI taxonomy): Eukaryota > Metazoa > Chordata > Aves > Accipitriformes > Accipitridae > Aquila > Aquila chrysaetos. The sequence goes on from NC_044014.1 coordinate 12,056,298, forward strand.
GCATCACCAAACGAACACCAGGCATCTTATCTCAGTTACCTTTCCTCACAAGCTTGAGCAAAGTCTGAACATGGGTGCATGCACAAGTTAGCTGCACGTCCTCTGTTTTGAGAGGCTTGCATGAGGCAAAAGGAAGAACAAACCTGACCACGTGAGCGACCACGTCCAGAAATGCAGGATTTGTAAATGGCTTAAATGTGTAGCCAGCCTTTGAAATATTAAGGCACCCAGCTTTTCTGCACCTTACATCCATCTTTTACACATAGCTTAAACATGGCTCTATTTAGACATGGAGAGCCCTTCCACTGGTGCCCACATCCTGATGCTACCTGTGTGAATGACGCTGCTTTCTCTATGCGCAGTTCACTTTCTGCCCAAGGGACATCTCAGAGTCTTGACCCCAAACAAGTGAACTGCAGACACACTTGAAGTTACCTCAAATGGAAGTCTATCTTAATGGAAAAACATTTGAAAATAGCAATTGTAAAGTAAAAATTATTTAAACTGCACTTAAAGGGTATGTTATTACAGGAACCGCCCCTCAATAAACTTACAATCTCTGTTAAATAAATTTTTACACAAAAGCACACTAAATGATGGCACTTAGCTGCTCTATACTGGCTTATATTGTCTACAGCTTCGAAGACAAATACAGAGGCCAATTTTCCTAATGAAAACAAACAGCTCCACAAGACTATTCTGTTTCTTGTGAGGTGAATATGCATTTTATTCAGTTTAGCATGTCCATGTGGTATGCGCTACACATTGACTCAATTTTGCATTTCTTCCTGCAGCAGAACCCAAATTGTTAACTCTCATCTGTAGGTTAAACCACGCCTAATTTCCTTCCTTCTATTATCCTATACTCTCCTTCCTCTCTTCCTGTTTCTGTGCTAAGGATACTGACTTCTACTTACAACAAAATTTTCCTCCTCACTTTCAACAATTTCTCCAATCAACAAATTGCTGTAGAAGGTTCTTAACTGGTCTTATCAGACACATGGAGTCCTTTAACACCATGTAAATGCAAACTATACTATCTGAAAGCTTGACCAGCTCCAAAAGAGAAGTGAATCAATATCTACTGAACACTCTGTTGTAAAAGCACTTACATTATTAATACAACCAATGATAGGACTAGTCCACGGAGATTTATCCAGTGATTTAGAGTTTCAAAACCAATAGTGTTTCCCTGCTCAGATCTATACAGATGCTCCAAAGAAATTCTAGAAAGATTATTTCCCAAGAGGTTTCACTAAAAAAAAAAAAGGATTAACATACTTGATCTAATATTTCAACCACTCTGCACCACAGTTCCTGACAACAGCTCCCTCAAGGTTAGCCTTAAAATTGTATCACAGCCTAATTTGGCCTTGTTTTACATTCGTCTGAAACCATGTCTATATTTTATTGAATTCTGATTCTGTTACTGGTTTTACATATTATCCAGATTAAATTTTTAAGATGGTTTCATGGTTTGAAAAGCATCATCATCTACTAGTGGGGAGTTTTTAGTGCAGCAGGAAATGGAATTAGGAAAGATCTACTGACTTAATTGAAGATGCCACTAAAAGCTTTGTCAACTGCAAATATCCTGCCCTTCCAATTTCAGCAGTGATCCTGGGAGGACAGTGTGGAGCAAACTACTCTCCATGCACCCAGCAACTCTACTGTGGAGAAGTCTGTGATATAGAATGGACCTGCCTATGTACATCAGAACTAGGGGTGCATTTACTGCCTTTAGACCTGCTAATGTTATCAATATGATTTTTGGATGTGCAATAATTTGACATGACAATTGTGATATGTTGTGCTTGCTCTCTAGCTCATCACTGGAAGAAAAACATAATTCAACACCACAAAAACCTCTGCCTTCTCCACTGCTGCAATGTACATTCAAATCCCCAAAGTGACTAAAAAATGGAGAAACATACTCTGAAAACTCGTCTACAGATATGCAAATGGTATTTCCTATGCTTACCATTCTGATTTACCAGGCAGTTACCGTCTTCATTCTATTACAATAAAAGGGAGGCGGAGAGCCCGAATGAATGCCCTAAATCTAGAAATATTAACACCATGAGTGTTAGTGAAATAAGCCTGCTTGGAAATATCTCCAAAACAAGGCAGAAGCAAAAAAACCTATGTTTGAGTTTTGCTACCATGTTTTCTCCCTGTGGCTTAAGATACCAGTGTCATGACTCACTCCGGGGATTGAATTGCTGCCTGGGCGACATGACTTCCTCATACCAGCTTTGTTCCTCATACTAGTAAAAATTGGTCATCCATGACACTGAATGAAGAAACTTCCTTATTAGTCATATCTGGATCTATAAAACTAATACCAGAAAATTATGTTTAAACAAGCCCACTGCCGCTTCAGGTATGTGGCCTTCCAAAATTTCAAGGCTAAATAGTTTCATCAGGTGTGGGAGGGAGGATAGAAAAAGGAAAAAAGTTAGATACCTACGACATCTGCTTTGTGGCTCTAGATAAAATCTATGGATCAGTACTGCTTGCAGCAGTTTGGATCCATATATAGCTTTTCATATTTATTTGCTTGACTGGCAAATCCCAAGGAGATTTTGACACTGATGCTTAAAAAAAAGCAAACATAAATACCCACCAAGCCTGCAAACTCAGAAGGCTCAGCTCTCTGCTGCACTTCAGCTAATCAGCTCTCCATCTTTACTTATGCTGTAAAACACTGTGCCTTCCCATATTCAATTAAAAACTACACATCAAATCCTCCTGCCGAACACAGGAAGAACAGGTGTTTATCTACACATGCTCTTGCCTGCATCTCTTGTGAAAAAGTTCAGTACATTACTGACCTGGCACGAAACTAAAAACTCAGAGAAAAGCAGGCTGCATCTCAATAATTAGTGTGATTATAGGCTCAGTTGCTTAATTCAAAAGATACTGCAATAGTATCAAATAATACCCGTTATAATGGTCACTGACAATAATCATAATCTCGTTCCCACTGACATTGGTTGCTTTTCGTTTTAAGCTCTCTCTGCTGGTAACAGTACAGGGTCGAATGCCATGGAACAGCATATTTTACCCTCTCACCAAATTACATGAATAGGCTTGACCAAGATGAGGACAAACATGCCCATAATTTCAGGGCACCTAATCAGAATCCATCACCTATCCCTGAATCAACACAGTACCAAGCCAAGCTGTAAATCCTTCTGCAGCTCTAAAGCTTTGGAAAGACTTTGGATTTATAACTACACTAAAGAACTGAAACCTTCTCACAAAGGAAGCATAGCATGGGGAATCAAAAGCTTCATGGAAAAAAATCCAGCATATGAAACAGCACAACATATCAACTATACTTTTTTTCTTTTGTAAGTGGAGGATGTAGATAGCACTGCACTTAAGAAGAGTAAGATGAAATTGCTAAAAACCTTTAAAGAAAGATAAAAACCCCAACCAAACAAAAACCTCCCATAGATTTTTAGCCAATACACAATGAGTAAAAGTTATCCGAGAGCCCAAACACGGTGTTGATACCTCTGTGTGAACAAGAATCATGTAGTTAGGCTTCCAAATCTCCTATATATTAGTATACTCTTGGTAAACTGTCATGTTGGTTTCCCTGTCACATTAAGATGGATACCACAACATTTTTTACATGAAATTTAGCATTTAAAGAAATATCAACCAGTAGCTCCACATTTTTTTTCCTTCAAGTGACATATAAATAGAAGCATTGGTAAAGAGAGTTCTAAGCGCCCGTCTGATATACTCTTCTTTTATTAGCAGCCTCTGCAAAGCACCATTTGTTGGCCATGGATCCAAACTGACTTCATTTGGACACAGCTGCAAGGACATGCAAGACAATTACTGTAGGAGACATTTCAGTTTCATTTTCAGAGGAAACATCTGTAGAAGGACTTTCAGTTTCTCTAAGCATTGGATCAGCTGTAGGACGTGAGACAACACTCCGATTACCAGGAACAGGATGCTAAACCACATGAAAGCAGTCTCGCTGCTCAAGTAGTGACTAATATGATGTAGAAGGGAACATTTAACAAGTTCGTTCATGCAATAGGATGGGTGGTTGTCATCTCTTACCGCTACGTGCATACTCCAGAATTTCTCTCACTTCAGAAAAATGTGTCTGAAAGTCTGTCAGTAAAATGAAGGATGGAAAAGTTTGCAACAGCGATGCGCATATTTTGCATTTTATGCAAACTGTACATGTTGTTTATATTGGTAAAGAAAGCACATCGATGCATATGAATTCTGCAGCTACTATAGCATGGTTAATGTTTTTAAAGGTTCATGTACAGTGTAGTTAGCAAAAATAACCTTATCACAGTTCAGCATCGAAAATGTTAACCATGGGCAACTTCCAGGTTCACAGGATGGAAGTAGAACATGGTGTGACAAAGTCAGACTTCAATAGTCCTTGATGCTGCTCTGATGCCAGACTTTCACAATCTGGTTCTATGTCAGCAGAACTCACTATTTGCCATGGACTCCTCAAATTCTATTTTAAAGAGAGAATCCTTCATTTTCTTACTGGCTTTCATTTGATATTCATCAGTACTATGTCGCAGTATTTTTAAAGTATTCATTTCTACAATATAAGGTAGCTTTACAATCCCTTGTTCTATGTGAGGGCAAAGAAACAGAGATACAGAGGCCCAAAAGTGTCCAAGAACTTAAAGTTCTGATGTTGTTAACATCAGAAGAGGCAGCAAATAATCAGAACCCTTTTATAAATACGTACCACTGTCTCAGATTGCTTCTTTCTATTTTTGACTGTCCCCCAAAAATACTCATATGGCCTAAGTAACTGATCAGGAGTGGTAGCTGTCCCAAGCCAAGATGCTATGATTTTTCAAAACCTAGGAATGTATGACAGTTCCTAAAAGCAACCTAACCATGCCCCAGTGGCAGCAAAATTACCTCCAGCTGAATCAGAGCTTCTTTGGTCAGTTTTCAATGACAAGTCCCATGGGGCAATTAGCTCTAAGTTTACATTCTGAGCTTTCTATTTTTTTCCATACACAGGTCTGCCTCACTCACACTATGTAGATACTCCTACACGGGAGACTAAATGCAGATCTTTACAGCGGTATTCAGTAGCCCTCTTGCGAAGCTCTCTTCCTCTTCTTTCAGCTCCTGTAAAATTCAGCAAAGATTCAGGACCTACAAACAACAGCCTATTTTTAACTACACATCCTTGATTAGTTAAATCCTGCGCTCTGAACAGAGCGCTTAGGCCAGGAGTGCGCAGCTCCCGTGTGGGTGGACCACCAAAGGCTGACTGCCAGGGCTGAGCTGCAGCTGCAGGACACAGCAGAGTGGCTCACCAGCACACAGCAGCCACCCAGCTCTTTGTGGGTGACTGCTAACTGGCTGCCACAAACCCCAGCCTGCGCGTGGCACGCAGCTGGCAGAAACCCGTACTAGGGAAAAGGCACACAGTCATCACTGCTGTCAGCTGCACCTAATATCCCCTTCCCACCCCCTTCATGTACTCATTACAAGTTTCCCTCTCTGTATGGATACAATACCCTTCCTTCTGTCTACCCTCACTACTGCAGGACTTAGGTCTCCTCTCCCCCATAGCAATCCCACAATCCATCAGAGCAGTCTGCCTTGTTCCTTACTTCCCAGGTCCCTCCCCACACACAAATACAAAACACCCCCACGCTATTCCCATATTAACCTCGAGTTCCTGCTTCCCACACCTCCCACACTGCTGGCTCTCTGCTTCAAGCTCCTCTCCTAATCCTCCCAGGCTCCTCTGCCCAGGGCAATGGCCCTTGCTCCCTACTTTCCAAACTCCCCTCATCTTCTCAACTTTCGTGCCATTCAAACCCCTTCTGGACGTAAGGAGCCTCAGCAACAGACTTGCCAGCAACCCAAGAAGAAGAACCAGCATCTCCAGCTGCCTTCTCCTGAAGTCCCCGGGCCTCCAGCACTGACGTGCTCCCTGACACAGGTGGCAGGGTGTCTCAGAGAAAGAAGTCGCACCTTGACTTGGCATATTGCTCCCAACCGAAGACTGATGTAAGCTTAAAATACCACCTGACAAACTGCATGTTGTGTAGGCCTGATTAAGACCCATCAAACGGACCTGCTGCTTGTGCCGGTAAAGTAAATGATCACACTGGCAGGTTGTCATTTCCCACGTAAGCCGGCATTTTGTCAGCTCTCACAAGCCGTCAGTTGCGGGGGAATGGAAATCTAAGAGCCTCAGGCCCTTCTGAAGTGGATGACGTCCTAATGGATGCAGGCTTTTGGTCAGTTCTTCCTAATTCTGACATTTTCTCCTTATCTCCCTGCTGCCCCACTCTGGCTCTTATTCCTCATCCAGTTCTGATTCACTTTTCCTCCTCAGTTTTAGTCACTGTGCCTTTTTCACTGATGGGGCATAATTACTGCAATCATTCAGAACACGTTTGAGCTCTCAGTTCCTTTGCTTAGCACCACAATCTGTGTTGACTACCACAGCTGTAGAGAGTTAAATTATGTTCAGAAATGTGTACACGCTCACCTAACTGACTTCACTCCCACACAAACTTCTGTGTAAACAGGTATTTCAAAATGCCTAGCCAATCAGTATTTCTTTCTATAACTTGATTTTGTGTCACACTGCTGAAGCTTTCCAAACAAGAGCCAAACAGCCAGTGCAGAAAAAAATTCAGCCTATAGAAACAAGTGTTACAGGAGCAACAATAAAAAAATGCCTCATAATGGGAAATATCACATAATTGCACCTATGGATGAAGTTGACAGCCCTGCCCATGATGAGAAATGGTAAAAAAAATTTAAAAAATAAAGGCAATTTTGCTCAGAGGCACAGGTCAACTGAAAGACACCCCCCCCCCCATCTTCAGGAAAACAACCCTCAAAATTGAAGTATTAATACAGTATTTTCTTGGTGGTTTGATACAAATGAATATACCAATGACTTTCAAGCCTGACATACTGCCCTACTAACAGGGCAACACTTGCCAGGCAGGCAGCCTACCAGAAAAGCCTAAAAAAATCCAGTGTCTCCATTTTGGCCTAGACTTGGATTGTAATTTCTGCCATGAGGACAGGCTGTTTTGTTTGCAGAAGCCAGTTTTTTTTGCTAGTGACTAGGTCCCTATGCTGAGCACAAAAATCCATCCATACAGACAAAGTTGAAAAACAGGGACATTAAACCAGTTGGATATAATAAAGTCTTCAGGGCATTAGCTGCTGCTGGGCACTCTGATCTCTGATCCTTAGCTGCTTCAGGATTTAACATTAAGGAAGGGAGGATATTGTTGATTTAAGTGTACTTACTCACCGTAACTCATACATGTTTCAACAGGCTGTGTAGTCCCAGCTGTGTTCAAAAATAACTTCAGATATATGTTCCCATTAGCCCTAGCTATAAAAATAACGCAGCAGACTGTAAAAAAGGGACATAATTGTGGACCTACAACAGAATAAGTTTCCTGCGTTGCTAGTTAAACAGGGCTGGTGATAAAGAGGTGTTGTGCAGCACCACTACCACCTCCTGGACAAGCCAAGCACGGCTGCAGGATGCGCCAGTGTCTCTTCCAATTATACATTAGTTTGCCTTGACAGGCAGCCCCTTCACGACCCCTAAGGCATGCGCAGCTATACTGGTTACTGGAAACCTCACCTTCCCAACAAGCTGTGCCATTCACTACAGAGTATCACCGCTACCGCTACACTAACTGCTGCCCCACAGCACCAGCATGGTGAGAAAGTCTCCGGTTACACCAATTTTTCCTAGTTGTTCCCCAAGTACAGTCAGGTCGATCAGACAGCTTCCCACTAGGAATCACAGCTGAAAGCCTCAACGCTAACGGCAACAGAGTTTGGCTGAGATAAAAGCTGATCAAGTTGCCTTTTCTTTCTGTTACTAAGTTAGGGAAATAAATTCTATGGCATTTGCAATGAAGTATTGTCTTAAATTTACATGCCTTCATTTGGCAATAAGCTGCACTAAAATTCTGTGTATCGTGTATGATAAAATGTAATATATATATTGCAGTAACATGGTATCAATTACTTTGTAATAATGATATTACTGCAGTGTAACTTTATAGCCTGTGAATAATATGGCTCAATTCTATGAATACACTGTAATACCGCACTACAACGTATAAATGGCTCATAAAAAGTAAGGATTTGTGAAGAGGTACAGTTCTGGTAGCTACTCTGCTGCCCACGGATAAGATGGAAGTACTAGATGCAGTTAGAAACATTCAGATCTGGCACAAACGTACCTGAACTTGCTCTGTTCTCCTAACAAATACAGAAAGAACAAAATCTTGACAACAACTGCATATATATTATTTTGAATAGTGCTAATGTGGTACTATGCAGATATCCCTCCAAGCACCAACCATTTCATGAACTGTAAAACATACTATTTAAAAATTGCAATCTGTCAGATAGCAGGAAGATGTCCTGCTTACACTGTGTTTTTCCTCAACATAGTATAAAAGAGCTTCTTTAGTCAAATACAGGAAAAAAATCTCTACTTTTGGGTGAAGACAAATCCAGTTTTAAGGATGCAATTAATGAGAATTTCCAATTTATAAGAGTTAAAGATCAGTGGTTTCAAGATCTGGCTTGTCTTCCTATATGTAGCAGCACGTGCTCGAATGATAGCATGTGTTTGAATGATAGCATGTGTTGAAATAGCGTCTAAAAAGCCACTATCCTGAGCTGAAGAAACCAAGAGAAAAAAAAACAAACCCCAAAACTCTTAAAGGTAATTGTACCTTTAGCTTTTAGTCAACTGGGCGTTGCAATGTTTTTATGTTTTGAGTACTTCATACTATTTTCCTGTGAAACTAGTTACATGTTGTAATCAAGTCACCTCCCGGTCTTCCTGTATGAGCTAAAGAGATTGGGCATTTCAGCCTTTTGCTGAGAGAAGGGTGTTTTCTCCAGCCATTGAATAATGTTGGCGGCTCTTTTTAGAAGTCTGCAAACCTTGTAAAACTCCAGACTCCAGAACCATATATACTATTTCAGCGTTAACTCTCACTGAAACTGTTGTAGAAGTAAAACACCTCCTTATGTTTGCTCCTGTTGATGCAACCACAGAAATGTTCTCCTTTTTGCTGCTGTTGCCCTTGGAGATAACTGGACACTGTGTGCCTCCTCAGCCCCTGTCTGTCCTTCAATTCTGCAGATATGACCTAGATTTCTTGTTTTGAGAGATGAAGTTGAAATCGATTGTACTAATGTACATTTTAACTCATAGGTACGCCCACAAAGTCATTAGGATTGCTCTGTATCAATAAATTTTATGTCTTTTCAACAGTCACAGATCTGTCCACAAAGCCTTATCAGAAGATGTCTTCTGTATCTATTTCTAGATTATTGATGAAAATACTAAAAAGATGCTACTGTTGTTACACTCGCTCTCATCAATCAGTCTGTGAACAGCGTCCAGTAATTTCTGTATTTTAATTACCAAATCATACACCAAGATACAGAAACGTGTTTTATCCTCATACAGGATATCCTCTGAGGACACAAACCAAGCGTCACAGAACACAGTAGATGTATTTCCCCCTTAATATGTAAACAAACCCAAAGAGTCCAAGCAAAGTCATCTTCCTGTGAAGCCCTGCATGCCGACGGCCACGAGGGACAGGATGTTTGCAAGAGACACCGATCCTCCTGGTAATACCAAGAAGCTTTTTGGATGCCTGCTTGATTTGCTCGGCTCGCAGGCTCAAGGCCACATTAATTACTGGATTTCCACCAGGAAATATTTTTTTCTTCCTGTGACAGGCTTGAAGAAGCCACTGAGCTTTTCCTCTCCTGTTGCAGGACCAAGTATCGAACCTTAACTCTCTTCTAAATTGTTTGGTGCTACGTTTTGCATGGTTCTAATCGTCACTTCAGCAGCCAGAAAGTACCGCGTTTGGTACTGCCACGAGCAAAGACGTGAGGGAGGGTCTCCATCGGGCACGGGCGGTCTCCGGCGCCCTGTGGTCCCCTACAGCAGCGAGCGGTCAGACCATCAGAAATGCGATACCATTCCTCTGGGAGCGCTGCGCCTTGCCCGAAAGAGGAAGGTTTCGAAGCCGTTAGCAGCTTCTGCTGATGCCAACCCTGTCGGGACAACCGCAGCGAGACCGGGCGGTTCCCTCCCCGTCCCGCCGAGCCGCAGCAGGGAGGGCCACGGCCGTTTGCCCGAGGAGGTGCTGCTGACCCCTCCTCACGCGGGACTCGCGTACGGGGACAAGGGAACGCTCGGGCCCGAGGCCCGGCCGCCGGCGGGAGCGGTGCAGGCCGCACGGCGCGGTGCAGGCCGCACGGCGCGGCGCCCGCCCAGGCTCGCGCTCCCGCGAGGCTGTAGGCCTCCCCGGGCGAGCTCCCGCGCCGCTCTCGCGGCCTCGCGAGGGCGGTCACGAGACCTCCGCGCGCCCCGCCCCCGCCCCCCCGCACGTGACCCGAAGGCGGCGGGAGGCGGCCGCGTTGCTCGGCCGACCAAGCGCCGCGCGCCGGCAGCACGTGACCGGCGGGGCGCTCTCGCGAGCGCTGGCGCGCGCTGGGCCTTTGCCCCGCCCCCTCCCCCCGGCTGCGGCGAAGGAGACGGAAGCGGCCGCGGCCCGACGGGACCCGGAGCGGCGGACACCCCCCCCTCCCCTTCCCCCGGCCCGGCCCGGGCCCCGCACCCCCGCCGAGGTGAGAGCCGGCGGCTGCTCGTCGCCGCACCCCCCCGCCCCGCGCCTCACGCCCGGCGGCCTCGTCCTTCCCGCTTGGAGGGAGCCCGGGCCTAGGCCTCGGCTTAGGCCCGAGCCGGGGCCTGGCCGCCGGCGCGGGCCCTTCCTCACGGGCCCGTCCCCCCCCCCCCGCGCCGTCCTCGCCGTTCCCCGAGCCGCCCGGCTCGGTCCGACAGGCAGCGGGTGGCCGTGGGGCGGTCAGCTCCCGGGAGGGGCCGGTCCCGGCTGCCGCGGGGCATCTCGCTGCTGTAACCGTGAAGACGGTGCCCGGTGGCAGGCAGGGGGGAGAAGCGGTAGTGCGCGGTAGTTTTCTAGAGACGCGGGTAATTTCGAGGCTGCCTGAAGACCCCGCCGCTCGCCCGCTGTAAGTTAGGCCTTTTCCCCGTGCAGGCACGTGTTTAAGCTTGCTTTTTTAGAAATTGCTTGGGAGTAGTTGAACGGCGCGAAAATTAAGGTGAGCGGCTACCTATAGTCACGTAGTGCCCTACTGAAACTTAGTCAGGTGTATTTTTAGTATTTTAGTAATACCTTTTCGTGTTACTTGTTTATCAGTTTCACTGTACTCGCACCGCAAGACATGATTAAAAAGCAGCAAGCCTATTGTTTTGATGTGTTACGTGTGTGTGTGTGTGTGTGTGTGTGTATGTTTTTTTGCAGATGTCAGAAGACCTTGCCAAGCAGTTAGCTAGCTACAAAGCTCAGCTTCAGCAAGTTGAGGCTGCCCTATCTGGGAATGCAGAAAATGAAGATTTGCTAAAACTGAAGAAGGACTTACAGGTGAGAACTTGAGGGTATGAGTAGCTGGAACTCCAGGGTCTTTAGCAGGTGTTTCATCTTTCCTAAATACTTGCGTTGCAACAAAAATATATGCTTGGTGGGTTTATTACTTTATTTTCACGTAATTTGATATAATTGTGGTGGGGTTGGTTTGAAAAAAAAAAAAACCCAAAGTGTGGCCTATTTTAAACCTGTCTTGCAGATTAGTGAAAAAGATGTACTAATTGATATAGCAAACTCTTCTGCTAAAAGCTTTAGCCAGAGTGATGAAAGATATGCCAGTGCTGTCTTTACTATCTCTTTCTATATTTCTTGAGAGCATTTCTCAGAAAGTCATTACTTTTTGTTGCTTATACTATGCTGAAGCCTGATAGTTGGGCTTAACGTTATGCCTTTCTGCTTTTTGAGTTGTCAAATAATTTGTTCCAGAATCTGTTTATTCATTGCACACATTTGCAATGATAAAAGCTTTAGAATGTAGTTCTGTATTCCTTGTACATCTAAGCCTTGATTGTGTTAAGGTTTTTATATAAGAAAGGAAGAGTCGTGTTCTTCATTTGCCACCTGCAGTTTTTTTAAACACTTGAGAGCATACCGCATTCTTGAGAGCTAAAAACCATTTCTGGTCCTTAGGGTATTGTTCAGTTACAGGAAGACCACCAACCTAACTTTTAAGTTGATAGTGGTCTTTTAGCTTCTCGTGCGTATAAAGACACATTGGCATATAAAACACCCAGCAGTACTGTTAAAATTTGTCATGAGAGTGCAAGATGCTCCTTCATTTCTGTTGTGGATTGCTTTAGCCATCAGATCTAAAAATATATAAGTCTACTCAGTACAAGATTCAGTGACCACTATTCTGTATGGAAATAACAGTGATAAAAACGATGCTTCAACCAAAATACAAGTACAAATCAGTGATCTGTAGAATTCCTTTTAAATTACAAAGGCTTTGTGCCCACAAGGCACTTTATAGATCATCTTAATGTCCTTTGTTGTACACTGTTAAAAGCATGTGTATATTTTTATATTTTTAAAATGCACAGCAAAACCCATATGGGATGATATTTCCGATACCAACACGACCTCGGCTTTGATATGCAGAGATCATTGATGTGAAAGGACAACTTGCAAACTTTTTTATAAAAGCTTTCTGCACAGAATGGGGAAGATCTTTACACTTTCGTCCCCAAAAGGTTTGCTATCCATATGTTCCACCTTGAAAATGACATAATGTTTTGCAGACTTAATATATGCCAATCAAACGATTGTAGAAATGGGTTTGATGCTTCAGTGTCCCAACTAAACAGCTTTTTGCCTGTTCAGAAAGATTGTTACTATGTAATTGAAACGGTTTTTTTCTGTCATAGTGATGCACTAGTGCATTTCGTATACTTAGCTTATTCCTGAGTAACAAGATTAAAATAAATATTAAAAGAAATTTTTATAAATACTTAGCTTTTCATTTTTTGTTTCACTGAAGCACTTCTAGGACAGTGTCTGTGCACCCAAGAACCAAACTTACCTTTTGTATCAAGTAGAATTGATGGCAGCTGTCATCTTCTGTAATTGGAGATGATACCTGTGGGTGTTGTGTTCTGGAGTGTAGAGCTCTGTCTGGCTTTGTAAAGACCAGTTGGTCAGGAAGAATCCTGGCAAACTAACTAGTATTCTCTGCGGGTCACACCTTTGTGTCACGGGGATGTGGCAGCAAGCCATATTGTTCAACCCATTTGGCTGTACTGAGCTGCTGTGGTAGCCTAACTCATGCTCAGAAATTTTCTTTGAATGAGCAATTCTGTTAAAGACTTTAGAACTGTTATGGGTTGCAATAAAATTAATGTTTCTGTCTTGTGTGCTTAGCACTATGATAGGTGGTATCAGATGAAGATTTTTACCAAACGGTTGCTGTTTATAGCCTGGTGTGTAAGTGACTTTGTCAAATTCAAAGAATCCTTGGTAGATGAGTCTGAAACTACTCACATTTGAGTTCTACAATAAGCCACCTATGAATGTGGCAAGAATAAGTCAACAGTTTCATATTACTGGTAGTCTACAGAGCTGAAACACTCACTTTCAGGTAGCTTATGCCTGACATATTGTATTTGACCTGCTGAGATAAGATACCTATTTCAAACCATGATGCCTCTTGGATTTGCAGAATACAGCTTTCTGTGTTGAGGAATAGCTTGGGATTTTGCATCCAGGAGGGAAAATTAGGCTAATGCTGTATGTTCTGCAGAGTGCTCTCAAATTAGGTAATTTGATAATCAAAATCTGTTCTGGTTCAGCTGTAGTATTACGGAAAATGAAGACCAAAGTAGTAGAAGTAATTGTAAGCATTTTTCTGTGCTTACAGTTGCTGCTGATCATGCTTACTGTTGCACTTATTAACTAGCAGCTCCTCTAAAACAAAGGGCAGAACTTTTATTAGGAAGGCGTTGAAAGTTCAGACATTAACAGCTGCAACAGAAACAAACTGTTAGGCCATTCATGCCAGTTGTACAGTTTATCAGATAAAAATGCCTGTAAGTTTATATTGTATTAACTTATTGGGAACTGTTTACGATCCTTCAGGTTCTTGAGGAATGAAGAACAGCTTCTTTACTGTGTTTTCCTGAGCTAGTCTTTGTATGCCCATAGCTGAACTAGGATGTGAAACTGGGAGGAAAGTTCAAGCTCCGCTGAGCCTCAGTTGAACATTGTTTACCTGTAACCCTCCCCTAATTGAAATATTTACTGTTAGCTAGGAGAGTGACAATGGTTCATGCTGAGATGCTCAAAGAACTGAAGAATTTTCCTTCTTTAAGGACTGCAGAGTTGCTTTGACTTATATGGAAAATTTAAATTTTAGGTGCTGGTTCCTTTGACTTTTAAGGCTAGTGAAAACCAGTGGTCTTGATTATACAGAATAAGAATATAATATCGACAGGAAGTTGGGGAGGGGCTTTTGCATGCCCCTGTCTGTGAATGAATAATATTTAAAGGAACTGGAAAAAATTTGTTACTTTGTTATTTGTCTTGCTGGATTAGCAAGGGAAGGCCTGACCTGAAATCTTAAAGGTCAGGGAATTTAGAGAAAAACAAACACTTACATCAAAATGACTTAAGGAAATAAATTTTTTTAGTATGCACCTGAATGCTTTCTATAAATGAGAGGGCTTTACAGAGTGGTAGTCATGGAAGGTACTCTTCCACCCTGGCTCTGGGTGCTTCAGTTCAGCCAATCAATGTATTTTTGAGTAAACTGAAAAATGTTTCATCCTTTAGAAATGCTGTAATTAGACTTGTAGTTGTTGTGTGTTTTAGAGATTACTATGTATAATATAGCCAGCCAGTCCCAAAGGGGGAGGGATGGAAGAAACAGCCAGCTACAGAGAGAACAGAGGCGTTGCATCCTTTCATGTTTTGTCTTCAGAGCACTATCCTGTTGAATACTTGCTCTGCCACATGTTGTGTGTGTTTGTTTTTTTTTTTTTTTTTTGGTCAGTAACCAACATCACGTGCAGCCATGTGTCCAGAGTCACACTGTTGATTTTTTGGGTTTTTTTTTGAGACTGTCTAGTTGTGTCTTCTGTGCCTATGGACAAACAATTCATCTAGAAAGAAATGCTATAAAAATGATAGGCTACTTTTTGAAATTTTGAGGAGGGCATGGGGAACCTTACTGCAATACAGTGAGGACTGTACATCTTTTTATCTACGTTGGCAATGAGTGAGTTTAGTTAAATGATTGAAAAAACAAAACAAACTTAGTCCACTTTACATCAGCTACAAATTTAATACAGTAACTTCAAAAAAACCAAACCAGTAAACTTGGGGTAAAAATATGCATGGTAACAGAGTTTGAAAAATTATTCTTTATGGGTTTTCTGCCTTTTATAGGAAGTCATAGAATTAACCAAAGACCTCCTTTCAACACAACCTTCGGAAACTCTTGCAAGTTCTGACAGTTCTGCTTCTGCTCTGCCAAGTCACTCCTGGAAGGTTGGGGATAGGTGTATGGCGATATGGAGTGAGGATGGACAGTAAGTGTAGAAAAGTTCTCTAACAGTTACATGAAATAGTTCAATGGTAAGAGACTTTCATTCAGTTTGAACTGCCCCTAGGGTGACTAAAAACAAAAAGAAATTGGGAAATAAATATGATATTAGGTATTCTTGTACTGTCTTTATTACAGGTCCATATTTTAGATAAGAAGCAAAGAGATGTGGGGTCATTTTCTAGAAATGCCCTGTTTGTCACGAACCTTATAAAAGTAGGGTAGCTTTGGTAAATTACCATTTGCTAATGTAATAAATGGCAGGCTTTCATGAATTGATTTGTCAGAGCAGTCTTTCATAAAGGTTTCAGGATGTATAATTCATAATTTGTTATTGCATTCATATATATGTAATTGATTGCTATCAAGAAAAATCCTTGCTGTATCTCAGTTTGTGCCTCTAATTGGAAATGAATTTTTAATTGGAAATGCTGGGTTTTGGCCTTGAAATAACTAGCTGTGTAATGTTACCTATAGAATTAATCAACCTTTTGGATTTAGTCTCCATTACATTAGCCTGTGAAGTTCTGAGAACCCAGGCAGTTCATTCTGACCTCATAATCTTTGAAATAAACATTCTAAAATTACTTTCCATACTGCAAAAATATATAATTGTTGCAGCTTCTTAAAAAATTAGTATTTATGCAGGATTAATATCCCAATCATTACCACTTACAGAGAATCCCTATTGTTCAACGAATGTGGTTATATTAACAATGTAGTAACCACACAGAGATTTTGCTATAGTTATTGATGTCTCAATACCTGATGCCAGGTAGAAAACAAACCTAAAAGTGAACAGTGTTTCTGTCACAGATTATTATTGAGTAAAATCTTTCTGTGTAAGAACTTCAAAATTGAATCTTACTGTCTTAGGTCACCATTGGGTCATTCTTCTTGCTCTGATCACTGGGTTAGAGGATCAGACCTTGGGGAAGAATGTGCCAGAGTGTCTGCTGAAGTGGATCTTACTGGACTTGTATTGCTTTTTTTTTTTTTTAACGCCCTGCTTCTGTTGCAACATTTCTTAAGTGACCAGTGTTTCATGAAGAGCTAGCCAGAGATTAATATTCTTTACTTCATGCAGTTTGGGTTTACATGTATTTTCACCTAGCTCAACTCAGGATGATGTTGGCCCACTAAAATTGCAAGAAATTGATTGAGTAAATGTTAACTGGAATATTGGCTGTGAAACATCTCATTTTATTCCTCTATTTGCTTTAGATGTATCCTTTTGCTCTGAATTTAGACTCAATTATTTTAAATATTTTTGGAAATGCCACTTGTCTCTTCTTCCTCTTTCCCATTATGAGGTCAGTTTGACCAAAATGTTTCATACACATAAGTATGAAATAGACTGATTTCTGCTAAAATTTCAAAATCACTATTTTAAATCAATAAGAAAACTTTTAAGTTTTGTAAGTGTTGAAGGGGGAATATTTTGAAAGCTTCAATTTTTCTTAATTCTTTTTCATATGGAGAAAAATGGAACTAAAGCTTTGCTCTTGTGAGCTGACGTTTTCCAAAACGCCTCAGTGAATTCCCTGAAAGCTGTGTTCTGTGAACGCAGTATTTTGTTGGGTCTTTTTTTTTTTTTTTTTTCAATCCCGTGACCTGCCAGAACTAGAACCAAATCAGGATATCTGATTAGATTGGCCCCAGCATTAATCATTAGTTTTGTTAACTGTGAGGCCATTGCTTCTTGATGCTAAAGGTCAAGTACAGCAGATTCCAGTCACTGTACTTGTGTTCCTTTGACTTTAAGAAAATAATCTCTTAGTTAGATTTGTGTATTGTCCCTGAAAATGAAGGCCGATATTTGCAAATTTTTTACTTAATGCCATTAGCTGGCTGAGAGTGTAGGTGTTGAAGGGCTGAGTATTAAAGCTTTACTCACATGCTTACAGCCATGATATCTTTACAGGTGTTATGAAGCTGAGATTGAAGAAATAGATGAGGAGAATGGAACAGCTGCAGTCACGTTTGCTGGATATGGCAATGCTGAAGTTACACCTCTGTTCAACCTCAAGCCTGTGGAAGAGGGAAGAAAAGCAAAAGAGGACAGTGGCAACAAACCCATGTCCAAGTAAGTAATATACAGGCAGAAGTCTGAAAGCTGCTTTGTTTTTGGTGGTGTTTTTGGTTTTTTTGTTTGTTGTTCCCCCCCCCCAGGTGTAAAAATTGGTTAATGAAACAATCTCTCCTTTTTGAAATTTTACACCTCTTTAATATCTCCACGTTTGCTTGAGAAAGGATCTTAAATCCATCTAGAATATGTTTGGTACCTTGTTGTGGCTGGTATCATGTGTCTTCTGTATCCTGGCAAGACAACATGATAGGCTTTGTTTTTACCCAGATTATGCTATCTCAAGATATCAAGTGTGTAAGTGGTAGATTGAAAAAAAGTTAGTACTTTTTCACTGACAGCAGAGAGCCTACAAGTTTCAGCCCAGATCTAGTGCAGGCAGTTCTCAGAGCTGTGATTTGGCTAACAAGTATACTCACTAGTATGAAGGACTTCTGCTTCTGCCCCATCCCTGTGTTGGGATAGCTGTCTTGACCCTATCACTGAGGAGATGTGCTTTACTCGGTATCCTGCTGTGTCTAACATAGAAAAATATTTTTAAGGGCTGAAAACTTTTTTTTTTTGGAGGGGGCAGGGAAGATGGTACAGTTTCAGAGTCTGTTACAGGCAATGATCCCTCCCCTACGGGATCATTCTGAAGGGTGCTGCATTGTGGCATAGATCGACTCTGTGAACTTCCTTTACTGAAGTACCTTATCTTTGTTCTTTTCCTTCCATCCCTGTCCAATACTTGGTAGTGTGAGTCTCCTGCATACTCCAGAAAAGTTTGGGCTTTTCACTCAAATGGGTTATTTAAATTTTCCAAATGCTGGATGTTTCTGAAGTGCAGAAGTGCTGATAGGTACATTTTCAGTTTCAGAGATGAATTGCACACAATCCACTGAGTCGCTGCGTTTGGTCTGGTCTCAATCAGGTGGTGGTTGTTCTTATGCCCACATATATAAGTAAGCAATGTAACGCTTACGCATGGAAAGACTTGTCTGGTTTTTTTTTTTTCTATAAGTGGAGAATATTTACAAGCTTTGTTTTCTGCCATTTACTTATGGAAAACTATTGTGCATGTCTGTCTTACAGGGGTTTTAGTTTCTTACAGGAAAAGGCACAAACATAAAATGTCTTTTTTCCTTCTCTCCAGAAAAGAGATGATAGCCCAGCAACGAGAATATAAAAAGAAGAAGGCTTTGAAAAAAGCTCAGAGAATTAAAGAACTTGAACAGGAACGAGAGGACCAGAAAGTCAAGTGGCAACAGTTTAACAACAGAGCCTATTCTAAAAACAAAAAAGGCCAGGTTTGTTTGGTTTTGTTAGTATGTGAATAACAACAGGGCATAGAATCCTGTGCAGTACTTTGGGAGAGAGGAGAAAGTGGTTTTTGAAGGGATTTAAAGGGGATTCTGAAGTGGTGTGTGGTTCGGTATTTTGTGCACTTAAAAGGCCTGGTGTTGTACCGGATGGCTTTGGAGGAGTGCTGCTTTTAAGAGGCTGAGCTTGCACTTAGCTTGGAGAGGTGGGCTCACTGTCAGTTGCCAGCTGGTGTTTGTTGGAGCTTAGAACCTGAGCGCCTGTCTAAACCTCCAGCCTAACTTCTTGCTGTGTTTATGACCTGGCAGATGCAGCACTAAGTAATTGCCCTGGAAGAGCAAGCATTGAGCAAAAAAGGTAGCAAGGACATTTTAAAGCCTTATTTCATTTTTATCATGGCTTGACCAAGAGCTGCCAGATGTAGTGGTAAAGCTTTAGTCTTCCTTACGAACAATTACTGGAGATCAGTTTATGAGAGGGGTGAGTTTTATTCATTATTGGCCTGACCCAAGGTCCCGAGTACCAGGATCACATCCTGTACTTAGGTGCCAGGAAGTTCCCAGCTCTGTTGTCTCACCTCCTGATAGTGTGCCACAGACGAGCTAGCCTTTAGAAAGTGTGCCTGTCTATAGAGTAAGAAGTTGAGAATATTGAAACACTTCAAATGGTAATGATTGCTTGTTTTTTTAAGAGCCAGTTAGTAATTATTCAGAAATGGTGTTTTCTGTTTCATTTGCAGGTAAAGAGGAGTATTTTTGCTTCCCCCGAGAGCGTAACTGGCAAGGTTGGAGTTGGAACATGTGGAATTGCAGACAAACCTATGACACAATATCAAGATACCTCTAAATATAATGTCAGGCATTTGATGCCTCAGTAATGGGGGAAAAATGTGGAACTTCATCTCTGCAGGGCTTTACACTTATCTTTTTATCATTATATTTTTCTAAAAGTAAATTATTTGTTGGCACATAGCGAGTAGTCCATTTTGTCACCATCACTTTGGCTTCAGCTGATACGAGCCTTAAATCTCCAGCTATTGATTTGAGCCCCCTAATCATTAAACTTTTTGTAGTTGCATTAAAATACATTCTGCAGGTAAATGCTTTCATGAACTGCTGTTACCTGTTACTCTGAAAGCAGTAGTTATCTGCAGCTTTGGTCTCGGAATCTTTCCTTCATACTAGTAGTGAAGTTTTTTTTTTTCTTAAGAAAAGTGGTGGTATAAAAATGGCACCTTAACAGCTTCCCTCGATTCTGTAGTCACAGTGCTGTCTGCTGTCTCAGCGGCACTACAGAGCTGCTGCAGCTCTGGGAGAGAGAGCTAGATTCTGTCTTGGCTTACATGTCATGTGGAATTGCTAAGGAAGTTCTAAATTACTCCCTTACAAATCCACTGAAGATTGATTTGTACAGCTGTAAATGAGGGCAGAACAGGGCCAATAGGATCTTTACTACTAATGATGATTCATGTGCTAGAAACAATAAATCTGACTAGTGCAGGCAATTCAGACTAGAATTAGAAGTTAGGCAGAGGAAGTAATTTTTTTTTTTTTTTTTAAATACTCATTGAATTCTCATAGGAGGTTATTGAGATGTAACCAGAAAACCATAGGACAAGGTATTTAGACTCCAATTTCAAAGTAGAGAACTGTACTTAAAAATACCCACCCCACCCTTCCCTTCCCCAAGGATCAGAGAGTTGGAGAACATAAATGGTTGTGCTTTGGAAAGGAGCCATCATCTCCCATCTTGTAGACCTTGTAGGGTTGATGGTACAGCCACAGACCTGGAATATACAGTAACAGCTTCTGTCTGGGCCTCCTCCATCTAGTCACCTAGAACCGCAGTGCAGCAGATAGATAGATACAAATGGCTACATCCCACTTAGTTAGCTGTGAGTGAGTCAAGGTTAGTCTGAAGTTTCTGTCCTTAAATAATTGACTGGCCCTCATGTTCATTGTAATGTCAGCTGTATCACAGTGCTGCTGAGCCCCTTCAATTTTATTCAGGAAACCACGTGTAAAAGCTCTTGCTTTCTTGTATTTTATATGTGATTTGTTTTCCTCTGTTACTTGTCTCTCACTTACGGTAGTGGTGCCATCTCTGAACCCGTAATGTGTTTAAAGAAGTTAATGGGTAGCCCTGTATACAATGTAGATATTATTTTTGTAAAATCTAGGGCTGAGTTAATGGACAAGACTACATCAGCTATTTCCCCCGTTAAATAATTAAAGGGTGTTTCTTGTCCATTAACCCTGACCATTATTTCCCTGTATATTATGTTAATGTAGCTCATTTTGTAATTTGTTAACTAGATCAGGTCACGTCAGCAATTGTTGATGCACTGATTGGTGGAAATGTCCATCAGTTACCTGAGTCACAACTCAAGCTAAACTCTACAACTGGTAGTTTAGAATCCATACATAGAAAAAGGTTCTCCCTATAATGGGAGAAGGTGATTTTTATGAATACAAAGTGTGTTAATTTCAGTTTTGTATGTTTAACTTTTATTAAATAAAGTGTTTAAAATCTGCTGGATATATTTGACAAAGTGAAAATATACATGGTGGGGGGAAAGTGGGAAGTACAGAATCTGCTGGACAGAATGCAACACACAAGTGAATTGAGTCACTGCAAGATGAAGTACATTTTGCTTAATTCCTCATCTTCACTGGTAGCAGGGGGCTTAAATTTTCTTTTGCATAGAGAAGTTCTTAGGAGTAAAATAATCTGACCCCACTGCTTTTTAGACAGGGAGTTTGCATTACAGCCTACGCCCTACAGAGACAAGTCTCAGCACTGACAGTAAATAGGTGACAGCTGATAAACACTGACAGCCATGTGCAGAGGAAGGTCACCTGTTGTCTTTCACAGATGGCTGTGATACATATTGCTGTATCACTTTCCTTACCTGAAAGGAGCATCTTGAAGTTAGAACTGAAACATGCTAAAGCAGACAGAACTGGAGTTTTCAGGAAGCCATGTGAGCCTTTCCTTAAAGAACAGGTAGAGTTAAAATAAAAAAAAAGTCTTTGGAGAAAGAGACTTAATCCATACCTGACATGTACTACATGTGCTCATCTTTTGATGTAATAAATACAATAGTCTCTATCTATCACAGGACTATGTGTTCACTAGTCCTGAAGAGAACTTAAGGTACAGTGAGTCATCGGAACACAATGGGTGCATGAGCCTCCCTCAGGATAATGGACGGTCCAGCCCAAGTTAAAATTCGTTGGCCTCATGGACGACTTCATTTGTGCTCAGCCTTTCCAAAAAAAATTCAGCCAAACTTCTACATTTCCTTTGAGTAACTTACTGTCACCTCTTGCACACCATGGGTTGCTTAATGAGCTTAGCTGTAACTAACTCTTCCTTTGGGCACTGCAAAGAAATGCTGAAAGAAAGTTTTGATACGTTTTTTTCCTTAAATGCCTTACCTGGAATAGGGAGTGACACAGTGACACCACTGTGGCTGGGGTGTTCTGATCACCGGAAGAGAGAACATTTTGAAGAAAACTTGCATAAATAAAAAAAACCACCAGAACTGCCATCTTGGCCACACAGCCATTCCTTGTGGCACTTGATTTTTTTTTTTTTTTTTTGATGCTGTTTCCTTATCTGCAGGATGGGGCTGGTTCACGTGTAGTCTGGCTTTGGAACACTGCCTTAGTAAACCATCTTGAGAAATTCACACAGAAGACATAAATCATGAGTTAAGCCATGTTGGTAATTGCCAGAACAAACAAGTTCCTTATTTTAAAAATGCTGAAGTGGCCTGAGTGAGTGTTTTGGTATTGGTGGGTTGTTGGTTTTTGTAATTTATTTCCCAGCTTTATTAGCTGCTCTAAACAAGAAGAAACCTGTTTTTTCAGAACTCATGCTCTGCATTGACTGCTGGGCCTCTCGGCAAGCAGAGTAAGTACCTACCCCAGTGCTAGCAAATCCTACTATAAAACAGACAGTACTTGGAAATACTGAAATGACAGAGGGAAAGTCAGTTCAGTGTAAAACTAAGGACTGCAAAACCACTAAGCTAGAGACACTATGGAAAAGCTACTTGTCAGAGAACACAGATTTCTTCCTTTCAGATAAGGATACTGTGCGAGATGACCAGCGTGGGATGCACATTTCCTCTTAAAAGTAAGTTACTACAGGAAATGGTTTATCTATCTAGTACAGCCTCTGCCTTGTACAAACTGTAATTTATTGTGGAAATTAAACTAGCACAAATCTGACTGACAAATCTGGGACTGTTCCAGTCAGTTTAAGTATTTAGAACAGTCTTAAGAGCAGCACCTTTAAATGTTCATGATCATGGCAATCCATTTCTCTTTTGCTTTCCCTTACGCCAGAGTGAGAGTGTTGTGTCACTTATTTCTGTAGATGCTTAGCCTGAGCAGATTGTAAATACAAAAAAAGACTTTAACTTAGATTGCAATTCAATGCTGGAGATGTTTAGAAGGCAAAACCGACAGCGAACTTCTATACTTCCCATTGATGTTCCCCTTGCCTGAATCAGCTTCACGGCAGTATTTTGTGGAACAACCACCACTTGCGTGTCTCACAACGGTTACACTAAGTGTAAGATGATGGAAAACGTTCTTGGGCCAGAATCAAGAGAGTGATCACTACCTTGCAGCTGGTGCTGCTCTTTGCATTGCAATTTGTCCAGTCTTCATCTGCACTCTAAAAAGCTTCACTTACTTGGATTGCAAAATAAGGAGGGATGTTTGCCTCGTGACTATGGTAAACATCCATGCCACATACCCACGCTAGTGACCTGTTAACATACAACCTGATTAAGCAACTTCACTGACATGTCAATACTCTGGCCTTGAGCTGAAGGCTTTGCTACACAAAAGCACTCACATTATTTCCTTTTGTAAAGCAATTACCTTTCTATGCTGAACTCACCTTGCAATGATTCTTTGGTCTGTATAGAAGTGCAAAGCTTTCCCATGATGGATGCTGACACAAAATGTCTTGCTCTCACCTAGACTGAAAGGGGATGTTAGTTCCCAAAGAGACATTCTCCGTGAGGAATACAAGTGATGCTAAGTTTTAAACCTTACATTTTTAGCTGACCTGATGAACCTGGTATTCCCTAGTGCGATGAGTGCTATTTTGTACCGTTGTCCACCACTCCAGGAGAGGAAAGAGCTTTTATACTTGCCCATCAAGCCTTCCAGGAGGAGATCCAAAACAGTGAATTGTTTTGAGACAAGTATTTTTGAAAAGGGATTAAATGGAAAGCATTTTCTAGCCTTAGCTAAACTGAGCACTAGCTGGAGTACTGGTAGCCCAAGTCAAGTTATGAACTATGTCTGTGTACATTCTGACTAGCAACCACAATGTTAAAACCACCATAAAATGCTTTAAATTCCTTGATGGTTTATCCTGCTTTGCTGTAATGTCCCTCAAGATCAAAATTAATCCTTGCTGAAATACAGCCCTGCTACAACATTCATGACCTCAATGAGACCTTACGGAAGGGGTGAATTTGGACCAAAGCTGACTGCACATGCACAGAGTGGCTTTCTGGCTCACTAGTGTTTCTTTCAGTGGGAATCACCACGGGGGAAGAACAGATGAAGGCTAAATCTCTGTTCTCTCAAACCACCCCTGTAACTATCACCTCATGGAGGAGGCACGCCAGAGCTATTGATTGCTGGAAGGCAACAAGAAATGCCAAGGTCTTCCAGCCCCATACACGCTACAGTCAGATCTGTATGACGAAACATCCCAGAGGACCTTACTGCAGAAATTCCCAACCTGGGAGCATCCCTTGAGGCAAGATTAGCATTATTACTAGTACTCAGAGCCACTTACTCATCATTCCTGTCTGCTCGATTTCTCTGAATTGCCACATTTCCAGTACATGAACGCCCTCCACGGCCTTAAAAGCACTGGCCGGGGCCACCCTGCACTCCCCAGGAATGTATGGAAGTCAGCTGCCTTCCCTTGACCTGCTCAAGACCAACATCAGTCCTCTGCAGCCTTTGTTTACTGTGAGTAAATGCTGTATTAAAATGAAGCTTCAGCGCATGACTGTAGCACAGCAGACAACAAGCCAAGACGGTGAATGACTTGTTAAAGACCAAATTAACCAGCTCACCCCACCAGCTTCCTCTGGACCTCACTCGGATACTACAAATTAAGGGTCTGATTTTTTCCAGTGGGGTAAAAATTAAAATATTACCCATAGCCCTTCCAGTGTGGTTAACATTGAAGATCTGTCCGAAAGAAAATGACATTTCACACCTTTGACCTGCATCAGTCAGGTCAGCGGCACAGTGTGACTCTCAATTGTTCAACTCCGTATGAGCGCACGCCTCACAGGACACATCCACCTTTCCCACAGGCTGCTCAACAATTCCTGATCCTTGACATTTTTGAAGGGACCTCAACACAAGCACCCCTCCTTGTGAGACAACTCTAGTTTTAGTCAAATGCAGCAACACCCCAAACAAACCCTAAATTCTACACATTTACAACCACAGCCATAGGACTAATACCCATAGACTCCTTATTTCTGCTTCTGCCTAATAATTAAAGGGATCAGTCCTCTTTTCAGGAGGAAATGAGCAGAGAAGCAGGGGTCAGTGCTGACATATTATCCCCAATTAAACAACCTGCCCTTCTGTAACAGGTCACTCCCAAGGAAAACATTTTGCATGCAGACAACCACTCTCCTCTCCCACGTTCGTCCTCCCAAACATCACTCAGATCTGTTGGCCAATTTCAAGCAAATCTGACACCACATCAGTATTTTCCACGTATTTTGTGCAGAGTGGTGAACAGAGAGGAAGAAGGATGCACTCCTCTTCCCCAAGGGTCCCACAGGACAATTCAGAGACTGTGTCACGGATGCAGAGGAGTTTCAGTCACTGTCAGGTCACAGAATTTATCACTCACCAGAGAATCTGTTCACAGGACAAAGCCTCAGGAAAAAACATTAGACTTCATTCTGCTATTTATGAACTTCTTTTTTTATTATTATCACCTTCCTAACCTCAGAATGAAGTCCTGGTTTTTACCATTCTCTTTCAGGAAGTGATGCCAGTTTCTCTTTCTAATGATGCATGGCTGATGCCAGAAAATACACAACAAGAAAAGCTTATGATCCTGGGGCGGGGGGGAAAACCCCTCAACTATCTCCATTTAGTGCACATGACAGATCCCACTTCCACTTAAGCCAAATGTTTCATCCATTTCAACAGGGCAACACAGAAACACAGACTACAAACAGGGAGCAGCAAATACAAGAGAACAAAGAGCAGAAAAGCAGGAGGCTGGAGCTCACAGGCCAGAAACAGATGGTAGCAAACAAACAAAAGGAAAACACAACCACAAAACCTGGAAAACAATACATCTGTATAGCTAACCCCATTTCTATTGACCTACAGATTTCTTGAGACAGACAGATTTGAGACCACCTTCGTCACTGACATGCCTCTAATGGAATGGACATTAAAATGACCTTCAAGTGACAACTTGCCACAGGATAACCATGACAAATGCAGCCAGATAGTCATCTCCACCTTGTCTGCAGACATGAAATGACATACTGTAATACGCTTGTGTCAAAAGAAGGAAAATGCTGGATGGTCTTTTTAATGGGTTTGTCCGTAGCAAAGGGGCCCGCTGGGGATCTAATTTACAGAGGGAGGACTTGACAGAATGAGCTTACAAGGGAGCTGTGTGCACACGTGCATGTGTGTCTACTGTGTGGGCAAGTTGCCCAAGGAAAGCACATCCAATTCTGTTTTTACAGGAAAAGTCACCATATGCTTGTAAAATTAAGGAGAGAATAGATTTAGGACTTCTGTTACTCTACAAACACAAAAATAAAGCAGAAAAACAATAGCACCCATAAAGCAACCCATAAAAAAAACCTCACACAATTTTGCAAAGATGACAGGAAAATGTGATTCCATGCCCAAATTACCATGTGGCAAGAATAAGTGTTATTCTGGATGAAACTAGAGTTAATGTGATGGGCAGAACCTAGGGCCACAGAGAAGACTGGGAGTGAAGTGTTTCACTTTACTTGCAGAGGAGTAAAACGAGGCCTCAGAAGCAGCACAAATCCCACGCAGTTGTGCATTAAAAAACACTAGAGTCGGGAACCCAAACAGCAACACACTTTCAGCAACTTTATCTTTTGGGGTGAAAGAAAGTAACTCTTTAAGGACAACGTTTGGACAAAACAGACAGTAAGCTTGTGAGCACTGTTGGGGGAAACCCAGTAAATTTGACTTGCTCTATTGGATCTCTTAGAGTTCAGTAGTGAGGGACCATCTCAGCTTCCAAAGGGTAAGAGAAACCTGACCCTCAAGGGCTGGGATTTACACCTTTGGATACTCACTCTGTTTTACAAGATTTCAGGGTAGCTAGTAGAAACTTTGATGGTACTTTGAAAAGTGACCTTAAAGCAGATCTGGCACATGGGACTATTCTGGCTTGCCACGACAGGGACAATTCAGGAGATTCATGCATTTTTAAGCAGAAGGAACTATTATGATCATCTAACTGATGTCCTGCATAACCATACAAATTGGCCTGTACAATCATCTAAAAGTAACTTATAGCAACTTCTCTGAGCAAATTAGTCATCTTGAACATTTCAATGCAACGGACCAGACCAACGAAGGGAGACAAAAGGAGTGTGACAGACCATGTGAGGTGCAAGCGTACAGAAAAGGCCAGAGTCCACAATGCAGTAATAAAGCAGTGCAGGACAACCTCAAAAAGCCAGAGAAATGTTTCCAATCACATAAAAAACTATCCAAGCTCTAGCTGAAATCTGCTAAGACCTGCCACAAAGAACCCCAGCATCAGAGCAACCAACTCCATGTCTTTAGCAGTTATTATAAAGGCTCTTGATTTTGGTTTATCCCTGGTCCTCTTCCTGGCTGGACCATTGCTGCTAGCTGAGCAGTCAGGCAGGTGGCTGGTGATGGAAGCTCACCTCCTGCTACATTTTTCCCATTCTATTTGCACTTGATATCAAGACCCCTTCAAGTCCACAATGCTAGAAAAGGTAGGAGATACCAAACTGGCCCCGGAGCACATAAGCAAACTCTTCAGACGTGTATTCCAACCACAGACACATCACTGTTTTATACCAACTAGGAGAGCAAAGCCATTCCCCACCCCTGGAACTTTAGTATTTCTCATCTGTGATATTTCTTTCTCAAGTGGCCATTTAAAACAAACAGGAATAACAGGAAGGAGGGGGTGCTGGGACAGCTACAGAAAAAGGGTCATAAATAAATAAATCCCACTAGTATTCAACTGCTCAGCACCAGGGCTGCCAGTGGTCAACACTTTCAAGGAGAATAATAATGAATAAATAAATAAGGCCTTGCTAGAGCTAAAGTTTCCCCACTTTTCACCACTCAGAAGACTGTGCCAAACCTTGTGTCATCCAGAGATTATACAGACCCCAAACATAAACCAAGCAGCTTTTCTTCTTTGAAAACCCTTGGGCCCCATTTGTTAACCTGAGCTCAATTCAGTCTGTGGCAGACTCCTGCTCCTGCCAGGTCACCTCCCAGGAGGAGGAAGAACAGATGTACTGAGCCACTGGATTACCTACACACAAGTGAAAACAGATTTAACAGCAGCAACTTGATCCAGACTCAGTAAGCGAATTAATTTAAAAAAACCCCAAACAAACAGAAATCATTCATTACAGCCATGGAAAGATTATTTCTCTACTCAAGCATGTGTGTTGTGCCTCTTACAGGGGATGACACATTTTGGAGGAGACTGGGGGAAACATCAGAATATTTAAACACAGGCAACTTATCATAATGCAAAAGTCTACAGCAGACTCACTCAGGATCTTCTTATCACAGGATCGAGGGGCACAAAAAGAACAAAGAGTCAGCTAAAGTGATACGAATAACCAAGATGGAAGAACACGACTCATTTCAGATACAGAAATGTTTAATGGCGTTAAAGTGCTACTTTAATGGGGACCATATGCTAACATATAAACACAATTCCACTGCACTGCTAAATATGGTTGTCTTTATTTTTTTATTTTATTTTACCTCTTTTTGCCCAACCCTACCTAAAACAATAAAATAAAATCTAAAGGACTGAAATTAACAACCCATTCAAATCAGCAATAAGTTATGAATTTTATAAAGCATTTTTTCCTCTTTTTTTTCTTAGTAATGAGGGGTAGTTAAATTACTTAAGGATATACAAAGTTTCAAACAATGCCATAGGTGAGGACTCTATTAAGGTTTTTAAAACTCGGAAAACAAAATAATCCTGGCCATTAAAAAGACAAAAATAAAAAAAGCAAAGCCCTCAAAAGTGCAGGTTAGAATGCTCGTCTCCGAGAAAATTAGAAAACATTCGCTATAATAGCTCTTAACAGCACCTGCACAGATAAGATGGCAAGGCCCTTGGGAACAGGACGTGCAGTCAAAACGGTACATTAACATGAGAGACGTGCTGAGCTTAACTAGGTTAACTACTGGACTGGAACTTCAAAAGTCAGCAAAGGGAATGATTCTAAAAAGAAAACCAAAGAAACCCCCACCAAACCTGGCCTCTTCCAGCTAGCACAGCCTTCATCCATTGTGTGCATGGCAAAAAGCATCTTTGCATTTCATTGGGTCAAGTGCTTCATCAAAACAGAGATCTTCTCATGGCATAAATTCATATAAAAGACATCTAAGGTTTCATATGGACAAGCTCTAAAAAGACGCATCAGACTTGGGGTGTTTTCCCTCCCAACACATTTACAAATGTTTATCAAAAAATCTCTTCAAATAAAAAGGTCATAGTGGCTCAGTATCTGGGCATGACTTTCTGGCATATCACCTCTCGTATGTGCTGGTTTCCTTCTGTCCTCAGCTGGTTGTGTGCCTGCATATGAGCACACATCTACCGGGAGATCTGTTGTCGGTGTCACAGCCTGAGGCATGACACAGCCCACGATGTGCTGGTAGATTACAAGTGTGTACCTCTTGCTTTAGCCACGCATCAGAGGTACTTGCTTTTTAAATGATGTCCAACAGAAAGCTGAGCTGAATGGTGTTCTCCCCTGAACATCTCTCTTTGCTGCCCCTCTCTCTCTGGGCACAGAATGAGACCTTAATCATTATCATCATTGTTATTCCTAGGCTACGTAAGCCTTCTTAGATTTCCTAGTACGACACCATTGGATTGTGATAAACTGTAGGACACGGTCCTTTTAGGACCACAAAAGCTCTTCAGAAGGGCCTAAACTAGGTTGTTCAACCTGAATGCAATATAAGAAATTCTGACATTTCTCAGATCTCATGACAGAAAGAGAGGGATGAGTCTCTAGTATCCTCTTTCAAACAAATAAATTCAAAACAAAGTATTTCATCACTAAGGTCTAGATCCAGGTCCCACAGAAACAAACAGATTTCACTGACATCAAAGGGAGTAGTGTTTGGTCTAACTTTTTGCCAGCAGGAATTGGGATTGGTAACATGACCAAATGAAGACATGTGGGTTTCTGTGGAGGCTTCCTTTACCCAAAAAGCTTTATATACAGGTCTCTCCAGGACTAGCTGTCAATATGTCATTTCTGAAAGAGGATACTGGCATCTAGGACCCAGTTTGATCACCCCAGTGAAATCATTCGCCCTGCACTGTTGTCTCACTTGGTTCTAGGAAGAAAACGAGAGCTTGACACTGGCGCTGGAGTAACCCTCGTCACTCCCAATACTCTGCAAGCTGCTGTGATCATCAATGTCACTGATGCTGGTTGTGCTGATATTGTCCACTTCTCCATGGGAGAACTCTGTGCTTTCAACATCCACTTCAATCTCTTCTAAAAAGGAAAATGAGAGAAATGCACACAGGTTAGCACCACAGATTCAACTACTCCCTTCAAGCCAGTGAGCTGCTCGGACTCCCCCAGGCAGGGATGAAGCAGCAGTCAGGCGGGAAGACTTTCAGTGTTCTCCCTGGAACGGGATGGGCTGTGGACATGATTTATAAAAAGACTAGATAACAGCTTGGAGTTTTCTTAGGGACTTGGCAAAGGGGTTTGACTCCTCCAGCATGTATGACTCCTCCTATCAGCATAGGTGGGCCACCACACACACTGAACTTGTTCTACTACCTCTTTCTTTGGAATTCTACCACCCCAGTGTTGGAAACAAAAAGAAACAGATAAAACAGAGAAAATGGAGCATGAAGTTACTCCAAAACATGCTACTTGCTTGATACTATGTTCCCAAAGCCAGGACCACTCATCTAGGGCATTAAAATGCATTACCATGGGGATCTGGGTTACTCTCAGAGATGCTCAGTGGACTTTAGAACATAAATCTTATTTCTAAGAAAGACTTAGAAAGCAGAGATCTAGTTAACCAGATATCCTGGTTCTCATATAATTCAGGAATTTTCCAAAAGGATTTTTTTTTTTAAACTACAGATTCACACCCAAACTATACAGCATCTTTGGGTCCGTCAGTAAATATCAAACCATTTATTGTGCTTAAGTATCTATCCACAGCAGAGCTATTTTAAAAAAGAAAATTATCTGAATTCAGTTAGCTATTTAGATCATCTCTATCCAGTTTTAACTGAGAAGATGAAGTCTATGGGAAGCTTGGACAACAAAAAAGTGGGGGCTGTGTATAACTGATTCCAGGAATTTTAAGAGGCAATTTGCTTAGTTCTGTTTGCTTGGTTATACCATGGTATCTTGGTTATACCACAGCCCAAATACAGAATGAGAAGCTGGATGCTGCTTTGCAACATCCATTCCAGTCCCACTAGTATCTTCTTAGATTTTCCTCTTTGTGTTGCTGAGAGATTCAGTTGACCAAAAAGCACAATGGATATCTCAACTTTATCATCAGGTATTTAGCTGCCATCTTGTGATCACATTATTTTTCCTAACTAATGCTTTGGATTTTAGAGAGCTTTTCAGAGAAACAGGTCACTTTAAATGCCACAGAGATCTGCTCAGGTTGACAATAACAACACTTCTTCCAGACTTAATTAGAACTCATGCAAAATACTAAACTCTTCATCTATCTATCTATCTATATCTATATCTATCTATCTCTATATATATGTGTCTGTGTGTGTGTACATGCATGTATGTGAGCAAAATCAGTAGCCTGAATACCAAAGGCCATAAGAAGGGGATAGATGAGAGACAAGAAATGGATGAATCTCACGCCCTCGCTTCACAGAGTCCTGGGGATTCAGTGCTAGTTCAACAACACCCACCTCGCTCCGAGTCCGAGCGATCCGAGGAAATGGTAGATCCAATGCTGTCCATTCGTATTCGCTCTATCTCCTGAGGACCCTGTAGTTGTTCCAGTCTTCTCTTTAGGAATCTTTGTTCTCGTTCCAGGTTCTCAAGCTGGTGTTGGCTTCTCCTCTCAGCCTCTTCAAGTTTCTGACATGATCAAATATGACTCAATAATTAGTTTCATCCTTTTCTCCTTCCCTCCCACCTCCACTGCCCAGCCACCTGCTTTGCTTAGACCTTCCCAGGTCCCAGAAGGATTTAAGCTGCAAAAGAGCCCTGAATCAAGCTGCCTTGCAGTCTCCAAGAATAATG
Organism: Aquila chrysaetos chrysaetos; assembly: GCF_900496995.4. NCBI lineage: Eukaryota > Metazoa > Chordata > Aves > Accipitriformes > Accipitridae > Aquila > Aquila chrysaetos. The sequence continues at coordinate 12,088,808 of NC_044014.1, forward strand.
CCATCTCCTCACATCTTTTCCACCTCCCAAGTCCTGATAAATCATACACATTAGTATAAAAAGTCTCTGAGGACAGAGCCTCTCCAGGGCAAACAATTTGAATTGTAGGAGTTTGTGGGTCATTCCACATAGGTTCAGCCACTTGCATTACCAAATCTGTCCACGAAGGGGCCTCAATTCCCTTAACCAAACGAATTCAGGGTTTGTTATGATCCACTGTAACATAAAAACGTGCCCTGGGAGTTCTGTGTTCCTTGCTGCATGGTTTAGTAGGATTTCTCAGAAACAGTTTTCTATTCAGTAAGCGATTTACATAACCTACTACAGATTTCTTTGATCACAGCTGGGAAATCTACCAGGGCACTGTTCTTTGTTTCCTATGACAAGCACATTGCATAAGGAGGAGTCATTTCAGGCTAACTCTGTCCCTTCGGCAGTGCTTTTTCTCCTTCACCACCCATCCTCCCTCCCACTGTCCTGACCTGCAACAAAGTATTTCAGCCTCTTCCAGATACTGACAATGCTGCATTTTCTTTTCAGGCTTTGCTTTGCCAAAAGTGAATCTAGAAGAGTGCTGGGCTAGCTGGCAAGTTCACACATGAAACCTCAGCAAGCCAACCCTGCCTCACACTCTTGTGGTTTGTGCTAATGCTTCAGCAGTGGAAAGTCACTAGCGCATCAGAAAAAAAGCTGCATTTCCCACCAAAATGCAGTCATTCAACAGTAGCTATGTTTTTCTTCAAAGAAATGCAGCTGTCAACGAACTATCACAATACAGAACAAGACCCCTGCTCTCCAAATCAATCATTTCCGTAGTTAGCGCAGTTCATTATGGACTCTTCTAACAATGTGGCTTGTAGCAATGATAAATGATTAACCAAAGGGGCAAGGCTTGCTTGCTTTTTTCTTTTCTGTTTTTTTTTTTTTCTTTAAAAAAATGTGTTAGTCTCCTTCAACAGAGTTACCTTTAAGCAGCAAGAGTGAACGATTGAATTGCACTTCCCAACAGCCCAGACTGAAAGCAGCTTGGAAAAGCAGCTCTTACCTTGATATGTGCTTTGGCTTTGTTGAGCAGCCCAAGCGTTGTGTGCCTGGTGCAGTCTGGTCCTAGCGGTATCAGAACTTTTAAGCGTTCTAGACACAGGCGGAGGTGAGCTCGGCTGCAAGGAGAGAAGAGGATGATCAGAGCTATGCTTTTAGAAAGGGAATGTCATTTCCTTTTCTACTTCCCTCCTACAAGGCAGTTTTCATGTCTCCCTCTCTCCACACATCACAAGATTCCCCACAGGTACCAGGACAGACTGCCACTAAACTACTTACACTGCAAACATCAGCTGCTCACCAATACTTGCATTATTGCTAACCTTTGACAGACACTGTTTATTTTCTTGCTGTCTGAACTGATAATCTGACTCATCTGGATGAACTTTGCGCAGGGGCAAGGCACACAGGCAAATGGTACAAGTATCTTGTGGGTGTCCTCTCTCTCTCAGCTATTTGCTGTCTTGCTGAGAAGAACTTTTGTGAAAGCAGTTTTGAATGACTGCTACCCCCTGCACACTTGCACATTGCTGGTTTGGGGACATTTGCTATGAACTGATCTAGGCACCATCTTTTTGCACAAAATTAAGAACAATGAGAAAAATGGTCAGCCCAAAACACCCAAACAATCCCTGCTGGCAGTTAAAGGAGCTAGAGGGATGGTAGTTCCCAAGAACTGCACTCTTACTCCTTCCTGGGCCCAGGTCTGAAATGCTGCTGGGGGTGCAAGGTCTGTGGGAACAAGAGAACCCAGGACCTTCCCCTGAGCAACCTTCTGACCTTGGCTCATGTCTACAAAGACAGGCTCAAGCATGACAGTGTTGCTGATGATACGAACCATTTTCTGCAGAATATGGAAGCATGTTCTGGGGAAAATGGTTCAGGCAGCAGTGGCAAAGCACATTGTCCTCAGGCTACACAAGAAAACTGTTCCTGCTGTCTTCTCCTCTGTAGCACGTATGCAGGAATGAACAGCAGCAGATTTATGGAAAACTGTCAAGTGTGGGTTGCCTTTTTCCCCTCCCTCTCTCTTTCCCAGACATTAATGATTTATGTCCAAACTTGTCATCCCAATCAATAACACAATGACATCAGCTCCACCATTCACATGCAAGAAACACCAGTGCAAAAGAGTCCTGAAAGCCTATCCCAGCCCCTGCTCATGCACAAAGAAACTGAATCTTAGCCTGATCCATATCAATGCAGGGGAAGGAAAAAAAAAAAAAAAAGAAGAAGAAAAAAAGAGCATGGACAGTTCATTTCCATTTGCTTTTCAAATTCACTATTGCATCCAGTTTGAAAGGGGTGGGGGAGAGGAGTCTGTAATCAGGCAATTATGTCAGTGACAAGCAAGGATGATTAAGGGTGGAAGGGTCAGGGGGTTTGGTGATGAACTGTCAGCGCAGGGGAGTGTTCACTAGAGGTGCTGTAGCTGTGAGCTCCTCACTGTTTCTATTATAAATCTCTTTACGAAGGGTCCACCATTCTGTCTCAAGAACAGCCACAGGGCTGCATATGACCAGCAAGGGCCTTGAAGAACACGTGTTTTTCATTAAATATTAACAACTGGAGAAGTGGGAAAGGGGAAATCATAATACAAAAATAAAACTGAAAAAAACCCAGTAATCACATCAATCTCATCTTTTACTTCTCAGCTCGCTCTAGGGCAAACCCCACTGATGCTAAACCCATATGGCTGACACAGGGGGATTTTTTCTACCTGGAAGCCCATTTTCAATGTAGAGCTTGATCAACAGGAGTTGTGTGCACCCACTACAGGTGTTTGCCCAATGTCCCATAATGACCTGTAGGGCCAGCAATGAAAAAGCATTGCTGGTTCACACTGGCACTATAGTTCATGTCATCCTACAGGAGACTGGATGCTGGCTTCTTGCAGCTAGAGAAAGGAAGAGAAGGAGGATCTTGTGGTGCACAGCTATCAAGCTGCAGCACAGAGCAGCATGGGCTCTTCCCAGCACGAGTATGAGCACCAGCCATACGCTTCACCTACAGGATCAGCCCAAGTTAAAAGTGCAGCTTGAGTAGAGCTAAAGATGTGTGCACAGATCTAGGGGCTAAGGAGCAGGGCTGGTTCCACCTACCAAGGGACTTGCTACGTAGCACCTGCTACAGGTAGGGACCGCAGACTCCCCCCTGCCCTGCTAGGCAAGGGCAGGTCCCAGCCCATGGTGAAAACTGAATTATTTGTGCAACAGAAAACAAAAAGTTTGGGGAATCAACATCTAACCAGTATCAAACGTATCACAGTCCACTCCTGAATGCAGAGAGAAATGGACACACATCTACAGCCTGAGCTTTGGGCTCAGTCTCAGCGCTGGAGGTTTTACCAGGAACTGGGGAAGGTGCTGCACCAGGAACTGTGATTCCTGGAACCAGTGATCAGCTTCGGGCAGGAGCAAGTGCTGGCTGGATTGCTAAGACAGCAGTTAATAGGATGGCACTGATCTGCCATGTCAAAAGCCAGGTTATGTGCAGACTTGATGACATCAACCGTATTAAGCACCTGAAAGCCATATGCAAAGATCCAGCCACATAATAAAACCCTGGACACTGAAACACTTCCCGTTGTGCCGCAGGACCACGGTGGATTGATGGTTACTGTGCTCTGCAGGCCCTGATAAGGGCAGTCCCTGATAAGGGAGAGGGACAAAGCAGTCAGAGGGTCTGTCCCCAGGAGGACACTGGAAGAGCTGGCAGAGTTACTTCCCCAGCACATGTGGCCCCAGAGGGGACATTCACCCAGTTCTGGATCCCCACATTGGCTCTCAAAGCCCAGAAGATTGGCGCAGGCTCACACAGACAGTTTTCAGAGAAGCCACTCCTGCCAGCAGCTCTGCTGGCCGGTGGCCAAAGGCCATGGCCTGCAGCAGGGGTGATGGCCTCTGCTGGCACACCAGGCATCAGGAGGGGACACCTGCCTGTGACAGAGGGTGTGAGTGCAAGCTGATAAGCTCACGACAGCACATAGCATGGCTCAGGCAACGAGCACACTGCAGGGGCAGGTGGCTTTGGCTGAGCCGAGGCAGGTTTGGAAGAGGTTTGACCGAAGCAATCACTTCAGTGCTGCTGTTGCACTTTCCCCTTATTTTGCACTCAGAGCTGAGCCATGCTGAGTTTTGACTCCACTGCAAACCCAAGTGCATTTATATCTCCAACCACAGCCTAACTGAGGGAAATGCACAGGGCTTTACATTAGCATACAGCAGCGGGCCAGCCTCGGTGCACAGGCTGGTGCAGACCAGGGACAGCCAGGCCCTTCAGTCCCAGCACTCACCTCTTGCTGCTGGGGACGACACTGGCAGAACCACTCAGGATCTCCCTGGCCCAGTGCAGCTGAGAGAGCAAAGAGCAACCAAGCCTGCAAACCATCCTGGCACACAAGCATGTTGTTTTCCTTCAGAGAGATGAAATCAAACAGCTTCCCCAGCTCTCTCCCCTCTGCAGTGTTCAATACCATGCCTTTTTATTTTTACAATCTAAGCTGGTCACAGTCCCCGACCTCTCTCAACTTCCAACAGCCTGAGTAGACCATGGTGGGTTCTTAAACCACACAGCACACAGGCAGGTCTGATGCACTGATTGGTGGCTTCGGTAAAACCCAGAAATAAAACTCCAGAGCTCAAAAGCATCACAGCAAACTTAGCTAAAACACCACTTCAGAGAGAAAGCAATCACAAACCTATTAACCTTCCTTATCAAGTCCTGGAGCTGTACCTGGACAGCTGTAATCCCACAGGTCAGGCCATGATATGAATGTCTTTTCCCCTTGTTTACCTGGGCTCTGTTGCAACGTGGCTTTGACAAAGCTGCAGGCTCTTGTATTCAGTGAAAATATCAGCATTGTACAGGCTCCAGACAGAGCCAGACGGCTTTCCATGTAAACCACTGGATTATGCCAATATTTGACGCATCTGCCAATATCTGGAAAAACAAGTCTAAATGCCCATATTGTTATATAACAGAGAAACAGCTCAGGCTTGGTGCAAAGGGCTGCTGCCTCTCGCTGCCTTGATCCTGGGGAAGATAGAGGATGACAGAAAGAGAATTCCAGTTTCAGCTGAGGCCCAAGCCTTTACACCCTAGCTGCAGGGAGATGGGAGAAGCTGGAGCCCTTTCTCCTGCGTAAGTGGCCTTGGAAAAAATCAGGCTCTCACAGCAGCATCCTGAGCGCACGGTAGGTGTTGGATGTGCTGAAGAAGGAATCTGTGGAGGATTTGAAAGGAGGGGGCTCTCCTCTTTCCCAAGAGATCAGCCCGGTGCCCCCCTCCTGCTCAGCCTGATGAGGGGGAAGACTCCTGTTTGAGATTCCCATGTGGGGCATCAGGGTGGCCAGAAAAGGAGCAAAGCACCCGAGGGGCTTCGTAAAACCAGAGCCTAACACGTACCTCTCTGTCCCAAACAGCTGAGGACAACCTTTTATCCTGTTCCACCTGACAACTCCGGCTAGGAAAGAGCCCCTCTGCCACTTTTGCTTCCTCCCCCCCTGTGCAGGGCTATAAGGAGCCTAGAAGCAAGTTCCTCTGGGATGTGGAGGGCAAGCTGAGTGAGGATGCCCTCTCTTCTCTGCCAGGAGCTGCTGTGGGAAAAGTTATGTCAGCTCCTAAACAGATGGGCCAGAAGACTGAAGCAGATGAGGTGTGAGCAAGCTCAGCAGTCCCATAGCCCTGCCAGCTGATCCACAACAAGCTATAGGTGGCTGCACGTGGAAGAAGGGGGTGCTGGCCCCTGAAGTGGCAGCCCCACTGCTGCCCACTGGGTATATGCTGTTCTCCCCCCTTTCCCTTTGTGCCTGTGCAAGAGCTTCCGACTGTATTTAGATCATCTACTTCTACCCCCTCAGCTCCCCTCCAAGGCTGAGCCCCCAGACCCTCTGCCCTGAGTCTCTCTCAGAGAGGAATCTGGCCCTTGCTCCATGCAGCCCTTCCTTGCACTTGGCTCTGCCTGGCTGCAGAGGGCTGTAATTTCACAGCCTGCTCTCCTCTCCATCTCCTAATGACATCATCCACTCTGATTATATAAAGCACGGGGAGGAAGCCTTTATTTATGCGTGCTTTTTGCTCATAGCTTCAGCTGTCTCACTGTACAACACGCGCCCAAATCCCACTGCAGGAACTGGGCTTCCTTTTGCCTGGATCAAAACTGCAGTGCAGAAAAAGGTGTGGGTGAAAAAAAAAAAAAAATAAAAATCCCCATTTCCTTCCCCCACTCGTCTGAGGACATTTTTGAGGGGTTTGGATAGGAATCAACCTACCCCACCACTCTGTACCACAGCAAGCAGGGCATAAAGCCTCCAGCCTCTTCCCTGACAGGGAAGTCCCCAGAGAGCTGAGGGATCTGTGGTAGAAGCTCCAAAGCCTTGTATCTGCTGGTCACAAAGTGGCTACAGAGGGGCTAGAAACCTACCTACCTTCCTTCAATGCCTAAGGAGCCCCCTGCGAGGGCCAGCCCACGGCTGGAAGGCCACCGGCTGTTTCCCTCTCTAGGCCCTGGTGCGCTCAGCCAAACCCCTGTGCACCGCTTGCCAAGTGGGTGACACCCCCCCATGCTCGGGTCCATCTTCCTCTTGTGGATGGTGTAAGCGATGTCTGTGGGCAGGACTGCCAGGGAGCCATCCCTGAATGTAAACATCCCTGGAGAGACTGCAGCTGCTTTGCTAGACCAGATTTTGGGTTTCTGGGTTTTTTTTCCAGCTTCCACCATGGGCAGAAGTGACGGAAACTGAGACAAGAAACCTCTGCTGCTGAGGAGTCAAACACACGTGCACACACTCAGCTCTGAAGCAGCAGGTTTACCAGATTCAGCACTATCCCCTAGTCAGACATTGCTGATAGACTTTGCTGAATCAAGGCGCAAACATCTGCAAAACACGAACGCGCACTCACACACACACAAACATACTCTCTTCCCATCTTTAAAAGATCAAGCCTCCCTCCCAGCAGGAAATGACCAACTCGCCTCCAGCAGCATTTCAAAATGCTGAATTCTGATTTTTGTATGTTGAAAGAAGGGAGCATCTGAGGGAAAAGAAAAGCATTTCCCAGATATTTTTGTACTAAGCCTGCAGGTCTATAGGGCTTGAATTCAGCAGTGGATTTAAGCATATGCTCAACATTAGGAATACGGTCAAGTCCCACTGAGGGTAAATCAGACACTTGATCTCCAAGAGATGTTAAAAAACCAGAATGAAACCAAACCAAAAGAAGCACCAAAAGAACCAGCAGAAGGAAGATCCTAACATGGAAAAGGACATGATCATCCTTCCTTCTCTGCACTCCTCCTCTTTCCTCTACACCTTTTCAAAGTCGAGTCTAATTTAACCCTGAAATTAGAAACCACCAACTTTGTTTGGATTTCAGAGCTAATAGATTGCTTAAAAAATTCAGGAGGGATCACTGGTTAAAGAAAGCAATTCCTGGAGAAATGCAAGTGACCCCACATCAATAATTCACTGGATGAGAATGATTTTGAGATGGAAGTAATGAGAAACACATGCAAAAACCACAGGGCAGGGAAAATGGGGGAAAAGATGGTTTCCTTCTAAAAGCAATTCACAGGTCAGAGGGATGCATATCTCTAACAGCCATCATATGACTGGATGTTTTTTCCTTACTCTTGTCTCTAACCCCCAGCCCAGTCCTCTCTGCAACAGTATCTGCCTCCTGCTTTACTGAAGGCTTGTCTTCAGTGAAGGAAGAGGTTTTGCCAAGCACCTGGATCAGGAATGGTGAGGCAGCCAGGCACTGGGGGCTGAGCCCGTGCTTTCTCTGCTGCAGAGCGTTATGCAATTGCTGCGAGCCCTCCAGCCACGCGCAATAAAGCTACGGTGGCGTCCAGCCAGCCTGCAATAAACACACTCACACCCGCTTCACCCCAATTCCACAGGACACCAGAGACAAGACACATGTTTTAGAAGGAAATCCGGCTCAGAAATATGCAGTTAAAAGTTAATATTCTCCACGTGAGCTGTGAAATCATTCAGAACAAGCCTTGCTTTCTGATTTTAAATCAGGTCTTTTCTCACGATTATTTGTTTTCCTGCATTTGCTCCCCGCTGAAGGAGATACTTGCTCATTTGCCTCTTTGTTTCCAGTCAATTTCTACCAATGGCTCCCTGGCATGTAGGAGTATTTGTATTCCAAATGCTAATAAAATGTACCATGAAAAAGTAATTGAAAAAAAAAAAAAAAAAAGCCTTTAGATCTTTACTTTTTTAAAGCCTTTCTATTGTTTAAAATAAAGAAATGAAAATTTAGGACCGACTATAAAAAGACTTGACAACATATTATAAATAGGAATTTAAGGAACAAAAAGTTCTATGGGCAACATTTTCACTCTGATCTTAACCATACCAGATCTGTCTGCAAAAGTTAAAGATGAACATACACCCAACTGTATTCTCAAATCAAGGGCAGATGAAAAACAAACCACAAATGAAGAGACCTGTGATTAAACAATAGTAAGAACAATAATAGTAATAAAAACAAAAAAACAAGGCAATGCAGCTTTTCAAAGTCACACAAATCAATGCACCTCTGCATGGTGATGAGCTACATAACAGGGAGCTAACGGGTGGTACGGCGCTCAAGAAAGCGGCATCCTGATTCAAGCTCATAAGCGGAAATGAAATACAAACAGCAATGTAGTGATGCGCTCTGCAACAGCAGCGTTTTGTCCAAAGGCCACCTCAGTCACAAAACCAAGGCGACGTACACTGGGAGAGTAAGCACCTTACCAAACAACTGAAATACTTGGAAAAAATGGCCAGTTTTATAGCACACAAACCCTTCTCCACATCTGCAACAGAAGCTGCAAGCCTTAAGGTAAGCATAAAGCAAGGATTTTAACTTACAATATACTGCCCACACTCTCCATTGTAAGCTTTGAAAGAGGCTGTCCTACAAACCCTGCCCTGACTGTCCCCAAGCCCTGCACGGCCTTCCACTGCAGAGTTCGCATATGGCCAAGCGCACCCTCATAGGCACACAGAACTTACTTCAACCCCCAACTCTCCTAGATGGGAAGACTCATCACTGATTTCAACTTTGGAAAAGCTTCAGGCTCTTGGCAAACAGAGGCTGCAAGATCAATGAACCTTGTGCCAAGTGGTCTGTTGCCACCACTGGTCCATTCCAACACAAGTCTTTCTAGCCTACTACTGCAGTCTGGAGGGAGACATGCTCTCCCCACCTCTCTCCATGTCACACAACTGTCAAGGTCTCTCCCTTTCCTGAGATCCTTCTAGGTATAAAACCGAGTATTATTGAGAGGGCTCTCCTAATCTTGTTACGATTTTGAAGGCCAATTAATCACTTCAAGGCTTTCCAAAATCAAAAAAGGGGGAAAGGAATGGAGGGAGGGGAAAGCAGGCAGTCTCCAACCCCTTCGGGAAATAAGGGGGATCTGGCTGAAAGATTTGGCTTTCCTGCAGGACAGGTGTCTCCTGGGCTGCAACACGGAGGGATAATTGACACTTTTGGCTGTATTTCCCAAAGGCTCATCAGTCTGTCCACACCGTGCAGATATTAGGTGTAAATCATGTTGTTCAGTGGGTGTAGGGGTTGGCCTACAAACACCTTGAGTTATGTGGACACATGAGAGAGCTTCCACTTCCAGGATTCAAGGCCACAGCACTGCAGACACAGCTATGAACAGGACACTTCTGGAAGACTCGGGGTCCTACTCTCATCTCAGAGGGCGCTTCAGGGAGTAGGACTGCTCTCATCTCACACTGAGTCTGTGTTACCTTCCTTTTCACTCTGTCCTCTGACCAGCACTGCAGAGGCTGGACTGTTTGTTCTGCTCTGCCATCACTAGCGTCATCCTTCAGCCTGCCCAGGTTTTTGTTTCTGTCCTGTTCTCCGACAGTCTACTGGATTGGAAACTCTTTGGAACAAGAATACAGTTGCCAAATGCACTGACATCTGAACAGGATCCCATGACTGCATTCAGAAATCCTAAATCAAGCAGATCCCAAACAATTAGACTGAAACAACATTATGATACTGAAGCTGAAATGATGTGTCTGGGGTTATTTTTATTCACACAATAACTTCTGGGCCTTTGGGTCCTATTTGTTGCGTATCTTGAAGTCTTTCTCTTTGAACTAGAGGGCTAGAATACAGAAGCTTCATTTAAAAGAATAAAATAATAATAAAAAAGAGACCATCTGTAATCCCATTACTTCCAAACCTGGGATGCTTAAAGGAATGGCAAAAAAATTTGAATACTGATGCTCACAGTAATAAAAATGATACCATTTTGGAAGGTGCCTCCTCCAGAATAAACTCACAGCTGTTCAGTAACATGACTGCTCATCCTTTCCTAAACCCTTTGATCTTCAGAGGCACCAAAGAGACAGACTACTTCAACTCAGTACAGAAAGATCAAATATAACAGCCTTTGCTTCACAATGAAAAGGTGATGAGAGCAGGATAGGTGGCCATCTGCCCAGCAGAGGAACGGAGTCAATCAATGCCTGGCATTTTCTCTCACCCCTTCATTTTCATCCAGATCTAGCACCGAGCTCTCAGTGCCCGTTCATCGGTTTCTCTTCCCTCCTCCCAGCTCCTCTATGGCTTTCTGCCTTTCTTTGAAAGCAATTTGGACAGTTTTTAAGAGATGTCAAATAGCAACAGATGCTCTGGAGCAGAGTCCATTATTATTATTTATCAAAGCTAATCTCCCTCTAAAGTTATATATACTATTATTGATCTTGGCCATTAGCCATAAAGTATTTTAATCCCTGGTGAATATAATTAACTGAACTTTACTGTAGCACAACACATGATGTTACCAGCTAAACCCCTTTTAGGCTGAGTTGTGCTTACAACAGCATGCTAAATCTGTAGCCATCACAGGCCATAAATGCTCTACAAAATACTCTCCTTCTGACTTAAAAACACAGCCTAGCTGCTGCCAGCACAGTCACATCCAGGTACCTCTTCCACAAGATCATTCGGCACCAACTTTTCAATCATGCTCGCTGCCAACCATGCAAGTCTCACAGTTTTGCTACCCTGGCAGTAAGATAGTTACAATCCTGCATTTGACTATCAGAGAACATGCAAAGCAAGCCGTAAACATCAACGTGCAACCCAGGCTGGTTAATTATAAAGCCCCGACTAGCCCAGTCTAACAAAAACCCCATCTTTGTTAAAAGGTGGTTAAAAATAGACCTGCTCTTTAAATAGCCAGTGGTGTCCTGTGCCCTCATTCTCACTAATACCATTATAATTATCCTTCTAGGGATATGCAGTGTGCTCACAGCCGCAAAGTCTGGCGACGCTGCTCTAAGCAGCACAGAGTCCTCCTCCACACCACCAACATGCCTGCAAAGCAGCTGTGCCATTCATCAGAAACCTGCCTCACTGAAGAGGAGGCAGTAACCTGCTTTGCTGCGACCTACGGATTTTCAGCTTTACTGCTAGAATTAGGTCACCAGCAAAGATAGCCAAGATTTTCCAAACTCACCAGCTATTCTTGATTATTCTGTTCAGAGGTTTCCTGGCTAAGCACCATGCCTTTGAAAAGAAATGAGGAGGTATTTCAGGCTCGTGCAAGGTTTCTACAGTCAGACACCAAGAAGGAGGGATGCTCTCACCCCATAATCCTTAACCGCCTCTAGAACTGCCAGGCAATGGGAAGAGCTCTCCAGTTTGGATCTACTACCATCAAGTCCTTGCAGCCTCTCATGGAGAAATCAAAGATGTTGCACACCAGAAAACAGATGCATTAGCATGTATCTGCAGAGACCCTTGAAGGCCACCTGCCTGCACTGAGACTGGAAGAACCTGAGATATCAGGCAACTTCCCACCAGGCAGCTGGAGAGTACCCCTGGACTGGTCTCCTGGCTACAGCAGAAAAGCTACCCATGGTCCACAGGGTGTCACAGCAGTAAAGGCATAGACAGTACCTCAAATCAGAGCCTCTGTTTCTTTGTAATACTACTGAAAGAGACCCTGGACTTTGGTGCCTACTAAATATAGTCAGGTTAACACCACTAACCAGTTGAAAGAAGCAAGCACTTCCTTTGTAAGACACACATTTGTTCATCAGTGAAAGAGTATTTGGGAAAACATAGTTCCTGTTTTCAAAATAATGAGCAAGGAATACGCTGATATCAAGAATACATTCTGATCTGGTACTAGAAGTTATTTTTGTCATTAACATAATTTTTTAAATTACACAGATAAGCTATTGCTACTAAAAGATATTGTTACTGTTCATTAAGATAGGATAGAATTTTTCCACCCCATACATTTCCTTTCTGAAGCTACATTGCAATTTCCTCACCTCACGGAAGAAAATCATAATTCCTAATGAAAAAATATTCTAAGAATGTGACCATTTGGAATACTTGTTTACACAAAATCTTTTATGCCAGAAGGAAAGCATGTGCTCTTCATCTAATACCTCTTCACACTGTCAGAAATATTTAAGGAGTCATCAAATATCTACTATACCTTTCAGGTATAGAGGGCATGCATCTGGAACAGAGGAAGCAGTGCATGTAATTTCACCTTGTAAAATTATTTTAAATTTAACCTCAGACTTCCCAGAAACAAGGAATTACCAGCCAAGGTACTCACTATTGGATGTATGTTTGGAGAAAAGCACTAGGAAGAAGAACTTCAGAGATCCTAGCAGTATTTTTCCTATTGGATATGGATTTTTGCACACAAAGAACAGTGATACTGTATTTCAAAAGTCTAGGAATTAGCTAACGTTAAGTGATAAACAGTTTTAACTCAAGTTAACTATGTATGTTGCTCAGCAGGGGAACCTGAACAGAGAAGCACAGCTCCCAGCACTATGACAGCAGATGAGTCATGTCCTGATCTCATACATACGGAGGTACCAGGAAAGAAAAGAGGTTTTGAAAGCAGGTACCAAGAGTGTGAAAACACACCTTGCTTCTGCTTAACTGGTGTGATGTGCTAATACAAACTCACTGCCAATACAGCTCTTCCAAAGAGGAGCAGGGTTTATCACCCAGAAAATTAAAACGTAAACTTCAGTGGAAAAAACACACCACCAACAAAACAAACCCCCTATCTTTCCCTTTCCCTTTAACTACCCTTGACACCTTCTTTGCATTTTCTCTCTTTCCTCTGGGCATGTGTGAAGGCCAAGAGATGTAAAACTGCTCAAACCTGAAACAGGGAAAAAGCATGAAGCTGGCCACTTGGAAACCATTTCCTTGGAGCAGGAAGCAAGACAAAATGTATCCATAAGACATGAAAATTGCTTGACTTTTTTTCAGCTGAACTACAAAACTCCTAGTGCTTCCAACAGGGCTCAAAAAGTCATTATATTAAGCACAGGACATTCTACCTAGTGAACTCTTGATCAACTGGAGAAGATCATTACGACCCTTGCCTGGGTCAGCAATACCACAAACAGATACAATTTTAATTCCCGCAAACCAAGAACAGCTGTAGTTAAGTAAACTAACATTTGTGAGAGGATTAGCTGCCTTACAATCACTCTCTGTATTCTCCCAGCAGGAAATGGGTTAGGATCCCACCTGGGAACAAACCAGACACTGAAAGGTTCATGGTTTGTTTTGGAAGGAGAGGAAAAAAAAAAAAAAAAAAAAGGAAAAGAAAAAGAGAGGGGAGCTGGAACACCTAGTCCTCTGGTTTGGTGGCAACTGGTTTCCATTTGCTCAACTATTGAGACAATATTAAGAAAATAACCACACAAGCTTACAGAAATACCTGTGGTGGCACTGCATTATAACCACAATCACACGCCTCCTTCCCTGTTATTTTGTAGTGCTTATGTCACTCACAGGGCCAAGATAAATTAGGCAAGATAAATCTTAGGCAAGATAAATTACTGCTTCATGGTCAGATATTTTCTATACAGCATCCCATCCTGGGATCACTCCTTGTCGGTTTCAAAAATCACTGGTGTTAAAAATAATAACTAAAAAACAAGAAAAACAACAAAAAAGATAATTTTCATTGCAAACCATTCACCTGGGGAAAGGCTGCAGTGGGTTTCCTCATCATGAGAGCCAAATAGCAAACCAGAAGCACAAACTTCTTGACTTTCCTAGTGCTGTGCTAGCCAGGAGCTTGCAGAGTTTGCATGCACGTTCAGGAAGGGTAAAACAGCAACCAAAGCCGATATTTCAACTCTCTCTGCAAGCAGGAAAGGGTTATGCAGCAGGCGAGACCTTTAAGTGAGAGTCAGGAGACCTGTCCGCAGACAGCTTGCATGACCTCAGGTAAATCCCTTGAGGAACTGAAGCACGCACCACTCATCCACAAAATGGAGCTAATCCTAATTCCTTCATGGAGCACTGCACAGCTAAATCCACTCTTGGTTTTCAGGTGCTCATGGAGCTCAGCAATGACACTGGTATGTGAAGTGCCTAGAGAGTAGGATACTTTGGGAAGCTAATTCATTCAGCTTTCTCTACTAGTTAATAATGCCCAGAGTACAAGATCGCAACATTTCTCAACATGGATCAATAACCCCTCACTGCTCCCCCCATATATGCAGCAAAAACTATCTGAGGTCTCCCCTTACCTCTATCCCAAGACATTCCCAAGATGAAATTCAGTGAAGTTCAAAGGAATTTAGTCAGAATCGGGACAATAAGATGAAGGCTGCATTGTTAACTTTGCAATCAAGCAGTCATAAAACTTTTTATTTCTTTAAAACCTTTAGTTTCTGATGTCCTACTGTTAATCCCATGTGTCCAAAAGATTATGATTTAGGTCCCATAAAAAAATACACCAGAGTAGCTCAGACATCACATGATTTTAAAAAGCAAACAAACACCTACATAGGGTGCTTCCTCTTCTTTCTAAGTACATAGGTTACACTGGATCATACACTGGTTTTATGTGGGGGATAGAAAACACTTAACTCTGGGTGCTGGGATTTGAGAATCACAGAATATCACCAGAGTTGCAGTGGAGATTACAAGCACTGGCAAGATTAATCATATTTTTCACTTTAAATAATAGAAGTTTTAACAAATGCTCCTTTAAAAAGAATTTTTAAAAAGCCTTTAAGAAACTCATGCAATTTGCTTTCCCTAGATGGCCGAGGGGAAGTGCAAGGCAGCACTGTCTGCACAGACCTCAGAGCCAGCTTGGAGGGCTGATGGAGTCCCCTAATTCTGTACAACAGCTTTCCACTCTGACTACTGCTAACCATTTACAATGTGCCCAACCCACAGAATAACCCCCTTCCCACTCTGCTCTTTCTCCACCACATGTATTTTTCTCAGAGATCACTAAGAAAAAAAAACCCCACAACTCAAAGAAACTCTAAGAGACACTCATGACTCCAGAGGGCCTTTGCATGTTTTCCTGAAGTATATGACACCAGCTATAAGATTTCTCTTCTTCTCTCCCTTTGCAATCCCTTCACTGAAACGCATCCCCATATATGCTTTTTCCAGTGAACACCAAGCCTGTAAGCTGCTTTTCCAAGCCAAGAAAAGTTTAAAAGAGGTCATGCCACAGAGAGCAGGCTCTGCACATTTCCTAAGAGGGTCATATTACGTAGAATATCCACCGGAGACAAAGTGTTCCCATCCGGTTTCCCACTTCTTCTGGTATCAAAGTTGCTTTTCTGGTAGGTGAAGTGGCAAACACATGCACTGGGAAAAGGAAAGATGAATTTTTTTTTTCCCCTATTTGCTTATCTCAGTCAAAATTCCTCAGCATACTTCTAGAGTCTAACAGAGCGATTCTTGCTATGAAAGCTGATTACTATATTCAGCGTTTGGGACTCTCCCCTTCACACACACACAGAGGCACTCAACTTTGGATGGCTTTTTTTCTCCCCTAGAACAACGCTGAAATAGTTTTCTTCTTAGCTAGACATTAGGAAAAACTTTCTAGTGGTAACAATGGTTAATCAGAGCAATAGGTTGCACTGCCTCCCTAGGCAATCCTGCTGTCAAAGGCCTTTAAGGCCATGCTAGATCGGCATCCATCAGAAAAGGTTTAGATAGAGCTTACCCTGCCTTGGTGCGAGGGGACAAACCAAATGAGCACTGCAGGTCCCTCTCAGCCCCATCTTTGACAGCTTCACAAAACACCACGTAAGTCTGAAGAGTGCACTTTCTTGCCCTCCTTTAGGCACAGGGCCAGAGCCAGCTGCAGGGGCAGCGTGCCGAGTCTCTGGAAAGCGAAGGGGAATTTTTGCCTCTCTGAGCTACGACCCTGGTGAAAGAGCAAAAGATTTGCTCTGGAGTGGCAGCTGTAGCTGCTGCATGCAGCTGGAAAAGGGCAGTAATGCCACATGTGTGTGAGCAGGTAGGCAAAGTAAAAGGGAGGATCCTGAGGCATCTGCAAGGTACAGTTTCCACTAGCAGAATGAGACAATCCCCTGGAGGAAAGGACAGGAGCAAAGCAAACAACAGGAGAGGTTGCACGGAAAAGGAACCCCCACCCCAAGCCGCTGAAACCAGTTACACCCCAGTCATCCCAGTGAGCTTCTCTGTATGCAGTTATGCAGCTGCAAACATGGAAAAAGAGCAGCCAGCTCTGAGGAGCGCCAGGATCCAGTCTATGAGAAACACTGGAAACAAACACAGATCAAAGGGAAACACCAAGCTGTATACACAGCTGGGGCTGTCTTCCCCTGTTAAAAAGAGATGGGCACATAGATTTTAACTGCAAGCTCTTTGTGTGTGCTTGCACGTAACTGTGTGCATCTGTGCAAATGTGAGTACTCGCCCCACATTTGACCTCTTGACGTTACCGAAGCGTAGCTCATGAATGGTATTTTCCGAGCTGTATGGAAGATTCCCATACAGCTGGGCAAAATCTGACTGGGCAACCCACAACTCAACCCACCCCAGGGAACAAGGCCAAATACGTGGGAATTAAAGACATGGGAGATAAAAGCAACATCTTTTTAGCCTCTGATTTCTACAATAAACCTGTTACACTGCTCCCCCTTTCAGAATAACTTATTTCAAGAATTTCACTGAGTTTCCAGAAGGAGCGGAACACTTCCCATCTAAGGGCTGGACTTTGGCCATGTGGAATTACAGTGAACTATCCCAAGTGTTCAACAGGCTGGGTCTTTAAGTAGCACTGGAAAGTCCTTCCTGGGAGGAAAATGTGGAGGACATCACCCAGAACTTCCTGGGAGAGCCAAAGCAATCCCTCCTGCACAATCCAGCTCTGAGTGGAAAGAGCAGAGGAACACGCAGCAGTAGCAGATGGAAATGCTGGCAGCTGCCTGTTCTTAGGTCCTGAGACACTCTTGGCTGACCAGGCTCTTCAAGACTAGGGACAGCCACAGTGAGCTCCTCAGCACTGATCTCACCTCAGAACCCTCCTGTTCTGTTCCTTTTCTCTCCTGGGCTGCTCACAGGGAGATGTACCCATACACAAATAAGCAGGAAAATCGAGCCTGGCATCAACTTCCTTTTCCTTTCCACATACCCACTCTGATGGGTGCGTGGCTTTGCCAGCCTTCACCCTCGTAGAAGGGTCCTTGCTCTTTCTCTACAAACAAACACACTCAATGATTCACATGAAGAGCAGCGTGTATCAAATGCCCTCCTTTCGTTGTTGCATTATTCACTGTCCTGGACAGTAAGCTGTTTGGTACAGGAACCCTTGGCACTCTCTCCAAATGACTAGGCATAACTACAGCACTGTAGAGACAACTAGGGAGGAGCAACAACTGCCCAAGTGAAGGAGCAAGTATTCATCTAAGAGTCATTAAGAAGTGTGCTTCTAAATGATTCGATGCTTTTAGACATTCCACCCTAGCTCAGCAACCAGCCAACTCAGAGATAGCAGCCTGCACTTGACATTATAAGCATGACTAAGTTTTGTGCAGCTGTTTACTACCTACCATGATAAAAACCACACCCTTATCGTATGAACTGTTATCAGCCTGCACCATGCATGAACCCACTGATACCATTCACAGAGTCTATTTCAATGAAAGTAACACTGCATTTCAAGCTCACGTCCTGTTTCCACTGGACATTTCAGTAGGTAAGCTTTTTTTATCAATTTCTGTAATGCCTCCTTCTCTCTCTCAGCCCCTCCTGGACAGAAACCTTTGTAAACACAGTTACAAGATCACTGTGTAACTGCTACATCCCCTTTCCTGCCTCACCTTCTGCGAGCTGAATATGCTCATTTGCGAAATCTCCCATTCATGGCAATCCCTTCTTCATCTTGAGTCTTAAGGTGCTCTACTTAAACTCCTGGGCAAAAAAATAAGAGCAAAAAGCATCCATCCTTTGAAAAAGCTTTTCATTTTTCCCTAAATAAGTCATGTTGCTTTATGAATGCAATCTCAAAGGTAAATAATTAACAGGCAAGAGGGACAGAAAATCTTATTACCACAGCTAATGGGAAGTGATGCTCAGGCAGCAGTGTACGCATAAAGGATACCTTCAAAAGACAGCCCTTAATTTTTTTTAATGGAACATGGGGCAGAAGACCTGACTCATCCCATTGCTCTGGGATTCAGGGATTCCTCTGCATTCCTCCAGACTTGAACAAATCCAAAACCTTTATATGAGATTCAGCCTGCATCAGACAGACTCAAGTGCCACCTCTGAAAAAGGCACAAATTTGAACTCCCAAGGCACATAGAAAGGGAAGCAGGTAGATAGATGACACCATCTACTGCTATGTTCTGCCATGGCCCTGACTTAGCCCTGTCCACATTACCCGGTGGTTTCATGGGAGGAGGATTCCTGACCCTTGGTTGCACATTGCCTATTTAATTGTTTTATGGTTGTCATATGCACTGTTTGGGAGGAAACCTGCCTGGTCTGTTTGCCCACAGCTATGCAAACTGCTCGGGGTGACCAGCACCATTTGCAGCCAGGCAACAACCACAGCAACTGCGAGAGGAAGGCCTTTGCTTCCATTTCCCAGACAAGGCTATGAACGCCTGTTACACACTTGCACTACCCACCACAGCACCCAAAACAAGGAGCTAGACCATACCGCACCAAGCCTCACCAGCCACCCACAGCAGCAAAGGTACCTTCACTTTGTGCCCCTCTCCTCTTCAGATGGGAGGAGGAGCGTCATGCAGCACCTCCTGGCCCTGGGCAACACTTACAGGGAGGACACTAAGGGGAACACAAGGAGTGAGCATGAAGTTTTGAAGGAAGCAGAGATGGGATAGGGGAAACTTTTGTGAAGAAGAGAAAAAGCAGGCAACTGGCTGGAGATGTGGATCAATGAAGCAAAGGAGTGGGTCAATGCAAACTTGTTCCCACATACCCATTACTCCAGGCACTGGATCCATGTGTATTTCTGCTCCTCACCTGTTAAATGGGAGTATCTGACTCTTCCCACCACGCATTGGCATATCACAAGGTTATAGGTTCCCAAAGTTGTTGATATTTTGGTAAAAATGGGCCACATACAGAAAGGAGAATGAGAAAGTTTCTTGCCTACATTTCCTACCCCATGCTGAATTTCCTTTGGTTATCACAAGTCTGCATAGGCTATGTTGCTATAGTACCCTCAACACACATACCAGATATAGATATAGATCAGCACACACAACTACAGCTTCTGTCCCAAGAGTACAAAGTCCTGAAACCTGTAGTTAACAGGTAATCTCTCTCAAAAATTATATTCCTATTACCTCATCTTCTCCAAGGCAGAAACTCCCCAAGTGGCTTTTAGCTAGTAATGCTTTCAGGTCCACGAGCAATGTTAGTCACTTAACAAGAAAAGTTTTCACATCAGAATTTCTGGCTCTCAGCACTTCCAACGGCACCCCAGGAAAAAAAAAAAAAGCCAAAAAAAAAAAAAAGCCCGTGAATTCCCCAGAGATGCATTTGGGAGAGATATGGCAAGTACAGGGCCCTGTCATGACTGAAAACTGAGCCAGGAAAGCTGAATGTTTGACTTCCTACCTGGGGCCAGATTCTTCCCCAGTCGAAGCTCACTGATTACAGAAGGGATTTGCCCAGTCTTTGTTTTTTTCAGGACAGCCATAAACATACAGAACTGGAGAGGGTTCAGCCTGAAAGAAAACTGTGGCAACACACCCAAGTAGAAATTTGAGGATGCAAGTTTGGGAAGAGATTCAAGAACCAAAGCTGGAATGATGCACTCCAAATCAGATACCATCTAAGTACGTAGGACTGCTTTCATTACACATCCACAGCAGCTACCACACCCCCTCCCGGCTCCCTGAAAGCAGTAAATAACCAGTAACGCACCATTTGATACCTCTTCTATTCACTACTCTGGAAATCTTAAGTACAGGATGCTGAATGCAAGAACTCAGCCAGTAAGTGGGGATACCTGACTGCAGAGTATGTTTCTTTCTAAGATGGGGTTTCCTCTAAAGTATCCCTTCTAGGAGGCAAGACAACGAAAGGATTCTCAGCATCAGACCTTTATGGCAAGGCCAAGTAGAATGCGCTGACAGTTCTTTCTACACTATGGGAGGAAAACACATCAGAAAGTGTCCCTAAAACACATCTTAGTTGAGAAGGGCTTTGTGATAAATATCTTTCTGAAAACTGGCTTGTAACAGTGATTTTATCGTGCAACATTCTTGAAACAAAAACATTTTGCTTTGCAACAGTTTATCCAAAATAGTAGTACTGTTCTTTTTACTCTTCTTTCTCCAACTGCTATTGGTTTCATAAGGGAGGTGCAGAGATCTGGGAGCAAAAAGGCAGGCAGGCATGGATTCATTCTTCACTGCATCACTCTGAATAATAAAAAAAAAATTATATTGAAACTAAAAATTCCAATATGAGCAGTACTAAAGGACTTCCAACAAAATGAGGACCATTTTGTTTCCTTTGAATTTTGGCATGGAGACTAACCATCCCTTTTCAGCAGCTTTACTCAAGAGTTCAAAATGTTCTGCTGCCCAGCCAATGTGAAACAAAGCCTTTTGCAGACTTTCGATTGTAAGTGAATCGAAACACTGCTTCTGCACAAGGAGGCACTTCACATGAACAAGTGTGGTGGTCAGCCAAAGAGACCGGATCACAGTTTTACAGCATCTGACCGGTGAGTTCCCAGAGCAATGCAAAGAAATAACCACAATATAACAAAAGGCAGACTGACACTAAACAATGACAACTGACCCTAAACGTATCCAGAAAGAACATCTGTCCGATAGCCTTACTCCACAAACTACAGACTTCACTCTCTCCAGGTAAAACAAAACCAGGCACAGCAGTCTAATAAGTTATCCGGATCTCCTAAACTAGAGGAACATGCTTCAGCTCTGCCAAAAATTGTTAGTCCCAGCTGAAAACGGAGGCATCTGTCATCCAAGCGACAGAGTTGAAGACAGCTAGCTACCTCCAGCTCTTGTTCCATACTGGCCATGGAGACAGGAGGGTTTAGCTACAGTTCCCACAAGGAGCAAGTTGGATCACTGCGTGCTCTGACCTTTGGATGTGGCAAAGAAAGATGCATGCTCAGCTGTGCTGGATGTGGTTTGACTGCTGCAGGGAACATCACAGGTTCCCAGTTTTATTAATGAGGAAAACAATATGTACTGTCAACATTTGCTACATGAAGTTAACATGAAAACAAAGCCCACTCCAGAGAACAAATGAAATTTACTGGATTAGTTTCTTGTTCCAGCTCTCCTGATAAATAGCACTGAACTCAACACCACATTGATTAGTTGGTTCAAGACAAACACTGATCAGATTGCCTTGGCAAGTATATATAGCACTACAAAAGCACAATCATCCATGTCTATTCAGAGTAGCAAGAATTCACTATACTTTCATTTCCCTTCCCTCTATCTTTCCCAGCCTAGACAGCATGTCTGCACTATTTAAATGCCCTACGTTAAATGCTTTCCCCTTCTTCTTCTCTTGCATTTTGCTAATAGACACCCTCAAGCCCCTGTTCTAAAGAAACAGAACCAAACTGTGCAATTGCTGCAGAGCCTCAGAAGGCTCCACGTTTCAGTGCAACCTGACCCAGGTCATGGTTTTCTCCTAACATTCAGTAGGGTTTTTCCTTTATCTCATCTGCTACCTCAAATCTGCAACCCAGCATAACAGTCAGCTCTGTGTGTGAAACTGTTTTGGAGAAACACTCTGCAATAACAGTCTCTCATGTTAAAGAGAGAATGGGTGGGGAATCACAGACGTTAGACGGGTGGGATCCTGGTAAGAGTCAGAAAGGCTCGATCATTGCTATGTGTTTGTCTTCTTCACTTTGTTTCTGATCATCTCAAAAGGTATCAGAGAGAAAGGATCTTGCACCACTGCACTCTGTACTCTTACACGAATCACAACTCTTTAGCAACTTCATTTAGAAGTTTTGTCTCCTTTAGACTTTGTCCTTTTTAATTTTAAATGAAGTATTTTTGCAGAGCCATGAATTCTGTGAGATCTTCAGAAAATTCTAATTTCAGTGATTCTCCCAAGGTCTCTTTCCCTCCTCGGATCTATCTTTTGTTTGAATTAAATTATTGTTACCATAAGAAAAATCTGCCCTAATAACTCATTCTTTACCCAGTTACTCAGGTTTGTTTTCCTTCCTTCTGTTACATTACAATGCAATAATCACCAAAACCAAATAGATCAATCTAGGCTATACAGAAAAACTTTTTTTTTGGGGGGGGGGGTTTGGGGGTTTTTTTTTTCTGTTTTTTTTTTTTTTGTTTTTTTTTTAACTCTGATCAATAGCTTTACAAACATCTTTTTTGTTCTATCGGGAGACGTAACTTTTATGACAAACACCACCACCTTGTTGGTCTACCAGAACTGCCACTTCACAGAGCAGCAGGAAAGTCATCTCAGTGCCGCGTACCTTCTCTTAATACCACACTGACCACATCCTTCCAAAACTGACGTGTGTCTAAAATAGCAGAATTAACCATTGTCTGACATCTGTATAACACACACCATTTAACTTAAGCCTGAATTTTATTTACTATCCTTTTTTGAGAAAATACTACATTAGCAAAGTTCATCTTTCAGTCATTTGCTTTATCATGTTTTCTTTTAGAAAATGATGGGGTGCTGCTTACAAATCAGTTTTTTGGTAGGCTTGTTAAAGGACTAAAAAATATTGTTTTAGTTACGCCTTGCAGAAGGTGAGAAGCAGAATACTGGTTTCTTGTTTAAATGCAAGCTATGACTCATCCTGGTCAGAGATAAACTGAAACACATACCCATTAAATAAAAAACACAAACAATTTTCCAACATGAGGATTAATGACAGATAATAACTATAAATTAACTTTAATCTTCTACAAATCAAACAAAGCCCCTTATATAAATGTCACTGCAATCTTTTCAGATAAAAAAAAAACACAAAAAAACCCCAAATCAAAGCAGAAGGATAAGTCACTTAAATATTACAGCTAATATATGGTACCAAATCAAATAGCTCCTTAGCAGAACCACTGGAGTGTTCATGAAATATTTCAAGACTACAAAAAGGAGTGGAGCTTAAAACATGATTTTTTAAATATATTTTTAGTTACTTTTCCACATCCAAGGGGTACAAGATTCTTAATCCTGATACATTGAAACATCATCAACTCTGCAATATTCAGTCCAAGTTAAATCGTATATTCAAAAAGGAGGAGGAGACCATTTTGTTTTTCTAGCATTCTCTTGCTACTGCTTGAAAGAAAACTCTGCATAATTGTTGAATGGGTTAAAACAAAATTTAACTGAATGCAAGAAGGCTGCTGTTCACAGACAAGAGGGGAAAAAAAACAGAGTCAGAGACCTAATAGTGGACAATTTTGAAAATTATAGTGTGTGTCAATAATGGAGATAACAGTGAGATTCAAAAGGAATAATCGCAAATAATAGGGAAAATGAGCACCTGCCAGCCACAAAGCCATTAGTATCAGGGCTTTTATCTTTGCAACAGTTAAGTCTAGAGACACTGACAAACTTAACGACACAGCAAATAAAACAGGGTAAATATCTACCGGGAAGCTATCCCCTTTCACTCAGAAAACACTGCTGTGGAGTTTGAAAATAAATGCCCCCAGTATGAAACTCACTGTCTAAGTCTTTGGTAACAAACATGGCAAACCCAGCACAGCCACTACAAGGTCTAGCTTGATTTGCAGATGTGCATAGCTGACCAGGCCATAGCATCTGCATTAAGGGACAGACAATCCCAAACCACAAGCAGCGGGCTCCTGACCAAAGATCCTAGATATAGGAGTTTGCCTGTACAGACCACCCAATGTGATCAAATGTGTGCCCTTCCCAGAAGGGTGAAAACCAAGGCTTTGTAAAACCATGTCTGAGACACGGACCTGGAATACAGTGCCTTGGAATGGGAAGCCCTGGAGGAAAGACCTTGCTGAGAAGGCTGATGGTTAGCAGTCTTCAGCCTGGAGCGGGGGGTGGGGGCTAGGGAACATAACTGAGACAGAAGGAGAGGAAGAGAGAAAGATGTTATTACACCAACTGGGAATGGAAAGACAAATTCTGCAGCAAGTAAACAGCTTGTCAACATTCAGAAAAAGGTGGTATAAGGGGAAGCACAGGTAATAATACTCCTCTTACTAGTAACATGTATAACAAAATGCTGGACAGTAGTCAATCCTCATGATAATCCCACCCTAGGTAGTATTACTGTCCTCAGTTAAAGACAGGGAATCAAGGCAGAAACTTCCTCAACTCACACAGATAGCTGGTATCAGGCACATCCTAAGCACATCAATACTTGCCAGTCCTTAGCTGGACAGTAAGTGTGGAACACTAGCTGCTGAGATCTCACCCACAGAGAGTTTGAAGCTTCACTGCCTGCCCCACAAGCCTGAGGGTAGAAAAAGATTGTCACATATCCATGCAAACTTGGCCAATGTGAGAGGACCAGGCTGGTATAGGGAAAGATGGAGACAGCTCTGCTCTAAAGCTGTACTGAGGGCAAGCAGCATTTGCAGTAACAATTAGATATGCAAATAAGCACATTGAAAATTAGTGACGGTTTACTGTTGTCATGGAGAAAAAAGCACCCTCTGTTCTGGGTCAGACCCAAGCACTCCATTTTCTTTCCCTCATTGGTAAATAAAACTGTAGAGAGCACTGGAAAACCCAGGAGCCAACACTTCTCAACATAGCTCAACGTGGGACTGGAAAGGTTGAGACTCAGGGGTGGGGACAAGAGAGCAACACAACCGAAATAAAAAACCTCCCTGCATCAACCCAGAAAGACAGGACCATGACAGCTCTGTAACCCTCAAAGCTACCAGGAGGTAGGAGCACAGCCTGGAAGAAAACACCCACACCATGCAAAGGCCAAGCTGCTTCCCAGTGCTGTTGCTGCTGGGGGAGGCAGATGTGGGGGAAACTGAAGGCAATGTGATGCACGAGGTACTCAGCTCCGATTCCCTTGAAGCTATATGGGAAAATCTTGTCTGAATGGAAATACACACTTGGTTTGAAGCCTCTGTGTATCTTTGGCCATCCTTATAGGATTCCCATCCCTTGTTAAATGATGGCTGCTAAGAGGGAAGAGGAGGCAATCAACCTATTTAGACTCAGCTTTCCCACCCTGGGGGTTTCTTCATAGGAGCAGCTGGCCAGAGCACTGCCTTTGTTCCAACAGCCAAAAAAACCCCACAGACACCCCCCCTCGGTCCCCCTAAAATCCAACAGAAGAGCCAAGATAAGTTTATAATGGGAACTCTGACACAACCTTAACTATAGCATCCTGAATGGAAGGTGATAATCTGATCTGTGTGTGAACTAGCTCCCCTTGTCTCAATGGTATTTATCTTACTTTAACTCCTGTTACAAAAGGGTTGAGTCATATAACAGAGCTAGCCAAGTAACAAAACTGCAAGGCTTGCTAAAACTTCAGATTCAAGGATGAACAGGCACAATCCTAAAACAGGTTAGAAGACAGAGTCTCCACAGGAGCACTGGTAGCCAGACCTCCAAGCCTCTGGACAACGGTATTTCCTTCTGCACTGCAGAGATTATCACAGCCCAGTGGAGGGGTGGGAGGGAGAGGGTGTAGAGCACAGGGTTCTGCCCTTCAGTTCATGGTAACACATATTACCCAGGGCCCAAGAAACCTGATCCCGTAGCAACCTCATGTACAGAAAGTGCCCCAATCAGATTTCACTGTGTCAGGAGAAGAACAGTATTTACTCTGCATACAGATTAGTCACAAAACTGGGTCACTTCTTGCCTTTTCAGAGAGAGGAAAAAAAACCAACCAAAAACAAGGCTTCTTTTTCAGATCCTTTTTGTCTTTCCCCCCCGACTTTTAAAACTACGTGATGCAGTGTGGTCATTCACAGCTGTCTAAGCTGATCAAACGGCACCTGCATGTGTAAGGTTAAAGCACATTACACTCACTAGGCTTGCATTTCTTAGAATTCAGCTCATTAGCTACTTACCGGTTCTTTTCTAGTTCATTGTGCGTAGACCTGGAAGATAAACAAAAATTTGGATTAGCCACCTTTGACCTCTCAGCACCAAAGTTCAATCACTGCAAGCTGTACACATCCCCAGTGGCATATCACAGCGTAAAGCCAACCAACTACATACATTAAAATCTATAGCTATAACCTCAGCCTCCCTGCTGACGAGAGATTCCTCCCCTCCTAAGTCTGTATTTACCTGCTACGTGCAAAGCTGGTACTCTTACTGGCACTACAGAAAACGTTCCCTAGAGACTTAAATGCACACAAAATCCCAAAGAGAGGCAATGATTGGAACAGGGCACCAGAGTCAGCCATTTCCAGATGACTACTGGCTCTGCCACCAACTCATTACAGGACTGCAGTTACGTTTCTTTGTGCTTTAGTTTCTCCATCCACCCTGTAAAAATACTGGTATCATCTGCTAACACAGGAGCTCATGGAGTATTAATTTATGCACATCAAACACATGGGAACCTTCCAGCAGAATTGGCTCAGTAGGGACAAGCCCTGGAGCCCTTCAGTGGTCACAAGCTAGATTTAGCAAACTTAGTAAAACTCCAGATATGGCCGGCATTTGGGCACAAAATGGGATGGCCAGTACTGCTATGTTTGCAAACATCAGCGGCGCTGAGTAGCACTTTTAGGATGCCTGGAAACCCCTCAGGGATTGAAACAGCACCACCACAGCACTAGCTTGCAGCGAAGCAAGTGACCCATGAAGTGGCACTGTGACCACTTGACAAAGGAGGGGGCTTTGTCTTTATACCTGCCCGCCACACCAAGCATGCTGCCAGCACTCCCCAATTGAGAGCTCGCAGCTTGAAAATGAGACCAACTAGAAACAAAAGGGAAACAGGCAAGTTCATTCTCCTTGCCTCTGTGGTGACAGCAAGAGTGGCAAAAAAAGCTTAAATCCTTTCAGGATTTCTAATCTAACGATGTTATTAGTAACCCAGGTAAGGTTGTTGCGGATTATTTAAAAAGGGTAGCCATTTATCCAACACTTCTCTTTAACAGAAGGTCACCTTAAAATAAGAGTAAAAGGAGCCCAAGAGCTTAATAAAAAGGATCTATTTTCTGTAATTTGGCATCACATTTCTTCCGGAGCTCTGAGAAGATTATCCTCTATCCCCCCATCTGGAGAATCCCACAGAGAATTCTACAATCAGGGAACTGAATGGAGGATGTGCTCCAAGGGAAACCCTGTCATAATTAAATGCTTCTCCAAAAAAAGGGAGGAGGAGCACTTAACAGGTGTTAGAACCTCATTGAAGATGACGAATAGAGCATGGATGTCTGCAAAAAACAAGGTAAATAAGTCTTAGCTAGCCGTAGCCGAGAGCTGTGGGTGGCCAAAGGAAAAACAAAACATTACCGTATGTCTGTGAAAGGTACCCTGCGCAGCAGGATATGGGATACCCTAAAGGCAAGGTACACTATAGCCAAACTCCTAAAGCTGGGGAAACTTCCAAAGCAAATCCTTCCCTCCCGAAAAGAGGGGACCCCTTAAGTCTGGTTCCCAGGAATCAGAGACATGAACATAATATTTAGTCCAGAAAATCTCCCAAATCAAACCCATATCCCCCACAGAATCTAAACCAGCAAAATCCATTTGTCCAGGCAACCCGGATACAAATTAACCCACCACGGCTGAGCTGAGGCCCTTTAAAACCACCGCCTGTATGTTCTTTGGAACATGCTTATTGTTCTTATTTACTGTATGTTCCTGCAGGAGACTTTGCACTCTGCTTGGCTATGACATTAGCAGTTATAAAGCCAAAGATATGCAATGGCTTGAATTCCTGTATTATATCGAGCCAATTATCAAGGCCAGCACTGAAAGAACAAAGTTTGGCCCACTGCTGTGAACAAAATTAAAACAGCAGGTTCTCCCTACTCCTCTCACACAGGAGACTCTTTATTACCTATCTGCCTTCTGATGAACAAGACAACTGAGAGGGGTCACAGGCTTTTCACCAAGTCAGGAAATTTATGCTGTGACTTTTAACTATATCGGTGGCAAGGAAAAAACGAAGCCCCCCCCCCCCCCCCCCCCCCCCCCCGACTTTCCCACTGAAGCTGAATGCAAAGGAAAGAATCTCAGGAATGCTGAATGAATCCTATGGGGATGTTACTTCTCTTACCTGCCTATGCTTTGTTTAGTCTTACTGGGGACATTTGGAAAAGTTTTAATTTTTCCTTTCACCCAAATTTAGGAAAAAAATCCAGCACCACTTCCCACTACCACCACTCACTAACTCTTATTTTCTGTGCCAGTTTCCCTTTGCTTGGACAACAGATACAGAAAAAAACCCTCTCTCTTCTATTCATAATTCATTTCATTTTCTGTAGCTCCTGATCTAGAGATTAATTTTTTCCCCTCATCTTGGGGCTGCACATGTTACTAAGATTTATTTGGAGTTAAACAAGGACAGTGCTGTCAGTGAAGTGGAAAAAAGTACAGGAACCTCCGTTGATACAACATTCAGAAAAAAAATGTTTTAAATAGGCACAGAAACAAATGTAACTGTACCTCTTTAACTGAGCTGGTGTTATAATCAACTGAGAACCTAGAGAGTATCACCAGACTGAAATCAAAGCTCCATCCTTATACATCATCACCAGCTTTTTGATGGGTACAGGATGAACACCACAGCTGTAAACTATTGCAGCACTCTGGGAACGTTTCAGGGTTACTTGTAACACTCTGCACTTACAGCAGCAAGGAACCTGTGCGTTCAGTATGACGTTGCTTTGCTGCTGTTGATAGTCACAGACTGTGTCACCCAGTGAAATAAGGACACCACTGTTGAGCATGGACCACAAACCAGAGGAGCTCACATCCCCACTGTCAGGCGGACAGGGCAAGAAGGACCTTGCCCCCACCTGCAAAGCTGAAACCACAGCCATGCAGGTATGGACATGTTCAGCGAGGAAAACAAAAGCCCAAGCACACGTACCGGCACTGCTCAAAACCTCAGCTGCAATTTAAAAGTAGCTGAAGCATAAACTGTCTGCAGGGCTCTCATTTAAAAGTCAGGTTTCTACAGCAGTCAGTTCTCTAACAATAAGTTTAAAACACCCAAACTGATAACTACCCCTAAAAACTGAAGAAATGTTATATAAGGAGGAGGATCCTGCTGACTACATTTTGAAACAGCATGGGAAAAGATCAAGAAAGAGTTTTAGAAGCTTAACATAAAGGAGCCAAGCAAACAACAACAAAACCAGCAGAGCAGTCCCCATTGAGATTTTAAACAACAAAAAGCTGAAAGAGGAGAAACCGAAGTTTACCCCTCTCTACCCCAGATACCTGAAACTGCGTACAAAATAGGAAGAAACAGGGAAGCAACAATTGTCAGTAACTCTAATTTAAGGTCAGATGCAACAATCTTTTTGCGCCAGTTACTGTGATTCTACCTGCAACCTTGCTATCCAACACTGCAACAAGGTGTTGCTGAAACATTAAGCTACACTGAATCCCCCCAGTGAACGAGACATTGTAAATAATTTGTCACTTTATCCCATTTTCTTTATTTAAAGAAAACCTCTCCTACCATGGCAGAGGCAGCCAAACTTTCCCTGAGCACAGGTAAGCCAACAAAACAAACTGCATCAGGGAGGAACAAGCTCTAAAGAGCACTGAATTCATTTGTCATCGGGTTTTTTACTGTGATTAAAATCACAAAGCTGCCACATGACATTAAACACAGCTGACCTTTCTGGTTTACACATTTAATATTGATAAATAGCCCAACAAATCCATTTGCAGCACATCTGCATTTTGGTTTGACTTCTTAGTGAGGTAACTATTTTCTATTGGGAAAACACAGCAATCAAGAGTCCTTGTCCCACGTGATACACAGATGGCATTTAGACCCGATGACCCTGCCATCTCCTTGTACCTGGTTACCCTCCTGTCTGTATCTGGCACCAGCTCCTGGGTCCAGAGGAGCCCAGGACTCCAAGAGCTAGAGCTCCATCTCCATCACAACAGAGATACCAGTGGCTCAGGAGATGCTGCTGGCCATATACTACTGCCAGGTAAAGGGGGCAGGGGGGATAAAAAAAGACCTCTTCCAATACATGTCCTTAAACAGCAAGAACTTCCATCCACAGACCAGGCCAACCGCTTTCTGTCTTATTTTACTCAGGTTCAGCCACCTCTGCTGCTTATGCACATACAATGTTACTCTTCTTCATTTTATAGACCTTTCTCCCCTTCTGGCTCTGTTGACACCCATTCACTTGGCCACCAAATTCCCCTGCAGGAAATGCCATCTTTCATTCCCCAAGTCAAGATCAACCACCCTTCTGGAACCAGTGAACTACATTACTGCTCTCTCTTTTATGCAAGTTCTTCCTCAGAAATTACTCCTATTGGAAACAGCCAAATGACAAAACAAAACAAATGAAGAGGAAGGGTCATCAACAGCTTTTTTGAATTTTAAATCCACCGGTGTCCACAGAACAGAACTTACTGGCTGAAGAACCCCAGTGTTTTGCCAGGGTTTCAAGCAGCAGTAGATCAACACCATAAGAAGTCTATGAAACCAACTGCACAAGCCATAGTCTGGGAAGTTTACGGAGAAGCTCCACCAGCAGCAGCAGCGTGTAAGGCCTTCAGCCCAATGGTAAGACAAACGATAGCTGCACAAGAGTCAAATCTTCCTGCCCAGATGGAGATGCTCAAGGGCTGAGTTTCTCAGGGAGTTGTGAACCCACCTCACCTCTGGGAGGCCCAGGAGCCTAGCTCTTGGAGGGCTGCACAGGAGCCTTAGGAACACAGCAGCTTATGGAACTCAACATTGCCAAGAGCTCCTTCAGTGAGGAGCGGGATGCAGATGAACAGAAGATGGCATAGCTGGAGCAGAAGTCCTTCTGCTGCTGTCCTTAAGCCCTTTGCAAGTACCAGCCTCAAGTCTAACAAGAGCCTCACCTCATCCTTGCATATCAGCAAATCTAACAAAACATTTCCTTCCAAGTAATACTAGAGACAAAACTTATCTTAGTCATTACTATCCCGTGATCCCCCTACACTGTATGGCCTCGAGGTCCAGACTAAATGCTTCTCCATGAGGAGCTGAAGTGAGGAGACAGAACAGATTGTTTCACCTTCTCACTGACGTCAATGGAGATGCACCAGATTAACCTAGCCCCAAACTCTGACTAGTTTTTTCTGTCACTCTTAAATGGACATGGTATCAGATTCCTCCCAAGGCTCTGATCAAAGCTGTTTTCCCAGAATCAAGGCAGACCCCTTCCAAAGTTCACATTCTCCATCTCCAACAGAGAAGGGGACACAGATGTACTGGCATCTGTACATGTTTGTTCATCTTTGGAAAAGGAGAAATGGCCCCACAGTCTGTTTTCAGCTCAACAAGGGGAAGAGAGCTCCTTTGTGCCGTTCACAACTGCAGAAAGTCACCTACCCCTGGGTTTCTACACAGCATCCTGAAAGCTTCCTGCAACACTCAGTCAAAAACAACTTTAAAAGGTACACTGCACACATCCCTTGAAGAAGTAAATTACTTCAAAGCCACCTACAGTATTTACACAGCCCCTCTCAGTTTGGTACCTGCTCCTCATAATCATTATTTCTGTTTGCAACACTTCAGAAATTAACTCTTCCCTAACACTTTCTATGCAGCGGAGACAACACCAACACACAGAAATTCTAAATGATTTTCCCAAGGCCACACAAGAAGCCTGTGGCAGAGCAGGGTTCTTAACTTGGGTTCCCTGAGCCCCAGGATAAGTCTTGGATCAGTGGACTACTGTTCTCAGGCATCCCAAAGAGACATCTAACAAGGACATTTGTGCTATCCGATTCTTGGGTCAAAGACAAAAAAATGACATCATCATTGTAAGCTGCAAGTGGGAAAGTGAAAAAAAAAAACCAAAACCAAACAACAACAACCCAAACCTAAACCAGCCCTCATGTCTTGCCCACTGTCTGCCAAGTGGGCCAGCCCTACTCTCAGACACCACTGTACGAGGTGCCATAGAAGAATCTAAAACAGGAGCCAAGAGCAAAGTACTATCAGTTTACCAATAAAACTCATCCAACAGACACATCAGGCATAACCCTCAGGTGGGGAAGGAACTGCAGCCACAGTCCCAAACAAAGCACTCTGTTCTGTTGGTGCATGTTCTGCTTTTTCAGCACAAGGGAGGAAAGAGCAGGAAGACAGCTCCTCCTTGCTGAGCACCACAAGTCTCTCCCAGTCCCAGAGCTGGGCTCCCCCAAAGCAAAGCAACACCCCTTTAAGCAGCACAAGGTGGCACTCTGCAGGGGAAGGGTTTTCCAAGCCAGGCCACACAACAGCAAGAATGTTGTTTTGCATCCAGTGCTGCAATCTGGGGTCAGCAAAGAAGTCCCCAGCTGGCTTCCCTCCCCTCTGTATGGGCTGGGAGCAAGTGTTCTGGTGTGGGCCTTCTCCTGTACCACCTGAGATGCTATGTGCAGAGGCTGGTCCTAGTCCCAAGTGCTAAGGGAAAACTGCCACATCTCATACACTCCCTCACGCAGGGCCCTGCACAGCCAAGAGGAACTGGGTTTGCTGAACAAGCAGCTATTCAATATTTTGTTTTCCCCTCATTGTTCAACACGTGGCCTCAAGCCAAGCCCTGCTCTGAATACAGAACTGGTGGTTTCCTTACAGGCTTTTCAACAGGCTCACCGAGAGCAGCAGCTAGGCAGTTCACAAGCACATTTATTGTCAAGCATCCTTGCTTTCCAAATCGGAAACTAAGAAACAGGGAAATCAGAGTTGCAGCTTCTCATCCCTCTGAGTGCCTCTATGAAGACCCCCAAGGGTCAGGTTTTCTGGACCACTTTACGTGTTCAAAGCACAGCTCCCACTGGTGCCCCTTGTGGCTGTGCAGCTCAGTTCCCAGGCTCATGTCTTGGAAAAAGATCACAATATGAGGAATAGACTATTTGGGGGTCTCCTACGACAGGCTGGGCTGAAAGGGACTTGCTGAACATACACAGGACTGCTGACAGGGGCCAGAGTTCTCCAATGTGCTATTCACTTCTCCATTTGTCTGCCTTCTAACTTCTGTGACAAGTGAGCAAACGTCCTACAGAAACCATCTCCTTCCCTTCCCAGCCCACAGTTAACCACATCAGAAGGGGCTCGTGCACACAGATCAGACACAAAGGCTGATTATGTTCATTTCAGGAGGTATCTTAGCCATTTCAGTAGAGAAACCCTAGCCTACCTCCCTTGGACATAGAGCAGCCAACATCTTCTATGATTTAGGACTTGACCAGGTAGATTCTCACAGGTCAGGAAAAAGTATATTCTTTGCTTTCACCAAGGCAAGATTCCCATCTATGATTCATGATGCAAGGGAGTTTGAGCTTCTTGTGGACAGATTCTTGCCTCTTTTTTTTAATACATTGACAAAACCATGTTTTTCATGACCTGGTGATGAGAAATGTCAGGTGGCTTCACCATGGTACCTCCAAGCTCCTCCATGAAGAGAGAAGAGCATGGCACAGAATGAGGACAGCAAAATACAGGCACTTCCTCACACTAATGTCAGGTGTGCACTGTCCCCCAGGTCTCTCCCAAGTGCTACTTGGGAAGGACAACCTCCCTACACAATCATCATAACCAGATCATTCGAAGCAAAATGAATTATTTAAGTAGAATGAGGCACAGACTTCATTCATCCACTGCTAACACCTTAATATCTCTGCTAACGAAATTTTCTCTGTTGAATATTCAAATGCATTACAGAGCAGGGTAAGGCCTGACACCGCAGAAAGCTCTATGTGGTCCCTGCCCCACTGACTTCCAGCAGGCTCCATGAGTCTCACTGTACGGTCAGGGACTCGGTCTCTTCCAAGGTCCCACCAGAACCAGTATCATAGTTGCTGGTACCTGCATGGCAGAGAGATTGCAGTGGTTCACAGAAAGAGAATAAAGGCACAGGAGGCAATTTTCAAATCCACCTAGAAAACTTAGGAACCTTAGTCTCATCTTCTTTCAAACAGCCACAAGCTCCAAAACACCGATTCTGCTTCCTGAAAACAGAATTAGAAAAGTGCGCGCATTACCCCAATGTACAGATGGTGGGAACCATGTAACGTACAGATGGTAGGACCCATGTAGGTCATCTGACGTGCCCAGATCTTGCAGCCTTTCGGCAGCAGGCTCAGGAAACGATCCAAGGGCCCAGCATGCCAGCCCTTTGCCCTATACCATGCTTCTTCCCACACATAACATTACCCTTTCAAGGAAGATGGTCATATCCAGAAATAGCCTTAGCAATGTCATCTGCAGAGCAACAGTCTGTTTGGGGAACGTGTATTTCTCTGCAACATGCATCTTCTGACCTAAAGAAACTGCCTTCAGATGCACTGGGGAAAATGAGGCTTTTTGAGTAAATGCCACCTGACTGAAACGCACTTTGTTTGAAAAGAAACTGATGGCATTTGTATGGCTGTGGGCCAGGCCAGACTTTCTTCACTTCTATTTAGACCTAGTTATCTCTCATGTTACAACTATATTGCCACAATACTGTGCATGGAGATGAAGGGAGGGGAAATATACTTGAAAATCCATTAACACCACTGTTAGCTACACACTGTATTAGGGAAACTGAGGCACAAAGACTTACACAGGCTGTAACAATATCAGGAAGAGAACCCAGACGTCCTGATCTCTGGGGTCATATTGTCAACAGGGACATACTCATCTAGCATCTGGGAGATCCATGAAGAAGGAAGGTTGAGAAAAACAGAAGAGCTGTGATTTCTTCTGTTCTTACAGTTCTGGCTTACAAGCAGCAGCAACTACCATGAAGGCAGCGAGGTGGCTACCTCCCACTGCTCCCAGATGGCCAAGCTACTTGTGAAACAGTTCACGAACTGCTGCAGTTCGTAGCCTAATTGTCAAAGGCAAACCAGAACTGGTGCCGCGTTACCTTACCATATCTATACATTGCTTTACGGCTGTCCAAGCACCTGGACAATGACCACTGGAGTAATAGTCTCAACAGCAATCCCAATGTCATCTGTCCCCTAACTTCTCCCTTCTTGATGGTGTAACAGATGGAAGGAGATAAATGAGAATTGTTCAGAAAATAATCGACTTATTTATGCAGAGGAACTTTAATCAAAACTGAGGCAAAAGAATCGCTCTCAGTCCACATGCCTGCTTGTTACAGAGCAAGTAGCAAAGTATAAACAAGTAATTAAGATAATGTTGGAAATTGTCTAGGCCGCTTCAAACTGGATTCATAAGGAAACAGAACTGAAGTGAAATCACTTTCATATCAGAGAATGGAAGTACAGTAGGGAGCACAGAAATGAGACATGGGAATATATCCAGCAGGATGGAAAAAGCAGGCCTGTTCCCTCTGAGCTGACCAAGAAGGCAGTGTCTCACAGAGAAGAGATCCAGGCAAAGGCCAGCCAAGTGCACAGCCCCAGAGACCCACAGTCTCTGATCAAGAGAGGCCAAAATAGTCAACGAAATCAATCCTATCTTTGTCGGTTCAAAGGGGGTAGGGAGTAGGAGCAAACACACTCAAGAGGAGAACAAACAGAAGCCAGTCTTTGAATTTGGACAGAAGTTTATCAGGAGGGATCAGGAGATGATCAACAGCAGGAACAGCAGCAAGACAATTAACTCAGCAGTGGGACATGGACTGGTCTGTTTGGGTCAGAAAGAGAAATGGATTTGAAAGCTCACCCGGGGCGAGAAAGGAAAACGTCAGTCTTACCTACAAACAGGGGAGCAGATGGAAACAATGCTACAGGTAACAACCAATTCACTGTCAAGCAAAGGATCGGGTCAGGTTAAACAAAAGCATGAAGGATAAATCCCTGCATGTGTTGTGGGTGAGGCACTACACAGAGAAGATACAAAAAGGATACAAATGTGGCAAGAGGGGGAAAAAAACCCCCACACAAACACCTGACAAACAAGGAATACTACTTAAATCAGGGAGTTGACTGTACACTGAATATAGCGGGAAGAGAAAATGAGGGAATTCCAGGAAGAGATGACCAGTTTTGGCCCAAATATCCTCCCTACCATCCCAGGGCACCAAATCTCTCTAGGAGCCAGGGTGAACAACCTTCACATTTCAAAAGACCCTAAACACCAAAATGTGAAGTTTCTTGTCACTGTGCCAGCACTGCTATCAGTGATGCAAATCAGCCCATGGCAGTTGCAGCACAGCTCTACCTGGGTAGAGTGCTGCAACATGAACAGCATGAGCCCTAACAGTCCCACTGCTGCAAAACAGCACGCTCCTGCAGAGGCTTCCCCAAATCTGGAGGACAAAGGGATCATGAACCTTCAGCCACAGAGAGTGACAATTCATGGCAGACAGATGCTGCAGCAGTGAATTACAGCAACGTTGCAGGTAACATCAACAACTGGGCCTGCTTCTAGTTTACACAAAGGCCTCTTTGCACAACTCAGAGACTACAAATTAAATTTTACACCTACAGAAGTTATCAAAGTGCTTCTGCATAGACACCCTGCCACACAGATCTCCCTATGCGTGGCTATATTACTAATACAAAAAGGAAAGCACGAACTGCAGCTCTGCAGGATCTTCCCACTTGGAGGGCCATAAAATAAACAGGGTGACAAAGGGGAACACAGCGGGTTCCCCCATGGAAACTGCTACATCAGCCCTAGCACTTTTGGAGGCCTCATTCCTCACTAGGGAGTGGGGTTTATGCTTCTCATGCCATTTTCTGGGTTCACACTCACTTTCTGTATTTTGCCTGGTAACCTGCCAGTTCTACTGCAAAGCCAAGCATCACTGAAAAGACACTGCATACCAAATGTCACCTACATGGGGTAATTTTTTTTTTTCCCCCCAAATCGTTGGCAGGATCTCAGCTTCTGATGTAGATCAGCAGAGACAAGGAAAGGCACAACTTAGTGCCAGCAGGTTCAGAAACTCAGCATCACTACAACTTGCTTGCCTACACTTGCAGACTGCATTGGGGCAAATTACATCAAATTGGCAGATGGGATGTGCTGAGGCTGAACTGAGCTATTTGAGTAGAGCCCTACCTGCCAACCTGCCCCGATCAACTGTACTCCAGTACAAACCTACAGAAGACAGTGGGATTTCAACAAGGGGTGATTCCACCTCTCTTGTGTGGACCAGCAATCCATTTTCCCAGTCTAACACTCAAACTGTCATTACGCTTTCTCAAAAAGAAGTCATGCTCACATTTAAGTATAGTCAATACTGCTGGCCAGTCCCTCTCAACATCCCTAACAGAGAAGCAATCCTTAACAGCTCAGCCTTGTCCAGTTTTCCTTTCTTGAAAAATTAACTAGCATATTTATGTATACTCTCAACTGGAAGGCAAGATCCCATCTCCAACTATTTCTAGACAAAATTTCAACAGCAGCATAAAGATTCCAGATAGTAATCACACTGTTTGTACATTATCAAGATGTGGCATAAATCAAAACATGGCACAGCAAATCTCATCCATTCTCTGTTTTACACATGTGGATTTGTACTCTATGAAGCAAAGCCAAGTCCTGAGCCAAGAATAGAGCTCCCTGGCACTACAAGGCTTGAGACAGAAAGCAGTCTCTATCCACAGCATATTACACAAGGGCCAGATTCTAACCCACCTACACACAGCGAATCAAAACTCAACTCCCACTAGCTGTGGAGTAAGGTGTGATCCAGTGCAAGTGCAAGTGGCTAAAAAAAAAAGCCACAAGCAAATAAACAAAGTAGCATCCAGAAACAAACAACAACTGAGAGAGGCTAGGAAGCAGCAAAGCTGTCAACAAAAAGTCTCAGAGACCAGCTCTCTGGGACGTGAAGAAAGGGGTAGGGGCTTTGTGCAGAAAAGCAGACCAACATGGGCTGACATGGTGATTTGCTCTTTCAGGAATTTCTTACACAATATAGGCAAACCACTCAGGCCCCTACACCTCCTCTCCCCTAATAAAAATCAGAATTACAGCACTGTCCTAACTCCAGAGGCTGTAGGAAGGACTGAAAATTGCCAGGTACTCAGTCATCAGCACAATGTGGGGGGCAGTGAACCTCCTCTGACAGCAAAGATAGAATATATTTAAAACTTTGCTTAAGCGAGTGTTCACCAACCCCCCTACTCCTCCCCTACACAGCGAGGTACAGCTGCACAGCACTGCTGTTCTGGTAAATCAGGCTTTCTTCTGCGCCAGACAGCCAAGGTTGACTTGCAGCTATGCATGCCACATCCTTTCAGCTTCTGCACCCGTGTTTGTGAACTTGTGGCACATGAAGCCATCACCCGAGGCACGTGAGGTACCTAATGCACACCTACCTGCCCCCCCACAATCCTTGCTCAGGGACACAGTGAGTAAATTAAGCTTAAAGCCAAGAGTACCTGAGGGTTTCAATAGTACAGCTGCCATCCCTGCCCTCAAAAAACAGCTTCAAAGGTTATGAGAGTGGAGGGCTACAGAGAAGATTCAGCACAAAACCAAGTGATGGGATTTAGAAGTGCGAGGAAAAAAGTTCCAAATGGGGCAGAAAAGAGCGCAACAACAGAGAAAATGAGGAGCTGCATCACTAGAATAGCCAGAAGGGTAAAGAAACCCAGACACCCAGATTTTCAAGATACCACGTCCAAAATGCCTTACCCTACCCATTACAGCTGCTGATTCCAAGCACTGCAGGCAACCTGCTACCGGACTGTAGATGTCTGAAAGGCCCTTGGGAAGCAGCCTCAGACTCAAGGGAGGATAATGGGAAGAGAGGAAAATGAACAGAAAAAGAAACTGGACAGAGATCAAACCCTCCCCCATGGAACTGAGCAATAGATTCTTTGAGTGCCCTTAACAACATGGGCCTCCCGGGAGAGCTGAAGGCTCCTAGCGCCGCTGGGAGGGTGCTTGGCATTTCCCCAGGATCAGACCAAAAATAACGGGCTTTTCTACATGCCTGAGAGTCTAAATAAAAACAAAACACAAATGACAATCTAATATTGTAACATAATTTCAGATTCCGTTATAAATCTTAACTTCATTAAACTGATTGTATTATGGGGGGAAAAAAAAAATCATTTAGCATCCCTGCTGTTTATTTTATTTCCCGCTGACACAATGATTTAAATTGATTAAAAAGTCTTCTCAATTATTTTTCAAAATGTAAAAATATCAAACCAGTCTAATCCTAGCTAACTACAATGAGCCTTTCAAATAACTGGGTCTATTTAGAACTGCATATGTAGGGTCCATAAGAGCAGTTTCTAGTGACATCGAATGCATGTTAACATACCCACAGAACTGTACTCCCAGCACAGACTACTTCACTTCTCTAGAGAGTTTTTAGAACTCAGCTTCTATCCCAGAAACGCCTTCAGAAGGAACGAACATTAAATAAGTGATACTCTATGTTACGATAAATCTCTGCAAATTTTTCATCCCAGTCCAAAAACCAGACGAAACTTTTGTCAAGAGCAAATTAAAAAAAAGCAAAATTAAATTCTAATTTAATACAGGTTGGATAATTGATTTGCCTGTTTTTTGGCTTTTAGCTATGTGTTAAACGGGATTTTTTTCAAAAAAGTTTTCCCTTTATTTTGAGTTTATTATGAACTCCAGGTCACAATGACTGTGATTCTCCACATATTTTTGCAGGTGGGTAATTTTCAGTACCTAAATGTCCCTGACTAAAGCAAGACTGCATATTTTTAAATATATTCAGGTTTTAACTCACAGCATGCAACACTAGGTCTTTAAAATACCCATGCAAAACACTACACATACATATAGATAACGTCCCAAGGATTGCAGAGGGGAACCCCCTGCAGCAATCTGCATGCTGTCAGTTGCACAACTGACACGAAGGAAGAGAGAACTTGAGCCAAAACATCCTCCTTTAAAAATGCATCATGTAAATCAGAAGTAACGAAGCAATGTTTTCCCTCTTATCTGCACATCCCTGTTTGGGGTAGAAAAAAATTATTTTGCTGGGACTGGGAGACCATTGTAGTTCTACAAGATTTGCTCCAAAATTGGCATCCAGAGCTGGGCTGCCTGTTCCTCAGAACTTTCTGGGTGTTTGTGCCATGACAGCAGAGCCTGTTGGGAAGAAATAGCTGTCATGTCTGGGCTGCAAATGCTGAAGGGTAATACTTGGATTTAAACTATGAATTAAAGACCATCCAGGCTCTGTAAATACCCTGTGCCACATAATCATGGATTATTTGGTTCAATAAACACCAGTAACAATGCACGTGTCAATTTCTAAAAGTGTGTAAATAAAGGAGAAAAAAAAAAAAAGAAAACAACTGTGCTTTGCCAACTGTGCTTGAGACACGTTTTTACAGGAGGCTTTTAAATCACAAGATCTGCACGAGATCTAAATGCATAATTTCTCTACACTAATTAAACACTTTGAGACAAAAGCAATCTAAGAAAATCTCTTGTCCACACACGGAACGTAGGTTTTGCCCCTCATCAAGGACTTGATATTTAATTCAAAGTCCATTCAAACTCCAGGAGACAGAACTTACCGAATTGTCCCTTTGATTTTAACAGGAAAGGATGATACAGAGCCTTCCTTAAACAAGGCTGATGCTATACTCAGCGTCATACAAAACACACTGCAGCGAATTTGGAGGCACCCTGAACTTCACAGTTGTCACTTCCCGGCACTGCAGCCATCTGGAAGGCCTGCCATCTCCTACAGCAAGTGCAAGCTGCTACGACTTGTGCTAAAAGAAACTTCCATTTCCAACTGTGTGTATAAGGTCTGAGCTCCCCAAAAGACCTGCTCTGGTCTCTGCCTGGAGCAGACCTGACGCTGGTCATTCCCTGAAGCCGAAACAAGCATGGGAGGCAACACGCTGGGCAACACTCTCACTCTAACGATTCAATTTGGCCTCAGTACTTCTTGTATAATGAAGGTTTTAAGTAAGACTAGAGAGTATCTTTTCTGCTTGTCTGTTGCCCTTCCCCCCCACATCAATATATTCAGCCTGTCACGCTAAACGGCCCAGCAGGCTGGTCTCAGCACAGAAAGATGCCCATGAGAGCTGTGCCTGTGGGCTCTGTGCTGGCAGGGCACACTGAGCACCCAGGCCCCAGGGACAGTGAGTGCTCTGCATCCCTCTCTAGCCTACAGGCTGCTGGATTCGGTGCTAAGGAGCTCCTGAGGCGGATGTGCTTCCAGCCCTCCTCTGGAGAAGGGCAGGTTGCCATGACAAAGGCCTTTGAGAGAAAGAGGTGTGGGATGGAAAAATAGTATGTGAGAAACCTGGAGGGGAAAAATACAGATCTCAATTCAGCATTTGCCATCATTTCCCAACACAAAGTCACTGGGATTTGGGACTTTGGTTCATGGGAAACAGTAAAGGGCTACAACTGCCCTGAAATGGGGAGAGGCTAGATGAAGGAGGGAAGCAAATGTAAACATGCAGCATACAAAGAGCTCAGGATATACTGATCCTGATGAAGAAAACTTCCCAACAGCAAGGTGTCCTAACATCACCTCAAACAATCTTTATTATCAAATGCTGCCAAAGCAGAATCACTTCAAGCAAAGGTACCTTTCCCCTAGGCCTTTACAGGTCCTTCCCAATGGCCTTAAGAAAGTTTTAATCACCTGAGCCACCTGCCACCATTTTATGGATTGCACAGGCCTTGCTGCAGTAAAGGAAAGCTTGCAATTGCCTTTTCAAAATTATACTTTATCTAGAAAGATAAAGTTTCTCTATCCCAGAAGGTCTCAACAAGGTCTGAACAATTCTACAGAAGGGAGCAAAGGAAAACAAAAAGAACAGGAACAAGAGGGGAGAGGCAGATCCTACCACAGCACCAAGTGATAGGCTTAATCCTGTTGTCTCCTCTAAATTCAAGAAACCAAGAAATGTGGCATTGCATAATAAGAGAAATGTCAAAAATGTGGAGTTTTACAATTACCAAGCAATCAGAAAGCTGGGAAATCCCACTGCCCTCAAAGGCAGACTGAAAGACAGCTTCGTTTTCCTGAACTGAATTTTTAACACATTGTACAGAGCATCCAGTCATCTCCCTCTCTCCCGTTTGTTGCAGGGGATCCATTTCAAAACATCATTTCCTTGCTTCAAATCATGCCTGTCATTACAATCCCAAAGCACCCAGGCTGCACGCATGCTATCCCTTAAAAGCAGTGACTTCTGGGTTGGAAAGACATCAGCTGTATATAATGGGAATAGCTATTGCCTACGTCCTCCCTAAACCCTATGAACAGATCTCCCTATTCCCCTTCCCTCTGCAGCATCTGAGCCTTGGCACAGAGTCAGCTGGCAGTGCCACTTCAGATACAGCTCCCCTGTGTCCCCTCTGCTCTCAGCGCTATGGATCCAGAATGGATGCTGTACTTTTGTGTCCCAGCTCTGAATCCCCCTGTGCTCAGACTCTTCCCGTTTTCCCCACAGGGTAAGTTTCTCTCCTCTGCCTCCAGCTTTCTTCTCCAGCTTCACCCTCCTGGCCAGCCCTGCACCCCATGCTTTCCTGTCCGCATCATACCTGTTGGCAATACTTGCATTGCTGCCACTGCCGCTGTGTTTCCTTGCCCGGCTCAGCCTCCGCGTGGGCTTTGGGTCTTGTAGTCCAGGACTTGGAACTGAGGGGAAGGTCGAGGCATAGCCATGTTCGCACTCTGCATAAGAATCAACAGGCAGAGCATAAAAAAAAAAAAAGAAAAGGGTCATTAAAAAAAAAAGGAAAAGAAAAGAAAAAAAAAAGAAGTCAGCAGGCAGGCCTCACCACTAACCCATGAGCCTAGCTGGGGAGGCCCTTAACCATAACAGCTCAGGGAAATGACTGATGATGTATTCAGAGGGAAGTGGACTGGGAGGTGGAGAAAAGAGAGGAAGGGGAGTGTAAAGGCTCTGCCAACCTTGGAGGAAGGACACCACCACTCAAACACCTGAAAACATCAAAAGAAAACATGACAGCCCAGAGAGCGCCTCGTCTCTCTCCTCCTGTCCAAGCTATCTGAACCGGACAAACCAGGCGTATTTCACTGTGCCATCGAGGCCGCTGCAAAGCCAGAGCCACCCACCACCATCCTGCCTGCCCGGTGGGAAACTTTCACACCAATCCCCACTTTTCCTTCCAGAAATCGCCTTCACCTCAACCTCCCCACCTCTGCAAAAGCCCTCCACCTCAGCCACCACCTCCAGGAGGACCTGTCAGCCCCG
Source organism: Aquila chrysaetos chrysaetos (assembly GCF_900496995.4). Lineage (NCBI taxonomy): Eukaryota > Metazoa > Chordata > Aves > Accipitriformes > Accipitridae > Aquila > Aquila chrysaetos. The sequence goes on from NC_044014.1 coordinate 12,132,427, forward strand.
TCCCTCATCGAACCCCCCCACGGTTGGGGATTTACCACCGGCCCACCAGCAAACACTCGCTCTGATCCCCTTCTCCAGGGTCACTCTCACCCCTCCGCGGGGATCTCTGACCCCAACCCCGCTCCCTCCCCGCCCAAACCCCCCTCCCGGAGGGCGGCTATCCCAGCACCCCTCCTCCCCCCATTACCTCTCTCCCTTCGCTCCAGATACTCGGCCGCCTCCAGCAGCCGCTGGATGTTGATCATCTGGACCTGCTCCATGGCCCCCAGGCCGGCAGCCGGGGGACTCCGCGGCCCCGGGCCCCCCTCCGCCCCCACGCTCCCAGCTCCCCCGCTGGAAACGGGGGCGGCTGCGGGGGGGAGGAGCGAGGGATCGCCGTCTCTCCCCAGTCCCCGGGCCTCCTCACACCGACGGCCCTCTCGTCCCGGGGGGGCGGCTCTCCTGGGAGGGCGAGGGGTGGGCGCGCAGAGGCGGCGAGGGAACACGCGAGGAAATGCCGGAGGAAGGACGGGGGCCGGGGTCCTCCCCGCCGAGGGAGGCGGCGAGGCGACAGCTATTCCTGACCCAGACCCGTCCCAGCGCTGCCCCCACCTGCGAACCCCGCTCCGGCCCGGCCCGCCGCCCGCCCCGCCGCTCCCGGCCGGGATTTACCCCCACTTCGGGCCCTGCCAGCATCCAACCCCCTCGGCCCCCGCCTGGCCGGGCTGGCTCCCGGGCTGGCTGGCTGGCTGGCTGGCTCCCGGGCTCCCTCGCCCGCTCGCCCGCCCCCCGCCCGGAGCGGCCCCTCAGCCCCGCGGCGGGACCGGCCCCTCAGGCCGCCCCGCCCCGCCCCGCCCCGCCTCGCGCACCCGCCGCCCCCGCCGCCTCGCACCACTTTGTTTACCTCTGCCCAGGGCTCACGGGAGGGGGAGGGGCGCCGCCCGCCGCCGCGGGGCCGCCTGGGAAGTGTAGTTCCCCGGCTGCCGCCGAGCACTGTGGGACGGTGGCTGACCGGGGTCGTCACCGGGCCCCACACAGACCTCGCTCGCTCCTGCCTTCCTTCCTTCTTTCTTCCTTCCTTCCTTCCCCGGCCGGGGCTGGGAGCGCCCTCCGGGCCCAAACCCGCTCCCCGGGGCAACGGCCGTGCGCCCTCGCGCCTGAGGCGATGGCTGCGCGCCCAGCCAGGCTGCGAGGTGAGGGCGGCCAGGCCCTCGGGGAGATGGCCGTGCGCCAGCCCAGGCCCCGAGGCGAGGGTGGTCTGCCCCGTCCTTCCGTCCTCGCCGCCAGCTCGCAGCCCCTGGTGCGTCAGCGGCGCAGACCCCCGCAGTCCCGAGGCCCAGCTGTAAATGGTGGGGCGATTGGCGGGCATGGCTTCCCTCCACCGGACCGCCGCCGGCTGGGGCAGACACCCGTGGGCGACAGGTGCTGCCACACCACAGCGGCCTGCAGGCCAGAGCTCCACGCCTCGCCAGCACCCTGGGGGCGAGACGGACATCGCCTGGGAGGCAGGAGGGACCCGCAGCCGCTTCATCCCTCTCCTTGCAAACACCAGGGCTTTCCGCAGGTAGAAGTGCCAGGACCGGGGCAAGAATAAAGCAAAGAAAGGCTACAAAAGAAAAAGCTGCAGCCACAGGGTGGGAGCTTTCCACATCTCACCTGTGGAGATGTAACTAAAAGCAAGGTGCCAGGCTCTGGGAAGTCATACCTGGCGTGACCGATACGGTGCTTCTGATGGGAGGCAGAGGTGCAAGTCCCATTTTTTAATGGGAACACAGTCCTTTGAGACCATAGACAACAGATGTCACAGACAGCAATCTCACTGTGGGGACCATTCTGTATATTTAAAGCGGCACGTAAACAAGTAACAACAGTGACCATCTCAACATTTTAATAAATACTGTCACACCTACACCTTGCAGTCTGATCTCCACTCTTCTCAGCATCTTGGTAATGTATTTACGTCCTGATTTTCATACAGGCAGAAACTCTCATGATCACTTCTGTGGCTGAATTTTGCCAACTACTTCAACATTTGCTGGAATGGAGCTTAAAAAATGGTTAGCGTTTAACTGTATGATACTAAAATATTTCATCTACACTCATAAAGGGAACAATCGGAGAACATTCAAAATCAGACTCAGAACATCCAGAGTAAAAATCTGAATCTCAAACTGATACTGACTTAGAAACCGTCCAAGGATTGTTTTGTAGTTCTAATTGGGATTATGTTTCATGGCTCTGAACTTTTAGGCTATGACTGCAAGCATTCCTCCATCAGAATGGGAGCTGGAAAAGTACCTTTAAAAAACACAGAAAAGCTGAGACTCTCAACTAATGGCTTGTGTCTGGTAGTAAGAGCTTTAAGCAGAGCACAAAATGTCAGGAGACTGAGGATGAAGTTGCAAGAGTTGGCAGCACTCAACTTGAGAAGGCCTGAAAAAAGGTGGATTCAGGGTAGCTAACTTTTCTTTAAACACATTTCGCTGATTCACCATTTCTGAGGTTTCCTCAGAAAACTGCAGGCTTGCAGCTGATGGAGGTAAAAATAATACCACTATTCAGTTCTTACACAGCCCTTTTCAACTCCGAATCTCAAAGGGTTGATTTGTTTTGTTTCTCTTAAGATGGGACAGTTGAAGAATAAAGGAAGCTGGGACACCTTCAGAGACATACCTCCCTCATTCTGCACTGCGGAAAAGCAAGCCCCAGCCCTCACTCAGGCAGGACAGCCTCTGTTCACGTACCTACACCGAGCCAGACCACAGCACTTGTAAAAATTGGCTTTTGTGTGGGGCAGAACTCAGGGAAGGAAGTATTTTCTCTCTCCCCACCTCTTTTTGCTACACTGGAAACTGCCAATAGAGCAGATTGTTAAAAGCACATGGAAAGTTTCAAATTTGAGCAGTCTCAGGGAGTACTTTTATGATCTTGGATTACTCACAAAGGGAAAAGGACACAGGTGCACACACCACTCTGCAACAGCGGGGTTAATGCAAGAGCATTTCTGGGCTGTAACTGTGCTTCATCTAACCTGCTTCCAAAACCAGGCAGCCATTTGCCTCCCAGGATTAGCAATACTAAACATTAAAAAAACCCCAACACTGCCCCCGCCCCCCCCCAAAAAACCATGATGAAGCCCCAAAATCACTGCAAGATAGGTTCTTGTCAGCATCCACCACTCGTTTTTCTGATGGCACATTTGGAGATAACGTGGTGCCACTTTAGGGATTAAATAGGGAAAGCCATGGCTGGAAAATGAAGGGGTAGTTTAGGAACATATCAAAGTGTCAGCCTCCTGAAGCTAGTTCAATATACAAAACAAGAGAGTATGAAGGAGGGGGACACTGGTACACACAGTGAATTAAATCAGCACTGGAATGAAGTAAGAGCAGGATCAGTTCTGTGTGAAATGATGTAGGATCAGCTCTTCCATTTACACATCAGCTCAGCTTCCAAGTCTTTGTTTCTGAAGTAAACAATGTACAATTAGAAAAAAAATTCTGTGTGAAACAAAGACAAATTTGAGAATAAACTGTGGGACATCTTCCCAAAGAAGGAGCCCTGAAGAGGCAGGCAAGCCAACCACGGAGCCACAGCAGATCTGCAAAATCTTTCAGTCGCCATCCCAAGTGCTCGTGTGGGCAGGTCAGCCTGCAAAATGCCAGAGTTGTATATGAGAGAAACAAAAGTGGGTGGAAAGTGAATGGCACGAAGGGGCCCGATGCTATTCAACTGCTGACCAGAAACCCCCCAAAGTCACATTTTAAATGTGGTTGAGCAATCCACAGGCAACGCTGGGGAGGGGCTAAGGGAAGAGTATTTTAGGGGAGAATGAGATCATTTAATTTAGTGGCTCCGAATGATCTCTAAGTACAGTTTTCTGATTATAAGTGCTTGCTGCTTGGCATCCCTTCTGGCAGCTGTGATTCACTTTCATTGTGTGTTCTGCTGCTTCGCCCTTTAGAAAGGGGCTTTTTACATTTTATTAAATGGCACTTCGGCAGCCCTCCATTTCCAGCCTTAATAATGGATTTGTTAATCTCCCTGATAGCCTTTCCCTCCTCCTTAGCAACAATTTAAATATCCAAGAAGAAATCTGCAGTGCAGAAATCAATTAATATTTACATCTGAAACGCTGCTGTACTATTTTAATCAACTAGAACAGATGTGGTCTGTTTTATACCAACATCACCATCACTTGCATTAAACTAGCATCTTCCATCAGGGAAATCTTCTAAGAGCTTTCCAGAAAGTAATGTTTCAAGCTTCTCAAACCTGCAATGACTTTAGCTCTTTTCTTTCCACTCTGCAGGAAGGGAAACTGAGGTGTAAGCAGCATAATCGCTTGCCTGAAGACACACCCTTAGCCAGAGGTGGAACAGGAACACAGCTCACGAATCAAGATGCCCAACCCTCTGCTTTGAACACAAAGCTTAGAAATAACACAATGCTTTGCAATGTCGAAGTTATTTTCAATAAGGGCAATGCCTTTGGTTAAACTGCCTAGTTTCCCATCCCTTCTTCAGCTTTTTCTAAAATCCTCCTATTCCCAACTCTTTGCAACCTCTGGGGGGAACATAAACATGGCAACAGTTGCAAGAGCTTCCTTTGCCCACCTTCACACAAACCCTGCAAATTCTTAATATTGCTTTCAAAGCCTTGAAACCTAACACCCCTGCAACCAAGGCACAAACAGAGATCCCCAGTAGGAATCATTCTCTGCTGCTCCTAAATTAGTGAAAAGATTCATTGATTCCCCAAATTTCTGAGGACAGCAGATCCATAAAACTCTTCAGTTTTTCTAGCCAGGGGAACAATGGCTCTGGCATACCTGAATATCCCACCTACCAGCACACACTGTAACAACCAGGTCTCTGTTCTTGTACTCATGACTGTAGCAGCTCAGCATCGGAGAACTTGCAGCGGCGGGCTGGAGAACATCCCAAGTCCCACCTACTCAACACCCTTCCAATGCTTGCAATACCGTCAGTAAGGGACCTACACCGCCTATAGGACGTGGCCTCATTTCTTATCCATGAGCCTCATTCTTTCTCAAGGCATCAGATAATCCCTTTCAGCACTCCCACTGGTGCCTGGAACCCATCCACTGGTGAGGACAGACGTTTCTCAGAGCCAAACCACCTGGATATCCAAGAGTCTGAATAGGAATAAAGCACATGCTGTATACCTCACTCTGGTTCGAAGAGCAAGCTCTGCCAATCAATAAGGCAAAAGCCACAGGTGCACCGGCTCTTGGGGCTACTTGCTCCTTTCCTCTGGGAGATGTTTTGCTCTGTTTTCAGACCTGCGCTGTGCCTCAGTTTATTCTGAGTCAGTGACTTATTCTGTGACTTTGGTCAAGTCACTTGACTGATCCAGCTGCAAAATTAAGTAAGAGGACCTCCCATGAGAAAAAAATATATCATATACAGGATGGGGTCCCTCAGCTAAATAAGAAGAAGGTAGGGTTCTCCAGGCAATGGCAGAAGGTACTTCTCCACCAGCTCTCAGGATGCTCTGCTGACAAAGGATGTGATCGGTTCTCAGCAGCACTTCTGGCACAGTCCCACAGTTTTACCTCCGCCCTATCATTTCTCCTGCTGTGGCTTCCTTCTGAATTTTACGCTGAGGCCCAAACAGCATGAGTCAAAATAACCCAACCTGGAAGTGGCTAACACATGAATCACTGTGGCCAGGTCACGAACCAGGAGGAATGAAAGGGGTTTATTTTGAGCTGGATGAAAAATATATAAATAAAGGAGCCCTGTACTGCTCCATATATCACATCACCGTAAGATTCAAGACCATCTATACTGACCTTGAGCCACATGTTCAGCCCTCATTGATCCAATGGCACCTCTGCACACAGACTGAAGGCAGTCTCGGCTCCTTCTGCCCTCCGCTAATCATAGTTTTCTGATACTTCTTTACTTTGGCGTGTCAGAGAAAGACCCCAAACAGCACATAAACAACGGAAGGCGACACATGACAAAGATACTGTTGACTCACCCTCAAGGCTCAGTTTTCCTCTCCTTCAGAGAGGATTATTCAGAAGCAAAGGACAAATCTAAGGTCACCCATTTGTTATTCCTGGTCAGAAGGTCAATAACCATAGCCAGCACTTGAAGAAGATCTAGCTATCTTCCGTGAGGGGCCAAAGTCCGCTGTCCCATGCGTGCACACCTCTACTAGACTTGTGAGTAAGGACACCACTCTTACAGTGGCTTGCTCGCCTTCATGCTTTTAAAAGAGGATATGGCAACATAGGTCTGTATCTGTAGTGAGATCAGTATATATTACATACCATGTCTATTACAGGTAAGTCATCATATCCGAAGAATTCATCACGTGTTTATGCAACTCCTACTGACAAAAGCGTGAGTCCACACACACAAAGGGGATGCTTGGCACGTACTAAAACTTCAGCTGAGTTTACTCCAGGTCCCTCTAAAGACATTTTCCAAACTCCAGCATTTCAGCTGCTACAGATTTCCAGCCATGCTTATTCATGAAGTGGCATTTGCAGAGGTTACAGATACACCAACAGAGCTGCCCTCAGCACAACTTCCATTTCTGAAAACAGCCACTGTAATTTTTTTCATGTGATGTTTCTATTCCTTAGATACCAAGCTTAAATTTGTAGAAACAGGTCATTTGGAAACCTTTCATGTCAGTTAGCAAGGTGTGTTGGGATTGGGTTTTGTGGTCTCACCGTAAGAGCTGCAGCAAGCAGGCAGGCAGCACTGTTATTCATTTCCAGAGGCTCAACTGGAAAAATAATTCAGTTATATTTCAGTAGCTAAAATAATCCAGTTTACCCAAGCAGTCTGATAACAGAACTCTAGGCTCCCTCGTCACCTTACCGTAATACAGATAATTTTTATTCCAATTTTTTTTTAAGGCAAGTGAATACTACAAGGGTGGTTTCACTGCTGGTGCTGAAAGGGCAACCGTGAAGCATAGTCTCCACCTGCCATAGCCCTGACGGTACCTCCTACTCTGCTCCGTGGCTCTCAGCCCTGCGGTTCTGTTTCCATACCATCCAGCCAACCCATAGCCCCTCTGCTATTATTCATGACCACGATGATGGGATGTGGGATTTATAAATGCAAAAAAATCATCTCCTTATTTCTCCCTGGCCACCAAGCAGGTAGGAAACTCCTGCCTTAACTGGAAGTCCTGCCCTAGACATGGAAGGCTCCGCCACCCACCTCACACCACTGACCTGCAGGCAGAGGTGGGAAACCAGTGTGTTTTGGGGGGCAGAAAAGGGCCTCGTAGCTGCTCCTCTACCACCAGAAGGTGTGACATGCACACTCTGGGATATCCAAGGGTTTGGATCCGCAAGAGACAGGGTTGCCTCTGCGTCTCAGGGGGCCCTTCTATCAAATAGCATCCACTCCTCCTTGGGACAGTGTTTTAGAAAGGTGAACAACCGGGTACAGCCACCAAAGGCTTGGAAGAACAAATGTGGGCACTGAGCGCGGTTTATCAGAAACTGCGTAGAACTACTAGGAGAACCACCTGACCTCACCCAGCCATAACAGCCCTTCCTTAAATTCCTGCCTTTGGCTCCCGAAGCCCTTCACCTTCCACACAGCTGCGATGCTGATCCCAGCCAGCATCCCGGTGCTTCACCCAGCCCTGTCCCCTGTCCTGGCCAGGAGACAGACATCTACCTGTTACCTCTGCTTTTTTTAAGACTGTGTTTCCTTGGGGCAGGGCACTGTCATTCCCCTACGTGTACAGCACCTAGCCCAACAGGGCTGTGACTCAGCCACCTTCCTGATGGGAGTAACACCAAAATAGCTTGTTACAGCCCTGTGTAACACTGCGGTCAAATGACCTGGGCATCCTGCAGGAAGCAGGCGAGCACTGAGTCTGCTGCAACCGAGTTCGGCCTCAGTCTCCATCACCAAACTTTTTTGAGCTGGTCTCCTCTGTTATTGCTAATTGCCAGGTCAGAGACTGTAACGAGGAGTGACCAGCCATTACCGACGTCTCTGCCAGGCCACCAGCACGGGGTGCACTGAGCAATCACTCCTGCGCTGGCAGATGAAAGGGCATAGTGTCTATCCTCTTGGTGCAATAACCTGAGCTCTGCATGCAAATCTCTTCCCAGTAAGACTATGTATATATGTTAGGATATAATCCTCCTGCTTCTGCAGCTATTCCTTAGTTCAAATAGGGCCCGTAACGCTCAGAGATTGTTTTCCAATCCCAGCAGCATTTTTCTTTGTTTGGGAGCAACACGTAACAGCTGCCTGGTTTACGACGGTCACGTTCTGAACAGCACGTTCGATAGTTGAGCCTTCGGTTAAATGGGACTTTTCAACCTAAAATGTCCTGATAGCAAATTAAAATATTGAAAGGTTTTGCAGAATTGCCTAATGAAAGTGGGGATTTTCAGTACTATGACCATGACGATTGTTAGTGAAAGCTTCAGTGAAAACAAGTGCTCAGGAATGGAGCTGTTTGGATGGAAATACCTCTTTTCAAAATTTAGCAATAAAAAATCCTGTATCCTGCTGTCCTGCTCATTTTCCAGTTCCAAACAAGGAACCGCATAAAATGATGCATTTTTAAATGGAGCGTTTAAAAGATCAGATACTATCCATCTCAACGGCAAGAAAAATTCTACACCCCCCCCCCCCCGAAAAAAAGCACAGTTTTGACCGTTCCCCTGGAAGACAAGAGCACTCTTAAAGAAAAAAACAAAACCAAACCAGCGGTCTCACACTTGATTTCCAAAGCAGCGATGCTGCTGCTTTCACACGCAAACCCGATTTCTGCTGGTAACTCCTGTCATTTTCCTGCTCGCGGCCACCGGCCGCGGTGCAGCTTAGCTCCTCAGACGCAGGGCTTTGCAGATTCATTACGAAACAACGATTAGCACGTGAGAAAAAAAACCCACCTCAATATTAATTCAGCTTTGGAAAACAGCAAATATCAGCCTGGATTTGTTCCGGGCAAGCAGAGAACAAGGGCTTTCAGCCCATCACCACCACAGCTTTAGTGGCAGAGCAGCTTCTCCGCAGCGGGATCCCTTTCCCTGGAAGTCTGCGTGCACGCAGCTGTTCCCGCAGGACAAGGGCACCCTATATTGTCACCTGCGTGGGACCTATAGCTGCCATGGGGGGGTGAGCGGCAAGGGGAGGGTGACGGCGTGATGGAGACTCGGGGCGAGGGACTCGCTGACCCCTTTGTAAAGTTAAACGAAAAAGAAAACGCAGCACACGCTCCACGAAGAGGAAGAAAAAAGGGGAAAACAGAAAACTGGGGAGGAAGAAAAAACGAGGAAAAAAAAAGAAATAAAAAAAAAGAAACAGAAAATAAAATCGATGAAAATAAAGACTAAAAGAAAGAGTAACGGAGAAAGCCCAGGAAAACAAGGGCAAAGCGCCGGTGGGGGAGCGGAGCACGGGGCTCCCGGCGGCCTCTGCATGTGACACCCCCCGGGGGAACAGCGGCCCCCGGAGCCCCCGGGCTCGCCTCCCCCCCCCGCCGGGCCCCGCGCCCCCCCCGCCGCTCCGCTCCGCGCCCGCTCCGCGCCCCGCTCGGCAACGCGTGACGTCACACGGGGGACCCCGGCGCCGCGCATTGGCGGAGCGGGACGCGCGGCTCCGCCCCTCGGGAGGCCGCCGCCAATGAGCGCGGCGAGCTGCCTCCATGTGCGAACCATGTGGCTGCGGGGGCGGGGCGTCGGCGGGCGCAGCGCCGCGGGGCCGCGGGTGTCCGCTCCGCGCGTGGGGCTCCGCGGGCGCGCACCGCCGCGGGGGGCACCGCGGCCCCTTTGTTCCCAAGGCGGCCGTTCCCTACGGTGCCGCCGTCCCTCGCGGGCCGCGGCCCGCTCGGGAGGCCGCTCCGCAGGGGAAAGGCGCAGGCTACGCGTACCCTCCGCGCCCGCGGAGCAGGGGGCCGGCGGGCGCGACCGGCCGCCGCCCCGCACCGGGCGCTCGCCCTGCCCTGCCCTGCCCTGCGCTCCCCTCCCCGCCGGCTACCTGGCGAGCGCTGCCGCTTGCCTACGTGACTCTGCCCATGCCCCGGCGGGGGGAGCGGGGACGTGTCACCGCCTCCTCCCCCGCCGCTTCGGCTCCGCCACCGGCTCCGGCTCTGCGCGGGGCCCGCCGCCCCCCCCAGACCCCTCTCCGCGCCCCCCCTCCCCGAGAAGCGGAGACGCCCCCCGCCGTCCCGCTCCGCTCTCCATCCCAAACTTTTCCCCCCGGGGCCGGCCTCCCCGGTCGCGGCCGGTTGTGTGTGGGGGGGTGTCCCACGCGTGCCTCCGCCGCGGGGCGTGCAGGCCAGCCCCGGCGCCCTTTGTCACTGCGCCCCCGGCCCCTGCAGCCAGCCAAAAGTTTGGGTTATCGTTTTTCTCCCCCACCGCCGGTCACGCACACGCGCGGCCACGAGCCCACACTCACTTTTATTCTCCTTCTCGATCCGCTCCAGGTAGCTGGCGGCCTCCAGCAGCACCTGCACGTTGTAGAGGAAGGTGTCCATGCCCGCCGCGGGGCCCGTGTTGCAGATGTCCCCGAGGGGGCACCGGGCCCCTCCGGCCTCCCCCGCGCCCCGCGGCTCCCTCCGCGGCCGGCCGCGCTTCCCCATGCCCCGCCGCGCCGCCGCCGCCGCCGCCGCCTCCCCGTGCGGCGCTGCGCGCGCGCCTGTCCGTCTGTCCGTCTTCTGCCGGCGAGCCCGGCGGCCGCCGCGGTCCTAGCGCTGCCGCCGCCGCCGCCGCCCGCCCCGGCGCTCTGTCGCCCCACGGGCCGCCGCCGCCGCCGTCCCGCCCCCCCCCCCCCCCCCGCGGCTCGTCGGGGCGGCCCGGCCGCGCCTGCGGAGTGCGAGCGCTGGCGGCTGCCCGGCTCTCGGGGCGGGACCGGCGGGTCGCCCCCCCCCCGGCAGCCCCGGGATGTCCTGCACAACCCCCCCCGGCAGCGGCAACGACCCCCTGGAACCGGGAGGGGGGGGTGGTGGGGGTGGCACCGCGCCCCCGGGGACGGTGGCACGGCGCTGGCGGGGACAGCGTGGCGGTGGGAGCCCCGCCGCACCCAGGACACGGAGGCACGGCCAGGCCCGCGGTGCCCCTTGTCACCCTGTGTCACCTCCCGTCCCTGCCCGGGGACCCCGGGTGACAGGCGGGCTGGGGGTCTCTGCTATGCCCAGCCCTGGGGGTGCAGCCCCTGGGTCCGGCAGACCCCCGGCACGAAGTACCGGCGGTTTAATATCAAATTACTCCTGCTTTTTTGAGCGATGCCCCCCAGAAAGCCCTCTCTGGGTTCAGGCTCCAAAAGCAGTTAATAAATTAATTCTCTCCGAAGCGAATCGCAGCTGGAGAGCAGGCAGGGGACGCACCAGCCTCCCCCCAACCCGGGGTCAGGGCCCGGCACGCCGTGGCTGGGGCATATCCTTATTTTCCCCTTGTTTTGCATCCAGGCAGGTGGAGAACGAGCACCTGCGCCCCGGGGAGAGAGCGCAGGACGTGACCCGGACTGAGGAGGAGGAGGAGGAGGAGGAGGAAGGCGAGTCTTCGCACTTCCACAAACCGTCCGCGGTCTCGGGCCTGTGAGTTTGGAGGGGACAGCAGGAGGGGACCCCGCTGGCACCGGGCCGGCAGCAGATGCCCTCCGACACCCTCCTGGCTCCGCTTCCACCCGCGGCGGCAACGCCCGAGCCGTGGTGCTACACCGGCAGCGCGAAACCCCGCTCCTGCCCGGCCGGTCGGGTCGGTCTGGATCCGCGAGGAGCCCTGCGGGAGCGGCCAGGGCGAAGCATCGCCCCAGAGATGTGCTGGGGTGCGGGGACCTGCTAATGCCCGGCTGCCGTGGGGCTCCGCGGGCCTCGCGGGGGCCAGCACTGGCTGGAGGTAAGGAGAGAAGAGAGGTCGCGGTGGTGTTTAAAAGATGACCTATTAGTAAGTGTTAATTGGTACCTGGAGCCTGCAGTGTCACAGGCACCTGAATCATCCGAGAGGGGACGATGCCCCAGACGGCAGCGCGTGCAATGAAGTTCCTCCGGCTCCCAATTGCTGGGAGCCAGCAGGCTATTTTTGGGAAGCATGGCTGCAGGATTTTGTCGGTCACGCGCCCTTCCCAGGGCACGTGCCGGAGTTGGGCTGGCTCTCCAGGCGGCTCAGCCCAGCCTTTCCCGTGGCCGCATGGTACCTCTGCGCTGGCAGCAGCACGTGGCCGACTCGTTCTTCCCAGGCTGCTGCTGCGTCAAAGATGCCATGACTTGTCCCGTCACCGCGTTTGGCAGAGTGACGCTACTACCACCCAAAACGGGCTGATGGATGGCACGGGATGGACCGGCAGTGCCCGGAGGTGGGAAGTCCTGGGAAAATTAGGAAGCGGTGGGGCATGATGGATGAGCTGGGTTTAGCCGTGGCCTGGAGAAGAGTGGGGAAGGCAGAGGTGAGAGCTCGGTGTGCCGGGAGCGGAGCAGCACAGCGGGCGTCCCGCCATCTGCAAGAGCAGGATTTCAGCTGGAAGAGCATGGGTTGACCAGAGCAGGGGTGGGGGTGGGAGCCCAGCTGAGCCATAAAGTACATCCAGCCAAGCAAAGGACTCAAAATGTACTTGGCTTTTACAAACTCCACTAACTAGCTGAGATAAGACACGATTCCCACTTTACAAGTGTGCACCGGCAAACACTTCCATTAAAACATCAGGCAGAAAGTCTCTGGCTCTCTAGTTGCGCAGAGACTGAGCTGGCAATGTGACTCTGCTCTAACCAGCCCTGGCTGCATCCACTGGAAACCTGGGCACAAGCGGCTGCCCAGCTTGGCATAGTGCTGAGGGCATCTTTCTGCCTGCTCACCAACGGGGAGAAGGCTTTCTGTGACCTAAGCTTAAAGTCTGAGAAGTCGTTACTGAAAACAGATCAAAGGCAGCAGAGGCAGCCAGCATCAGATTGCTTAAAAATCACGAGTTAAAAATCTCTGCCCCTCTCCCAGAAGAAGATGAGGATGCGTACGGTCATCTGGAGTTCATACTGTAGATCCCGTGCCTAATGGCAGCATCCTGTTACCTACTGCATTTCTTGATCCTCCTCATGCACCTGTGCAAACCTTCTGGGATTTTTTGAATGCTTTGTATGAATTGGTGCTGATTCAGCCGTTGGTAGCAGGTAGTCCTTTTCCCAGTGTGACATCCCCAGGGTTTGAAGCCAGAATGATCATAATTTTGATTCCCTTCCCTTCTAGCTTAATTCTGAGATTTTTTTTCTTTAAAGTTACTTCCACAGAGTAAAGTGATCTGAATTATAAGTCTCCTCAAACAGCTTGCCCTGGAAGGGTTCAAGCAGCTCCGCCGTGGCTGGCCAGGCTGCGGGATGTCCCCGACGCCCCCGAGAACCGTGGTGGGTCTGGCCCAGCATTAAGCCCCAGCTACCAGCTCCAGAGCTCCTGTCTGAGGGGGACCATGCCCTGGACTCTTTGATGCTCTGTTTCTCCTAACATTTTTTCTCTGGGCATCCATCCTTGTCCGCCAGTGGCAGTACGCTGAGTTGGCCTGGCTGTCCTCGTGCTTTGCTGTGGTGGCCCCAAATCACAGCTCCCATCTGAATCCCGGCAGCCCGTGCACAGCTGGGTCCTTGGTGGAGAAGTGTTGGAGGCTGCGCCTGGACACCTCCCATGGGGACGGTCCTTGTCCCCATGAGGTTTGTACTCGGAGACAGCCCAGGGCAAAGCACAGCTCAGGCTCTTGCCCGTCAGTGATGCCAGGAGGTGCAAGAACACTTCCCTGTCCTGTCTGCTCCTGGGACAGCAGAGGGTTATGGCGTTTGTTAGGGAATGGCGTAGGGAGATCCCAGCATTTCCAAGGGAATGGTCCAAGGGCAGGATTTCCAATGGAACTGGCTCAGGAGAAATGGGGTTTCCAGGGGATATGGGCTGGGGAGTACATTGCAAAAAAAGGGGCGGGCAGGGGAAAGCACACAGACGGATCAGAGAGGCAACGCAGAAGGAGCGATAAGGGAGGAGGTTTTGCAGTATCGCCAGCTCTGCACGTCCAGCAGCTGCGGTCCAGCACCCTCATCCATGGCAGCCTTCTAAATACAGCCAGTTAAGGGCGTGCTCTCTTTATTTGCCTTCTCCTTTACTTTGTTTAACCTTTGAGCTCACCCTGAAGTCTTATTGTCAATTTTTTCTCTGCAAGGCGATGGTGGAGCTGCTTCTCGGACAAAAGTGGAGGGACCGAGTACAGCCCCGTGGGCCCACGGGAATGGGAGATGGGGTGAGCCAGGGCGAGCCACTGGCACAGCCCCACTGCCCACGCCATTGGCACGGCTGCCGCTGCCCGGGCATGTTGCCAAAGCATCGCTCACCACGTGGGAGATCCCTGGACCTTTTACCAGCAGCCTGTGGCCGCATGCTGCCCTCAGTACGGCATGGCACGGCAAGGGGAGCGTGGCCCAGGGGTGCGGAGGTCAGGTGCCTGTGCTGCTGCTGCCAAATTCACACTTGTGGAAGTGGGAAAAAGAGCCACCCCATCATTCGGGCATTGGGCCAGGTAAGAGGTAAGATTGCCGGAGTGCTTTTGTTTTGGAGTGCTTTTATTTTGCAGTGCTCCGTAACACAGCAAAGTGTGGGTTTATGTGCAAAGCTGCCCGGCGGTGTGAGTTGCCATGAGAAACCATCGGGTTAAAGTGTGAGCATCCCACTCCGTTCTGCAGTGGGCATCTCGTGCGTGCGTGTCGTGCCCTCGTTGGGCCGAACAGTGAAAAACACAGCCACTGCTCTGAGCGGGAATGGTGAGTCCCCTTCGGTGGGTGTATTTTGATATTGTTCTGGTGGTATCGCGCACTCACAGCCGCGATTTCCCCACCTCGCAGGTGTTACCTGTTCAGTTTGTTCCAGTGGCAGCACCAGGTTAAATCACCCCCTGGACAGACCTGGCAGGGTTTGGAGAGGGTTTGAAAGGGTAGGGGCCAGGACAACCCTGGGTTTCAGTCTGCAAAGGCTCCTAGAGACACCTGCTCTCTCTCCTTTCCAGCTAATCCCATTGTAATCCTTTTATAAAATTTCACCTGCCTTTAAAAGTCTGCTGCTGCCCTTTTGGAAGGACGAACCTGTTTTCCAAGCGATAATTGCACTGCCCATCTGCCAAGGGCAGGCATATCTCACTGCACAAGAATGATACCAATATATTAAAAAATTGTTTGGAGGACTATCACATGTCTTCTTTTTTTTTTTTTTTTTTTTTGTATGGACACAGTTGTTGTTGTGGTGATGGGCTAGAGCTCGTCTGGAACAGCTGTACCCTGGAAGGAGAGCAGATCTCTGATGGATCCTGGGTGAATCCTAAAGGCTCGACTTCACTGTTGGACCCGGCAAGATGAGCTCAGGCCCGAGCCAAGAAGCTGCTGCTGCTGCTGCTGCTGCTGCTGCTACCAGGATGGTTATTCCAGCAGCGCTAGTGGGCACTGTTAGCCCTCGCAGCCCCTTTGGGTTCCCATGTGGGATGCCCAGCAGTACCCCAGCACTGCTGCGTGTGGGTCGGGATCTTCCCGCACCACCACCTTCACAAGGACACGCTGTGGGTTGCAGCAGGGAAGCAGGAAGCCTCCATCCCTGCTAAGAAGCATGGCTACAAGGAAGAGCATTTTGTTTTTCAGCGTTTCTTTTCCCACTCTGATACCAGCCTTTTCACTTCCAAATATCCAGGCGCTCATTTTTTCATTTGCAACCTGGTTTGCAAAAAAATCAGCCCCTGGACTTGGCATTCAGCAGTGTGTCAGGCCGTAGGGGTTTGCTTTGCAGATGAGTTCCATCCCGGGAGATGTGTTACTACCAGCACTATTTGTGGTCAGCCAAGTGGCCCCAGCCCAACAGCGAGCGCAGGTGGTGCCCGGCTCCTCACCCAGGTGCGATTTAATCGGGGTACAGAAATCTGCCAGCACAGAGAGATGCACAGAGGTCAGTGAAATCTTGTATTTCATCTTTTTGGTTTCCCATCTTTGTTGGTGACGATTCATGATCCTGCTAAGGCCACCGCGGAAAGTTTTCTCCATCATCAGAGGTTCAAAGCGTGGTCTCTGTAGGGTAGCCAAAACCAGCCTCGGGGTCTGGCTGCCAACCGGTTTGGGCTTTAGGAGGTCAGGGAAGAAGCGGTGACCAGCATTGGGCTTCCCCGCCAGCCTCTGTCCCCTGTGCGCCCACAGCACGTCCATAAAACAGCTCCCGAGCCCCCGGGTGCGGGTGCAGCAGTCCATCAAAGCACCAGCGTTTCTCCAGATGTTGGGGACCCAGCCAGCTCTCGGACACCTCCCAGAGCTCCCTCTTTCCTGATGACACTCATTCTGTTGGTGAGTTATTTATGGGGAAGAATCCAGCGTTACTGATCAAACATTTCCCTTCTTCAAAGAAAAAAGGGAAAAGGCTCATGGCAAGAAAAAAAAACTTGAGGAGAGGTTTAAAGAAGATGTATTTCTTCATGTTCCAATCAGAATATTTTTTTCACTTTTTCAAAGCACGGAGAAACCTCATGGGCCATCAAACACCTATCCTCATTTTGAAGAGGAAGAGCAGAAGAGGAGTGTTCCTATTTTCATTTCCCCTATGATATTAATCTGATTTGTTTCAAACTTTTAGATGAAAGTTTCCAGTTCAACCCACGGATTTTGCAAGGAGTCAGCCGGGAAGTTTTGTGGGCAACGTTTTAATGGCCTGCGAGTATCTCTGCTCCTGAGCATCCTTCACTAGTCAGTAATTAATAAACCAAACTCTCCCCAGCACTGGCTACAGGCTCTCCCGCCAGGCCCTTGGCTGCCAGCCACTATTGCCGCCTGTTGTCCCTGGTCCCCAGATGTGACACGGGACCAGGATTTGCAGCAGGGCCACACGTCCCTCTGTGAGGAAGGTAGACGTTTGCAGCCAAGGGTTGCGTCTCTCCTTAGAGATGCTGTCAGAGCCTGATTCTCCCTTGGCCGGACCTGGAGTGGGGGGATGCATCCAGCCCTCTGTTATGAAGCCATCGTTACGCTGACCTTTCACTTCACCAGTTGCTCCCTAGATTTAAACAAGAGATCAGAATGACTTGGAGGTGCCCCAGGAGGATGGCACTTGTCAGTGTTTCGGGTGCCTGCTCCAGCAGCCCTTACGCGTGGGGTTGCTCCTTAGGCTCGTGAGCGGTCCTGATGGCTCTTTGCTGGGGCTCGGGGAAGTGCCGTGGTTTCGCTGGGGGAGGTTCATGCTGCCCGGCGCTGCGGCGGGCACAGCAGGCAGCAGGGAGGGCGCATCGCCTTTGCGATCTGTCACTTGATGCTCTCTTTTTTTTGTGTGCTAGAAATCACTAAGCTAGAAATGGTGTTGAAGTTCCCTCTTGCCTGCCCCTGTCTTGCCCAGCCATACTGTTTATCTCAGATCCATTTATGCTGCTATTATTTACAGTTTCATCCTTCTAGTACCTCTAAAGCTTCTCCTCCATTTCCTTTGAAATCTCTCCTTGCAAGCTACCTGTGTGGTGACTCCCGATCTCCTCCGACATTCATTAAGCAAACCTGAGCTATGATCTCTCCTCTTACAATAAGCATTTTTTTATTCCTCCCCCCTGCCTCCTAATTGCCCTCCCTGCTCTCCATCTTTGCAATTGTAAGTTTTCCGTCTCGGAGGCTGTGAGCTGGCACAAGCTCTTCTTGGCTCTTACTGGTTCTTTTTGCTGTTCGTGTCTGGCCTTTCACAGTAGTTGCTACGCAGTAGTAATATAAAAATAATAAAGAATTTTTTCTTGCCCACCCTTAAGGGAAAGCACACATATGGTCTAAAATTGTGTTGCGCCAGCAGAAAAAAGCACATCTCTTGGTGGGTGGATTCACTGCTGAATATTCCCGGCAGGTCTGGGTGGCTCCATAAGGGGTGGATGGGATCTGCCGGGGTGGGTGAGAGGATGGACGTGGCAAAAGGCCCGAGACCGTGTCCCTGGTGAAATGGGCCAAGTGGAGGATCTAGTTCTCTGGCTGCTGAACTGAAAACTTTACACCACTCCTAGGAATAGACTGATTGATCCTCGAGTCTAGGCTGGTGGATAAAGAGAAGGTCATTTGACATTGCTCCAGGCAGGAAGAACTTCTAATATTTGCAGTGTGCAATTTTGCAGGCACTGTTTTTTTGGTTTTTATGTTAAACTCGATGTCCGTGACATCCAACGCATCGCTGAGATTTGTGCTTTCTGGGCCGGGGCTGTGGGACCGTTAGGACAAGCCCTGCAGGATGCACTAGGGGAAGAGCATGGAAACAGGGACCCACACCTCCCAATGGATGGTAGTTGGAGCCTCTTCTTGCTTTTGAATACCTTGTGTACCTCCCCCCAGCTGGCCTTTTAACTGATTTCATAGCAAATAACCTCCCAATCCCCCTGTGTTTTGATGCATTAGCTCAGGATGGGCTTCCCAAGGCCCTGACAGCTATGAAACCACACATCCCTGGGACCATGCACAAATTTTAGCTGCTCAGGTGCCTCATTCTTCCCTTTCATCCCCCTGGGTCTCATGTCTCAGCAAGCTGGCTGCAGAAAATAAAGCCTAGAGGAAGAGAAAGGCAGTGGCTTTACGAGGAGAAACGTCCTGGGAGGTTTCCAGCTGTTCTCCCACAAGATGACGGAGCGCACGGAAACAACGCCCAAGGGTTCAGAGGGACAGGGGCTCGGTTTCACCCTCCCCCGGGCCATCCCTTCAGCAATACCTTATTTCTGCTTTGCCAAAGCTTTCAGAGCTTGGACTCATTGCACAGTCTGTACAAAGAGGAGATCCCGGCATATGCACAGAAAGTTAGTTCCCTTGGATTTCATGGCTAAATTGGGGTTTGCAATAGCTGGGGCTGGCGTTAAGGTGGGGAAATCCATCAGGGCACAGCCGATACTTGACTCCAGTAATGGTAGCAACAAAGTAATAGTGAAAAATTACCCGCTGCCCTTCAAAGGGGCTCCCCGGTTATTCTGAATAAAAGGATGGATAAAGGTTTAATTTTAAAAATTAATTAAATTTTAGAAAAAAAATGTGCTAAAGGGGTCACGCCCAGACCTGGTGTTACTGCTCGCCTGCAGCCAGGAGAAGGGGGCAGCGCCCAGGGAAAGACTGCAGGAGCCTGATGGGCACAGGCTGCTGGGGTGGCTTTGGGGGGCCGGGGGAACACAAGGATGCTGCGCTTGGCCCTACTGCCGTGCCACGGTAGGCAGAGGAAAGCAGCCCCTGGCTGCGATGCCAACAACGACGGAGACCAGCTGGGGAAGGGAGCACGTGGCTCGGAGGTGACAGCGCTTCCCGGGAGGAGCTCCGCTTCGGGAGGAACCTTGGGAGCAGCTGGTGCCACCAGCCACCGGCTTTGCCGGGCTGGTGTGGGAGCCACGCATCGAGAGACAACTCGTGAGTCTCGCGGTGTAATTAAGGTTGCCTAATGATTTCCTTCATTTCTCACCAGCATCTCCCTCCAACACCTCCGTGGCCTGTGGCGCGGCTCGCTGTGCCTCTGCGTGCCACTGGCAGGCAGGTGTTGACCCCAGGAGCTGGTGCGGGAGGGTTTCCTGGCACATCCCAAGAACAGAAAAAGCACAGGAGCATTTGGATGCAGTTTTGCTCATAGAATCACAGAATGGTTTGGGTTGGAAGGGACCTTAAAGATCATCTAGTTCCAACCCCCCTGCCATGGGCAGGGACACCTTCCACTAGACCAGGTTGCTCAAAGCCCCATCCAACCTGGCCTTGAACACTTCTACAAATGGGGCATCCGCAACCTCTCTGGGCAAACTGTTCCAGTGCCTCACCACCCTCATCTTTACTTGCTTGACATCCTAATATTCAAATACAAATAGACAGGCCCCGCTGCTCCTCAGAGCACCTGGTGTCGTAAGGGGAGGGCAAAACCAGAGGGGATCTGCCGGGTCATTTTTGTCCAACTATTCTGAGCAGCCGCGTCATATAATCCCCTTCACAAATTTCCCAGCCTCCCAGCAGCCCCCACCAGTTAATACCCATTTGTTCATGTGCCAACGTTATCTGCGGTTTAAAAGCTATTCTCTCTCCCCAGTATTTCCCTACGGCTTCCTCCTTGTCTTCCTCTGCCCCCTCTCACTGTAACTGAGGAGAAGGACTGTGCATCCTCCCGGGCTGATCCTGCCCGGCATCCTTTGCCTTCGCCCCAGCCGTGGCTGATGGTTGTACCAGTGCCACAGGCGAGTCACGGCATCTCGGCTCCAGGTTTGCTGCCCACAGCCACGCTGCATGGATGGCTTCCGATTTCTTTCCAGTCGACTGAGATCCCTGCGTCTTATGCCAACCGTGTCGCAGCAAAACCCGCTGCTGCCGGTCCCAACTCCCCTTTCGTGTGGGTCCAGGCTCCGCTGAGCGGGGGGGTGACATCCCCGGCCCCTCTGCTCCCCTTGGCCACCGCAGCACCCACTTTGCAGCTCATTCACTAATCCTCACCTGCTCCGGTTCCACTAACAACATCTCATATGGTGCTGTCAGATACGTGTCTGAAGAAGAGATTTGATCTGTTGCATTGCCTGGCCTAGAAAAATCTCTGGTTGTAAAGGACAAAATCAGCGTGACCTGTTCATTGCACTTTGGCTGTTGTTTCCTCCAAGACCCCAGATGCCATATGATCCCCCAAAGAGCAAACTGCTTGCAGAGTAAAACCAAATAAAATGCCCCCAATCCAATGTGCAGGGCAGGAGAGAGTGACTGTGAGTCCCTGGCAGGGCTGGCCAGGCAGCACACGCCTTGCTTAAATCAGCATCTGATGGTGGGCAACATCTTCAGCAGAAACATGTTTGCTCCATGTTACTGACTTGCTGCCCTGTGTTGGGTATTTCCCTTCCCGAGCCACCCTTTGTTCATTGCTCGCAAAACACCCTACAAACCTGCGGGTGTTGACTCTCAGAAAGCCGGTGACAGAGAGGAGTACAAATTATCTGCGCTGTATTTCAGAGTGCTGAACTCAGTGGCAGATGACTTGGTCCACATCAGCCAGTTTAAATCCTTGGCTGCCATGAGACTCCAATGCCAATTTTCTCATCACCTGCTCCAGCTGCTGGACTGCTTCAACATGAACATCACTTTGACGATGCTTAAAGATGCTATTTGCAAGGGTACCCCTCTAAATCTACCCAGAAATGCTTTCAACACCTGTGGGAAGCCAATTCCAGAGATCCTGGTTCAAACCTACCCTTGTTTATTTATATAACACTGAGAAAACACTCCATCCCGCAGAGAGACGGACCCCATCCCTCAGAGTGCTCACGGCCTCTGGGAAATGGAGAAAGAATGATTTATTGGGGTGCCCGGGATTAGCGACAGGATTCGTTGTCTTCAAAACAGTTGAGGTGATCCAGTGTTGGAGGTTGCGGGACGGAGACGTGAACGTGCTGCGGGTCACGGCGGGTGAAGCAGGATGGGGACAGCAAATCCCGCCTGGGGACGGTGCGGGAGGCTGGCGGGGTGGGACGGCACTGGCACAAGATGCCATAGAAAACCAGGGTTGATGTGATGGGCAACGGAGCTGAAGCACTAAATCGTACGGGGGCATACAGGACGTGGCCGCCCGGCACCACTGCCAGCGGGAACAGCCCGCAGGGCTGCAATGGCTGGAAAGCAGCCGGAGAAAGGCAGAGACGGAGACTGCAGGGCGAAAGCAAAGCGTCCCGTGGCTGCTGGTGAGCCAACCCAGCACCACGCAGGATGGGCATCGCCGGCCATTTGGGCTGAAGCCAAACCGGTGAAAACTCACTGGATCCAGGCATCATCCCTGCCCGCTGCCTGCCAAACCCTGCCCTGCGTGGGTTTCACCCAGCCGGGCAGCCAGACACGGCGGAGGTTAGAGGACAGACATAAATAAAAAGGTTAATATTTTCCACCCGTCTCTCCCAGCTGCCATGCAGATTGCAGCTGTTTCTCCCCAGTCATGTTGGCTGCAATACTTGTTGGGTTGGTATTTAATTGCCTCTCCCTAACGACGCATTAGGCAGGGTGTAATTTGCCGGCACTGGTCAAACAATACAGATAAACCCGGTTTGCACACAAAGGCAGCAGAGCGGGGAAACTTCGCCGTCTGATTCTGCTCCCCTTTGGAACCGGTGGCTCCAGACATGGGCGGGATGCGAAGCGACGGACATCTCGGTCTTCAGGAGGAGGAAGGAAAATGTCAAATAACAGGAGACTCCCGCCTGTGCTGCAGCGAGCTGGGGTGAAGCTGTAAGTGCCCCCAAGGTCACCAGGGCTGGGCTGCCGTGTGCCAGCTCAGGGGCTGGCCACGTGTTGTTACAGCTCAGCACATCCCTTTTCTTGGACTTCCTTTTCTTCTTCCTCAATTTCAGGTGTAAAGATATTTTAAGATTTCTCTCTTTGCTATTTTTTAACCTTAGTGGTGTGAACACCTATATGGGAGATGGCAACTTCGGTCTTGCTTGGGAATCACCCAGCTGGAGATTAAAAACCCAACAAGTCTTTAACTCAGGAGGGCTGCCATAACACCAATATGGGCCCTTGGTGTTTCTTAGGACCTTGGCTTCAGCAGAAGTAGGTAAAAAAGGAACAAAAAAGGGAAAGCGTCATCCCACAGCCACAACTGCTCACCCCGGCTCTGTAGCGCCGTGATGCTCCGAGCATCGCTGCTCTCCCCGGCTCCCCTCGCACCCCAGGGTTTGGCCAGGGGAGAGAGATTTCACCCAGATGCTATAGATAAATGAGAAGGAGGGAGTTAAAAATTAGCCTGCCCTTGCAATGTGAGCGCTGAAAAAGCAAAACACGCCCTTCCTTGTACTGGCCCAGGACACAGACCTGTGTTTATGACCATGTCTAATACAGCCATGTATTATAAAGAAGGATAGAAATGGGCAATCCCCAATATTGATACAGAGAGAAGGGCAATTGCACAGATCATGGGTGGATTTTAGTGTTCCTTAAATATTTACACAAACTACACTCTTAGTCAGAATTGCTTTTAAAGGACTGCAAATTTCCAGCATGCAGTGAGCTTTAAAATGCTTGGAAATGAAGTATCACCATTAAAATTAATTGGGGAATCACTTGGTTTTGGACATCCCAAGTATTTTTAGGACGGTGGGTGTGCGATCCTGCCTGCGCAGCAGTGACTCCCGTGGGTCACCCGCTTCGTGCGTGGGTCTGCAGGAACCCGAGTGCTCTGCCCTACCCTGCAGAGGGGAGACTCGTTTGGGATGGCACCAGGCTCCCGCATCCCATCCCCGGACCGCTCAGCATCCTCCTCCCGTCACTAACACACCACAGGCGGGCGACGAAACTGGCTGCTTCGTCACCAAGTTGCACATTAACACCCACACCTACGACGTGGGGTAATTTATGGGAAACTGTCAGATAACCCTGTCCCGGCGCCCGGCATCCTGGCACCTGGTACCTGGCACCCGGGGTGCGCCCGGGCGCAGGGTCCGCCACAGACGCCTCTTCGGACACAAGTTGGGAGGAGGCAAACAAACAACAACAACAAAAAAGGGGCTGTTTGTTTGAAGGTCTCTGGAACAGGAGGAGGAAATCAAGTGTGCGTCAAAATGGAAAAGCACAAAGCCAGCAGGGAAACGGGGTTTATTTATAACCTTCTAGAGGACAGCCACAAACAATGGGGTGGGCGTTTTTTATCCCACCCAGAAATGGAGTCCGGGTCGGTCTGTCGCCGACACGGCGGGACGGGCTTGCGGGGAGCCCCGGCCGAGCGCTCAGCCCGTGGGATCCGGGGGGGTCTCCAGGATGCGGCTCCGCTGCCTGTCCAGAGCCGTACGCCTGGCAGGCAGGCATGGGATGCTTGCCGGCTTCCTCCAAAGCTCCACCGCACCAAAAGCTCTACGTTGGCAATGGTAAAGAGCTGCACAGCGCCCACAGTGCATGTTTCCTCCCTCGGAGCACCCACTGGTGGGCAGGTTTGGGGGTAGGTTCCCATTCCCGTGCAGCAGCCGCCCTGAGCATGTTTCAGAGCCGGCGATGCAACAGCAAACCTCGCTCCTGCTCGTCGGGTGTCCGGGAGCTGTCTGACCGTACCGCACGGTCCTCTTTTCTAATGATTTTTCTCTTGCATACAGGGAGCGTACAGGTGAGCCATGGCCGGTGGCGGGTTGTGACCCAGTGCTGTTTCCCAAGCGCGGGAGCGGAGGCCGGAGCGGGCAGAGGTTCGGCAGTGCCGCCGGAGCAGCTCCCATTCGCTACGGTCCCGGCCGAGGGGCCCTTCACCTCTCCGCCCGTCCTCCAAGATATTTTAAAACAAGGCCAGGAGACGCAGCCAGCCACCCCGGCTTGTGGCACGCTCTACTGTGCAAAGTTTAAGCTGTGGTGGATGGTAAATTAAAGAGGACCCCATCAAGCCCTAGTGAAGGAACATGATGATCATCTCAGCCCTGTCTTACCCTTTCTTCCCTAGTCAGAAGGAACATCAATATCGTCTTCAATCCAAACATTTTGGAAAAGCACCCTCCCCAACTATTTAAGCTGGGGTTGTCCCTCCCCGTCCCCTCGCCACCACTCAGCCCTCGGACAGGAGCCAAAGCAGCCGCCGGAGCTGAGCCCCCTGCCCCGGCCCGGGGACAGGGGCTGGCGGTGCCGCGTCTGGACCTGGCCAGGGGTTCAACTGCTCCGCTGCCTTGGCTGTAGGGACAAGAGGGGCACGGCTGGAACCCAGAAAATCAGTTAGCCAGGTGTTTAAGGCCATGTGGGGAAAGCCGAGTGCATGGGTAAGAGCCCTGCAGAATGAGGCCCCAGCAAAGAAAGTTTGTGACTGCAGCTCCCTGCTGCCCAAGGCAATTTTATACACGTATGAAAATTAAATCTGTGTAATGGAATTTCTTCTACAGACTATTCTCACTTTAAAAATGTTCTTTTTTTAAAACAACAACATTTGCACAAATATTATTTTCCCCAGCAGGGATGGCTGAGGAAGACAGCAGTCCTGGAAAAGATGAAATGAAAAAGGAAATGACAAAGCTGTTTTTCATGAGAACTTTAGAAGCTTCAGTGCATATATACAGGTATCTGCATACACATGTATACACCCACCCCCATAAACACACGCTCCCATTTTTCCTATCCATGTTAAATGCTCTCTCTGACAACTGGAGCTGGATGAATGAGTAGCACGCAGAATTAATGAGACCGTCAAGGTAACTGACAGAGACAGAAAAGACACACCGTGCCAATGGAAAAGCAACGGGATGAAAGGAGCCATCAGGAACTTGACGTTATCCCTGCTGCCCGGCAAGCACAGCACTGGGCATCGCCGTACCCCGGCTCTCCGACGAGGCAGCCAGCCGGCGGGGAGGAGTATCCTTCCCGGCTGCTGGAGCTGGAGCGCAGGAGTGGCCGTCCCAGCCCCTGGCTGCAGCCCTGGCAGCACTTTGGTTAACACGGGAGCTAAGAGGTGCTGTCATTCCTGTAGGACCGGGGGAGATACAATGTCTAATCCTAAAATCAATTTGTAATCACATCTATCAAATTAGAGGCAGCTGCCAAAAATGGCACGTACACGTGCTTTCATGTTCCTCGAAGAGCCCGGCTGGCTTCACGCAGGAAAAGCTACTTAATCCATATGCTGGGTACAGGCTGACATCGGGGAATGCTCCCTGCGTGCCAGACCTTCTTTCTCCTTACGGGAATATGCCCCTTTTAATCTGAATTTTCCAGATATTAAGCCATTTGTAGGCTACTGAAACTTGGGCATTAGGGCAGGCAGAGCTTCCTTTGTGATTCGTTTGGTGGGGAAAAGTTTGTTGCTGACATTAATCTGAAGAACTTGCCCTTTTAAAACCTGGCTAAAAATGGGTTAGTTCTGGCTGCCTCTGCCTGCCCGTGCCCCAGAGCAGCTCAGAAAGGAGGGCAGCGTGCCCGGCACTCCTCCCGCAGCGGCTAAGATTTGGCTTCAGAATCTGTAGCAGCCAAGAGACGACGGTGACGGGAGCTGGGCACCGCAGCTCCTGCCCTAACGCTTCTCCAGCTGCCCCACAGCAGCCCGGGGCTGCACCGCACACGCTGGCCGGTCAGCGCGATGCCCAGACGGCAGTTGTACGGTGTAGGAGGCTCAAGCATCCCTGACAGCTCTATTGCAGAACTCAGATGTCTGTTCAAAGTTATTTAATTACGGTAAGAACCACTTTTCCTCTCTCAAAAACTGCCAGAGCTGGGATCACCAGGCAGGGATAATTTGCAGCCTCTCCTTCAAGCACCAACTTGGGCACGGAGAGGCTCCCAGCAAGGAGCATCAGTTCCCTGCCCAGCCGAGCGGGAGGAGGGCTCGGAGCCGCCTCTCACAGCATCCCCTCATTCCATTAGGAACGAAAGTCAAAACGCTAAAGATGCTCAAGATGACAAGTTTGTGCATTTCGTGATCTTGCCGCTGCAAAGAGCCATCGAATTTATTGACTCACGGAGACAAAACGGTGGGAGCCTGTGTCCTCCGCAGGCTTGGCGCGCCTTTGCATCGCACGCGTATCGTGCATTTCTTTAACACCCTCTGCGTGGTGTCTAAGGCTCTGTCGAGGCAGGTGCTGCTTTGCGTGCGGTGCAGACGGCATTTATATGGGCACCGAGGGAGCGCGGCACCGTGTTTCCACTCACCCAGACGCCACTCTGGTTCTTTCTTGTAATATCGATTTCTCAAAGTAAATGGTTTTTTTCTGAGTGTCTAGTAAATCAGCAGTATTGACAGCCTTGTTTAGATCTAAACGAGAGCAGGGACTGTATTTTGGGGGCAGCAGCGCTCCTCTGCTCTGGGGAGGGCAGCACCCGGGGTGCACCAGGATTAAAGGCCAAATCCTGATCTCGCAGGGGGTTAATGCAACGTGCGTGGCTTGCCAAAATCCACCCTGAAAAGGAACTGGTGGTGCACGACGAGCCTCAGCGAGCCGTGCCACGCCGCTGTGGGGTTCGGGGCGGCTGGAGGTGCTGTCTGGGAGCCCGACCCGCTCCAGGGGAGCCTTTGACCTGCTCGCATGAACCCTCTGCAGGTCGAAGGCTCAGACGAGATTATTTTCACACAGATAAAGGTGCTGATCCCCTGTGTAAAACGCACTGATCTCTCCAGGCAAATTGGATGCCTCTGACTGCCCTGTGCAGCGTGCCACGGTGTGTGCCGTGGTGTTCACACCAGCACCCAGGTGGGTTAAATTGGAGGAAGAGGCTGAAAGGAAAAGCAAAGGCTTTCGCATGTGTCCATTGCTTTCAAGCCTAAAACGCCCAATGTAAGAAAATCATCAAGAATATTTCCCCTTGCCACCCCTCGTTCACGCAAAGCTCATTTTAAAGGAAGGGACAGAACGCTTATTTCTTGAAGTGTTCGTAAAAGGCTCAGCAGCCCCCAGCAAGCAGCTGGTGCCGCAGGCATCCTCGCCAGACCGGCAGGCACGAGGGGGCTGGTGGGACGGTCCAGGTAACGCTGACATGGTCCCTTCATCCTCACCCTGAGAAGGCGTTTGTGGCACCGCTAGGACCATAAAGCAACTGGAGAGGCAGAAATCAAGCCAAATGGAGTAAGTCAGCCCAAAACATCTGGTTATAAGAAAATCACTCCAATTCCCGAATATTCTCCCATTACCCAGACCATGGCAGAGCAAAGTCTGCCCAATGTCCCTCTTCCAGGTCATTTGTGAAGTTGGCCCCATTACATAAATCCAGGAAGGACCAGCTGCTCCAGCTGAAGGTGAATGATCACACGTAGGTGATGTGCCAGCCAGGAGACCAACGCTTAAATTGATGTGGTTACTTATTAGATGTAAACACCGTTGAATAAATCTAAATAAACTCTAATTATTTATACAGCAAATTCCTAATGCTGGTTGAATGTTGACTCTTACCGACTTTAAAATAAAACTGAAGCCAGGCAAGGTAAATGATTTAATGCTTCTGTAGATATAATTAGCATGTGTAATATGTATATACAAATATACATAATATATGTAATTATAGGTATTGGTGTTTGAGAGAGTTGTCTAGCCACATGGAAAGAGTAAGTACTGAAAACACTTTGCTCCTGCCCGCTAGAGAGGGATGTTTGAAGTCACTGGAATAAGAAATTGGTAGGTGATGTTTGGGGAAGAGAGTTACTGCCCCATGTTCCCCTTCTGCTGAGTGGATCTGACAGCCAACTTCTCTGTTTTGTCCATCCACTTAAAGAGGACTTGGGGCTGGAAGCGTCCGACATCCAAGGCCAAGCCACTGTGTATAAACCGCAGCTGCTGCAGTGTGTTCACACCATCTCCTGTAGGTCATTTTTGGCTCCCAGTGAAGACATAACTTGGGAAACGAGGAGGCTTTGCTCCACTGGAGCATCTCCGAGGCCCCCACGCAGCACCTGCCTGGGTACGCATCCGCACTTTATCGCTCCAGGTGATAAAGCAGAGTCCGAGCTGCGTTTATCCTCCCTGCTCTGCCGGGCTTCTGCTTGGCTCACACATCCCTCGGCACGGGTCGCTCGTACTGCAGACCCCAGAGACACCTTCAGCTAGGCAAGCTGTGCTGCGAAGGGCTTACCCGCCCCTACTGCCTTCCCTTCTCCATCCCAAACGCCTCGCAGGTGGCACACGAGAAGCGGCAAGGTAAACGTCCTCCACTCCATGACCCATCTGGGCTTCAGGCTACGGCGTGGGCAAGGCAAGAATTAGTCCTTGCGCCTCGTCTTGCTGACAGGGAGATAGATACCATGCGATTGCTTGTGCGGCTGATGCGTGCGCAACTGCACATATTCAATGCATTTATTTTTCAGTTTTCTCAAGGCGCTGGCTATAATTTCTTTTTAATCAAGTTTGATGTTTGGACTTTGGTGTCCAAGGGAGCGGGGTTTCATGCCCGAGGAGCCTGCAGGCAGACGGCACCTCAGCCCACGGAGGGGCACGGTGACGGCCTCCGACACGCAGGCAATGGCGCAGAGGCGAGGCAAGTCCACCCCACCGCCTCAGGTTAGAGATTTCTTTATAAAAAGTATTTTAAAAGCAAGCTACCTTCACAGGCAGGCACAGCTTGGGACTGATTTTATACAAGTTTAATGAAGTTTTGAAAGCTTGCAGAACCTCTGTTGTTCAGCTGTTGCAACAGAGGGAAAAGGAAGGAGGTGAAGTCCCACCAGCTGCTTTATCGCACCGCATGGCCGTCGGCGCTGGGACTCAAAGCGTCCCCACGCCTTAGTGCCGTTGCACCAAGCGCCAGCTTGTGAGACACGCTGGGGCAGGTCCCCACACTGCCATTAACGCTCGGGGACCCTTAACTCAAAGGCACGTTCATTGAGGGTCAATTAGCTGCTCTCAACACCTTGGATACAGAAAATCGGCCATCTGCAGCAACCTCCCCTTTCCCATCCCCGCAGGGGCACGGAGGAGAGGGAAAGGGCTCAGCTGCCGGGACGTTCACCGGGAAACTCGATCCCCGTGAGGTCCTCAGGCACAGACAGTCACCACGCTGCTGGGTCTTGGGGGCTGCTTTTCCCCTTGCAGCTCGGGGGTTATTTGGCTCTTGATGCATCAAGCTGTGGGCTCAACGAGCAACTTGCTCTTCTGCAGCTCTCCCTGGCATTGGCAAACGTGCTCAGCCCTTTGAGAAAAATCAGGCTGTTAATTCAAGCACCTCATTTTAGGGGATGTTTGAACTTCCCGTACCTTTGGGAGGAGAGGGATGAGTGCCGTGCCTGGCGAGGAGGTCAGAGAGCAGCCAGCAGCTGATGTGCTGAAGGTCAAAACCAGCACCAGCTGGCAGCCTCTGCTGGGGAGCAGAAGGCTCCTGCTCAGCGCCGTGCGCAGGACAATGCCGCTGCCCCAGAGCATTTCAGTTATTCCTTATAGACTTTAACTACTCACCGTCCAGATAACCCAGAGCACAAGTTTTGGTTTTGCAAATAACATTTGCAAATTAAAAATCTGCAAAAGCTACAGCAGCGTCCAGAGACATGCAGTTGTACCAAGCTACTTCTGCCAATGCAAAAGGAAAGGTGCCTGGAAATTATGACTCTGAAGTAAGCAAGACAGAAAGGTGCAGGATCCTTCGGCATCGGTGGATACTGGATATCTCCCCTGGAGAGATGGGGAGCCCTGGGAGGGGCCTTCAGCAGCCCCCCACTCCTCTGGCTGGGGCAGGCGAGGGGCCAGGCAGCTTTGGCACAGCTGGGATGAACCTCTGAAGTCAGTCGCTCCCCGCATCCCGCCTGGGATTGACACAAAACACTCCCTCCAAAAGCAGGAAGACAAGGACACAAAGCCAGGAGGGGACGTCACCTTCCCCACGTGGCGATGGCAGCCATGCACCAGTTACAGCAAATATTTCCAGGCAAGGCGCTCATCCCCCACGCAGGCAGCTGAAGCTGACACGTCCGCTTTCCCCAGTTCCAAAACCCTCCAAAACAAAAGCCCCCCCAGGAGTTTGGCAAAAGATCGCTCAGTGCAGACCACGGCCATTTCCATGGCGAAATTTAAATGCAAGAGTAGATTGGAGCTCCTAAAACATGAAACCAAAGAGCGAGCTTTACCGCCCGGTGAAGCCCGAGCTCAGCCCAGCTCTCGGCTCTGCGGTGCAAACACCCGGCTCCGGCGGGCTGGCGGAGGATGTTCAGGATCCAGCCCTGAGCGCCAGCCGTTGACTGCTACGCCGGCATTTGAATCACAAAACCCCTCGCAGAAACTCCGGCAGCATCTTAATGATGAAAAAATGAAGTGGAGTCAGCCCGAAGAGACACTTGCGGCGTAACCACCGCGCTGCCGGCCCTGTGCAACTGCGGTGGGAAGCTTTTGTGCACATGCCAGCAGCCAATTCAGCCCATAATTGATTTTTTTCCCCCCTTTTGCATTGTTGATACGCAGCTGTTCTCACACAGCTATAAAGGACAAGGCATTTTTCGCTTAACTTCTTCAGTTGGAGAAGACAGGAGGGAAAAAAAATTAAAAAAAAAAATAATCAAACAGCAGAGAGCAGCCCCGCAGCATCGGCGTTGGGAGGGCCCTGCAGCCAGGCGGGTACTCCGCTGGCCGGGGCAGCAGGATTTGGCCCATTTCCATTGCTCTGAACCGTGGGGATGCCATCTGAGCTGACACGTGTCTCCTGGAGTCCGGGCAGCCCGGCACAGCTGCAGGGGTGGGCAGCAGGGTGGGCAGCGAACCTCAGCCCTACGTTTGCTGGCTGCCAAACTTTATTCCCTCTCGCTTCACTTAATATAACTAACCTTAAAATAAAACAATAGCCGGGAGCTGCTGGCAGCAAAGCGACATGAATGGCGGGGTGCGGCGTTGCCTTCGGACAGAGCTTAGCGGTGGCTGCCGAGGCCCCTTCGGGCACACGCGGGGCTCGGCCGCCCTCCGGGGTGGCCAAAGAGGTGGGATGCCAAGAGGGGCACGGCCTCCGCTCACCCGGGCTGGACCCCCGGAGCAATGCTCCCCTGCGCTGGCCAGAGCTTCGGCAGGAGAGGGGGGAGGACAGCCGCACACGGGGGCGAACGGCACCTTTACCTCCACGGCGCCTGCGCTTGCTGATGGGGGCGAGCGGGTGGCACGTCTGGGCCACGCGTCTTCGCAGGCTGTGGCAGTGACCCCGTGCTCTTACCCTGTGGTCAGACCCCGCGTGGAATGCAGCCTGGGACTCTGCCAGGATAACACCGTGGGTTTTCCCTGTTTGGCCCACGGCACTAGGTCTGTGGCACGGCACAGCTTGATTTAAAGGCTGAGGACCTGCGTGATATGGATGCACTAATGTCACACCTAAGCATAAGATCCTAGAGGGGAAAACACCTGCATCTGTCTCACATGAGCTTGAGCCCTTGGTTTTCTCTGCCCGAGTTTGGTCTAGTACAAATGTTGACCAGGGACAGGAAGGAGAAACTAGAAAAGTCAGGCAAGACAGACCGGGAAGTTCTGCTAAACACATGCTCCAGATGCTTCCAGCCATCATTCTTCCTTTACGTGCTTCATTTACAGGCAGACCCCAAGTAACACACTGACAAGGCCTTCCACTTTTTTTTAGAAGTCAAACGTGCCTTTTTTTGCTCTTGGAGGCAACTCAGGGCATCTGTCCCTTTGACCTCTCCCCCCCCCCACCCCCCCGCCAATTTTCCATGCACAACAGTTAACAGCACAAACAGGTAAGTCTCTCCCTTCCCAAGTTTGACTAATACAGAAAAACAACTGTAACAAATCAGAACGAAGGTCCAGCTCGCCCAATATCCCATTTCCCACAAGGGCAAAGACACTTGCAGAAAAGTGTAAGAAGAGGGCGAGTATGCAGCGATGCTTCACGAGACCTTGCCCTCAGCCTCTAACAACGTGCAGTTCAGAGACCAAGACCGAGACCAAGGTGCCAAAGTGTGCCTTTGGCAGAATGTATCTGCTGAAGAGCAAGGAGACACAAACAGGCCAGCAGCGGCAAAGCACGCTATTCCCTTTTAAAGAGTTATGAAAATTTAGTACAAACTTCCAAACTGGCATGGTTGAACTTCCAAAGCAGCAGGTTTTTCTAATACTTTTAAATATCTTCCTTCACTGTAGACCTTCCTAGAGACACAGCTGCCATGACTTCTGGTTCTCCATTCACATACCCACAGCTCAGCCGAGGGGGAAATCAGCAAGGTTCTGCCCTGACCCCAAGACATCTGAAGCTCTGCTGCTTCTCAGCCCTGTCCCCCCTGCACACCTTCCATCAGGGACTCCTGTCACTTCTGCCCCAACCATCCAGAAATGCTGAGAGCCCTCTGGCCTTTGGGTAAGCTTGCTAGAGAGAAAATATTGAACATAAGGATATTCTTCTGCTCAGTGGAGTGAGTTTACAAGTGCAAAAAAAACCCCCAAAACCCCAACCAAAAAGCCCCCTAACTAGTTGCAAAAGCGTAAGAGGACCGAGGGGGGCCAGAGGAGTCTTGCCTTCCAGACAAAGCCTGCTCCATTGCTGGATTTTGAAATGAATCAATGAAGAAAATGAGTCCGACAGCCAGATGTCTGCTTTCATCTTGCTGAGCTGGAACTGGAATAAAGCCCACAAAATCTCCACCAAAATACTTTCTTTGAAAGCTCTTTGTTAATGGCTTTCTGACTGCAGGGAGCAAAGGCAGCAAATGTGAAAGTCTGATGCCATCTAAAGGCCACTTGAATTTTCACCTTTCAAAGGCTGCATTTGACTTTGGGACTCAACCACAGTTGCAGAGCGTGAGCTCTTGTTTGCCCTCCAGTTCTCATCATCAGGCTTTGTTTTGTTTGCTTACAAGTTGATCAAACTAGACTGAAACTTTCCATGCTGTGTGCTGGTCCAAGTGAAACCTGCTTGGGCATGTTCGCACGTACTGCCCGCACACATAAAATGTAAAGCTAATGTTATCAAACACTTCCACAGAACAAGGCTGTGGAAAAATACATATTTCTCCGCATTACATTCCGGCAATCTTTTCTGTTAGAAACCTCAATTGCTGCTGGCTTTGCAACAGAGATTAGAAATGGTGGCAAAGGTCTGAGCAACCTTTATGTTAGGGATGGGCTTTCTACTACTCCTTGAAGAGTCTGTGCAAGTTTGGCCAATCTGCAACTCGTTAAAATCGGGAGTTTATACAGGCTCTGTGACAGCTAAAATGTCAGAAGCGCCCATCTCCCCCGAACACCCTCCGCCGGGCTGCTCGTGCCATTTGAGCCATGCCATGCACATGGCAATGCCCACAGCCAGGCTGACTGCGCTCCGGCTGCCTGCACACACAACGCCAGGCAGTTTCTAATTAGTGCTTTTCAATGAGTCTCCACCTCATTTAACATACAGGATCACCAACGGCCTCTGAAAGAGCAAACACCAATCCATGCAACAAACCCGTGGGCAAGGGGATGGATTTCCCTGCCAGTTTGCAGGATGGGAGAGGAGGAACATCAGTGCTCATGTTGGAAGTTTCCATTGGACCCGCATGCCCAGTTTGGGACACAGTGGCCCTTTCTCCCTGTCCTTGGCTACTTAGCAGTACATTGTGTTTGAGAAGTTTCCACAGGCTGAAACAGTGAAAACTCAACAGTTTTGCAAACTGGACTTCCAGAAAACAGAAAATCCTC
Organism: Aquila chrysaetos chrysaetos; assembly: GCF_900496995.4. Classification (NCBI taxonomy): domain Eukaryota; kingdom Metazoa; phylum Chordata; class Aves; order Accipitriformes; family Accipitridae; genus Aquila; species Aquila chrysaetos. Next base: position 12,166,392 of record NC_044014.1, read on the forward strand.
AACTACTGAGCACCAGAGAAAAGAGCAATTTATACATGTTCAACAGTGTACAATAACTTAACTGGCAAGACAGGAAAATATCGGTCAAAATGGCCTGTTACAGCCTTCACCATGACATTACCCTGTCTCCTTGCAGCATCTAAAGCCTGATCTAAAGTATACCTTGTTCTGCCATTTTTGCAAATCAAGTGAAATCTGGTTTGCTATGCAACACTCGTCTCCAGAACCGGTGAGAGTCTGTTAAAAGAAGTCAGCAGGTGATCACCCAGATCACAGTACAGATTTTAGTATGGCCATGAATAGACAAAAGTGAGGTAGAAAGATGTACAACTTCACAAATACTTTGTTTTCCTTTATAAGGTTCTTGGGTCGTAGCTTGCATGTAATTCCTCATAGCATACACTGCTGCTTCTCTGTATTGCTCTTTCTTGGGTTAAGCATCCTAATGGTAATAATTATTTCCTATCATGTCTACGATCTGTTTTGAAGCTCATCTTTCCAAGGGCTCCTACTTCCCAGGATTTAAGCCTTCATGTATATTATGCCTGTTATGAACATCTACCTGTTTCCACACTTTGGCTTGCAGAATCTCAGATCCTTCTTGTAACACTGCGAAAGAGTAAGATCTAAGTGAAAATGAAGGGTCTGCTGTGGTTTGTACACTCTTCAGAATAAAGAGAGTTCAAAGAAGAAAACTAGAGATGCACTCAGCCTTGCAGTGTAAGCTCCTCCATGTCGATATAGTGTCACATTAGTGCAGCACTAAGCAGACTGTCGATGCGCCTGGAGATAAACGATAGTAAGAAAATTAAATAAATCTTAACCAAGATTCAAGTAAAATGCTGAACCAAAACTACCCTCCCACACGGGGACTGAGTTCATGAAACTGCCACCAGACTCAGAGGGCTGGATTTTGGCTTTCTTGTAAACAGAAACAAAAGGCTGATTTGTGGAAGGACAATGAAAAAACCCATTTGTCAAAGTCCTTAAAGACATTTCACAGAGTTGATATAGCGATAAAAACACTGCAACTTCTGCAGCCTCAGAGACTCTGAGGTATACCATATGCTGGCAGGGCATGACACAGATGTCTTCAAATAAATTTGCATTAAAAGCCTTCCCTACAAAACCCTTTGTTTTCATTAATAAAATGAAAAAAATAGTAATTTCCACAAGCTACTTCCCTGCTGTGTACTTACAGAGCACTTAAACCACTTGAGTCCTATGTCTCAGGCCATCATATGTAAACCCATGTCTGCAGAGCAGAATACACAGAACAAGACGACGGGGAAGCATGCCCAGGGAGAGGAAAGCCTGCAGCACAAACTCAACTGGGTTCAAAACAACTGCCTGACAACACCGTGTATTTTACCACAGGCCTGTCCTCTTTTATCTCCAGGATCTGTGACAGAGAAAACAACTGTTCTCTAATAAGAACAGACTATTTTCTTGCATTGCTTTCAGAATAAGCACAAGCAAGAAGCCATCTTCGGAATAAATTCTTGAGAAGCAATGTGCATAATCAAAGCACCTTTTCTACAGGCGAGAGGTGTAAGAGCACTGTATAAACAAAAGGCTGCTATACAAAATCCATCTATTTAAAATACTGTTTATTTGTGATTTAACATTAATTAGCATTACATCTATGAGCAATTTCAGATAACATTTATATATTTTCCACAGGACACAAGAGTTGGCTGGCTCATTCTTTATGCCAAAGCAAGTAAATAGAGGCATTAGCAAAAGGTGCAAATAGTTCACGGTTGCATTTTAAAAAATATTTATGCACATTGCATTCATTTAGATATATTTTTAAAAAAGTTATGAAAAGCGTAGTTCACAGGTTACTGTTTCTACATATGTTGTAATACAACACAAATAATGTAGAACATAAAAAACAAAGTAAGCAACTGAAAGTTTCCACTATGATTAAAAACACTGATTCCAGTATTTAGTGATAGCTAGAAAATTGTTTCCAGGATCCATTCCAACATTGCATTATCACACTTACACGGTCAAAGCTAACCAGCCCCCAAACATGCTATAATCAACATTTTTGCATGCCAAACCACTCTCCAGCCATATTTAACAATTATATATTGAATAATATTTCAACCGGCATTTTGGGAATCACATGGATCTTTAAAATGTACTTCCTATTGCGATGACTGATTTACAGACGATTTGACACAGCGAAGAAAACCCTATGTTAATTTCTATGTTTAGTTTGTATTTACAATACAGTAAAAGTACTAAAATGACAATATCAGTAAAAATGAGTAAGTGGCAGTACCACCCTTACCCACGACACTAGGCTCTGATTTGCTCTGGGTTCATCCAAAGGACAACACAGATTCATGAGACCCTTTTACAATTCAAATGAAAGTGAAGAAAAAAAACCAAAGTGTTGCACTCTGTATGAATCCATACAAATTATTTAAAATGCCTAATATGGAAATGTCACTTTGCTGATTTAATAAAAATATCCCACAATCCATATCATATATTTAAAAAAAATAATCACCAAACTTTTACTTTCTTTGTCTCCTCCTATTTTCTTACTATTTCACTTTCCCTTTTAACAGTTTTGTTTCCTTCATTTGGTTATGTTAAGAGATTATTTTTCTTCATTCATTAGCAATACCATGAGAGAGAGAAAAAAAACCCCACAAGTAATTTTTAAACATGAATCCAGTCCAATTTTATATGCTTTTATCTTTTGATTTCTAAGTCCCTGGATTCCTGAATTATATTTAAGTATACTCTAAACCAAGCATTCTTAAATACACTCTACTATTAAATGCTTGGTTCACATGCTTATAATACCTTTATACTGAATGGTATACAAACATTTGAACATATAAAATCTTCTTTTTGTTTTGACAGTTAAACTAAATTATCAATGTTAAGTGTATAAAATCCCCTTTCTTGAAAAATAAGGGTTCCCCCCCCCCAACTGATAGAATAAAAAAGAAGTCTTCAAAAATTATATTTCACTAAAATGAAGTATTTGGCAAAAAAGTTATTGAAGAATGGAATTCTTTAGACATTTTGTATAATTCCAAATAAACTTTCTCTTACACAGTTTTCCCCCTAATATTATGTGCCAGTGTATAATATTTCTATATGATCTAATCTTAAAAAAGATTTAAAGGTGTGCTGTTAATATGCACCCACTCAAACAGGGGTACAGAAACATAAAATATATGGTCAAAATCACAATACAAAAATGTATGATCTGGTTACCAAATGAGACAGCAGTTTTAAAAACTCATATGATCACTCAACAGTAACTTTAATAAAGACTTGAACTGTACTGAAAATTTTAAGGTCTGCAAAGTACTTCCAAGCAGAACTTGCTGCTGCATACTATGATGGTATTTGATTTTGCTATGATGGTAATTGAGCACCTGCCAGTGTAGTTCTACATGAAACTAATGAATGTTTCCAACCCTCATAGCAATTTTGGACACAGTTAAGTGAGAGATGAATTAATTTTCAATTCACACGAAAGGGTTTTTTTTTTTTTTTTTTTTGGTTGGTTGGGTTTTTTTAAAGCAAAACCTCTTCCAGTTCCTTTTTGTTTAGGTTAAAAGTCCAGTTACTGCACACCCCTAACACTATGCTGTTAATGGTCAACTTAAACATTTAAAATGTGCAATGTCTCCTCACAGCAGAACTGCACTTATGCTTCTACTTTCTCCTTCTTTTTACTCTTTTTCAGGAAAGATGGGGTGCGGAATTTCTTCTTCTTCTTTGACGGGGATTTGGAAGGTGACCCTTCAGGGGACAGGGTCTCTTCTATCTTTTCAGAGCTTTTAATCGTAATCTCTACGCTCTCCACAGTACTAGTGGTTAACTGACTGACCCTCTTGGTGAGCTCTTCTTCCACGTCATGTGCATCTTCCTTGCCATTCACCACCACAACTGGCAACTCCACAGATATCAGGTTAGCATTCTGGGTATAGAGATCTTCGTGATTTTCTGAAAGAACAGACAATTTTGCAATTATATATGTACACTATCATGCAAAAAACGAGTATTGAAACAAAGTCTGCGAGGCTGGACTGTGATCCGAAGAATGAAACCCGGAGTGCTTAGATGTGGTTTTTTTCCCCTTTATCTATACTCCTACTTGTTGTAAGCAGACAATACTGTGAAAATGTCATTAAAGGAAAATGGGCTGAGAAAGCTAACAATATCTGTGCCAGGTATATACACAGGTCAAGCTGTATACAGTATATACAAATACAGTCTACACAGCATATACATTTACAGTCCCAAGCACACTCAGAATTATGCTTTACTGCAAGACACTAATTTATGAAAATGCAGCCACTCCATACAGAAGTCTTTGGAGAAGTAGCCTTTCAAAATGCCTTCTTAGAGTTTGCTGGAAAAGTCTTAGGCAAAACCCCTAATCTTAACACTTTCAGTAAAATAAAAATATAATATCTATTTCCTCCACCTTATTAATACCTATGTTTGCCCTGCATTGTTTTCTGTTTGTGAGAATTATGTATTAGAAAAAATTGGGAAAAACAGTTTTCCGGACAGAGTCCCACCCAGACTTAGTAAAAAGAGGGCTCTTTTTGGCTCAGTTGACTTCATGCAAATGTAAGAATGCAGCACAAGAGTGAATGACTCAGGTTATCAGAGCCATTGGCTATGTACAGAAATTGCATGGAATACCTTCTAATTTTTCTGGGATATTTTGCGGGGATTGAGTTTGGGACTGAATTTGTGACACAGATGAACCGTCATCTGAGAGTAATTCCTGTACAGCATCTGCAGGACAAGATTTGAATTAGTAGCCATGCAAAGGTAAAAATCAAGCAAGAATGTCAGTGCTAGTGCTACAAGATTTTCAACTCTGCTAGCATTGCGTTGCTCATGCTGACAACATCAAGAAGTTACAATACACAGTTTAAACTCTATAGAATTATGGATTTACACGTTTTATCTACTAACAATCATTCTATATTAGTTCTTTAATAGAAAGCACTAAAAAGGGTGGCAGGGTTGCATTCCAAGTAGTGTGCCCCATGGTTCTATCTAGCTGTAAGTCACACAGCTTGCCGTTATAGTAAGCTATTATGCTATGACCTGAACATGATATATAGCAAAATTGTTTTATTACATAATATTAGTGAAGAAGAATGCATAGCATTACTGTTAAAAAAATAAAAATAATCAAATCAACCCTGAATTAGCAATTCCCTGTGGAACAGTAGTATTGGAAGAAGATGTAAAAAGCGAAAGTAGATAAGTCTTGCACACTGGGAGAATAGAAGAAAAATTAAAGAAGCCAAGACCAAACATCTCAGTAAACTTTTGCTCAGCTGGGCACAGACCTGAGCAACTTGATCTAACTTTGGTATCAACTTTGAGGAGGAGGTTGGACTAAGATGACCTTCATGGGCTCTTCCAACCCAAGTTATTCTATGATTCTGACAAAAAAAGCCATTATGTTAAAGTGTGTTTTTGTCAACCCCATTTCTGTACAAACCTTTCATTGCTTTAATTTTAACAGTAACCGAAGTAAAAAAAAAAAAAACCACAAAACATTTAACAAAAATTCTACCGCCTCAAGGAATAATTAGTTCTCAAGTAGTTGCCAATAGTATATGCTAATAATTAATATTTATGCATTTTTTTTTACAGTAGGTATTTTCAAACTAAGAATGAACACATCATTAAAATGTAAACCCCAACATGTACACACTACTGACCTTCTAACCCTTGCTGCTTGCGCTCAATTGTTTTCTTGTACTCTTCCAGTTCCTTTTCTGTGAGATGGCTGAACGGGTTGGGTGGTGCTGGTGGTGCGTGCTCATCATCTTCAAATTGCATTGGCTGGAAAAGAGAAAACCACAAAATTTAACAGTTAAAAAAAAGAAGCAAGAAAGATATACATGGTTAATGTCTCTTTTTTGCCCAAAGTTTGGTGACACCAGGCTGGCAGGGAATACAGAAGAAAAACACATATGCATCCAGACTAAAACTACCCTATTTAATATGCTTTCACATAGTAATGAACACTGACCACTGAGCTGTAAATCACCATCCTTTTGCAGCAGCACAATGATTATTTGAGGGTGTTTTGTATCAAGGGGGACAGCTTCAGGAGTAGAGACCTGCCTCAACAGCTTACACTTCAGGGACTAATATACTCTTCAGAGAAGTGGAAGTTCTTTAACAACAGGAATTAAAAAATAAGGTTTCCCATATTTTCTGCAAATGCCTCAAGTTCTAGGATTTTTTTTTTGTAGGAAAGTAACTGTGTTCATGCTCCAGTTTAGGAATCCAACTGGAAGAGCTCTTCTGAGATGAAACTTACAATGACAAAAAAAAAATTATTTTCATATTGGAAGAAAACTCATTCAGAAAATATTCTTTTTGCCTGAAATAAATAAGCAAACTCAGTGTTATCTCAAAAGAATGTTGGAAACCAAAACGAGGAAACAGACGCACTAACCCATGGCTGGTGGGAAACTATAGAATTCCTATTACAATTCAGCACAGTTTGTTAGGTACATTACTAGGGGTATCTGTACTGTTTGGAAGTAAGTATATTCTACTCAAGACAAGATGGTGTGGACTAGTAAGAAACTGAAAACCCTCCCTCTCAATAAGAAGCTTGTTTCTAATGAAAGCTGCCCTCTACATGGTCCCATCCTACCTTTTAAACTCAGTTATTTCTGGGCCTCAATCATTTCCTTTAGCAGCAGTTCCACAGACTGATGAAAGGATTATTTTTGGCACCACGCATTGCAAAGTTCATCACTCGTTAGCTTAAATGGTCTTAGACAGGCGTCCTACTTCATTAATATTAATGGCAGGCAAACCTACCATGCATATCTCCATTTGAAACTAACATTTTAAACCTCTGAAATGAAGCATGAATAATATGTATCACACATCCAAAACCTGGCATTAAAATAATCACTTCTAACAAAGCATTTAGAAAGAAAATGGTCCACAGTGATGTTTGAAAGACAGGCAGCCAAATAATCCAAATATATGTATATCAATTAATTATGTCCTACTCACTGGACTTGGCTTTTTATCCACAACAATCCCAGCAAGCAGCTGAGACTGTGGTCCTGCTGTCTTTAGGTCATATCGGTTTTGCTCCCTTATCTACACAGAGAAAAGAAACTGGGTTAGAAACAGGTATTTCTCTTTAACAAATCCTTTGCCCATCAGCTTTGCAAAGCCAGTAACACAGGCAGCAGTGAATGCCTGGAGGATCAAGCTGTATACTGCTGCACATAAAAATTAACATCTCTTCTTCCACCTCTGAGTGCACTGCATATGTTGTTTAGCCCTTCCAGCACTCCCAAATATCCATGCTAGCCCCAGCTCCTGCACTTCACACAAGCCAGTATTTAGAAATAAGCTCTAAGGAATAGTATGTCTCTCAACCTGTCCTCTCCATCCCCCCTAAACAAGTGACCCATGTTAAGCTATTACAGAGATCTCTGATCACAAAGGTTGGTAAAGTTTTTCCTTCTGTGAATACTTCATTATTTTGCCCAAGCCAACAGCCCTAGCTTCACATTGTCAGTGCTTAAGAGATTGATTAAAAAAAATTCTACAGCAGAAAAATATGAGCAAACTATCTAAAGAGATAGTGACATGCATGAATTTAAAAATCATTGTCTGGGACTTGTATTATTAATCTCTAGATGATTAGAGAGTGCCTTTCCTGTTCTAAGGAAGGGAGTTGCTCCTTCTGACTCCAGCTCAGTCCCCACGGATACTGATATGGTGCTTTCCAAGAAAGAAAGAAAAAAAAGTAATCAAATGGAAAGTATCCTGAATATCTGTTAATATAGTTATGTCTAGGGTGGAGTATTTGGTCAGTCTGACAGTCAGTGTCTTATGTGCTGGAAGGGAAAAGCAGTGAGATATTTGTGTTTACAGAGAGGTCCAACAATAACCTCTCATTTTCTTCACTACCATTAGGAAGTAGACTGGACCATAGAAACTCTGGCTTAGTATGTGCTAGGAGGATTAATACAGAACAGAGTGAGATTACCATCTGAGATTGAACCATGCTGTAGATAACACACAGCAATTCGGTTCATGTTGACACCTAATTATTCACTAATTATAATGCTAAATAGCAGGGAATACCATTTCCAATCTTTCATTTCCAGAGTTAATGCTCATCCTTCATCAAACTTGCATTCAAAATTTATATATATTGCATATGAATCTACAGACTTCATGTATATCATATATTTAAATACATGCTTTTTAGTGCCAAAAATCACATACAGTGTAAGAAACTTCTTAGTAAAATCAGAACACTTGAAAATGTTATTTTACTGCTGTGTTGAACCATCACTTGAACATACAATTTTATGTGGAAATGTTATGGTTTTCTTTGTTACACTTCTTTTACCTTATTTCTCTTTTCCAACACTTCACTTGGGTTTGTGTTTAGAGGAACAAATTGGTTTGGATCTTCAATTTTGATTGGTGTTCCTCCACTAGTCTTGGAGGAGTCATCAGCTTTCATCCACTTAAAGAAAAAAAAAAAAAAGCTAAAAAGCCCAGCATGATTGGCAGGAACAATTCTCAGTGTTGTCTTACTGTTACAGAAGAGATATAAAGAAAGGACTTTCTGACTTTACTTCAATTCCACATGACACTCACAAAATAATCCCAACTCCTTACAAGTTTGTATGTTTGCCCAAGAGGCTTTAAGTTGCCTTGAACACATATCATCAAGATTACTTTTTGTAAACACTGAAATACATTCCTGAAAAATGCAGTACAAACTGCTTACTAATGAAGTCATATTTAGAAAGGATCACACTTCCAGTAACTGGCATATAGATCCACCAGCTCCAGAGTCCTTGCTCATGCAATCAAGTTCCACCTCTGCTAACCCCACATTTTGTCTGCAGTATTTTTCCTTTGTAAGCAGGGTTTTAAATCAGTTGCTGAGGGTGTTTCTTCCAAACGTAAGTTTAGAAACTCGCTAGCCTGCCAGCAGGAGGAGCTGATGCTTTTACAATTGCACTACGCAACTGGGGGTATCAAATAACATGCTTCATAGTCCCACGAGAGCCACCTCTCTCCAGGCTGGAAACACAGTGGAAGCATCGTGGTGAGCGGAAGGAGGGGGAAAAATCTTGATCATTAAAAGTAGCAGCATGAACGGACTCTTCGAAGTCTGTTTTCAGGAGACTCACAAACAGGAAAGGCGCAGTTAGTGATTAATTAGAGCTTGTGTCTCCCTCGTGTAGAGAAGAAAACAACCCATGGGTGATTTAAAACCTTACTGTGTTTGGTGGATAATTAATAGCACAAAGAGATATGGTAGAAAAACTGTTCTCTACTTCAGGAATCAGAAGAGCTAGTAACAAAAGGGAAATCATTGTTAAATTTTATCATAAACTGTTACTCTTCCAGTTACACACCTCCCCACCCCCCCAAACAGAGGGGGGCCTTAGTACTAATGTCATTTAGTCTCCCCAAAGCCTGTTTTTATTTGCTTGATAAACTTATTTGCTAATCCTATTAAAGATTTCCTCATATAAACTGTGCGTAATTTACTTTCAAGTAGTGCAAAAACTAAGTGACTGCCTAAAATATCTACCCACCGTGATCTTAGTCCTGGGACTGGTTTCCCCATTCCAGGACTCCTCAGGCACATTAACTTTCAAGTATGTGTTTGGAGAGTTCAGCCATCTTGTCTTTTCCCTCTGTTGCCTCTGTGCCAGGAATTTCAGGGGGGAAAGCGGGACTGTATCGTCTTCAAAGGAAAAGGCAGTCACAGTGGCTGGGATCTCAACATCACTCTTATGTCTGGGTTTTTCCCTGACTAATGGTTGCCTATAGGCATAGCCAGTTCTGTATCCCTACAAAGGAGGAAAGAAAAAGACAAAAATTGTTTAAAATAAATAAATAAATAAAAAAAAATCAGAAAAAGCTATCCAACAAAGTCATGGAAGTTTTGTGCTGCCCTATGTGCATTAAACAGGTCCACTGAGCTCTTCAGAGAATGGGCTAGTGGTGTCATCCATCATTCATTCACACTATTAACATTGAAGAGACCCATTTAAAATATAGTACAGTAGCAATCGGACAGGACCTCACTCACACTTCACAGTCCTCCCACCTTTGTGAACGCGTGACCACGAAATGACCCCCTGCTCAGGTTATGACTTAGGCAGCGTTCATGAGGACATTTATCTGTACGCACAATGGCACATCCTAGTTCACGACACTCCCCCATTGCTCACTCTATTTGTATTGAGAGCTGTTCCAGAATTCATAGTGCAGCAAAATGGACATTTCAAACAAACAACAAATTATCACCTTATTTCCTAATATTAGAGTTAATAACAAAACATAGAGGGAATATGCTATGTCTATTTACTAGGTGGTGATCAAAATACGTTTTTACTATTAAGCTTCTATGAAGAGCAAATGTGTTTGTGAGATGGGTTGGACAAAATCAAGTTCAAAACATAAATTCTTATCAAGACAGAATACTACTGTCAGATACACTGACATAAAAACTAAACCAAGCAGAAGAGGTTTCATATACAATAAAAGTTACTCTGTCTTCATTTTCAAACTCACAAAGAAACCAGAAAAAAATAATTTGCTTTACAGAAGCTAATCCTACACTCTCAGAAGCTTACAGAGACTACATGGACAACGCCATCGACGTGTTCTCACCAGGTTGTCCAGCATGCGCATAAGCGCTTCAAATTCTTGCTCCCCAACTTTCCATTTTTGTTGTGAAGCCATATTAACTCCACCTCCTCCAGTTGCTGCCACAGCGTGCGTGGAAGGCTTAAACTTCTGCAGATCCAGTAGTAGGAGATTGTCTATCCCACCTGCTCCAGCTAATGCATGAACCTAGAGACATCAATGAGTATTTCATTTGTGGAAAAGCTTTTGAATTCTCTGCTTTTCTGAATTCATAGGAGAAACATACTTACACACATGCTGAGTTATTTCTCAGGCTAGTTTTCTACTGTGCAAAAATGTATTAAAATATACAGAAGTGATTTGTATGGAAAGGATGGTAATACCTGCTAATAATTGCACTTTAAAAGGAGTAGACTCAAACACTAGCTTTCAGAGTACCTTAAGGTCTTTCTGCATCACAAGACTAAAAATTTTTTATTTTTATTTTCATTTCAAAAGGAATGAGTGATTGAACTCAAAAAGAATGGCAGGACAAGGGAGGAAAGGAAAGGAGTGGAAGATGGCCATTTGCACCTCCAAATGCCTACTTGGGAGGACAGGATCACTGGAGAACAAGTAAGAGCAAAGTGAGGAAGTTTCCGGTGATGGGCTTAAGAGTTATGGAACGTGAGGACACTTTTAGTGGTCTCTCTCCAGAGGTTAAAGATAATATCTAGGTACCTAACTAGGTAGTTAAAGTTAGACAAAACGGAAACAACTGATTTTGGGACTCAAGTTATTTTTAAATATGCTACCCTCTACCATTACCCCAAAGACCTTTTGTTTATTTGGTTTTACAAATCTTTGTGATCAAAGGGAGAAGCTTCTTGTCACAACATTCAGCTTTGATAAGATCTCTCAGCATCCAGCTCGTTTAAGTCACACTTCCACATGCAGCAAGTATCACCAAATCTATTATCTGACAGATTCTCTGCATGAAGCTCACTCTCCGCAGCATGGAACAAAACCTGTACCCTTCAGAGTGTAACAACACTGATACTCGTTCTAGGAAGAGTGATACAGTATTTGTGCTGTTCCCTCTATGTTTTCCTGATTATTCCAATTTCTCCAACTTTGACCTGGCATATGATTACTGGATTCCACAACTCCAAGTATTTTGTAATATTAGAGATCTTCCCATCTGGGATGTAATCTGTAACTCAGCAGCATAAGTGTTTGAAATTAAATACAGAAAAAGTCCCTCTCACCTGTGTTTCACAGGCCAGTTGCACATTGAAAATATAGTGGAATGCTTCTTCCAGTGTCTCTCCTAGTGCTACCACACCATGGTTTCTCAAGACTAATACCTAGTAAATGAAGACACTAATGTTAAATGGTAGAAACTGGCACAGTACATGAAAATTGTTTATGAAGAGCGTGAATGAGGTTGAATACCTTGCAACTGGGTCCAAGAACTTTCTGAAGCTGAATTCTCTCTTCCTGTTCATCAAGAGATCCCTGGTAGTTGTAATAAGCAACATCTCCCAGAATCAGGGCCTCTTGTGATATGGGAAGGATGCCACACTTCATAGATGAAACCTGTTTCAAGAAAATGAAGTACTGATAATTAGGAAAAAATTAAACTCTTAAACCCCACATCTGAACCACAAAGCCTTAGCAGGATGTACTTTGTATCTTTGCTAGAAGAGAGAAAACTCTCCAAAGTGAAAGCTCAGAAATAACACCTTCCCCCCCGCCCCCCCCGCTCAGTCTAATTTGCAATAGGGTGACAGAGCTGCTGCTACCCAACCCAGGGACAGATGCATTATAGGAAAAGACAAATTATCCCAACTAAGTTAACTTTAGTGAGTTTTATCCATTTTTAATTCTCCACATAAGCCTACTTAATAGTTTTTCCTTCTTTCCCACATTTATAACTTCAAAAAGCTAGTATAAAAGAAGTTATCCGTTCCTTTTTTTGTCTGTAGTCAAGGAATGCACATATATGCATTTATATATAAGAGAAATTTATCTATTTATCTCAAACCAATTCTTTCAAGTCTCCTTACATTTTTATCATTGTTATATAGATCTTTTTTAACTTGTGTTAACTATGTCTTTTTAATAGCAAGATAAATCCAAACTGACCATAACTATAGTTAAGCCACTTAAAAATGAGAGTTGCGTAATGCACATGACGATGTATGCAGCACGTTATATGGTCTAAGCCATTATAAATGAAGCCTGTGTAAACTAGATACGTTACAGCCTCCTCAACCTGAGTACAATTGTATCTGAGCATCAGTTTATTCCTATCCATTTCACTGTGGTGGCCCAGCCCTCTTTCTCTGCTTATTTGATAACCTTACACCTTTCTTTACCACTGTAGAGGCTATGTTAAAAACAAAAATAAAACTGCCACAAGCAGTGATTCAGATTCAGAAATGTTCTCCAAGTTTCTTTTACTCTTTGTGCTAGAAGGAAGACTTACAGCTGCTGTTGCAGGGGTATGTATGTGTATTACACATCTGACATCAGGGCGTGTGGAGTAGATGGCCACATGTGGACTGAATCCTGCATTGTCAATACTTAGAGTCGTACTTCCCTGGTCAACTACATCCCCTAGGATGTTTACTTTAACCTGGAAAAGTCAAACAAAGGAACAATATTAAAAAAATTTGCAACAACTGCCATTACCTATAAACTACCCTCCCTTTCTTACTTGGTACCAAATTTCCTCCCACATACTTAGGGCTCAGAGCATGAAAAAAAGTAGGAGAGCAGCCATGAATCTGTGTGTCAATAAACTATCCTGGTGTCCAAGGCCTTGATAGTTGTTGGAAGTCCAACCATGGAAGAAGTAAAGATAAGACCCTGACACAACATATATTCCTCTTTGGTCTAGCTGACCTTTCCTTGTTTCTGACTTTCAAAATGAGTCTCGTTAGCATTTCCTACATCTCACTAACATTTCCTGCATTTTAAATATGAAGAAAATTCAGCCTCTGAGAAATTTCCAATAAGAAAATTAAACGCATAGGGAATTTTCAATTTCATGGGAACATTAAAACAGTTATTCCAGGATCAACAAAAAACAACAGCAGGGTCATATCAGATCTTGTTCTCATGTTTGTATTTTGGTTCTGTGTTTGCTGGTGTAATGCTATCAATCTCAATCTGCTACCCTTTTAAACTGGAGGTAGTTTCTTTACAGATACATACTGACATGAAGAACATATGGCAGGTTCTGCACCAAAGGATACATGATTTAGTAGCTACCGTTGCCTAAAAGCCAATCTGTAACTTCACCCAGCTCCTTTGTTGGGCCTGGGGAAGATTACTCATCTTTATTTCCCCACTTATAAAAATAAGAGCTGATTCTACTAACACTACTCCTACAGAGTAATTTCATATGTATTACCATATTGTCAGGTTATAAAAGGTTGCTGTTACACTGAGGCTATTTGATGAGCTTCATCAGACAGGAAAACAAAACTATGCTGCTCCGCATTTAAGCTGAAGACAAAGCAACAGAAAGCAAAGCTAAACCCAAAAAGAAATGCTGAGGACAAAGGATGCTAGTATCTAAATAGTTAATCAGCTTTTCAACTGGTGGGTAAAGATTAAAAAATAACAGCATGATTATAGTTTAGAAGTCCATTTTAGCAGCCACAAAAGTCTCTTAGAAAACAGGCTGAGCCTTGCTGGTTATTACAGCAGGTGAATCACGTACCAAATTAGAAGCTGAAGCTTCAGAAAAGGACAGACCTCTTGGAATGATTAGAATATGGTCATGTTCTTTGCTTACTCTTACCTGCAAAGGAGGAAGAAAATGGATTACTGACCTATATTTTAATTTATATATTTAGGGGGAAAATTTATTTGAATGACTAGGTAAGATTCCAAGTAAAAAATTTTATTCTATAAAATACTTACTGTGATATAGGCATTTGGCAAATGTGCCCACCCAAACAAGTCAGCCAATCTATATAAACTGGCTAACTTGCAACGCGTAAGTTTTTCTCCCTTAACAAACGTGGAAGTATCTATCCCAGGTAGATCATTGATGGGTGCAATCATTCCATGGCCTGAAAAATAACATAAAAAAAAGATGATGGCCAGTTGGACAATGAAATAACTTCTACCTATGCCATGATCTTCCAGAAGCGGTGTATTTAAATTGTTAGCATAGCAGTACCAGCAATTATTAGATTGGAACTGCACTGCTGGGATTTCTAAGGCCTTTACTGAAACATCTGTTACTTTAAGACAGTAGGAACCATACCCTGGATTTAAGTCTTCATCTCTTTAATTCATCTCTCTTGTGCTTGAAAAAGGTTTCCTCTGAAGTACCATTAGGGTTTTGAGCTCTCTCCTGATTCAAGATCCTATATAAGACTGGAACTGTGCTTTAAGACATTTGCCACTAATGAAGTATCTTTACATGTTACTTTGAAAATTACAGAAGAAACATTCCTGCTGGACTTCTGACACTACTATAACTAATCTGAAGAGATCTCTCAACCTTAGCACTTTAATTTAGTTGTAATGAAGAAATGAGGATTACTGCCAGGGTTCTCAAACCCTTAGACAGAAGAGATCACCTCTTAACAGAGAAATCACAAAGATCTATTGATCCCTTTGACTTGTGACTACACAAACATACCCTTCTCCTCTTCACAAATGCATGTTATCCCTTTTGAGAGCTACAGCCTTTGCTTACAGGGAACATTACAACCAGAAGAGGTAAAAGTCATTTTGGTTTTCAACAAAAAGAGTATGCACTTTGAGATTAGTCACCCTGTCTGAGTCCCCAGGCAAACGCAGCACAGACAACAGTCGGACCCACAGTCTCACTAACCAACCAGAGATGTGGAGATGAGATTATTTTGGGCTCTCTGTTGTTCCCTTCCACTTGTTTCATTAAATGAACTCTGAAGTGCCATTTTGGGACCAATTCTCAAAAGATGCTGAATGCTGACAGCTGCCACTGTACTTCAGTCTTGTAAGCTCCCATATGATGTCCACCCACAGAACTTAAATTGACTTTAACATTTCAGTGCTTCATGACTTGGAAAGAAGAACTTGGGTGTTAACTAGAAGATCCTAGTGATATCTTTGTAACTACAGTGCATACTACAAGCTGTTTTTAACTGTGGGAGCTGTTTGTGTAACGATTCAGTTTGCTAGGCTATTCTCCCCCCTCATTATTTTTTTTTTTTAATAGCAACTTATATGCAAAAGTAGAAAAATAAACAATCTAAATGGTTACATATTTCACATCTCAGTTTATGCTCATGTTAAACTGCTGATAGTAATGGGGCACAGCATTTTGCTCCCTATCTCATTTAAACTTCTATTAGCAAATTCTAGAATAACTGAGTGTGAGGACTCCAAACATTTTGGATATCATCATACAAATCAAAGAATTTGAAAGAAGCCTAAAAAGGAAAGTTAAGGCCACCATCTGTAGTAATTCACAGCTTAAGCAAGCTCTGACAGAACTTCATTCAAAGAAAGAGGAGATCCCACCATTGCTAAGCCGTGGTGACGATAAAAAACACAGATGAGGAAAAAGTGCAATTATATGTATAATTTACTTACTGAGTGAAGATGAGGAAAAACCTGCAAAAGAGCTTGCTGTAATGTATTCAGCAATCTGCTGTAACGCAAGCAGTCCAGTGGGGTTATTGCCCTTCTTCATCTGTTCTTGAATAAGGCATTCCAGATCTTCTCTAAAAGCCTGCAGAAACATTTGAGAATCATCAAGGAAACCTGGCTTTGATAGAAATAAGATTATTATAGGTGGGGCTGGTAGCTTTGCCTGTTATTAATGTTACATGAAACTTCCCCTTAGACCTTGTTTTTAGCTGCTTATAACTTTGCCAAACTTTAACCATCTGGCCTAAACTTTGTATGCTAAGTATTGGCAATCTGGGGGACGGAGGAAGGCGTTTGGTCAGAGGGTTAACTATTTCCCATAACAAGATAAGATAAAATGCATTTTTGTAAATGATAACAAAACCCATTTTTATCAATAATTAAAGAGTCCTCCATATTTTGGAAGAGGTACTTGAAATTCGATCAGGATGTGTTGCTTTTAGTGCTGGTTATTTTTTAATTCTGTAATCCCTCTGAAAATGCATCCACATTTGATAAAGTTATAAACAACTGGAAAACTGGAGCTCATCCATGCTCAAGTAGCATCACAGCCATGCAAAAACTAGAAGGAACGCCAGGATGTCACCTCATCTCTATTTCTATCCTTCTCTCAAAGGGAAAAACCCTTCCCTCTTCTCCTGTATAAAATGTCCACAACCCCAAGAGATAAACTCTTGCAGAATATATCACGAAAAAGGTTTTCACGGTATCAAATTTAATACACTATACACTGTGGATGATGTGTGTTCCTTCTAGATGATAGACAGGTTAACCACTATCCACAACAAATGCCCATCCTAGGACTACTTCAGTTCTGACATTTCTAGATTAAGTAAATTCTATTCCTTTAAACTTTCCTTGTAGGTTGTATTTTCTAAACCTCTCATTATTTCTTGGCAGCATCTTCCAGCTTTTGTCTGAACCAGCAGTATGCAAAGCTGCACACAACATGAGCTGAGGTGTATTGCGAATGCTCTTGCTGGTTCATTCCAGAAAGACATTTGGTGTCTCTACCACGCAGCTGACTCCTATTATAACTCCAGGCTATTCCCTGCATGTAATTGGTCCTTTCAGTTTGCCTTCCTTAGCAGAGTACTTGCTCTCAATTTAAAAAGAAAATAGTTCTGTACGACAAATGTAATTCCTTCACTGAATTTTAATTCAGTCCTCCAAAACACCCACTTTCTTGGGTAAAATCCACCAATCTCACGACATAGTCTGTTCATCAACAGGTTTTGACTCTAAAAAAGAGAGTGCTACCAGACCCCCAAAAAACATCCTCAAGACTCTACTTGATACGGCCTCTCAGTTGGACAGCTGAGTATCCACAACTACACTTTAATTTCTAAGTTTTCAGACACCTGTGCTCTTCCTTGGAGTAATTTTGTCAGGATCATGTGTGCCTAAGACTTGCCAGATTTCCACAAGTAAAGCCTCTAAAAATTCACATGGACTGACTATGCAGTAATCTGTTACACGGATCTCTCCATGTAGACCAGACTACGCACACAGCATCCCTCAAACAGCTGGACAACCTCTTCCTAGCCTGAAGATACACAGGCAAAGTCAGATTCTTCTCTTTAGCGGCTGCTGTAGGTAAGATCTATGCAGCAGGGGAAGGGAGCAGATGGAGAAAAGAAAAGAAGAAGCAGGGAATCGAGTGAGGAAAGGAACCTAACTGGGACTGGGAGAAAAGAAGTGGAGGTATGGGAGGTGCATCAGCACTGGGAGCCTGTAAGGGAAACTAATGGGAGGCAATCATGGGAGGTAATTGCCAGAAAGGCAAACAAGGATTTGTGGGAAACAGCAAGTGGTTGGAGCAAACATCCTGACTTTTATTCCTCAATCTACCAGCAGACAACTGTGAAACCTACTCGCTTCATTCTGATTCAGCTCTGAGGATGGCTATCATCATCATGACTCCGTGTGTTCCAATGGCAATGTGGCTGCCACCCTTACTGACAAAGTAACGAGCACTGTCCCCAGCCTGGAACCCGATTGTGGCCGCAAGCCCAGAGTGCTAGAAGTCAGACATGCAGAGGATGTTTCTTTGCTCCTCTTGCACACAGAAATTAATCTTTACCACAGTCATCTTGTCCCCATGCCTCATTTGGCACACAGTGGCTAGTTCTCACTAGAAAATAAATTCAGTATTTTTTTCCTCTTATCATGGCTCAGAACGTGGCCCTGTGCCTTTTTTGCATGCTACTCATACTGTGTTGAGATGACAATTATTATCTATCTGACAAGATTTTCTCTGGGCAGATAATTGCTGTAAATCCAAGTGCTTCACAAGCATTAACTCACTAATCCCCGAAACATGCCTTTAAGGTGCAGCAGGGCCCTGTCATCGTTTCCACAGAATACCAGCAAGGAGGTCAAGGTCAGATGCTTCCACCAGTTTGGAAGCAGTTTCCACCAGTTTCTGGGCCTCCCTTCATTCTCAGAGGCCCAGAGCCCCATTTGCAGAGCACTGGGTGGTAAGTAGCTTCTTACATACTCAAAGCACAACTATCAGTGAAAACTCAAGTGCAGCACTGAGTGTTTAATGTGTGGCCGTACCTCAGGGTAACAAGGGGGATACACAGAAAATCACAATCTGAAAAACCAGGAAACAGATGATTCAGCGTCACCCATGACAGCCCGGTTTAAATCCCTGAGCTTGGTTAGTACCTGAATCTCAGCATCTCTCACTACAACCAAAGTGGTTTTGAATGAAATTCAGATGTGCGTGATTTATAGAATCCCCTGTAGAAGACATAAGGATTTTTCACATAACTAGAAGAAAGCATTTTGGTGGTCAAACAGCTCACAATGCATAGAAAAAGGAGCAACCTTTATGTTCTACCAACCTGCTTGAAAGTGCAAAAAATGTAAAATAACAACAGAAATACTTCCTTGGCCCTTTGCACATCCCTCACATTACAGAAGGCTTTCCCCACCCCAAATAAAAAGACCCAAACCACATAAAACAGACTTTCAAGCACCAGCCATCCCAGCGCCAGCTCGCTTTTCTGCTAATGGTTCACCATGAGGCTATGCTTTTATGGCACTTTCTCCTTCTATTACTGTGATCTATTAAGATTGCAGAGACGACTGGCCATATATTTCATCAACAAGCTATACTAACATTTATTTTCAAATTCTGTCATCCCAAGATATTCGGTTACTTCTCAAATATTCCTGAAAGAGGCCCCCTGCAAGAAAGGTCTGCCATTTCACACTCTGCAAGGCTGAAATGCTCTTTCACTCTTGTTTACAACATGTATATAAGGAAACTGTGCATCTGTAGTCTCCCAGGGGCCATGTGGAAGACAGAATTCACGACATTCATGGAAGTATTTGCTTGGGAGGAGATGGAGAAAAACAGTTATCTGTATTACATTAAATCACTCTCACTTCAATTCAACAAGGACTATAAAAAGGATCTGCAAAAACATTTGCAGTAAGCTCTTGTTAGTCATATTCAGACTATTTTTTTTTAAACCTCTATGAGTAATGTTACTTCTATAGTAGAAAAAAGGTAATGTATTTCAGGCAATTTTTGACAGAAAGATTTTTTTGGTTTATTTCTTATTGTATTTTTAATTCTTCTGCTTTCTGATCATGCTATTTTCATTCTTCTGAGCTTAGTTTTGCTCTCTGATGCTAACAGTAGTGTACTATACACTTGCTGAGGTTACTACAAATGAGGATTTAGTGTTGTATCAACAATTTTGTTAAACCAAACAAGCAGCTTTCCTTAAAAATAATTTTAGAAATAACAGAAGATAGGTAAGAGCCAGGGCAAGTATCAGATATGGAGGTTTGGGACAGGCTGTAAAACAGAGATGAGGATATGGATGAAGTGCATGAAATAAAGTATGCAATTTATCTGTACGCCAGTGCGCAACAATGTTTTCTAGCAGACTGCAGCCTTCAGTGTGTCACACGCATGACTCACACACATTCCTCCATGAATATTTATGAATATTTCAATACCTTTCATTCACTGCTACAGACCTTTAAAACTCAGATCTCTATGTCCTTAGATAACCATCCCACATGTGTTAACACAACCTTCCTCTGTTTCTGATAATTCCTGATGGGCTCATATGAAGGGCATCAAATTCTCCTAGACAACAATTTACCTTAAATATTAGCAATTAAATGAATGATATTTATTGGAGCTTTCACTGTACAGCACTGATTTCTGTAAAATCACTACAATGCAGGGCTCCAATTTTGGGATCTGACCCATTCAGCAGCAGGAATCTGCTTCTGAAAACCTAACTGCAGCCTGGAGACCAAGCAGTTTGGTTTTGCTTTAATTCATGAGACTTTATATATATATATGGCATTACACCGCAACTGCCCACAAGTGACCAAGTAAAAGTCAGGCTTGAGAGAGATGTTTTCAAAAAGACGACAAACACTCTGACACAAAGCAGAAATTTTTCAAGCGGAAAGGTCACTAGTAACTTCAGAAGTAGTATTCAACAAGAAAATGCTGACAAAGGAAAAAGTGTACTGTCAGATGAATGAAAAATTATTCAGCTGTATGCTCAGCATTGCTCAATAAAAAGAAAGTTTCAGCTCTGGGATTTAAATAGCTCTTTGGGTACATGTGGGTTTTTTTCGTTTGTTTTAAAACACTAGAACTTTAGACATAAGATGATACAATAAGAGCACTGACTTTTTACAGTGGGGTACCAAGTCCCAAAGCGAGAAGCACAGAACCTCATGGCTGCCCATACCGCCTGTCAACACAGCTGCACCACTTCTGGACTCAGCCAACCTGCCTGTGGCTGCACCAGTGCTACAGCAAGGCCGCTGCCTGGATAACCCACCCCGCCATAGCTGAGAATCGTTTCCTGCTTGCACAAGCATCCTTCTGCCTGCAGTGAGCTCACCTGCCCGGCTCAGCAGTATCCCCCCTTGTTTTTGCTGGAACAGCACCTCAAGCATCCTGCTGAAAGTTTTCATAGAAAACAGCCTGTGGTACGAAAACCGGGCCCATGACAGCTATTGGAAATGAGGTAAAGCAACGTTTCAGATAAGATGCGCAACTAGGAGCAGAGCTTTTACTCACCTTGCAGCAGAGAGGCACCTAAGCGAATAGCCTGACCTCACAGGCTGCAAACTCCCCTTCCACAACTGCCAGTTGAGGCTGTTCTCTTCAAAACTGCAGTGAGCTGAACTACACTAAGTTACACCCGAGGAAAACATAGCTTTGCATTTACACCATGAACCAAAGCATCCCCTTGCACAGCCAAGCCTGCCAGCTGCTGACCTGACTGCCCTGAGCTGGTGATGCCTGGCTGCTGTGCTATCTCACCCGCCTTCTAAATGCCACTCCACTACCTTGCACTGAGATATGAATTTCCCCACAACTCACCAGTAAAAATATACAGGGCAGCTCAGCCTGTTCCTAAAACCCTTTCTAGAACTCAATTGTTTCTAAACTTCCTAACTGTTTCTAAAACTCCAGCCAGCTCTTTTACACCAGCTTAGACAGCCTTACATGGTACTGCAGCCTGCAGAACAGATACAGCTTTTCTTGATAGAGTCATTAGTTGCATGATTAGGTCAAGGCCTTTCTAATATCATAAAATTACTTCTCCAGAAATATTTGCAATCATCTTCCAAATACACATCATAAACTCAAGCAGTTTAGATGCAAAAATCTCTCACCTTAGACCTGCAAGGGCTCTCAAACTCAAGAGTGGAGTTACCAGCCTCAGTTCTGACTTGTTTACTTTCATTTTCTTTCAGGACAGTCTAAGTGTGAGCTGACAGTGTAAAATGGGGCTTTAAAGAATCAAAGCAACATTTGCATGTAGCAGTTGACAACTGGTATCTTTCAGTCAACATAAGCAGAAAAACTAGAATAACCAACTTGCTAGAATAACCTATTTTACATGTATACACATCTATATATAGCACAGAATAATAATGTTGCTAGAAAATTTTAGTATTAATCTCTTCATCTTTGTAGGCAGCTCTCTGAGGATGTTATGAAGTAAGCAGGCTCCTAAGTATTTTCACTATCTTTCTATGCTGTTTCCTGTTTGTTGACCATTGATTTCTCCATGTAGTCCTTATCCACCCAAAAGAAGTAGAAATAAAATCATAAGAAAAAAAATTTCCTTGTAAGCAGAGAAAACAATGGTATACAGGTCATCTACAAATACTCCACACCATCGCTTACTTAATTACACTCCACACTGAAAATACTCCACACTTCCTTAATTACAGTAAAGTCCAAACAGTTTGATGTCAGTTTCCAGGAAAGTGGCTAGAAAAGATGTGAGGTCCCTACATTTAATAGCAGCACTGCTGTTAGCCTAAAAGCTGCAGAATAATACAACAAACCCCTTCACCCATTTTCACTTTTGCCCATTTTTGATCAGTGTTTGTATGTCTTGAATCCATTTTTAAAAAAGGTCTAATTCAACCTATCTACATATAAATGCACCCACGCACCGTCTCTAAGCCAAATCACCACCACTGAAGAAAAGTTTCAAAACTTAACTGGTATTTTGTTCTTGAGAGCGAAGAGACCTTAATTTTAAGTCCTGTGCTGTAAACGCAGCTGCCCGCGAAGAGGAAGACCTTCACCAAAACAGCCAATATGGCTTCGTAACAGGCTGTTTCAAGACTGGAGTTTAGATACAAACAACCCATACCCTAAGTGGAAAAGGGTGGAGCTGGCCACAAAAAAACCGCCAGTGAGTTAAGGCTGGCGGGGAGAAGATAAGAGTCACAAAAAGTGTTTGTTAACACCATGAAAAAAAAAAAACCCAAAACAGGGGAGTGGGGAAACTTCTTTGTCAAGATGGAAAGAAACACGCTCAGTAATAAATATGGGGAATTAGATAAAGTTATAATAATCTATTCACTTGCAGTATCTGGGCTGGATTCAGCGACTCAATCAGCAGCAAGTCAGTCCCCATACAGAGCTCAGACTGCGCCGGTTTTTCTGGCTCGTCTAACCTGGTGCACACTAGCTTCCCTTCCTGAGCTGAAGCGGCGTGTTTTCTCTTGCGATAAGCAGCCTAGAGATAGTCTACGATTAAAGCAAAACCTGAAGCGCTAAACTCCTTTGCAAAGCCCATCTTCAGCACACCCAGCTTCCAAAGTCCCAGCACCAGCAATCTCCACACTCACACACCTGCTGCCATGAATGGGGGTTCTGGGTCTCTCCCTCGTGTTTTCTCATGGAGTAAAGCCACACTATGCATCTTGCTAGATGGAATATAACTGCTGAAACTTAAAACGCTAGAAGAAATCAAATTTCAGCTTGTCAGGGGTCTTACGCATTTCTGAGCATAATTAACTGTTTTTTCAGTAAGCACAGGAGTAGGGAGGGCAGGAGCACACATGGTGGTGAGGCACCACGACAGATGACGGGCAGAGCTCTTGCAGGGCTTTCTGGATGCACGTGCTCCTGCAGCCAGGGAGGAAAGTCATCAGTCACGACCTTCCAGGATTTTCCAGGGACTGTTAAGAACATGTACTAAACCAAAGGATTATTTAACAGCCAACAACAACAAAAAAAAAGGACTTACAAATGAATACCGCTAAGTAGTCCTTTTAATTGTTTTTCATTACTTCTACTGCAATGGAAACCCCTCTTCCTGCTCTCACCAGACCAATTTGATGCCTTTATTGGACAGAATTTACATGATTAGTGAATGAAAGAAAAACGGTGGGTTTTGTTACAATGCACGTTATTTTATATCTCCTTATCACCTACCTAGGGAATTAATTCAGATCAGTGTTATTTACAGTTAACTTCAAATTTATAGGACCATAGGAACGTCATCAGGCAAAGGAAGATGGATCTGATTGTTTAATGATATGAATAATCTAAAGAATATGGCGCCAAAAGTACAACAGGATCTGCAGACATGCCCCAAGACAACAAAAACCCAAACCCAAGCAGCAACAACCAGCAGGAAGATTAGAAATAGGGGGAGGTGGGGGGTGGAATCAATTTGGAAACTGTTGGCATTTATATCTAATGAAAACCACAGTTCAAACTGAATGGAAAGCAGCAATATGGAAATAAGAGAGGAATGAAAGGTAACTCATTTTTAGTGTAAGGAAGCAGGGAAAAACTCACAATTGCACTTGTGGTGCAGGACATGGGCATGAATTGACCGTGCACTATCACAGCTATAGAAATGGAAGATAGGCAATAGGATTGCTTGGTTTCTCATAGAGATGTAGTGGATGGCCTTGATTTAAGACAGCATTACGCTGAGCACAAATTCCCCCTCACTTAAAATGCTGAACTTGCCTGGCCCCCCAGTCTGCCCTGGGCTCAGGAGGATATTGTCACGGCTCAGAGGGGATCTGAAAGGGACATTTTGTGGCATGTCTTAAATGATGTGCCAAGCTGAGCTTATCTCCCCTGGTGAACAAAATGCTGCACTGGTCGTATGATGAAAGCATGCAATTAAATGAGCTATTCCCCAGCAGGAAGTCAGGAAGATGTCAGAGAAGACCGAAGCCAGAGGAGAGAGCTGCAATGTGAGAGGCCTGCCCAGCAAGGAGGTCCCCAGGGTATGTAGACTAAGATTGTGAACTCCTCAGGGCCAAAGGGTGACTCTCCTGAAGGAGCTGAAAGGCTTTTGAACTTGTGAGGAAAGAGCAGTAGAAGCTGAAATCTGTGAGGAACTGAAAGGACTTTGATATTTTAAGAAAATAAATTGCCCTAAAAGGGAGTGGTGTTGCAAAAATACTGCACGGTCACTCAATACAAAATAAAGTAAGCTAGACAACTGCAAAAGCTGGGGAAAAACATAAATCAAACCATCCTTCATCTCGATCCTGATGGTTTGAAAATAACATAGATAACATAGTCAGAAAAAAGATGCAAGAGTGGGTGGGTTTGCTTGTTTTTGAGGAGAAAAATCTGCCTGCATACTAAGACAGACCTCTGAATAGATGAGTTGCTAAGCTGGACTGTTATCTCCCCACTTTCCTGGGCAACACCAGCTGGCGTGGGAGGCAGGGGTGTGTGTGCATATACAAGGCAGGAAGGAAGAAAGGCACAGGAGAGAAGTACATTTTTAACCTCAGCATAAAAAAATGCCTGATTTTGCAATCCGGATGGCTAGACCTGAACTAGTGCTCTCGTGTAATGGCAGCACCGAGCCAGAATCGCCCCAAACACCCTGCAGAGCCATGATGGATTGGTAAGCGCTCTCTACATCCAACATGAAATTAAAGCAATGCATGGTGAGATCCTGCCAGCAAATTGCTCAACTTAAAACCAAACGAGCTCCAAATAACTGTGTTTCGTATGTAAAAACAGCAAGTGCACATTTAATGGGTCTTGACAAGCCACAAGAAACTTTCACTGGTAAATTCAAAACATAAACCGGGCATTTAAATTCCAATAACTGGGCATTTTTATGTTTACATATTTCAGCTGTTCAACTCATCACTTTATACACAAATTTGACTACTCCAACTTTTTCTTACATCAGTAAAAATAATGAAATATATCTCATGTAACAGTACATCTTATTTATAAGAATGCATCCTCTCCCATTTCCACTCTGAACTGTAGCTTTTCTTCAAATACAGTGATACAAACTGGATGTAAGGTACTCCTCGATGCAGTTTAAGCAGTGATCGTAATTTCCTGTCAGGTTAAACACACAGTCCTGTTAGCTAAGGCCTGTAGTTAGATTTCCTGCTGGTTAGATAATTGTTTCACATGATCTCACTTCAGTGGAACCAGTGTGGCATTGCTGCCTGCCTGCAGAAACACCCAACACCTTCCTTGGCCACTCCAGAAGGGCTGCAAGGAGTTTCTCCCTTCTATATGTTCATGCAGCTCCTCAATGCTGAACTGACTGTTCAGTCTTCACACACCATAACTGCGCAACCATTGCCCCCCTCCTTTTTTTTTTTTTCCTTAAAAGTGTTTTCAAAGCTTCTGGTTGCCATGGTGAGGGCACCAGAGAAATGCCAGAAGGAAATGAAGGCCAGGAGGACTTGTACACCATAACTGAAATAAGGGTTTTGACGATACAGCCAACAAGTGTTCACTCTTTGAAAGAGATAGTTACTCTGTGTAACAAGCAATATATTATTGTTTAGCATATAAAGAGACAAAACTGTTTCTAATTTCAGAGTTAAGCTGGAAAATCTAAAAAACCCCCAAAAAACCCCACAACCCCATCTTTCCAAATTTTGGATGTACTTTAGGTCAAGTATCTCAGACACCATGTAAAGCAATAAAATTAATCCACTGCATAGACGTAGTACCTTTCCTTTAAAAATGACGACACAGTACGTGAACCTTTTCAATGTGCAGACATTACTGAAATAAACTTAAATGGCTTTATCTTAAAGAGTGGCCACCAGTACCTCTGGATACTATCAGGCTGCTCAGACCCAGCTGATCTTACTTTGTTTCCACCTTTCTAACAGACACAGAACAACAAAGGCACCAGTGCTATCAGGTTCTCCAGGCTGTCAGATGCTCACAGGTTACATGCAGCATTAAGCAAACATGTCTGAGAATTCACTGATAACGTCAGGACATTTTTCATGGGCAGCAGTCATAAAACTCCTATAATTTGTTTAAGACTTATTATGAACAGACTCTAAGACATTAGCAAACATCGGAGGTAATGGGAATAGCTTTCCAGTAGCTTTTAAATTATTTAATTTGGAAAAGGGAAATTGCACATCAGAGAGGAGTAGTCAGATTGCACATCAATATGTGCAGTAAACAGCACATCAGAGAGATGCAGCAGTTTGATGTCTGAAGATGTCTGGTCAGGGCTGTAGTCCTTACGATAACATGCACTGCACAAAATATACCATGGTTCCTGAAATATATTCTCCAATTTATTTTCTTGCTAGAGGATTTAGATTTTCCTACTTGAAAGAAAGAAAAAAAGCTTGTTAATAAAACAGATTAAATCAGTACCTAAGCTTCCTAGTGTATGACAGTGATTAACCCTTTCGTTTTACACCATAATCCTCTGCTCAGAGAAAGTGCATCTTCAAATAAGCTCATCTCAAGTCCATACATGCTTGTGTAAGAAAGGTATTATCCTTGCTACTTACACCTCATATTTACTAATACTTGCCAGAAGATGAGTCAATGACTATTTCTCTGATCTGAATGCATATATCTAAGACTGGGTGAAGACCAGCAAGCAAGCTCTTTAAAATGTGTCTGATAACCTCTCTTCCTCTTCTTCCTAACACCTTCAAACCATTTCTTCCTTGTTGACTGGAATAAACCAGAGAAGCAACAAAGTTCTGTGCAAACTTCTAATGCAATGTAATTCTGCAGCTATAGAACAAAAACATTGCGCACAATACTTGTTAGTTCAATCCTGAATCTGTGTTATGCAGACTAGTAACAGGAAAAATGCTTTCTGGCTCTTTTGTGACAAATATTATATTCAGGAGGAGACAAGGTAATTGTTTTCAGTCCTGACTCTCAGGAATACTATGGCACATTGCACCTGGAACCTGGAAGAAATAATGCAGTTTCTATCCCCAAATCAGTCATAAAGTTTGATGGACATTCAGTCACAGATACTGTATTAAAAATGCTTTTATTTCCTCACATGAGAAATCATAGCAGGGTTCCTCTAAATTTTCTGTATCAAGAAAAGAAACAATAAAAGGAGATATTTGAGGAGAACTAGTAGCTCAGACATCTCCTCTTTTTGCCTGATCACACACTCAGCTCCCCTGTTCCTGCTTCTCCCTGGCAGATGCCAAAAGCCAAGCAGGCAGCAGGCCCCTGGCTTATTTGGACAACTGTTCCGTTGCACAACAAAAACTTGCAACTTATTGGCAGTTCCAAACAGTCACTTTCCAAAAAGTGCTGGGCTCAGCTTCTCTTGCGGCAGGACACTAAAAGCAGCCCAGCAGCTCTTTGTGCCCTAACCTTCTGTTAAAACAGTCACCTAGACTCAGGGGTTGCTCCTCTTCATCCCCCTTCCTAAAATCTGCATGCTGATGCTGCATCTATTAAAAAAACCACAGAGGCTGCGGCAATGGTATATTTATTGCGTTTGGCAGACTTGGCAAAAGGTCCCCCAAAATGTTAAGGAAACAGTTATGCTCATCAGATTCAATACTGCCATCGAAAGGACCAAAAAATAACACACATACTAACCTAAACAAGATCTAACTTATTTTTATCTGTTAGGCTAAAGATCTAGTCCTTCCTGTGAGTCCTGGCTACTCATAATGTGAATATTTTAACAGGAAGGAGCAGACTGAGATCACATTTTACAATTGCATGTTTAACATAAAATTATCATGATTAAAGCATTATGCAATACCTCCTTAGAGTATTTTCTTTATAAAAGAGCTTGGCTACAGAACCAAGCTTGCACAAATTGACTTGAAAGTAATAAATTCCTTAGTCAACAGGTTCACATTATACTCAGAGCAACATGCAGATCCAAGAGACACTCCACAACACTTCAGCAAACAATCCTGTTATTCATGGATGACTATAATAGGGTGATTACTAACAGCTGTTTGCAATCTCATTACATATGGAAAAGCTTCAAAAAAAAAAAAATTACAGAAGCAGCACCCCAACTTACAGAGGAACTGAAGAGAGAAGAATCTGTAAAGCTTCTTAACCCCTTCCCAGTCCTGTTATCCTCATTACTTGTGTTACACCCCAATGCCCCCAAAGACTCACCCTAGCAGCCCTTAGTCCCTCCCTATGGCTTCAAAATACTCAAGGCAACAGTATTACTTTCCAATGCATTCATCAGGTTAAACCTAAAGCATACATGTATTAAAATATAAATTAAAACTAATATTAAAGTGGTTCAACAGATTTAATAGTTTTATATGTAGCCTACACAAGTACTGAACTTACACAACCAGTAGATGAGTGCTAATACGGCCAAGTATAGGTATGATCACCCGCAGGGACATGAGAAGAACACATAGTCTAGCTTTTAAACAAACTTAACCCAATTATAAATGTTAATTAAAGCATTCCTGATGCAAATGATAGGTTAATATTCAAACACAGAAAGCAGAACACCACGTAATGCCCTAATTTGTTCCTATTTGACCAGTGACTCCTTCACTCTCTTCCCGGCCCCTAAGTTTTAATTAAGTGCCCTGCAGCCAGCCAGATCTTTTTGTAATACTGCAATGAAGCAATGAAGAACATAAAAGCATCAGGAGAAAAAAAACAACACAACAAAGGCTGCTTGTTCACAGACAAAACACTATGCAAACAAAATGCTGGATAATCTGTTTGGTGACTCTGCTTAGAGGATGGTCCAGAGATATTCTAGCTAGCTGTGACGTAGATTTCGACGTCTCAAAAAGTTAATCGGGAATCTCAGAAAATAACACTCTCTTGTTCTCACCCCCCCCCTTAATCCCACTCACAGGGCTCTGCAGTATCTGAGTGACCCTCTTCCTTTGCTCCATCATATTGAAGTCCTGTCTCAGGTCAGGAGACATATTTCTCTCCCGAATATACTCTGGGTCATTCTCATTGATGCGATCAAAGTACCGCTCTTTGTGAGGCATCGTGGCTGGGGGAGGAGTAGTGATCACCACCTGACTGGCATCAGTACTCATGCTTCAACCCTGCAGATGGTAGGCTTCACCTGAAACAAATAAAAAAGAGGGAAGAATGATTAACCATTCAAAGGAGGGCATTGAAACTAACTTCCAAGTCTGGACACAAATAATGTTCTTTTTCATCTCTGCAGAACAACATCTAAAATGAAAGGAGAACAAGTAAATAATTATCATTATTAGAAAACCAAGGAAAAATTCTAGAAAAGTGTTTAAAAACCATTAATGAGTTCTGATACCGCTTAACAGTCTTTATTCAAGTTCAAATAAAAAAATCAACAGCATACAATTAAAAATTATGACATTTGAAATGACCATAATATATTTTACAACAAACTTTCCTGTATCATTTTATATTGCACTCATCACCCCCTCAAGGTTTTTATATAACTCTCCTTCCTGACATGTTCAAGGAAACACACCCAGAAGATGGGCCTCTGTTTAAAATCTGCTCAGAGCTCATCTCCCAACTCTAATGAAGACATTCCTCACATACAGCATTTCCAAAGCATCTCATAACCCCAGCTTTAAGACAAGACACTGGGCCACTGAAAGCCTGCTAGGGGATCTCTGCAGAGTACCAGCTGGTGCCTGCACTTTTAGGAGACACTCGAGACACCGAGGGAACTGCACAAAATGTATGTTGTATGTTGGGTTGCACAGGACTGAGGCTGCATCCATGGCAAATAGCTGAGTTTTAGATTTTCTCCTCTTGTGTGCAACTGTATGCAAAGATTCTCACTGAAGCTCGTTACAATAGGAAAAAAACAACAAAACCCCCCTTTCATGTCTTGGTAGAAAGCTACGCTTAAAACGTCATTAAAAAAACCTGATAAGCATTTGTAAACACAAACAGAACTGGATCAAAAGCAAAAAAGCAGACACCTGAATTTTCATACAAAGAATCAGGCTCAGAAGCACACTCGGGAACACCATTCCTCAAATAGGTACTGAAGAAGGACGTTTTCTCAGGTTTGAGGAACAAAGAGAAGCAAGATTTGTAGGAAGAGATAGTGTATTATGAAAATACATTTTAACATGCAAATATCTGCATTCAATAATATATTTAATATAAAAATATTTGCATGCAAACATATTTAGTATGTAAATAATTCACATCTTCAGAGGAAAAAAAGCCAAACATGAAGGAATGAGAGTTGTCGAGCAGTATTAAACAGTGTGGTTTGACATTACGGTATCAGTGGTTTAAAGTGTCCTTACTCCATGGCACAGTTCACCCATTCCTCGTTTGGGTCAGTACGACTACTGTTTGGGGTATTCTGCAAACAGCAAACTGACATGGAGCATCTGAGCTCCTCCAACTACAACCTCGTATATCTTCCAGACGAAACAACTAGAAGCCCTGTTAAAACCAGTTTCAGCAGCCCAAGCCCTCCTTCTGCCTGCAACAAGCCCTTTCGGTCCTTATGCTCCACCCTCGGCTGCTCAGCCACGCCATGAACCAGGCTGGCAGGAGGATGCAAATTGGTTTTCAGCCAGTTTCCCACACTGACACCCAAACGGCTTTGCTGGCACGCTGCAAGGGAGAGCGCAAGGATGAAATCCTGGGGCACTGCAGCCCTGCTACCAAATATGAAACCCCAGACAGAAAACAAGACAGATACCACCTACAGAACAGGGATAGCATTAGCAGGTAAGGTGCAAGAAAACCACATCTATGATTTTCTCATGTATTACAGATCACAATAAAATTTGGGATTGAGGTGAAATACAACTAACACCCTTCTAAAAAAACAATCACTACAGGTTGTAATTGTTTTTGTTCTTATGCCCCCCACCCCCGCCTTTTTTTTTTTGAGGGAGAAAACACATCTGGGATGCAACATTATCCAGCTGCACACACAGAGCTTCCAGGAGGTACCTGGCATGCTGAATGAATGTACCATGTACTGGGATGTATAATTCGCATCCTGGAGACAAGCTCCATGGACTCTGATGACTTTGTTTTGGAGGCTGTGGAAGCGTACTGGTGAGTTTTGCATTTGCTGCTTGGGTGCAGTACAAGTCCGTTCAGCATTTGCTGACTGACCACCAGTAAGCCCTCTACATGTGATCAATTTGGGGATGCTGGGGAGAAGATAAGGGGCTTGCTTCAAGGAAGTGAGGGTTTGGGAAAAATCTAGTAGAAGTATAAAAGGGGCTAAAGTTTTTCTGAAGAATGAACTATTGTCTTTTCCAGCTGGGAGCACTGAAGCAGAAGGATAAACCTCTTGGGACAGCATTTGGGGATATGACCACAGCTCAGCTTCCCTCTGTTCGAGTTAGAAGAGATACCCTTATAAATATTACCGTATATTAGGTCTCCGCCCCCCCCCACGACCCAAATGGCAGGGTTTAAGAAGCAAAAGAAAAAAGCATCATGAGAAGACACAAGATGATGGGCACACTCTCCAAATGCCACAACTTATGAAGAGCTTGAGACCAGACCTCTCAAGCTACACTGTTCTCCATCTGTGTTTGGGTAAATACCTCCATCTGAGTCAGAACAGACACCTTCCAGCACGTGCTGGTAACTGAAAGCAATCTAGAAATGCAGATGGCAAGAACCTTGCTTGAATTGGTGACTCCTGCTCTTCAGTTACATCTTCCCAGGAGTTGCCTTATCCAACTGTTTTTCCTAAAATGCTCCCGAATCCCGTTAACCCCAAGTGGCAAACTGTTGCTTAACTGCTGATCCACTTGGCTGGCTGCACCAACTACACGCATGTCTGAACTTCAAAAAACTTTTATAGTTATTATTGTAGGTTTACAGGGCACAATTAGTTCAAGTCCGTTACTTTACAATTCATTCTTACAGTGGCAGAAAAGCCCATTCATCTGTAAAAAGACACAAATGTGGCTGGCAATACCTAAAATCCACAAAAGAAATTTTTCTAATTGCTTTGGGACTTAATTTTTTCCCCTTTCCTTTCAGACTGGTTTGTTACCTCTAGCCATTAAGATTACAAC
The DNA here is from genome assembly GCF_900496995.4 of Aquila chrysaetos chrysaetos. Classification (NCBI taxonomy): domain Eukaryota; kingdom Metazoa; phylum Chordata; class Aves; order Accipitriformes; family Accipitridae; genus Aquila; species Aquila chrysaetos. The sequence continues at coordinate 12,199,272 of NC_044014.1, forward strand.
ATTAAAGTCCTTGGACTACAAAAACTCCTCCATTACTGAACATAAAATGGGTATTGGGTCCAGGTTGTTCTTATTAGGTCCAGTTCAATGCCCACTATGTTGTGCCCAGGCTGACTCTCATATAACCCCTACTATTTGACTGGAAAATTTTCAAACAAATCAGCCATTCTTTTATTATTTATTTGCATCTTGCATTGATTTTTTTTTTTTTTTTTTAAAAAGAGGATATTTGTTAAAAATGTGCTCAGCTTTTGGGGATCTAAAAATCTGTACCTCCTTCTCAGCACAGGACTGGCAATGACATAGAAGTAAGTATTTACAGAAAATCCAGATCTCAAAATCTATGAATTGTGATAGAGGATTCTGTCCCCTTCCACATTTTTGGGCAAGATTCTTTTGAATAGGGGGGAAAAAAAAAAAAAAAAAAAAAAAATCAGCTTTCCTGCAAGGCTACTTTTGGCTTCCACCCCCTTCCAGCGATGTTCATGAATTACAGAAAATGAGCTACCATCTTCCTGAGCAGTACTAGCTGATGTTTCTTATGCATGCTATATGGCATAAGTGGTTCCAGAAACTGAGGCACAGGTGGAAATGAGAGACCATATGCCCCTATAGCAACAAGACACTGTATCTAGACTGGTCAGAAAGGACAAAGATACACAGAGAAATCAAACCTAAACTGGGATCTGATTTCGATCTAGTGAGAGCCATCACTCTTACTCAGCTGAGACACATTTTAGCCCACATTTTGGCCTAACATGCATATGCTGTCATGCCAAAAGAGATTCAAAGTATACAGAAGAGCAGTTTTCCCACCTATGGTTCAACTACTCCAATGGGGGGCAAAAGAAACTAAGAAGAGCAAGTCAGCATATGTAAGTTTTTGTTATACAGAATCCCCATCTCTGCTGAAAATACTTTTAGGGACCTGTGAAACAAAGGGGCTTAAAAGCTCTTACTACAGGGTAACTTGTTAATCTCACTCTTGCTTCCTCCTGTCTAGTTATGCCCTCCTGGTTCATGCTGAACCGAACTCTGATACTGCTACAAAAGAAAACAGGTCATGTCCTCCCGTGCTTTGATGCCTTATATAGCTCATGGCTTTGGCCTCCATGTTCTGTTCTGTATTTTATGCCCGTAACTGGGCTACAGAGAGAAAGTAGAATGTTCCACCTCTGTCAGGAGGCTATACATTTCTCTGCTTAGAAGTAAGTTTTATTTAACAAAAGCTTCCAATTTATTCCAGGAACTTGGAACTGTTGATTTTAGGCTGCAACATTAAGTCCTGAGCATCCCCACCTGACACTTTGTAAAGTCCAAGTAACATGCTGTGCTGCTTTTGTTGGAATAACTGTTTTCAATGTCAAATCAGAAAAGCAGCTCAAAAATAATAACGAGGTCAGAGAAACAAGGAGTACTGAAGAAAAAAAAGAAAAAAGCAAGAGACCAGATGCAAGGAAAATTTATCTTGCCAAAGAACACCCCAGAAAGCACTGACTTGATATATCTATATACTTCATAATGTACAGAATATATGTAAAAATAAATACCACCATAAGACAGACCAACAGAAAAGCAATCAAATCATTAAATCACCTAGCAACGAATCATTAACCTACCTTTTATGCTGATTTTTTTTATGGCTGGTTTCAGACATCCTCATTTTCTCTATGCAGTACAATCCATCTGTTTGAGAGTTTCCAGCACTGCAAACCAGCAGTGCACACACTGTATCATTAACTGGTATGGCTGATTTCAGGTCCGAGCACTCAAGCTAGACTATACAGCATCTGAACATTTCTTTTTTAAGGAGCACACTGTGTTACTCTGCTCTTGCTATTTCTTGCCTGCTTGTTTTTAAGGAACAGTCTGCTCTTTCTTCCCCCCTCCAGTATCTTGTCTGCCAGGAGACTTGTTGGAAGCAAACTGGGTGTCTCTTGATCTCAGTTCCAGCCTCCCTATGAAACAGACAGGTTCCAGTCTGAATCAAAGACTTGGCTTTAGCCAACACTGTCAGCTACATAAGTAAGCTGGCAGAAAGAAGCACGCTTAAGGAATATGAGGGAATGGTTAAGAGGGACAGGAAAATACATAGGAGAATATGGACTGAGATGAGGGTCATCACTGCGATCTTTTGGCATTAGAAAGTCAACTGTTCATCCTCCCTCCTATAAATTTCAGCAATGACATATAATTGAGTAATTGCATCTGTTCTAGGGCAAAAAAAATTATTTGGATAAACACCTCAAAATTAAATTCTTTTTTTTTTTTTTTATTCTCCTGATCAGGACATCAAATACCATAAATATCTGACAATGCATCAACAGATTTTCTTTTTCTTATAATGTTGCAGCAGGTTTGGGTTTCATTTATCAGTCTCATCTTACACACTGGTAAGATGACTAAGTTGTATGTTCAGACATTAGCATTTTGTAAATGCAGTTTGTGGAACCGAAAATACTTCTGCTACACTAGATAGGTAGCATTTGTTCAAAATTATATTAACTGATTTTACTAATATACAGTGATTCTGTACACTAGCACTCAAGTCAAAGTGTCAAACTACATCCTTAAATTGACACAAGGTAGTATTTGCATTAAAAAATAAATTAGTCATACCTTCTCCCAACCCTCCCAGCCATTCAATCCTTGTCCCTGTATCACCTCTTCAGATTCATATCAGCAAATGTTTGTAAGGTCAGATGGTGGAATGGGTAGCAGAAACTACTCTTTGGTTGAGTTTAAGGTTTTGGGGTTTTTTGTTTTGTTTTGTTTGGTGGGTTTTGGTGTTTGGTTGTTGTTGTTTTTTAACTTTGGGTTTTTTTAAATTGATTTATTTTCAGCTGCATCAGTTCCCCCAGCCAGTTAACTGCATAGCTACACAAATGTTTGCTCTGAAACAAAGACAGTGATGATACGGGGGTGTCTAATACTGCTTCTTCCAGTAGCAATGCAGCCATAAACAATTTGTCAGCCCAAACTGGTTACAAATCAAATATTCTAATCCAGCACTGCGTATTTAATTTAAATCCTTCTGTTTTTAAACAGAGTAAGCTAATAAAATAATCATCATCTCCTTTCAGATGCCACATTAAAGAGACTATGTCGCAGCAGTATACATTTTTCCTAAGAAATAAGAACTTGAGTGTATTTGAACCTTGTTTTTGTGTTTGTGTTAAATCTAAAGCATTATTTTTGCCCAATTATATAGTGCAATATTAAAGTCAACATAAATATTCAAGCTGTGCAACTCACACTTTACTCAGTGTAAACTGGACCTGAGCCAGCTACTCTTTACTATCAAAAAAGTGAGATAACATAGTGGGTTGCTGACAGCCACCAAGAATATGAGGGCTATACCTTTACCTTTAATTGAAGATGTGACATTTTATCTCTGTTAAGCAAGGCTCCTTATAATGCACACATCCTGTAGCAGGTGCAGTCTGCACCTCCACATTTGCAGGCCAGACTGCCAACATTTTGCAGCACAAGCAATGGGGGGGAAAAAAACCAAAAAAAACCAAAAACCAAAACCCAAGCCTAGAATGATGGTTTGATGTATCCAATATGCTCCACCACATGGCCATAAATGCTATTTGCATGTGTTAAGTCTCATAAATGAACTTGTATGCTTAACCCTGTAGAACCAAACTACTTTAATCATTCACATTTTGTTATTCCTTCACTGCTGCGTGACAGTTTTTAATGATGGAGAGAATCCTTGATGAACGAGTTATCCAGTTACCTTTTTCTGGGTGACAGTATGGTAAAAGACAAAACCAGTCTCAAAACGACAATCTCTGGAGTTTAGATCCAAGGTCCATCTTGCCCAGTATCAAACCTCCTGTGCTGAGGAAAGCCTGTACATAACTGGGCTCTTTCCATCCCTGTATTGTGTGACCCTTGAGCCATCAGCAGCATAGGGGCTTCCTTGCTTCACTCCATAAAATGATGTTTTCTTGTTTTACTAGCCTTGTTTTACTTTGTTAAGGTTGTGCAGACAGTAAGAACATTTTGAGATTATACTGTTCTTCACACAAAACATTAAAGTCAGAACAAACCCAGTCACACAAGCAAACTGTTTACAGAGAACTAACAGAGGAGGAATTCAGAGTTTGTTGGTGAAATGATGCATATAGGTATTCCTGCATCACACCAGGAAGGGGGCAGCTGCACCATGAGAAACATGAGAAAGCACTGAAATGTCAGAGTGGTAAAGGGTGATTCATGTGACATGTTGATTATTCACTATAAATCCTCTTCTAGTGCTGGACACAGTTTGCCACAGCAGTTATCAGCAACAGTATGATACGAGCAAATAAAAACAATTAATTTGTAACTTTAAAAAGAGACACAATAGATTCTGTCACTAAAACCTTGCTTTAAGAGAAGAGGTCAGTCACCCACAGATATCACGATGGTTTGTTTTTTCCCTTTCCCTAAACTCATTCCTTTAAAAGAAAGTTTTCTCTTCGGTAGTTATATTTCCCCCTTTTATTTATTTGTTATTTTTAATAACTACCTGTTTCACTGCAATTTACCAGGAACAGTTTTAAAGCTGAGTTATATTTAGCTCATACGTAAGTTTTATTTACATATGTATGCATAGTATGCATATACTTTGAAACAACATTAAGCTGCACTTTGGAGTGCTGATAGTTGTCACCTCTGCTTGGGTACACAGGGTGACTGGTCCTACAAAATGGTGTGGAGTCTATGGACAGGGACTATTTCTAAGGCAATTTAAAAAAAAGCACCTCCTTAAATTGAGTAAAAACACCAGAAGAGTTAATAAATTAAATTATTTGTTAAACTGTAAATAGTTTCTGTACTCACTAGACTTGAAAAGCGTGTCAGTCCTACCTCACAGCCACTTTTCCTCCATTTTTCTTTCATCTTCTATGTTATACTGAAGTTCACAAAAAAGCACAATAAAAATGAGTTCCATGATGAGAATATAAGTTTCTCTTGGTTTAAGCTCTTTTTCTATAGCAGCATTAAATTAAAATCTCATGCACAACATATGAGATCACTCAAAAAAAATATCTGAACACCAAGCTTAATTAACCTGCTTCTACACAAAGGCAAGACTGCTGTCTGGGAAGAGTGTCCTCACTGCAGCAGAAAGCTAAGGAGACGTACAGAAGCTGCCAGGTAAAAGGAAACCTCTCCCTATGGTACATGGCAAAATGCTGCTCTCACACAAAGCACTGAAAACCAACAGAAATTAAGTTCCCCCCCCCCCCCCCCTTTAACATTTTTCTGCTCATTTCCACTTTCCTCCAGGGAAAAAATTCACCTGCCGCTCGCAGAAAACCTCCTCCCACTTCCACTGCTCCAGAGGATTTGGTAAGGACCACAGCAGTATGAATTACTGCAGATTTTCAAGCTGCAAGCTTTCTGAAGCTGTATTCCCTTACAGTGTTTAGGACTTCTACAAAGAAGGAGGATCTGAATGCAGCAGACCTGTGGCAGAGGAGCCAGCCAGCACAGCGATGGCAGCAGTGCCACTGCTTTGGTGCAGCATTTGCTCATGACCACACTCAGCCAGCTCACAGGCAGCAGGAGTGCTCAAATTGCAAGACTTCAAGCCTCCTCTGGAGGCAGTTTCTTTTGGCAAATACAAATGAAAATAAAAGCACTAGCTCTTGCCCAATGCTACCTTGAAGCTTAGACATAGAGAATAAACTATGCATCCAAATTTAATCACTTACAGAAGCATATTAAGAACATACCTATTACAGTCATCTCTAAACAGTAGTTCTAGCTGATGAAAGCACATGAATGCCTGCGTAACTCCAGTGTGCCAGCAGGCCACGGGACCACAGAGGGGTCCAGACACTCCTGCACGTCTCCCAGCAGCGCAGCCCATTTCAGAGAGTTGGCTCATGGGTCACCATGGTCCTGATGGGCTCTCCCAGACTGGCAGTGCATTTCAGTTCCTGCTGACCCTATTTTGTTACCCCTCTTTTACAGATGACAGCATTTACCCACCCATGTCAAACCCATTTGGATGCCTGGAACAAATGTAATAAATATTGTTAGCAAATATTTACATATTTCAAAGAATCCATCAGTGGTCTCAGCACTTGCTGGGAATTAATATCCTGTATTTATCCATTCCCGACACTAACTGATACCCTGCAGAGTTAGTATCAATAAGGGATGCAAGTAAACTATACTTGCAGACCAAAAATCGTATTATTTGTGTTTGACCTTACGTAAGCCAGGGAACCACTCAAAATAATGTCAGGGAGATTTAACCCCAAATGCGTATTTCAGTTTTATTATAAAACCAGAAATGAAGACGTAAGACAAAAATATCAGTTTTCAACAGGAATAACTACTTTTTGCTTTTGATTTTAAGGATTCTGATGAAATGCAAATGCTGCAGCACCAAAGCAGCTCCAACTTTTGGTTCTCATGAGCCTTTTCATAGTCATGCTACAAAGAGACAGAGTAGATTATGGGGGGGTGGGGGGGAAGTACAGTATTTTGAATTCAGGTGGTTTCAGAGATATCTGGGACCTTGGTAATGAAAAAGTAGGGTAGTGTTTTCCAAAATATTTCAACTTTAAGACAATAAAAAGCACCCCCCCCCCTTTTTTTTTGTTTTTTTAAGACTTATCTCTGCTTAGCTACATAATCACTTGTGGCTAAGTTATCTAAAAATATTTCATGAGTCAGTAGACAACAGAGAGCTAAATTAAAAGATTACGTTCTGTTAGTACTTATCCGTATTAAGCTGTGAAAGTACGCAAACACATAACCCCCACACATAGACAAGCAATGGCTGAAAAATCTCCCTAAATCCTTTGAAAAAGATGAAACCTAGGTTCCTCCACAGTATAAACCAAGAACTTATCTGTGAGAAAAAAACATGTAACTGGAAAAGCTGATTGCAGTCAAAACCTTTCACGTTTTGCAACACTCTTCCTCTCCCTCTTTTGCAATGTGAAGCCTCCAACTTCCTCTGGTGACTTTTTTCTTGGGCTGCCTCTGAGCTGCACAGATGCAAGGGGAAACAATTTCACTCTTTACGCAGATCTACACAGAGTTATGGAGTAGAAGAACCAAGTTTGTTATGTAAACAATTTTTTTTTAAAAATCCCATTTACACCAACCTGGAAAGCACCATTTGGAGTAACGAGGGCTACTGCCGGCAATCTGCAGGAGCCCTCCTCGGTCACTAGTACAACGTGTGACATTGGATAGCAGGGAAAAGTCTTACTGATCCCATGGCACATCAAAAGCCTTCTTGATTTACGGCAGTTTGATTATCCTGAGAAATGTCATGGCCAAAGCAGCTGCCTCCTGGGTTTTGCTGGAGGGTCAGAGCCTGGGATGGTGGGCAACCCTGATGATCGACACAAGGCAACTGCTGGATTTTACAAATGTTTACACGAACAACCGATCTCGTGCATGGCAGCCCACAGCCAAACTTTTTTATAGCCCAAACCCCTGGAGTTCCTCCTCTTCACATCAAATCCTAACCTTTACCACCACTGACAGCTCAGTCTACACCCCATTTAAGACCACCACCACGCAGTGACCATACACAATTGCAGCTCAAGACCCTCCGTAACTCGTAAGCGAGGAACGGGAAACCTGGCCCACAGCTAACCTCAGTGGGGACATTCGTAACTGGAGACTTGAAGAAAAGGTGAAATTGTGCCAGGCCTTCGATCGTAAAGTTCTCAGGACAAATTGTATCTTTATTTGTATTATGTACCACACCCTGCACGATTCCCCCCAGTTCATCGTGGGATCTCTGAATCACTCTACTATAAATTTTAAATAAGGAACAATAACACAAGTCACATTAACACACCAATATCAGCTTGACCATGTCAAAACAAATTGGGTGGGTAGCTTCTCAAAAAAGGAATTTTAACATTTTACTGACCTGTACATACATTCTCATGTTAAACAGAAAGCTACAGCATTTCAAAAAAGCTGATTTATGATAGTTATAGTAAAAAACTAAGAATGTTTTAGATAACACAATTGCATATACTGATTTCACATATGAAGAACAGGCATAGTGGGAACATTATGGTTGTCTTAAGGTTTTTAATTGCAGTTTAAAAATAGTAATTTTAGGCATCAGTGAAAGTGTGAGACAAATGATGCCAGCCAAGCCCAGGACTGACTGTACAGCAAGCACATTGCCACTGATTGGCCATGAGAAGCATGGAAAAAAACCCAGGCATCTCGAGAAAAAAGCTACACATTTACTCTAGTAAATACTCAAAAAAAAAGCAAGCTACAAATTGCAGCGTAGAGGGAAGGCTCTGTTGGTAGAGCTTTAACAGCTGCTATCAGCCATGGGATGGCATAGGGGACAAAAACCTGTAAATTGCTATTCCCAAATTATGCTGACACTGTCTTTTCTCACCTCATTAAGTCTCCAAAGAATCTTGCTTTTTTTTCCATTACCAGAACTAGTTTTGCCTTAACATATGGGACAATTTTTCCCCTCCTTGTCCATTTGCAAACATAAGTGTTGATGTATGTTAAAACATAACGTGAAAAAAGTTAACAAATATGCAGAATTTGATTGAGGGTATGGTTGCATGCTTAATACATACTAAATTATCATCTTTAAGAGGACTTAAGCACAATCTTATACTACAGTTCTTCATGTTTTCCTGGCTGGCTTAAGGCAATCCTGCCCTCCCAACTCAGGTGTTTCAGCTCCCCACCTCTCAAAATGCTATCCCCTAGGTGTGCTAGCACATCTCTCCATGAATCTAGGGTCTAAACTGGATACACAAAGAGATCAGGGTTAAAAATATCCAGGGGAGGAGGGCAAGGGAAAGTATGGAGCAGAGAAGGGCCACATGGATGTTCAGGGGGCAGCCAGGCCCTTCTTGAAAGTTCAAAAGGCAGCTACTTAATTAGCTGTGTCCAAAGCATGTTGCTTTAATTATCCTTCCCAGGAATCCCTAGAATTTATGGTGGTGCAGCAACACTTTTTCTGTGTTTACCCACACTGCTAATACTGTCTTCAGCTTGCTTCAAAATAATTAAAAAAACCCAACCAACTACCTAACTAGTGAATACAAAAAGTTTCATTTGCAGTCAAAGTTTAACCTATACAAACATGTACACTAATCTCAATTGACTTGGCCTGCATTTGACCTGCTTCTTGTCTCTGCCACTTTTTGCTCATGGTACTAGAAAAGCAAATTGAACTTAGAGAGCCAAAGGTCTTCTACACCTTCAGGAATGGAAAATTACTCTACTGAATTTCAAGCAAGCCAGTCTGAAGTCAGAGGGTCATTTTGGACTTAACCACAGCACCGAACAGAGAAGCAGATATACCCAGAGCAGTAGCCAGCATGTCCCTGAACAAGTGCTGAAGACTTACTAACAAAAGCTTTGGTAAGACACACAGTGAGGGGTATAATGAGTCAGCATTAAGCACAGTAGAAAGAGTAGTTTTTTAAAAGTCAAAAGCAGGCTATATAAATATTTTATAATTAGGTTACTATTATTTTCCAGTGCAAGCAAGCAATTATCTACTTTTATCCCATAATTCTCTTTCTCCATCATCACTCATAAGCACTGAAAGTCTGGATAAAATAAAAGACACTCCACAACAAACTACTCCAGTATCACAGAGCATCGATGCATCCTGGCATGCTACACAAAATCCTGGGGACTTGCAAACATCTACGATGGTTGTTTCTAGAATGCAAAAACAGCCTGACATTGAAAACTTCTCCTCGAGATTTAAACTGTCCTCTCTTTTGTCCTAAGCAGTTGCATGAAGCATGAATATTTTCATGTCTAAAGAGGAGCCAGACCAATGTACCAGGGACTGAATTTCCTAGCAGCCAAGGTGGCACAAACAAACACCATCCACCACAGACCACTTCAGAAGACACTTTCTACTAAAGCAGTCATGCAAGTGAAGAAAAGCTTCTTCGTGGTTGCTCTTAGAGGAGAAACAAACTAGGCACTTGCATGAGTCGCAGCACCAGCGACTCAGAAGACCAAATGCAAAGACCTTAGTTATAATTTTGAAGGCACAACTTGATCAGTCACACATGCAGCATGAAAGACTCTCCCTCAAGTCCTTCCCCAAACAATTCTTCCAGTTTTGACTTCTACTGGTTTTTTGTTTGTAATTTCAAGAATATTTTGAAGCCAACAAATATATTAGATGGATCTGTGTCTTAGATAAAACTATTTCAACATCACGTATTATGACAAAAATTCATAAAATAACATAAAAGTTGTTTTACTTGAATTTCCAAAGCTCATTTGTAAACCTGGCCTGAAAATGGTATTTGCCTGTTTGCAATTAAACCTCCTTATACTTTATACTGAATGCAAGTATCAGACATGTTACTCGTGCTGGAGTTCAGAGTCTGAGCACAGAGAGATGCGGGGGCAAATTTTTCTCTCAATTATATCATTATGAATCAAAAGCAACCAGTTTAAAAATCAATTAACAATTGCTGTAAAAATAACATTGTGTTCTGAGCTTTAGTAATGCTTATTTTTGAATATTTGAATAACTCATGGAAATCATCCTAGGTAAACACAGTATTTCAGTTTATAACATAAGAAAATTACTGATGATACAAAAAAATATCTCAGGCTATACAGATTACATCTGGTTGAGGAGTGAAAGTAAATCACATTTTTTTAATGTCTTTCAGTTATCTTGTTCACTTATGTGTTGGGTGTTCGGTTTTTTAAATATCTGTAAAAACCTAACACTGTTCAAGGAATTAAAGATCTCTGTATTAATGTAAGAACATGCCAAAAAATACCACAAAACTTGATTAATTAAGTGCGGAATAATAGGTGATTAGACGCCTGCCAAAGACTCATTCATGACAGCTTCCACAGACGTGCTGGAATGCTGTGGAGGACGACACCAACCCAGGGCAGCCAGAGCACTGCATTAGCCCCAGTGGGGACATGGATGAACCGCATCTTTTTTGGAACTCATTTCCTAATCCAAAAAGGAAAAAAGGAATCTGCAGGTCTCAGGAGTCTGGTCTCAAAGGTTTCTGGAGGAGTAGCAGTGGATGCTGCTTTTAGAGTTGGGCAGTATTTAGATTTTTTTTTTTTTTCCCCTTTAAGATGCATTGTTCTTACTTGCTAATTTATTGCATTATTTTGGGCAGGGAGATAGCTGGATTTCTATTTTTTTAATCTTAATTATTGTGTGACACTTCCAGTATTGGAACAAGCATTTAAGATGCCATTTGCGGGTTGCTGGGTTTTTTTGTTTTGTTCTTTTTAATCCTCTGGCAAATTGCTATGGGATTTTGATTTCTGCCTGCCTCATCAGTACTACGTTCTCTCTCTGTGATAAGTTATCAAAACTGATCAGAGTTTGTACTGCAAAGCAGTCAGGAAGAAGCGATGAAAAGCATGCAAAGGTTTGTGCTATATGAACAGACTTTTTCCTGAGACTTCTGGCTTCAAATTTGGAAAGCTGGAATTCATAATGAAAAACACTCCTACCTGGTGCACAACCCCTGTCCCTCACAGAGTACAATTATACAATTATGCTATATGAAACTTGAAGATAGGTTTTCATTATGTCTACCCTGTGCTTATTTTCATGTTATATTCAAGGTGTTTGTAATCGGGTTATATTGGACCAGAAGACTAGTGGTTTCTAGAAGACTAAAATGGATGGAGCTATTCCAACTGTTTGGGTTTTTTTTTAAGTTATTTTTAACTCTCACATTAATGAAGCACTGGATACAAAGCTTTTAATAATTATACATCTGATATCTAAATAACAAAACATGAGAAAGAGAGAAAGATAAATAAGTAAACAAACAAATCCATCCCTTCCTGGCCCCTCCTGGCATGGCGTAGCAGTTTATGGGCATGCCTAGCTGCCCAAAAGTAAGTCAACAGCTATCCTGAGCTAACGGTGCATTTCACCTATTCAATCTGTATTAGAAACTATTGCCCACAACATAAGTACTCCAAGTCAGCTGTTTCATCCTTGTATAGGACATACACAAAAAGTAATTACTAAGTGCTGCTTCATGTATTGTGACAGCACAACTGCGAATGCTTTCAAAACTACGTTGTTTGGAAATGCAATTAATGTCTCTAGGTTACTTTTCTATGTTAGATGGGAACATCTTATACACCAAAGAGTTTTTTGTACTTTTTGCAGCAAAGTATAAAACACTTTAAAATTGAAAATTTAAATTGTCTCTTGGTTCTGCAAACTTGGTTACAAGTTCAATTAATTATGTATGCTTATACTGGACTTTTTTTTTTTGAGTTATTGCCCTATGATCAGATGGAATGAGCAACTTTTACATCTGTTCAACCTCAGCATCAAAATCCTACATCCTTATCTTCTTAGCAGATATCAACTTCTGTAATGCGCAAAAGAATTATTTTTTATCTTTGTACCAAGTTTGGCTTAAAGTAACTATGAGGTTCAAAAGTTAAATGGCGGGAGTGAATATGTGCACAGTGTGATCAGGTAAGATCTCATTTTCATAGAGCAGCAGGTGAACAACAAGCTAGTACCTGCATATCTCACTAAGATGCAGCATGAGCCCAGACACAAGCACAGAACTGAGTTCAGTCATTTAAAAAATCCTTCCATGATAATTAAGCTGAACCTATGAACAAGCACAATTTTGCAAATGTGGACAGTCAGATGGGTACTCGGATAATCATATAGAAGAGCTGATACTTCTCTTTCTTTTAATAATAAGTAGTGTCTGTGCCCGTGGTGGTAGTACTTCCTGAAGTATGAACAAACAAAGCACTAGATATGTTTGGAAATTTAAATTTGTAGTATAAATTTAAAGACAGCACCAACTGTCAAAGAGTACTAAAGGCTAGCCCGTCTTAAAACAGGTATCTATAAATAGCATAGGTAGGTTCATACTTCTGAGAGGAGACAAGCATTCAAAATTCCCCCAAGTGCCAGTGAATGATGACCTGAAAGAGTTAGTTCTACCTGAGCGATAAAAGTACTCGAGAATTGGGACCTGTAGTAGTAGGGGTAGAATAGCTTGAAATTTTTTCCTTCATGCCCTGTTCTTCCATTTCCAATTGCATCATTATCACTAATAAAGAGATAATTCAATTCGAATCATGACATTCAAGTGATTCTATGTAAAAAAAAAAAAAAAAAAAAAATGAAAACCATATTTTCATTGTTATTCTTGCAGCTCATCTGACCTCCTCAGCACAACCATGACAAATGCTCAGTCAAAAAAAAAAAAAAAGCCCAAACCAAAACAAAAATCTGAACGAATTGTTAGATAGGCTCAGAGTATCAGTTAAGAAATGTAGCTGCTCTGAAACATTTAAAGAGAATACAAAAGGGCCTCTACAATAGTATAACCTTTGCCTTTGCCTGCTAGCATCACAGTTTACACGGTTTCCATGGAAACCCTCTGCAAACATATGAATGTTCTTGTTGCATTAGATGTTGAACAGAAAATCCTTTGTGGCAACTCTGGAGGGCCATGGCCAGTGCCAACCTCCCAGCAGAATAATGCCCTTCACTATGCCTTGCCCAGCAGGCTCATGACACACTCGCTCACATGGTACAGCTGCCGCCATCGCTTGTTTTTCCTTGACTGTTAAAAAAAAAAGAGGTGCACATCCTAACTTTTAAGTATTTCTTCCCACATGAAGAACCCGTTTTGGCCCCCATCAAACTGATGGCAAAGTCTCTGATGCAAGCCAGGAGCTGCAGAGTGAGGGCACTGACTCGGAAGCTTCCAGCAGGCTTCCGGACAGGACACTGGGGAATACATTTACATAATGAGTAGACAACTACCCAGAAAAGGAATGCCACAATTCTTCATTATTACATATTTTGAGAAAACACATATATTTTGAGAGAAATACACATAAAATTCTCAGCATGCGACAGGTACACCAGTCCAGAATAGAAAACTAGTTTCATCACCTTGTTGTTTCCCATCATGGAAAGATCAACTGATCTACAAACAACTCACATACTGGATGGGTTCCTCCCCCAGCCATGGAGGCAGGAAAACTCTATCCAAGACAGTCTGAAATAACAACAAAAAAAGAAATGAGCCCTCCTGATGACAAGGGGCATGTGTGCAAGTGAAAGCTGAGGGACTAAGAAACTTGTTTCTGTTTTACAAAGGAGGAGCTACTGACAAACATCTTAATGTTGTGTCCCACTTGACGTTCCTCAAAATGCATGTCCACTCTGCAGTTCTACATATTTTACCGGCATTGAAATACGAGTGCTTCTAATAAAAGTGCACCTTTAAGACTAATGGCACACAGCTGGAACGTACCTTGTTTGTAGATTAAAGCATTCCCCTATATCCTTATTCCTCTGAAACAACAAATTCCTAGTACAGCAAGTTTGACTCTAATTTCTGAGATATCAATGGCATAATTTATCTAATTACTTACAGATGTGCACAGTCTCGGGAAGGACGACGGCTCCAAAGGCTGCATTCAAGATAAAATCAGGTCTGCGGACTCTGCATGGGAAGTGAAAGCCTGTCTGTCCCGTTCCATGAAGAATTGGGGACGCAGGCACCTTTTTGCTTGCGACTGGACACTTCACCTGCGACTCAGCCATTTCCAGCCACTCTCACAGTCACAGTGACAAAAATCAATGATGTAACAGTTTTGCCTTAAAAGCTGAAGAATTAAGGAAGACAGATTTTGTACCAGGAAGGAAAAACAAACCAAATGCTTTTACTTTGCCAACACTGTTTCTATGTTTATTTCTTTCCCTTTCAGAGCGGCCAGCCCCAAGGGGAAGCCTTCCAGGCTCCCTCATGACCACCCTCACCTCACACTCATGACCAGCCCAGGCCCACACACACCGGACAACAAGTTAGCTCTGAGGGCAGCCAACCTCTCCTCTTAGCCTCTCCTGCACAACAGAAGTAATGAGGGGGTCAGTTGCAGCCGGTGTTGTTCTAATGCTCTAATAGCCTATTGTTTCCTTGCAGTTGCCGCTGCGAGATAAAACAAGAAAGCCGGGGTTTCCTGAGGGGAAGCGAATTCCCACTGTGCGTTGCAGGACATTGGCCAAGGGCTTGGCTTCACAGGGGGCCAGCCCACGCCACGACTCGGTGGGGAGATGGCGGGTTTGTTTTTGTTAGTGGGCAGTTTGCAGGAACATCTGCTCAGCAGAGCAGTGGTGTGGCTCTTGCCCATCACTGCCTGCAGGCCCTTCCCCATGGATCCGTGCAAAACCATGTTTACTCCCTCTGCACATGGCTATCACTATAAAGATACTACACTGACAGTCACACGGCTAAAATTTTGCTCCTACCTGATCAGCATTTATGATCTGCTCCCTGCATTAAACTGTAGAAGGATTGAAAAATATAATGGTTGCTACTGAGCTGCAGTAAGTTTCTATGGAGAAGGGAGGCACGGCACGGGCTCAGGGCAGAGCGGCCTGGCAGCAGAGCTGGAACACCCCCAGCGTCACAGCTTCACATCCACCAGGTTACAGGTAATAATGTTTAAGTATTAGGATGGGAGAAAGGACACAACAGACAGAAATTAATCCAATGATACAGGAAATGATAAGATCAAGAAGTCGCTCGTTTTATATTTTCACCACATCCTCTTGTCCAATAAAGTAGTACACTGAACATCATTAACGTCCTGCTAATGAGACATCCGACTGCCCAGAACACAGCAATAATGAACATGAGCTCTGTTTCCACCAAATCTACCAGAAAGATTTGTAAGGGTCTGCTTTCCCACTGACACGAACACATGACTCCCATTAGCCTTAATGAAGGAAGAGTACATTCAGTGGGAGAGAAATTTCCCAAGGTTGCATAACTGAACTGTGGCACACTGAAGACACAGTATAGACTGCTAAGAGAAGTTAGCCATCCTAAAACTACAGTGACAGGCCAAATTATTTCATAATTTTCCCATTTATTCATTCAGCTTTTGTTGTAGTTAGGATTTCCTCGCTTTAGGCCAGCAAAAATACTCAGAACTTTTCTTATGCCAAAATTACGGAAAAGCGAATCAGATAGTAGGATGCTTAGCTCCTATTTTTAGGCTGAAAAAATACAACTTCAGATATGCACTTTCTTTATCTTAATGCATTGTCCCCGCATACTATTCTTGACTCCACAAGTATATAAATTCTTACTTTTGTAACAATGCAAATTTGTTGACAGGATGATAGGTTAAAGTTTATCTTTCAGGCTTCTTCCCTTGCACCAGTCAGAAAAATCTAGTTATGTCAATTTATGTCCCTTTCAGTGCTCAGCGAGGCGAAGAAACAGAGTGGAGGGCCAGAATGTGGAAACAATGCAAAAAACTAATGCCAGAACTCAGTATCTGACTCTTAGGCTAAGCTCTGCGTACCCTCACAAAACTTTGGGATTAATACTGTGTATCTCAAAACTGTGTTTATGAAAAACCTTAATTCCAGATGTTGAAAGTATGATTAAGTATAAGTTAGAAGCTCTTCCTTCATCTTTTCTCCTCAGTTCAAGTTTTATGTATTTTAAAATACTTGGGTACTTTACCTTTTGGGGGGTTTTTGTTGTTTGTTTGTTGTTTGGTTTGGGGTTTTTTTCTGACACTAGAAAATTGAATTTCATAGGCAATTTAAAAATAGTTGGTCATGTGTTTATCATAAGAATCTATCTGATGTAACCCCAGACATTCAATGCTATTACAGTATACATTAACGAAGGCTGCTTCATGCATTCTGCTATAGCTTTAAATGAGAACAGACTTCTCTATTATCTCCCACTGCAATGACTAACACAGGAGAGTGTCTAGTCTGCTACTACTCACGCACATGATAAAAGTCCATTAGCACACATACTCACAGAAGTTGAACTACTTTGATACAATAAACTAAGATAGGGAACTACAGTGCAACAATTGCTTTAACTGTATGACTGGTGCTGTGCTGCATTTTACAGCCACATGTTAAAAATCTATCTTCCAAATTAAATCAAGATTACCTACCTATTTGTGCTCAGCTGTGAAAAAACCCAAACCAAAACAAACCAACCACAAAACCAAACCAAACATATTTGATTTATTTTATTTCATAGAGTTAAAAATTAAAACCTCAAAGGCCAGTACAGCAAATCATGGCACTGCACCACAGCAGAATCAGCCCTGTGCCCGATGCGGCTGTGCTCACTTTAACTGCCAGCATATACTCAAACCCCAGAGCCCAGTCCTACTGAGGCTGGTGTTATCCTTGACTTAAGCAGAAGCAGAATCAGATCACATTTCCTAAAAAAAACCCCACCAAAAAGTAATATGCAGAACAACTAAGGCAAACGGAGTAACTGATTTATGGATTACAGAGATACTAACTACACTGGAAAACCCCATTCAAACACAGAAAGTTTAACTCACCAGTCATGTCACGACACTGAAGATAAAAATCACGCAAGTCTCAGATAGAAGACAATCAAAATACAAGACAACTTTCTGCAACATCCATCCCCAACCGTTCTGTCAAATACACAACGGCAACAGCACAAAGCATCTTTATGACAGGAATAAAAGGCTCTTTAAATGCTGCTTTTATTTTTTTATTGAATGAACCCACTCTTACACAAAGTTCATGCAACGATGTCTCGAGCTTTAGTACTGCCAAATTGTGTATTTGATTAGTCAACTATAGCTTGTAAGTCACACGCAGAACAATTTGAAATATTTATTAATTACATGTAATTACTTCATGTAGTAAGTCAGGTGGTTGATTAAGACACTGAACTTTTTAGTATGTTAAGATATGTAGTTGTCAGGAAGATTAAAATTTTTTCAATGTTTCACCATAACTGACCAAACACTTCTCTGCTCCAAGTCACTGGCAAAACCCAAAGGAGTTAAGAACCAAAGCCACAGACTCCTCCCAGCTACAGTATTAGCATTTTGTGCAGTTGACTCTTCTCACAGAATTAGTAATCTTTACTAACAGTGTTCCTCCCTCCAAGGAAGCACATTGCACCACACCTCCCAATTGTTTTAGAAGTACATATATACAAAGACCATAGCTGAAAAAGATACCATCAGATGTGGCGAGTCCAGAGAAATCTTGTCCTAAATATTTTTCAAGTTTATTCATGAGAAAAGGGTGGAGAAAGAAACCACAGCTACAAGAAACACAAACTCATTTACAGGTTTGCAAAGCAAATCATGCCACCAACCTGTCACATAACCCATAAGAAAATGCAGCTGCAGACTCTCTGGATCAAGATATTCACTGTTGGATGAAATTAAATCACCCAGCTACTATATCAGTTCTTAAAAACTGGTTGGGTTTTTTTGCTACTTTTAATCTCTCGGTCAGACAGGCACTAGATTAAAGTGAATTAGGAACTAACAAGAAGCCAGAGCAGAAAGCTTTAAAGTTTCTAAACTTTAACAACTTCTTGCACTACCGAGCACTGTTCTCATACATTGTTTAGTGCCTTGAAATGGACACAGCTGGTTATGGGCCATAAAAACAACTGCAGCTCTATCATTTCTTAAATATTTACTAATAAGATACACCAGAGTACAAAACCCAGAACGGTATTCCTGATATTCAGTCCCTTCTGTCAAAACACAGATTGACAAAAAGACCTACCTTCTGGTAAAAACACTCCAGAAAGCTTTTACACTCTCATTTTAAAGTACAGATCTGCCTTTTTTTCCTACCCCAAACATCACCCACTCTTCCAAACAAATAAGTAATCCAAGGTTGCACAGGAATTTTAATTGTTTCCATAACTTCCGTTACCTGCCAAAAAAGTACTTAGCATGACATATACAGGACAGGGTGCTTATGATACATGTATATTTAAAATAAAGTATGAACATACATATATATACACACATATATACATATGTATAACATACAACTTATGTGGTAGTTAACTTCTGTATAGCTATAAAAACTAGGAGCCTTCGAAAGAGGCAGCTTTTATTCTTTGAAGTAACAGCTACGGTTCAAGCATACTTTACTCTCTGGCTCAGATTTACAGTTGAGCTACTACAGCTGAACTTCCTGCGTGCCATGTGAGCCAGGCTTGGTGTCTGTCTCCTTGCGCGCTACTAGCCATGACAGATGCAAGTTCGCAGCGGAAATCCCTTGCATGAAAGGCTAAACTAGGATGCGCTCCTTTGTATTTGCTGCAAGTACAGTCACACAGATCTCTGCAGCAGCCTCTGCAAGAGTTGGGCTGATGCAGGTGCTGTCACTGAAAGCCTGGCTCCTTTCCAGAGTTGTGGGGGGGTTTATTTTTTTTATTTTTTTTTAAGATCTTGTTCTGTCAACCCTTCCTCACTCTGCACAGTATTTCTTACCACAAATAACAGCCCTGGTTTCAGTGGGACCTTTGAAATACTCATCTTGTGGTAGAAGTAATTGCACAACACAAGCTGGCGGGGACATTTTCAGCATATTTGTACAACTTCATTTATTTAGTTATTAGGACCAGGTCTTAAAACAACAAAAGCTTTCTCTAGCATTTGTTTAAATAAACAATCCATTCAACATATCAGACTATTTATAAGGATGCAATATGCAATTACTGTGTATCAGTAAAATCCCTAGGGTAGTTGTAGTTATTTTGGCAAAAGAGCTTATAGATGTTCCCCTGAGTAAATTGCATGGCAGCATAAGCCTGCTAGTAGGGGAGGTGTAACAATTCCATAAAACAAAAGTGCATTTAGAACAGTTTAATAAACAAGGGGAAAAATATCTGTGGGACTTACAGGGTGGAAGCTAACAAAATATTATCTTCAACAATAGGTACTACATATTTTTCCACCGATTTTTATAACTAAACCCAGCACACTGCAGCTTCTGACACCATTAGTGCTCAGAATTTACTTTTGACAGCATTTTTTGATTTGTGATGGGCGGTTTGTTTTTGCATTGTTATGGGCTGGGTGAAGCCTCAAAGTAGACATGCAGCCCTGTTGATAACATGTGTATTTTCCAACCCCGTGATAAATTTCCCATAACTGCTGGCCTGGAATATGACTTTCAGCAACTTGACTGTTTCACATTTGGCTAAAGCAGCATCAGTCCATTTAATATAATAGCTCCAAGACTACAGATGGAAGACAATAATTTTCAGAACAGATTACTTTCAATGCTCAACTTCAGACTCCTATTTTCAGAAAATACTGACTGTTGCTTTCAGAAAGCCAAATCTGCCCTAACAGATTTTTTTCAAGCTGGAAATCCAAAGTCAGAAGTTATTTTTGGAAGGTGCAGTTGGCATTTGAATAACAATGTCAACAGTGCTGGATGTTAACAGCTTAGGAGAGGTTTTATTTTGTATGCAAATCCTAATAAGCATACATATTTCAGTACTTTTGCATCACTACTGCTAAGAAGGTCTGTGCTGTTTTCAAAGCCTAAAAAACTTGCCTTTCACAGCTGCAAAGGAAATGACAAGAGAAGAAAAACACAGCCAGTGTATATCAGCAATTAATTCCATCCACAACTGCCCAGCTGTTTGCACATGGAGGAACCGGCCTGTTTCCTCTCCGAGCTTTTGCCACTGAAAGCTGATATGGTGCTTTCAGAGACACAGGCTGCTGGTAACGCATTAGGAATGCACACAAGATCGCACAGAGCTGAAGAAGAAGAAATGAAATCCAGACCAGAGCGCTGTATGTCTGTGTTATGAGGATAAAGTTATCTGAGGGAGAGGGCGGTGGGAGGGGGGAATGGGAATGGGGAGCTGCCGGCAAAGTCAGGCTCAGTGCACAGGATGGACACAACTGTCACTTACTGGCAGAGATAAGGTGGGACAGCCTCAGAAACCCACGTGTGTACATGAGCTCTGCCAAGCTGTTTTTACCTTGGCTGATGCCAAACAGGTGGATTTGGGGGCACTTCACAAAAGCTGTTACTTTTACTTGGGATCAGTGCTTTTACAATGAAGTTGCTGGAGACTTGGCTCCATCTATACTAGAGTAAGAAAGACTTACTGGTAAGTAATTACTACTTATTGATAAACAATCTTACCAATGTTTGCAGCCCTGAAGCCCCAGAACTTAAGGCAGAATTCAGCCCTTTAGAGTCTTTCCTACGAATAAAATCCCCTCATGCCACTCTTGGGATTTCAGGAAAGGCACAGAGTATATAAAAGGAGGATGCTACCAGTAACATCTACAAACCCCGCCCTGCCGAGTGCCTGGAAATTTCATCCCACTCTGGAATAAACTCACCAGGCTACATGCACAGTTCACCTTTTTCCTCTAACATATTTAAAAAAACAAAAACAACATGTATTTTTTCCTCCCTTAACTCAAGCCAGCCCCCATTTAAAAATTCCAAATTAGCCATATGGATTCCTTATTGCTGGGTAAAGCCACACAGAGCAAGACTCTTCTAATATATATTACTGGCATTTTTTCTTCAGCTCCAACACCACCAATTAAAAAGAGCTCCTTCGATCTTTAGTAACAGTATGTCACCTTTTGATTTGCTGGACCACTCAGCCTGGGGCAACATTTCAAACTGCACACATATTCAGAAGAACAACACTAACAAGAAAATATTTGCACCTGACAATTTTCAAGACCAGTACCTAAGGTAAGAAATAACTACTGAAGGGCTATTCCCTTTACAGAAAGGCAAGCTGAAGTACCATCTTGCATATTTTGCTGACTAAATTGCGTTTGATAAAACTTGTGTCCCACTGAGTGAAAAGAAAAACACTCTGCAGAAATAAGACTGTGATATTGTGTCCATACAGTAACGAAACAAATATGAGAACAATATTCTTTTAGCAAAAAAGACTGATGAAATATTTAAACATTACTTTTCAAAATATGGATATCTAAAGTTTAGACCCCTGCTTCAGAAAGATTGGTATCATCTCAAACACTTACCCAAGCATGCAGTGTTATCACTGGGAAAATACTAAAAGCAGAGCACTTCCAGTAATTTACAGTTTCCCAAGGAAAGTAAATCCAAATCCTACGGCTGACTGGAAAGTATGAACTTGTATGAATGGCTTAAAATACTTTTTACTCCCTTGGAACCAATGACTTAGTTATGGGTAAACAGAAGCAGCATATTTTTTTTAAAATCAGAAGTATAGCACACTTTAGACAGCAAGTAATCTCACTGTATTGTTGCAGGGATAGTTCCACTGCTGCTTGAAAGCAAGAACCAAACTCATCATTCTTCCTGTAATTTCACTTTTAGCTGCCCAACATCAGGCAAATCCATCGGGGGATGATTTCTTACATTGCTTACTGTCAGCCACAGCAAAAC
The DNA here is from genome assembly GCF_900496995.4 of Aquila chrysaetos chrysaetos. Taxonomy (NCBI): domain Eukaryota; kingdom Metazoa; phylum Chordata; class Aves; order Accipitriformes; family Accipitridae; genus Aquila; species Aquila chrysaetos. The sequence goes on from NC_044014.1 coordinate 12,221,518, forward strand.
CTGACTTTCTCACGTATTAGAAACATGCACAGAAAGTTTCTGTATGTGATTAATCCGGTTTTATGTTGGGGAAGAAGGCACGGGTGGAAGGAGGTGGAAGCAAGGGCACACAGCAACAGTTGCACTGAGCAATGCCAAGACCTCCAAGGCACATAGGCCAGCTCTCCAAGACTGTTAGTTCTTTTCACATGAAGTGCTGCAATATAAATAATAATAATATATATTACTTATTACTTTTCCAAATATTGGGCAATACAATGCAAAACTATACTTAAACAGCAAAACACAGAGAAGATTTTAATCTAAAAATCCCAGAAGGATTAAAGGCTTTATTAAACCTACCTCAAAATCTAAGGTATTTCAGCAAACTAGGGGATGGTGACAGTGCTGTAGCTGCTTTAAGAAATTATGTAGCTTAAAAATTACTCTTACCACACCAATACTTATTAGACTGGGTATTAAAACAGTAGTTATTGATTTCAAAATTGTTTCTCAGGCTGTTTTCAGCAATAGTTTGATAAAAGGCTGTGAAAATATTGATAAGACATTAAAAGTGACAACAGACTAAGTTTTACCGCATCAGTAAAACTCAGCTGAGCGCTACAAATAGAAAATGTTCAAGTGAATCTTGCAGGTGTATGTATGCCAACTGGCTAATGAAACACAACTGTTCACTGACTAGTGTCTTCTCTTTTTACTTTTTCTTCTCCAGAGCAAAATTCTTTCTTGTGCAGCAAACCTATCCAGGATCTATGCATTGCTTAAAAGCATGGAAGATGTGTCCCAGAAGTAAATACCACAATTCTTCTGCTCTTAAGGATTTACCATTTAAATTTAGGCATGATGCTTCAAGCTGGAAATAAATTTAAGTGACTAAGGCTAAAATTCAGATGCAGAGAGGACTCCAAGCCTGCGTACCACTTATATCCCAAAATAGACTTACGCGTGAGTAGTAGTGAAGTGGTGCATAGCTCTCAGATTTGCTACACAGCAAAGAATATCACACAAAAAGAATGCAAAAGGGATTTAGAAAATCCCTAGTTTTCACATTCAGACGTAAGATGAGGAAGTTGCATTTGCTCATGCCGAGAAAGTGCCCACATGAATGAATAGGCAATACATATCACTTATGTTGGAATAATTACTGAAATATGGAAGGTGCTTGATAGTGCCTAGAAATACTTACATTACATAATGGTTAAGGATAAACAGTACCCATCTGAACTTGCACGAGAAGTTCATGCTTTATCGTTAAATAATTTGTGAGTCACTTGGGATGATTCTTCTCTCTCTGGAATTTGAATCAGGAACAAAGTTGCTCAATGTCTCAAAGTTCCCAGTGTGAAAGGAAAATTCCTAAGTCCTGAAGTAATAGTTTTCGTTTATCATTCATATTATGTATGAACTACTGAAAGTTAACATCTTCGAACTACTGAAAGTTAACATCTTCGAACTACTGAAAGTTAACATCTTCGAACTACTGAAAGTTAACATCTTCGAACTACTGAAAGTTAACATCTTCGAACTACTGAAAGTTAACATCTTCGAACTACTGAAAGTTAACATCTTCGAACTACTGAAAGTTAACATCTTCATGTTCAACATTTGTGTTCATGAATTCATTAGGTCCTAGACCACAATTCTCTTTGCCTAACTTTAGATATTTACATAACATTTTAATTCATTGTCTAATTAAAGTCTCTCTCTAGGATGAAGTGAGTCGTTTACTAGACTTTATTGGCTGTACTGTGGACTTACAGTGATTACAACAGAGGCACATAATTCACAAGTAGACATCCATATTGCAGACATCTCAAGTTATGCAAGACGCTTGCTGCTCTAAAACACTAGCAAGCTACATGCAAGACCAAGGAAACACATAAGAGATCACTTAGCTATTTTGAATACCAAGGGGAAAAAAAAACCAGCAAATGGTAGATTTAAAAACAAGAGCCTACTCGTTAAGTTCTTGCAATTCACATAGCACGACAGGTGCTTTCTATGCATCTCACTAACTTCAGAGGCAAAGGGGTCTTTTACATTGCTCCAGTCAACAAGCCATATTACATACTAATTTTCTGCATTGCAATACAACACAGTATAAAATGAGTACCTAGTGGTACCAAGCAAATACCAAGATCTGGCAACAGTAGTGTGACTGTAAACTAAAATATGCTGTGAGAAAATGTCACCAGGCACAAACAAGCTTTCAGAATACCAAGTGCAGGAGCTGCTAACATAACAAATGTTAAGTGAAAATACATGTCTGATTCCTTAAAAAATACAAATAAAAAAAAAGGTCAACATGCAGGGAATAGAGCGGGAAGAAAAGTGAGGGGAGGACGAATGGGGGAAACGTAGTCCATTTAAATTTTATTGGGTTTGTGATCAAAATACAGGCTTACTTGATTAGGAAAATGTTTGCTTTATAGTAGTCTCCATGGACGTACAAGTTTGAGAAAATGATGTTTAACAAGTTCCATAAAAGATTTTTAAAGCAACGATAATGCTTTCCCTCCCACTCCCAGTAAATGCTTAAAGCTAGTGTACATCTCGAAGACTGTCTTCTGTATTTTATTATTGCTATCAAGAAAGAAAAATGAACCAAAAAGTTAGCAAATGCATTACACAACTCACACTTCTGGACATCAATGTGGTACTAAAGTCTTTACATTTCAATGTTAGCATGACATGAAAAAAAAGCAAAGTACTCCTTTACACTAGAAATACTTTAACAGTCCATGTTGAAAGTTGAGTTAAAGCAACAAACCCCTCGCATCCATAAGCCCGCTACAAATGCCTTGCTATACTCACTGCAATACAGTTTATTGCAGTGAAATATATTGAACGTATTGCACTGAAGCATATTTGGTAAAAGCTAATTTAAGCTCACCTCCTTATATGACAGCTAGATGATCTGGGGTTGAATTGGCAGGATTCATGGCAAACATGCAACATTGTACATTACGGTGAAGATGAAAGGATTTTTGAATACTTTTCTAAATCATGCAAGCTTATCAGTACCCACCTACAAACATATGCTTTCTTCCATATGACACAACATGCACAAAGTAACAGTGCAAACGTGGTGGTTTATGCTTTAAAGAGAACAGAATAAATTTATCTACAGTGTATCTCCCCAAAGCCTGAAGGACAGATTTGGTTAAAGACAATGTTTCTGTAGAAGTAACCTGACCTCTTTGGTAACCTTTCCTCATTTTATGATTCCTTGGTACAAAATTGGTATACAGCTGACAGATGTAGGAGAAGGCCTTTCGGCTGGTCTAGTGTATCTGTTTCACTGTAAAGCCACTTCACCAAGGCATTACAGTTTTTATATGAATCAGTATTAAGAGGGTTTTTTTCCCACAGTTACTTAGCTTTTCAAACATCCAGAAGTCATCAGCAACTTTATACACAATTGGTGAGATACAAGTTCTTCCCGCTTAGGATAAGTAGCTGAAAAAAATCCTCACAGCACACAACCTTATTGCTTTGTGTAACTGCTTACTCCTTCAAGGGCGACGTCATTGAAACAAGTGTATTTTTGCAGAGAAAGTGAAGTTCGTAAAATGCCCATTTCCTCTTTCAGCTCATGAATTCATATACTTATGATGAACTACTAGGAAAAAACTGATTAATTCCAGTGCAAACTTTTTACACTGAAGAAACTTAAAACATATTCAGTCTGCATGCAAAGTTAGGCACCTTAAAGAGGCTCTACCCATGGAATAACTTGCATGAAGCCACTATTAGTCCAAAGAATCTTTGTTCCTGAACCCTAATATCTGATGCCAGGATGACACTATACCTTACTCATTTTGTATCCTCTTATCAAGAAGTGTGTGTTATCAACAATGTTAAAAAAAAAAAAAAAAAAAAAAAAAAGTCACACACATCCAGTCTGACATGTGCCAGTCACGTATGAAGGCAGGAGAAAATTCAGATTTGGCAGATTTCATAGTAGTCTACTTACTGATGATGCCACATTCACCATAAACTATGCTTCACCTACATCTTGTGGCCAGAACTTGACCAAAACTGAACAAACATTCACATCTAAATTAGTGCATGTCGGCAGTCACAGATTTTGACTACATACAGGTCATTTAGTGCACTTCACACAATACAGTCAATTTCAGTCCACTATTTCTTATGATCCATTATTTACTGACAGCCATCTAACTTAACAAAAAGTTACATTGTGGTATATTATACTGTTTCTGGTTATTAAGTAAGTATATAACTTTGTGGAAGATATGATTACAGAACAAATGATTGGTTTTTTGCATTTGACACCACTGGCAGTTTCAAGTCTGCAAGTTGAAGGAGAGGAAAAAGAACAGACCCAATTAACTGCATGTCCCACCATAAGCCTAAAGACCACCTATTTGAAATGTACATGTGCACTTTTCTCAAATCATGAGATAAGTTATATATGCCCACATGTTTACCAATTCTGCGGTCTTTGTTCCTAATGAAACATACCAACTTGCCTGTACAGACCTGCTGGTCTGTGGTACGCTGACTATTTCTGGAATGCTTTTAATATATTGAAATTGCATTTGCCTATTTTCCTGCCTCTGAGCCTGCTACAATTTTAAGTAACAGATTACAGTTGCCAGATCAGCATTGTCACATGTGGTTACCTTCGGATCTCTTGGGCAAATGTTATCTACTCCTGGCAGTTTGCTACTTTTTTTTTTTTCTTTTTAAGTTCTAAAAATTTTTTCTACAAACATTTCAATTTGAGACCAATTCTCAAAATACCCCCTATAAAGTGAAGTTCCTGCATTAAAATCTCTCAGGAAAGTCAACGTGGATAAAAATGATTTAGCTTTCATTCTGTGCTTTATCTTCGCTGAGCACTTCTTTTACACTTCAGTCATCTATCAGCTCTCCAGTCTGTCTGGCAGGATGTCCATTTCTGATTTACTTGAAATGATTCAATTTAAATGATTTATTGTAGGCTCTCATATCTTTAGCAAATTGTTTCTCAGAGTATCTTTTGGCCAAACTTATTATACTTTAAAATTTAATTTGCAAGGAGGTTGGGGTTTTTTTTCCTCCTTTATTTTCTTTGGAAAAAAAATTCAACTTTGAAAGATGTCTCCTTGTTTCCAAGAGATTCCTTAACTCTGCTATATAACTCTCCTTACTTCTTAAAAATAAAACATAGCAACAACAACAACAACAAAGCTGGAAGTCTTTGATAGATGGTATATATTTTATCCAACTTCTAATTCACAGTCTTTAAAGAGCTGCTTTACTATCTCCAAGCTTCAACTTCCTTATAACAAGCATTCTCACTTTTATGACTGGCAAAGGCAGAAAGGTGGCATGGGAACCACAGTGTTCAGTTCCCCAGCTCAGATGTTACCAGTGAACTTTCAGTTCAACCATACAAACATACTTATTGGGAGCCACGTAAGAACCAGCCTTGCTATCCCAGACCCCATATGCCAAAGCACTGAAAGCAACACTGATGCTTTCTGAACTCACTGCTTTCTACAAACTTGAGACTGGTATTAATAGGCTTCCTCCTTTGAAAACACTCATGAAATTATCTCCTTCCATACCTCTGTGGTAGCAGGTTACTGCTCCAAACATCAAGGTGATTCATTCAATGTATTATAACTAGGATTGGAACTCTTGGAATTATAATATGTTTCATAATACCATGTGTTTCATAGTTTTTTGGTTTTGGGGTTTTTTTTGGTTTTTTTTTTTTTTTTTTTTAACGAACACATATTCAAAGACTGCAAACAGAATGCAGAATTGTAATATTTGGGGGTTTGACTGCTTTAGCTTATTAGAAGAATTAACCTGATCTTAAGTTACAGCCTATGTCAAGAATAAATGGTCTATTGCCATCCTTGCAAGCTGAGAATAAACACACTTGATTCAGCGATCAGCACTCACTGATTTGTGTAGTTGCACTACTGTTAATCCAGAAACATGGATAAATTGAAGTTAAATTTAAGAGAACTAATTATAGGTTACTCCAATTACTTGTACAGACAAGCTTCAAACTGAACCATTTGACATGAAACCCTACATATCTCTACGTTAAGGTGTAGACACTGGGCAATAGCAGCAACTATTAACCACTGAAAACAGTTCCCGAATGCAGAGCATAAAGAAATCAGACTTGCACTCATGCTACGTTAGAGATTTTTTTACTCCCATCCCCTTCAACCAAGACTCTCCTCAGCCTAAAGATGACACAACACAAATCACGTTTGTTTCCTAGCACTCCACACTGATAACCAGCAGAGACTGTAGTGTTGGAAAGTCTCAGTTAACAGCATAACCCCTTTAGAAGGAACAGAATCAAGACAGCGTTGGCTGCAAATAACTGAACTAAAATTGTTTTAACCTGACATGCCAAGGTACACAACTAAGCCAAATCTTAAAACTAGTTCCACATTTAACAGATCCTTTTCTATGAAGAGTCACTGGTCATTAGCAGACAGAGAAACCCCTCATGTTACTACAACTGAACTATTAAGAAGTAAATCCAGCTTCAGCAGAGGGGAAACAAAAAGCTCTATGTTTATTAAACTGACTTTCTAAATATCAACATTTGCTAAGGAGGTCATCATTACTGAATACAGTTCAAAGAGTGAAGGGGAAAAAAGAAATCCTAAAAACACAGGCTGTTGTTGAAATTATTAAATCAGTATTGAGTGGGAGAGAGTTTTAAGGCCTATAACTACTTTGGAAAAAGTTCAATTTTTAAACACTTATTCCTCATTCACTCCACTCAGCTCATGAATAAAGCCAAACCAGACTAGGCTGGATGAAAACCCAACAATCTCCACTGTAAAGTCACAGTGATGAGCTGATACACATCCAGCTACATTTTTTTTATGCTCACAGAGATTCACCACTTTTAAGCTATCAGGGACAGACTTACTCCTAAACTAAGGAGCAATTTAAAAAATTAAGTACAATGTGTTAGAGAGAGGCTGACACATTTAAATCCATTTTGTTAGTAGTTATAATGCTAGCAAAATAGAATGATTTTGCCTTTTGGAAATGGTATTTAATTTTAAGCTAGATCTGTTCTAGTTATGAGCTTACTGATTTAAAATATGCCAGTCTGCAGTTTTAATCAGCATTTTCAGCTTTAATTCCAGCATCACACAGAAAGAGCTGAAATCTGATCACCATGTCACAAGCTCTGAATAATTATATCAACTTTTTCTTTGCAGAGCTGTTTTTCATTAATTCATAATTAACAGGATTTGATAACACATTTTGTACTATGACCTTTTAACAGCCTGCTTCTTGTGTCAATTGAAAAAGGACAAGTCACAGCTCCCACACTCAGCAGCACCCACTCCCTACAATTCCTTCTGGACATGCCCACCAAGCTCCTCTGACCCCTGCTGCAATCAGAGACTTTACACGAATGCTGTCCTCTTCCTCCTCCTGCCTCACATGAAACTGCTTTATCACACGGACTGAGGAATTTGACAGGGAATGAGATACAGAAACTTATCTGCTGCCAGCAAACTGTTTCCACGATAGGGGCATCGGAAAAGGAAAGGGAAAACAGTGAAGAGCAATCCAACATTCTTCAGCATGTTCCAGGCACTCATGGGGGAAAAGAAAAAGAAAAAAAAGGAGAAAAAAAAAAAAAAAAAAAAAAAGAAAGAGCAGCACCAACAATTCAGGATTTTAACGTAATTAAAATAATGCCTTCAAAAGATAGGCTGGCTGGGAAAGCCTGAATGTCTTCTTCATAAATTCACAACAGAAGTAATATCTACAGAAATTCTGCACAAACCCAAGGATTAGCAGCACGCCTGAGGAAGCAGGATCTTTGCTTCAAGCACCCTATTCACATTTTGAAAGGCTGCATGAATTTGGATAAGCCTTCCTTGCTACTATGGATCACAGAAGTAGCAGTAATTCTGAAAGTATCCTAGGGTGATGTTTTGCTGTTCTACTTTAAAAGCTTCCTCAACTACTAAGCTCTCCTCCTCCAGCTTTCCATCACAGTGAGAGAAGCAGTGCAAGTGCAAAAGCTTAGTCTGATCATGCCAGAGAAACTTTGGTTTTGGCTCTTTTGAGACAAGACAATCATCAGCTTGGTGCTGAGAATACAGAGGAACAGGTTCTATTCTGTAATGGCAATCAATGTTGAAAATTATGGTGTTTTTAAAATAATTAAAACCACAATCAACAACCACACAACCCTTTCACATATGTAATAAAGCAACAGGAGCTACACACAAAGCAAGTGCTTTTTCAGGAGAAAGGCAACAACTGTAGAAACATTGAACAGTATCTCCTTTTGTCTTTTTTTTATATTCTCTGATTACTTTAGCTTGCTCAATATATATCCCACATTGTATTTCATTTGTTTATGAGTGTCTGGGCAGAGCTCCAGTGCTTTGATGCAAGTGGTCACAGTGAACAACTCAGTTCAGTGTGAGCACTACCACCAGCAGGGAAAGCTAGAGAGGTGGAGGAGATACAGCACTGTCGTCACATCCAGTACAGGACAAGGCTAAGACCAGGCAACAGGAACCGAGTTCCAGAAAGTTTCTTTCTTGTTGAGGTTGAAGAAAGAGTTCAACAAACGAAGGTCTCCAGAAAAATACAATTGTCTTCATGATGAATGTACTTATCTTTTTCTAATCTGAATGAGAAAAACGCAAAGTGCAGATACAGTATGAACAAATATTACAGTCTGCAACTACAAATATTTAGTGAGAAGATTAAGTCAAAGACTCAAACTTTTCTGCACTGAAATTTCTCACGCTAGGAACAAAAAGCTTCAAACTGCTTCACTGTAGAGAACAAGGTATCAGATTACATGTTCTTATGAAATGTGCATGAGCCCAACTGTGTGTTTAATTTTGTTTTTGTTATCAGACTGCAAGACCAACTTCTTTTTATGAGTATTTACTGGAAACAGGCATTTAAGTCAGAAATACACTTGGATCACATATTCTGCTTCATCCTTCATCCAGACAGGATTATCTAGAGTCACCAACATTTGAAGACCCCCACCTGGGTGACTTAAATGGCCCCAATTAAAAATCTGACCAAGATAAGAAAGTTCACCCTGACCATGAGGCTCAGAGGGGACAGTAAAGTCACATTTAACAGGAGGATCCCAGGCCTCTAGGATGCTAAAGTATGGTTCTGTCAGGGCTGCTAACTGATAGAAGACAGAATATAATCTTTCCACATTTGCATGAAATGTTATATATGCAGGAGTAAACACTTATTAAACAGTTTCCCTTGCTCAAGCCTACTAAGGGGTGTGCCTAAACAGATTTCAAGCCAATGTTAATCCCAATTCCTCCTTGCTGGACTGGAAGGGTAAGGGCTGGCAGGAAAATGGAGACAGATGTGTTGAAAGATGCATTGGGGAGAAAAAAAAACAAACAAAAAAACACTCAAGAGCATTTTTAAAATAGTCTCACAAAAAACATATAGCCTCTCTCTAGGCTGAGAAAGCCCAGGGGCTCAAAAGCACCAAGCAGCCTGGTTAGAAACATGACCTTTACCAGTGCTGCTACAGTCATCCTGCAAAACAGGTATGCCCCCGTTCCCTGCGTGTGTGCACGTGACAGGGAATGGGACACTAAGGACTAACACTTTAAGTAGGGTAGAGACAAATTTTGGTCAACTCTACATTGGTAATGTGCAAAAATACTTTGGTAACTGTCCTACTCTGCCCTACCTTGACCTCTTCCTCAGTACTATGTATAAGGGGATTTTAAAATTCTAATTTCTAGCAAAATGAGTAACCGGGGTGTAGAAGTGTGCTTCATATCAGAGAAAGGCATTAAAAAAAGCATTTAAAAAAAAAAAAAATCAACTTTACAAACTTGAAGTAGAGTTTTGTGAGATCGTTTCAGAAAATGGCCCCAACAGGTCCCTTGAATGTTTTAACAGTTCAAGGTCTGAGCCCTCCTCACATGAACCATGTGGGACAACAGAAGCTAAAGGGAATGCAGCTTGCCAAACAGCTAAGAGCCAATACAATTTTATTTAACCAGGTTAAATGGTTGGGGATAATGCATCCAGCCTCTCTGTATTTCAGGGACAGCTTGGGTTATTTTTTAAGAAAAATCAATTCAGGTGATAAATTTGAACACAGATTTAGACTAATCTTTCATCTTACTGTATTTTTGTACCATCTGCTTTTAGATTGTTCCTTAGACAGAGCAGGAAATAAAAAGGCAGTCGTTTTACCATGTTCTCCCATCGTTATAATGCGATGCACCAGATTGGAGTTATTGAATAAGCTCATAAACCCCCAGGTTACATTCTTCTTCATCTGCAGCCTTGCCTTTCAAGTAAGCTCTACTCTTATTAAAAGGACCAGAGGCTGTCCTCAGGCATACCCTGTCTTTGAAGATGAAGCCCCAGCTACATTTTATGGAAAAGACCTCTCAGTTCATACCTTCGCCAAACTGCGTAGCAGGTTTAAACAATTACACAGGACAGTGGATTTAGATTCCAGGCTCCTCTTACTCAGTCTCAAGTTTTAAAAAATAATATTTTTCTTTCTGCTAGGGCACTCCTGAAAAAATGTTCCAAACAGTGATGATCCAAAGGCATTAAAGAAAAAAAGCTACAGCTTAAACAGCGTGACAGATTATGAATAAAGAAACCCTTCCCATATGGAAAAATTTTTAAAATTTGACATTTCTTTTCAATATGCATTAATCAGAAAGACAGTAGTGAATTCTGACTGCTTCAGAGAGAAGAGAATCAAAACTCTTGGGATATATTACACAAAAGAGCAATTGCAAAGAAGGAAGAACAATCCTATAGTTTCTTTTAAAACTTAACTATTAACAGTGTTTTCTTAAATGGCTGGGAAAGTCTGCAGTTTGGAGCCAGCCACATGTTACTTATCAATGCTTCAAATGCAGGGTGAGTAAGAAAGGCCATGTCTGGTTCCTTTTGCAATAGGGAAAAATCTCTTTTGAAGTCTTTCTGAGGGACTGACGGGGGAGAAAGTGTCAGGAAAAGGATCTGACAGGTTTTGCACAGTGAGGGGCAAAAAAAATGTCTGGAGTAAAATCTCTTGTCTAAATTGGGCAAAGAGATAGAAACCTCTCCTTCAGCACTAGAGACGCCAGATAAAAAGTCTGGACTCCCTTATATCTTTTTTCCAGCCACACATGAATTCCTTCTTATGCTTTTTGCCAGCTTCTCATCTTACCAGGAGCCTGCAGGAGAGGCTAGTCCAGCACCGAAGGGAACGCAGCCACGCTGGGGCTCCATATACAGCAGTCCGTCTCCCAAGATCCCAGGAAAACAACTTGTATTTTTAACACCCCAAGCATCACCGAAGACCTCAATATAAAGGTGGAAGTGATTGTGTGAATGATCTTAAAGCAAAAGTCAAAGGACCAAGAAATTACTCTGTTTCTTGAAATGAAAGGCATTATCAATGAACATGTCACTGCCAATATCACTGTTCCGCTCTGGGACAGGATTTCTCTCCTGTATTTTCAATTCTGTACAAATAACTAACCTGAGAAGTTCTGCATCACCTGCAATGTAAGTGTAATTATGCACCAGCAGGTCAAGAACTAGACACATTTCATTTTTACCAGCACTGTAAATTGCTCTGCCCTTTCTTTTAAATTCCCACACTCTTGAAGACACCAAACAAAAAGAAAACATCCGTTATATTTCCTCAATCACAAAGATAAATGCTTGATATAACCAGTCTGTATTAAAAATAGAAGTTTGAGAGATTAGTTCTATATAAACTGTACTCTATCTGTAGCAAACTGCTTTTGCATGTGTTGCACGAGCAACCTACACAGCTAAAAATATGCAAACTTAGCATTAACTCAACAGGGCAGAAAACTCCAGAGTTCACTACATCATCACTCACAAGTAACAATTTCATGCACTCTTAGTGGAAGGCGGCAGCTTAGCTCTCTTCAATTTGAAGTGCACAGAAGTGTGCACTAAGCTTTATTAATAAAAGCCATTTTCTTTACATTTTGATAAAGAGATAATGTTTTGACTCCTTCCTTGCTTCTGCCTCATAGCATTGCATTTACAAGGTACGTGTAGCATTTCACAGGCAATATTTCACAGCAAATAAAGGAGAAAAACTTTCTCCAACACAAAAAAAAGTTACCCCAAAAGAATCCTAGCCATATGTTAGCAACAGGATTATTTTAATATAGTCTTTTTAGTTACATAATAGGCATGAAAATGTAAGTTGTAACACTGTCTTATTTTAATGAAGGACTGGGGAGCTATAGAAAACACCGGTAGAAAAAAAAAAAATACTTCAGATGAGAGATTAGGCACTGAAATCCCTAAAAGGCTGCACTGCAAGAATGTTTGCCACCTTTTATAAAAACAAAGACTACAATACAATATACGCTAGCTATACCACAGTAAGACTTGTAAGACATAGTAGTCAGAAGTGTCTGAAAAAGGTATGAAAAAACCCCAGTTCCTCACTTGTGAAATATAGGCTACTGCTCAGGTTTTGCTGTCTTCATACTCCTACTTTTGCATCCTTACGAACTGTACATGTAACGGTTAAATAAAGTGCTGAAGTCTGCTAATTACTGTGACGAATGTCAAAGCTGCAAGCACCACATTCACTCATCTTCGATGATACTTATCATCAGCTGGTCAGTGTACCCAGTTGTACAAACAGGGAATATCCACCTCACTGTGGCTGGAACTTGCAGGACACCTCAATACCCTTACACATAAGATGTTCCATTACATATTTAGAGCAAATATTACGCAGTACTGTTCAGACTCTTGCACACATACCAAAGCTAAGGTACAATTTCATCCCACAAAAGTATTTTACACAACATTAATGAGATTGAAGTTATTATGGGGTTTGTCTGTGCTTTTTAAAAACACCACTTTAAAGCGGCAGTTTGCCAATTCAGTTCCCCTCCTCTCCCTTAAAATCATTACACTGAATGATGAGCAAGAACACAGCCAAGAATTCAGACAGCAAAATGTTTTAGGTACCTTGATTTTTTCCACAGCTCTCCTTGCTCTAGTAATGTAGCTGACCTGTAAAATAAAACAAAGATTACTGACTCCTGGTAGGCTTTGCAATATTACTGGAATACAGTGTACATGTAAAACTTAAGAAAGCATTAACACATCATTTAGTTTCTTTAACTCTTTTTTTCAGAATATTTCATTGAATTAATTTGTTATCCTATAATGCATTTTTCATATACAAAAATCTCAAAGGGAAGTCTCATTTAAGAGCACCTCGTTGGGAATCTCGCCATTTTGCTTCATGCACACCAAGTTACAAACCAAAGTAAAATCCAGCCTACCTACTGCAATTTTATAATAGAGCATAACAGCCACAATCCACAATTCCTCTTCTAGCCCAGCAGAAGTTGAACTCCAGAGCAGCCGCTACACTGCCGAGTGGGCAGGCTCCAGTCGGGTGGGGAGCCAGAGAAAGGAACACAATACCTCTCTTTGAAGGTTGACAACTGCTGGTGTGCAAAGTTCATAAGGAAACAACTGCCTTGCTCTGACCCTTTCCCACCACTGAGCAGCTATGGGTTTTCCTCTTGCCTTCATCTTCTAACATGAAAGTAAAATGAATAAATAAAATAGCAATTGTTTACTTCTATCACCTTTTGTCTTCTCAGTCTTTGAGCACAAGTTATCTTCAATCAAACCTGACAAATCTATTTCCATCATCTTCCCTTTCCCCTCAACCACTCCTACAAGGAAAAGCAGTTATTTCCTGGGGGAAGAGGGCCAGACTCCTTGATTTCATACATGCATACAAAACATATGCTACATTTTCTTTTTTAAGATCTATACATCGCAAATTAGACATTTTATGCATTGTGAAAACACTGAGCTCAGCCTACCATCAGGCACAGGCAGTACTTCTCACCAACCTGTTAACCCATTTTTAAGCATCGGGTTGTAACAGCCTCTTTCAACCATCACCAGCTTTTCCTTTTTACTCTTTCATGACTTCAATACAGTATCCTCAAGCATTACTGTTTAGGTCTTCTCAGTATATTGTACTACATATACTTCACCAGTTTCAGCATTTCAGCAGGCTGGCTATCCCATTCCCCATCATCACTAAAGGCTGGATTATTCCATGTTCTCTATGAATTTCAGCAGTAAAGAGTTGACTTCCAAAAAAACAGTGTCCACAAAAAGAAGACAAGTAGAATTATACAAAATTACTGTAAGACATTATTGTCACATGTTACCGTGAAGCAAAAAACCCAAAACTTCCAAGAGAACCACGGTTAAAATAAGATGTTATTGCATGTGTGCTCAAATTGTCTATTTTCCCTGAACTACTTTGTTACAGAAAGTCAGTTCCTTGCTCACTTGAGAAATAAATGTTGCCACAAATACGGCATTATTTTCAGCAAGTTCGTACTTAGGAATGAACAATGTACTTATATTCAGTATTAATACAGGTAAACAGCCACAAAACTATTTCACCTACTTTTAGACCTGACAGGAGTACAGATTTAGGGGACAGAATCAGCTCTAGCCAGGTGCTCTGCGTGCGGCTTGGGCAAATTTCCTTATTTTGCTGTCCTGCTGACTGCTCCCTGGCAGAGCATACAAAGTGATGGCAGTGACTGGGGAAAGAGGAGGAAGTATATTGGCACCAAAACGTTGTGTTAGAGCAGGAGCCCTCCACAGCATCAGGAATTTAAACACTTCAACATGACTGTTTATTCTTGGCATGAGTACGGTTTATTTTTCATCTACTTCACACTGCTAGAGATAAGGGAATGCTATTTCTATGCAAGTTCCTGATAGGCTATTTTAAGCATAGCCGTCACCTGCAAGAAGAGATCCCGTCTTGCAGGCTAGCAGCTACTGTTTCTAGAGGGCATGAGTAGACCACTCAGACACAAAAATTTCACATTCTCTCCAATTTTGTCGGCTCTGGGTCCAATAGCATTGGTTGGCAGAACGTAGAGATGCCCGTTTATGACGGTGTTTAACACTACTTTAGCCCCCTTGGAGTTGCACAGCACTGCTCACTCCCATGGGGACCAGCATAGCCCCAAGTGAGCGATGGCCAGCTTGCTCAGCTGTGTCACCACCTCTGGGCACTGGAGAAGTTGAAGACTCCACAGCTCTCAGCAAAAGGAGGCAGTGGGGGAAACAGCTGAAGCCAGCAACTGTGACACTCCAAACATCATAGGCTTTTGAGCAGATTTTTTCTGCCCTTTGTCACAAGCTCTTTGCTACAATCCCTTTCTTATTCTTCATGTCCTTTCTCCCTAGTATCACTCAATGCAATTTCAGAAGCTCTTCCTCTCTCCCCAAATCAAAATTCTCATTATTAAAAAAAAGGAAAGAAAAAAAGAAAAAAAATAAAACCAACAACAAAACCCCCCCAAAACAACAACAACAAAAACCCCAACAATTGTGAAACTACTATGCCATTTGGTGCCATGACCTAATTCACTCTGCTTAACCCATCGGGGTCTTTTCATCCCACTCTACCCAGCCCTTGAGTATAGGCAAGAAACTCTTTGACATAGGCACTGGCCAGCAGTTGTCTTCCCTGTGCTTAGCATTGTTTAGGCCATATTCTCAGCTCTTATTCTTTAATTAAATGCCTCTGTGGCCAAAATAAAATTATACATCTAGTAACAAAGGATGTAGATTGTATCAAGAATGGGAAAAAGAAAATCTGAAAAGGAGTAACAGTCACACAGTAAAGAACCAACTCAAAGCCAGCTCTCAGATCAGGGAAAATAATAACTGAAAGACATTACTGAATGAATAAATTAGGAAGAGAGATGGATTTTAACTCAAGATATGACAGCAGTAAGACAAATATTGAGTATGACCAGCTTCCAAAAAATTTGGAATACATCTGAATTAATGCATATGTCAGAAATCAGACATATTACACAAATCCTAACAGGATATTGAAAATGCAAGTACAAATTAAATGTTAAATGAGGGCTTCAGCCTGTAGGACAAAAGGATTTGTGTCAGAGGTACCATTTCTCTTCTTGAGAATTAAAGTGCTATTTGAGAGCTAGCTCTCCCCTGCTCAGAGAAGCAACATTTTAGAGCTGCATCCAGAAACTATGAGTAATCACAATGACGGATAGTCAAGGAACTGATGGGATATCCCAAAGAAACACCTCCTGGAATGAAAATACAATCTTCTTCAACTACTCCTATTATAACGGCTGATAAGAGTATATTAGGAAAATACAATTCTAGTTTGAATCCAAACCTTGAGTATAAAAAGCAAAGCCCTAATAAATATTTAAGAGAATTTTGAATTCCAAACTGAACAGTTGGCGACTAATTTCTTTTTTTAACAAACAAAACCATCAAAAGATTGTGCAACTCTAAGAGCCCTTAGGGAAACAATTGGGAATTTTTCATAACATGGTATTTCCTTATACCACTGACCACAGGAATGCAAACAGTTCCACCAAACAGAGACTTCTTCATTGGAAACAACTGACAATCTAACAATGTTTCCATCTTTTCTACTCTCAGTGCTCAGCATACATAATAGATGCTATAATTGGATACAGAAGTGTACCAGGGCCACAAGGTATCTTCACTAAAACTCAGCACCTGAGAAGCTTTACAAGAAAATATTTCCCAAGGGTTAGACAGAGAGAAAACTTCTGTTTAATTATCAAGCATCTTTGTCTAATCAAAATTTTTTTTCTGTTACAATATCTACTTATTTGTTGGATTTTCCCAAAATACTGTTAGCATCCCTATCAACCAGAAACAGAACCCTAGCCCCAACCATAACTCAGTATATCAGTAACAAGGCTCAGTCCTGCAGCATTCCCTGACAGTAAGGCAGGTGATGCTAGCGAGGACCACTGGCACGAAAACATTGGCTGTTACTCAACTTGCCAAGTGGAAGAAAAAGCAGTACTACTGGTAGGATATCCCTTGTACCTTACTAAATACCCCCCATGTTAGTCTAAGGAATAGATTTCCTCACCAACAACTCTGTTTGGGATTATTGTTTGAGCAATGCAAACTGACACTATGAATCCCCTCAAAGGAAGCTGGAAATGCTGGTGCATCGGTATGGGCAATGGCACTCTTCGTACTCACAGCCTACCAGCCTTCAGACCCTGCATGAGGAGACCAAGTATCAGAGAAACCCCAAGGGAAAGGCAAGACAGGCATTACAAAGGACTTAATTTTCTTGACAGCTAATTAACAAGTAACTATCATGGAGAAAGCAATTTACACCCTGTGCTGAGCTTCATTCTGCGAGAGAAGAGAAGGAACATAAGCAATAGTAAAAACAGAGTCACATCAGAATTCAGGAAGGCATCAGGAATGCTAAAAGGTACTAATCGGCACCCTGACAAGTATCTGTCATTGCAAATTTGCAACTCAATTAAGCCAAGATTTTAATCAGGGCTACAACTGTACTTAATTCTCTCCATTGCAGCTGAAGGAAAGCAAGGGGAACAAGTCATAAAAACAGAACAAAACTGAAATGTGCTACAAAGAGACCAAATTGTTTTCAGAAGGAAAAAACAAAACAAACAAAACCCATGAAAGACAAAGCTTTATGGAGTTAGTGTGCCAAACAAGTCAAGAATTTTGGATGGTAGAAAAGACAGACAAGTGTCTTAACTTCAGATAGAGACATTAAAGAACTTTGCTTGTGTGGAAGAGTGTTTACAATCTATAGCAGAGGGATTATTACGCTGGTAGTTGTGGAAACCACTCTTACAATTACAAGATTTCAAATTTTGGAATTCCCCTTTTAGGAGGGAACATGGAAAAATCCTCCATGCTCTTCAAAAAGGAGCATGGGATATGGCTCTGGTGTCCCATGTGCGGGTGAACAGGGCCAGATGGCTTTGACAACAAAGTCATCCCAATGGCACCCCGGAGGAAAAGGTCACTGTCATAAACGAAACGTGTCTGCACTGTACTTTATCTTCTGAGACAATAAGTGATAAAATAGCCATTGCAAGTCTCCCATTATATTTTCACATACAAACCCATTTATCAGGGGTTACTGAACAGGAACCTAAAAATCTCAAGCTAGGCTTTGTTTGAACTATTGCATCTCTTGATTTTTTTCTTTCAGAGATGCACATTGAAATCAAAGTGCTGACCTTGCATCACTGCACATTCTTGGTGTTGCAGAACTCAACTTTAGAACTAAAGTTACAAACATATGAACCCTCCCCCTCCTTTTTAGATCATGCTAAAGATCTAAACATAAATTATACAAAGAAGCAGCTTGGTTTAATTACAAATAGTACATCAGAAAATTATTTTTCCAGTTACTATCTTAACTAGATAACCAAAAAACCACATCAGCTGATATGCCAAAATCTGTGCATTTAGAAGACTACTCAAAAACTATTTTTTATTTTTATTACTGTCAGCATCCTAGAGAAAAACATGCACCAAAAGCTTTTCAATTTAATCTTACTGGTGATGCTATAGAGAACCTCCCAAACTCTGCAGACTTTAAGGCAAGGCAGTAGTTAGAGCACACCGCATATTTCCACAATTAGAACATAGTAACACCAAGCTACGCAAGAAATGATTTGCTGGTTTTCATTAAGATGCACAGTTCATTTTTATTTTTTCCTAGAGTTGCTACACCAAGATGCATGTTCAGAATGGCAAGAAACTATTGGGCAGAGTCTATGTAACACTTCTACTCAAGTTGAATTGGCACTACAATCAATGGAAGCTTTGGTGCTGATAAGGAAGCAGAGATTGATTTTAGAAAAATATTACAAGTCAAAGCTATTGAAGAATATCTGAAAAGCTTTAATTATGACTTCTGGCTGAATGAAATACATATGAAAATGAAGATGCTAATTCACACTTACCTCATGGTTTATAGTTTATAATAATACTTGCTATTCTATTTTACCTTTGTCATCTGATAAATCCCACTACTAAAGGCTCAATGCTCAGCAGTTCAGTGTTGTAAAGAATATAGCTGCTATCTGGTATCTACTCTAATTACTGTGTCTCAGCAAGACTGTAAAAATAGTTTCAGATGGGGTATTTTAATTACTGCATTATTAAATTTTCACATAAATACAATCCAAGCACTGGGAAATGGCAGTTTCAGACATCATCTGAATGGTCTTAAGGATCTGGATGCTGGGTACAGTTCTGCAACAGGCATCCTAACTGGCCTCAGGAAAACAAATTTCAGCATTATGTACTTCTGCTCCCATTGCCCCCTTAAAATGAGGTGGAGTCCCTCCCGAGACTGGCATTAGTCAAGCTGTATTCATTCATATTTGTTAATACATCGCATCTCTTCCAGTGACAGGTACTTCAAGCCAGAAAAAATACAAGTGCCAACTGTGTCTTCAAAAAGCCTGTCAAGGGAAGGTGGACAGTGTTCCTTTAGCCTTCATTATGAAAAATGAAAAAACATATGTTAAAGCTACACACAATACATCTAAGCAAAGTAATTTTCAAGCTATGCCCAAGGTTTGGGTAACTGTGAACAAAAAAGACACCTAGCATTTTCCAGCTGCTATTTAGTGCCCCTGAACTTGCATGCTAATCTTTTTTCACCTCTACTTTTTTTGCTGCACTCTATGTATATTCTGGTATTCAGACTCTTCAGATTTTAAATCTCTACTGGAAGAAAAAAACCCCACATATATCTTACATTCCTTCTTTTTAAAAAGAAAATGTGAAAGCCTGGCGTGACTCCTTTCTCACCTTTTGTTAGCACAGGTTTCCTGCTTTCTTCTTGTCCCTGAGACAAAATCTCCTTCTCATTTTCTACCAGTCTTCCAGTGTGAACTCCAACTCATTAGCTTTTGCTACAATCTCATTACTGTCATCAGATTTCACCTATGAATATGTCATACTCACTCCACATTTTAAAAGTTGCTCTCAGTTTCTCACCTGAAACCATCCACTCCAACCACTCCTACCTAGCGGTTTACAGGATCCCACCCTCAGCAATACATATTCATTCAAAAAATGCCAAGACTGCTAATGGTTTTAAGAAGTCCCACCCTCCACCCATTGCAGGTCCCTCCTTTCATGCTTCACTCCTACTTCTGCAGTCAGTTTTCAGCACCATCCCCTGCACTTACAACACTTAATCTTCGGCCCGCTCCTCCTCTTCCATTGCCATGTGTGTTCTTGGTATGAGAATTGCCCATAAGCATTGCTTTGGCTAGCCTCCTATAAATCATAAATACAATAGCTTTCCACTAGGAAACAGCCCTGCACCTATCTAGCCCTTTTTATTCTCAATCTGACATCCACAAGAAAACATTTTTACATTTTACTCACCTCAAATTTGCAATTGGGAGCAACTTTTTGGTGCTGTATGCAGACTATCTACCTCCTACTCTGCCCAAGACACCCACTACAGCATCAAAGATTCAAGAAAGGAATGGGCTCTTCAGGGAGCAAGACCTCTGCTCCCTTGGGCTCCACCTCTCACACAAGGAAAGAAGACCAACTTCCCAACTCACTCAGGTATGTGCATTTGATACACCATTCTCATTAGACTTGCACGTAAAAAAATATAGTTAAACATTTGAAGTTATAGTACTGGTATAGCAATAGTGGTGTGCCTAAGGATAAAAAGCAAGGCAAGTTTCATAGGGCATCTTTCCATGCTTTTTCATATAAAGTAACAATATGATCTAGCACATTCTCACACGACATTTCATTTCACAGCATGGGGTTTTTTTGCTGTCTTTGCCACTTCACTCCTAAAAATGTCCACTCAGGATGTTTTTACTAAGAAGAGATGCTAGCTAACTTGATGCTTCAACCACCTGAGCAGCCACCAATTCCTTTCTAATCTCACCTTTTCCTTTAATACTATGTTGTTTTTATTTCTAAGCCATCAAATCTACAGCATCTCTACACCTGCACCAGCACACAGTTTTCTCTTTCAGCTATGAAGCTGAAGCATTACTTCCATTCTACTTCAGTAACGTTACTTCTGAGCATTTCCAGCAAGGTTACTGACATTCTGCATCTCTTTGAGACAGTCAGAACTTGCCTCATACCGTGCCCAAAAACAAGAAAAGAATGGAAATAAAAATGAAGCCCTGCAGCTGAAGTTTCAAGGGGATGGACAGGATTTTCCCAACACTCCCCAAAGTGATTGAGGCAACCAGCCCAGTCACATCAAGGCACAGCACAACCTCCCAGAAGGAATCTCTGTGCCTGATGACAGATGATCAGAAGACATTTCACAACATAAACTTCAAATGTATGGTATTATTTTCTTTCAGTATTAACTTATGGATAAAGACATAGTTGGATTCATGACACCACTATTGCTGCAAAACTAATAATGACCAGTGCACATACAGATCTTTAAATATTTTTCCTCAGCTACAAAGTACCAAACCCCTTATTTATTGAAACAAACCATATTTAGAAGTTAAGATTATGATTTGTTTACAAACTGACAAACTCCATTGGTGAAAGAAAAACAGATTTTTATCAGTACTCTTCCTACTCTATTCTGACATTATAAACAGAAACATTGCCTCTTTATATTCTTTAATTTAATCACTCTCATTAAATGCTCAATCCAGACCACAAACTTGAGAAAGAATAGAAACCAACTACACTTTTTTTTTTTTTTAAACTCTGTATCTCACTTGTTCACTTTTGACTTCTACAAAGCTTAATTCATCCAACCTCCACCCTAACCCCTGGGAGCATCTTGTACTTTCCAGCCATCTGGACTGTATTTACTTTACTGAGAAGAAAGTTAAATTTGTTCACGAACAAAGAAAATCCCCTTACTATCTTCCCGTCTTGTCTGTACAGTTATTTTCTAAGTTCTTATTTTCTCAAAAAAATTATTGTGCCCTCTGGGGAGCTCGCACAGTCTTCCTTGTGACCTCTACTGATGTCAGACAACTTCTTCATTTACCATTTTCTAGTGCTGCCTTTTTTCTTTTTAAAAAGTGAAATTACTATTTTTCCCCTCAGTTTCCACCTTCTCTTCATAAAAGCCCTTACAAACAGCACAGTAGCAATTGCACCAAAGTGTTTATTTAGAAAGCAAAAAGTGACAATTTTGCAAATAAAATGAACTATTGCCAAACTAAGATCAGAGACAAATTCAAAAGGAATATAGACAAACATTTATTTTTGAAGTTGTACTCATTTTGATGGTGTCCCTCCCTCCCCCAGTAGCTCACTGCTAGTGCAGGACTGCTGCATCTCCGTTCCTCCACCTTTCATCAAAATATCCATGCTGCAACTCCCCTCCCAACACTGCAGATACAAACGTGCTAAAGATGACTTGCAGAAAAAGTGAAAACTGCAGAAGACAAGCAACTACCTCAAACTGGTTTTTACTTTTAACCACATGTTCTTAAAATCTGATAAAAGTAGGTGGGTTTTATCTGAGCTGTTGTATAAGGCTTCCCTTTTAGTGCGTTTTATAACCCTATTTTTCAAGGCAAACCATCTCTTTTGATCACAGGTAGTCAACTATAGCTTATCATTAAAAGCTATTTTGCAGCTTTATTCTACTCCACTTGACATGCACCAGAAATCTGCATCAAGTTTCAATGAAAGCCAGACTGGCCCCTTTGTTACAGAGAAAATTAATGAAAGCAATGTGCAATGCATGACATGCAGCTAACTTTTTAATTAGGAATTGAAGATTCCCGATGCTTTGTGATGCTTGACTCAAACATCTGATTAATTTCAAAACTTAATTCAGTTTAATGAGCTAATTTAATACCTGTGATAAGGGAAAAACACCAACGTAGAACTACACTGTACCATAAATTAGAAAACAAGTACTAGAAGAAAAATACCTTTCTAGAGGGATAATTGCTTAAAGAGAACTACCTGCTGTTGTTTATTTTCAGGTTGAACCTCTGAATTTAATTCAAAGAAGTGACCCTCCAGAGGCATAATGATTTTTAATGATCACATCAAGTATCTTCTTGTTTTTTCAATGGCTCTTCTGCAATACCAAGGAGTAGAAGTTCAATCACAAATGTGCAGGAGGCTTCACACAACAACCACCGTAAATTCATTAGAGTAAGAAATACACAGTACAGAGATAACAATTACATTTTTAATTCATGGAACATGTCTATGTGAAAAAATAACTACTGAAATAACTCACCCAAATACCACCACATATGAAATAACGCAAAACAGATTTTGCGTAAAGCTCTGTGGCCACACAAATGGTTGGACCAGAATAATTAAGGGCACAAAGCTGGGGCAGAAACACTTCCCTTGCTAACATTTACCTCTTCCATATCCATGAAATGAGGACTTAATGCAACATTAACAAAACCAAACATTCTGCAGTTGCCAGTTTCTAGACTGATTCAACGTTATTCCTTCCCAGTTTTTTGCCTCCTCATCTCCAAAACCCACAAAGGACCATCAGTATAAATAAACACGTTATTACATTTAGCTGAAGCATAGTGAAGATGCAACACATCTCTGCCTTAGGGAAGCACTGCCAAATTATTTATCAGAAACAAAACACCAGGAGATCTGTTACCAGTTGAGCAATACCTCCACTAACAACGACTTTTTTTTCGCCCCTTTATGTGATTTCAAGCTGTTCAAATTTTCCCCAGAATTTGTAATATTTTTTTTTCTTTTAGAAGTGAAGACATGGACAATAATTAGGCAACTGAACTTCCTTTTCTTGAGACACAAGCTGAACATTTCATGCAAGCTACTAAATATAAGTTTTACTTCCAGCAAGGGCAACTCCTCACAGCTTAATCAAAGGAATAGCAATCACAGCCTAATGGGCTCTGTTCTCTAGAGCATCTGAGTTGGCAAATGATCAGCAAGAGAAGATTCACTGCAGAGAAGTGAGGACCAATATATTTGCACTTAGTGTGCATCAATTTGATTTTACATGTTTCTAACAGAGGGAACATGAAGCGACTTGATTCTCAGTCCACAGTTATGGTATGAAATCAGTTTCTAAGGAAACAGGGCAGAATCCGAGGGAACAAAATTTCTGGGTTTGTGCTGCTTCTGTAGCAAATGGCATCATCTGCAGAAGGTGCATGTAGCAAAATGCCTCCAAACCAATTAAGGAATTGAATTTTGAGCATCCTGAACTAGCAATTTAACTAGCAACCTCACTGGCGAGGCACACCCATCCATTTCAGGAGGGAGAGCACAGAGGTGTAAGAAGGATGCACGCCTGCTCACCACCAGTACCAGCCTACTCCTCTCAACAGTGCAGGGACACTAAAAATAACCTGTAATACAGTTGGCACTTACTATGGTCTGCTCGTTCATGTACGCCACAGTTCCCCTATGACTTTTTAAAAATCCAACTGCCCACATCTCATGGTTCCTCTTTCAGAGGGAAAACAAATTTTTAACCAGTGAGGCAGCAAACATTTCTTTCTTTCCAAGAACTCAAAGAGGGCCAGGTAAAAGGTGCTGATTTTCAGGATTTTCCACACCATGAACCCCAAGCGGGTTCCTCTGCTCCGATGAGTACTGGACTTCGGAGGGGGTCCCCCCGAGCCTCTCCACCAGTGGAGCTGAAGACATGGGGCTGCTTCAGATGCTCTCCCCAGCCAGTGCTGCACCCCACGTGCAGGGATCGCAGTCAGGATGCAGGCAGACCCAAAGGGCAGCTATACCAGGGAACTCCACAAGATTGGTTCCTCCGAGCCAAAATAATCAGAATTCTTTGGAGAATTTAAAACTTCATAAGTACGTGGTGCACTTCCAAAACTTTGAAATGAAACATTCCTTCTACCAACCAGCCACATAACCCACTGCTTAGCAGTGGAAGTTGCAATGTGTGTACGTATCTGCAAGAGGCATAACAAGTCTTGTTATCCATCACTCTCACAATAGAGCAGTAGTTTCTCTCTGGGGATACAAAGGGTTTTAAAGAAAAAAAAGTTATCTTAAGCACACATTTCCAAATAAATCCAGGTCTCCTTTACATTCAAGAAAAACTGAACCGTGAATTGAAGATAAAATCTTTCTAAAGCAGTTTCAATACAGGTGTTCGAGTGAGCTAATTTCGGCTCCAGAGAGAATGCTCCACAGTTTGCATATGTGCTGCGTTGGTTTGGGCAGGGACAATTCTTTTTGCACAGCTGTCGCTTTCAAAAGGAAAAGCCAATGCAACTCAAAACACCAGTATTAAGAGCCTACTACCAAAAGTGTTTGCCTGAAGGCCAGCAGCCCAGAGATAACAGCCCAGGCCTAAAATCCCAGATACGTTACCACAGCCCAGGATATTACTTTGCTATGCTATTCCACTGCAGACTGCACGTCAATACCCATCTCTATCTATAAATTAATGGAACCTATTTTCAGCACAAAAGCTTCAAAATAAGTCCTTCTGACCAACCTCCCAAATTAATTATGCAAATGCTGTATGAAAGTGCACAGATCATTATTACTTCAAATTTTTAAACCCTTGCACAGATACTCTGAAAGGAAAAGAAAGTAAATGCCTAATTATACACATTGAATAATCCAGATAATGGCCTGTCACATGCATCACGCTGAATGCAAATCAGAATAATGGTTTTATCTGTAAACACAATGTGGAAACGTCAAATAACTTTGATCTCATCTTTGGCAAGAACACGCTTCTTTAAGATACCATTATGTATTCAATGGGATATATATATATATATATTTAGCATTTTTTTCATGTTGAGTTTCAAAGCCTTTCCTTACAAAACTTACTCTATAAGATATTCCAATAGAGATGAATAATCGTATTTCCCCAAACAGAAGAACACTGCCACTTATTGCCTTGCTAAAAACAGTAGAAGCAACAATACTTTGTTTCCTTGAATGACAATAATGCAGTAAAGTGTGATTGTTTTTGTATTCAAAATGTCCATAAAGGCTGTACTCAAAAATTCCTGTGCTGAGGGGCACTTATCGCTTCAGAGAGAGGAAGAAAGGCATACCCACAGCAAGTAGCTAACCTCCTAATGCCTGCTGTGGAAATGAGTCCCTAACAGGCACTCCAGGCATGTTTAGCAGGTAGGGTTTTCTTCATTTCAGACTACATCTTTCTTACACAGCAAAAACCACGCAGAAATCGAGAGAAGGGCTAAAACTGAACAGGTAGAAGCAGATAAGAATGCCCAGGTGTCATGATTTAACCCCAGCCAGCAACTAAGCACCACACAGCTGCTTGCTAACTCCCCCCCGGTGGGATGGGGGAGAGAATCAGAACAGTAAAAGTGAGAAAGCTTGTGCGTTGAGATAAAGACAGTTTAAAAGGTAAAGCAAAAGCCACATGCACAAGCAAAACAAAACAAGGAATTCATTTACTGCTTCCCATCGGCAGGCAGGTGTTCAGCCATCTCCAGGAAAGCAGGGCTCCATCACACATAACAGTTACTTGGGAAGACAAACACCACCTCTCTGAACGTTCCCCCCTTCCTTCTTCTTCCCCCAGCATTATATGCTGAGCATGACATCATACGGTCTGGGATATCCCTTTGGTCAGTTGGGGTCAGCTGTCCCAGCTGTGCCCCTCCCAACTTTTTGTGCCCCCCCAGCCTACTTGCTGGTGGGGTGGGGTAAGAAGCAGGAAAGGCCTTGACTCTGTAAGCACTGCTCAGCAACAGCTAAAACATCCCTGCATTATCAACATTGTTTCCAGCACAAATCCAAAACATAGCCCCATAGTAGCTACTGTGAAGAAAATTAAATCTGTCCCAGCCAAAACCAGCACACCAGGTTAGACATGCGAGGGAGGCAGCAGGAATCACTGCCATCCTCTTCATGTCTGGTACTAGAGAAATTCTTTATACCACTGCCCATTCTACAAAGCCAAATTTCAGCATTTGTTAAAACACATTTCAAGACAGTACTATTAAGGGGAGATTAGGCTTTAAAGGAGACAGTTCCACCACTCAAGAAATTTAGGCTATCAGTTGGAAAAGAACAAATAAAGAATTTCAGTGGCTACATGATGACAGTAGCTATTTCAGGAATAAATGCAACAAAAATGTCTGTCTGTTGTATGGCACAGCAGTGTTTGCTTCCTCCCCCCAGGCTTTGCCTTCTAAGACCTTTTGCCACTTACAGGTAAAACACAAGATACTAAATTTCATGTTGAGATTATACTACTTCTAAGATATGAAGAAATTCTATAAAAATAACAATACAGGAAAATAAATGCTCAACTTCTTAAATGATAGAAAATGAACAGATTTAGGGGTCAGTCCAATGAAAATATTGCTGCTGCACAGTTTTGCCTGGTTGAATCACCACGTTGAGTAAAAAGACAGATCCTGTCAGATATTGCTGCAACAGCTACTATAACAAAGTTTACTGGCGCAATCCTTGTTTGTCATTCACCATAGGGATCCCAGTTTTCCAAAGGGGAAAAGGAAAAAAAAAAAACCGGGACCATTAACACTATACCTAAGTGTTACAGTCAGCTTACAGAAGATGTAAACAAGAACAATACCCAAATTTACTTACATTCAGAAGACAAATCCCTACTTTGATGAATGCCTGGACCATGCAAAAGTTCAGAAGATTGCTCAATTAGTTTAACTTATTTTGCCAAAAGCAAAAGCAAATTCTTACATTTCTACTCTGGAAGAAACTTCATTTCACAATACACAGGTCAAGCTTTCTCGAAAATAGAAGTTATCAGGGTATAAGAACATGACCAGTTAACCTTACTTTCCCCTTCAGAAATCAAGGGGTTTTCTTTTTTTCCTCAGTTGAGATGGAACATTATTTGCAACTTAGTCAAACTGACTCACTTCCACAGGCTTCTCCAGCACACTTCTAACAAAGCCCTTTTGGGATGGATTGTTTTTCCTCCTTCAAAACCGTAAGTTGAAATGATACTCAAGTGTAGAGTTAGAACAGTACAAATGTAAATTATTGCTATGCAAAAAGGATGCTATTTAGTTTTATATGTTTCTCCCTCAAGAAAGTAAAGATTACACCTCATTTGGTTTCAATTCCCCCCTCCCAGCTCTTGCAAAGTTAAATCAAACCATGCCATCCCCCTCCTCACCTCTCAGTAGCTGCCCTTCTAACAAGATCCTCAACTTCGGCTAAGGGCATTTATTGTACACACTTAGATCCCAACAAAAATTACTTTAAAAAAGGGAAGACGACATGCGCTGATCAAACAGAGCACTACATAAAGCAGTGATGCAAGACTGCACGAGGTATATGTCGACGGCCAGCAGAATTAATCCAAGTCCAGGTCTAAAACAAAACAGTACTACAGAAGTGTAAGATTTCCTGGGCATGTGCACCTCAGTCAATTTACACAATCTTTGCAACTCATTTGCTTCCACTGCTAAACTCAAGAAACAAAATAAATAGTCACTTTTATATGCGGCTTCTACAACACTGCCACATCAAGAACTTGTACATCAAATTCAGTTAGAAAAGAAAGCAAAACTAGGATAGAATTGACATCTTCAACTTGAGTCCAACTGTTGAATGTTTTAATGATTCAAGTCTAATCTTGAGGTTTTATCTAAGCTTTTCTTTTTACTCTTTTATAGTAATATTTGCCTATTCAGATTGGGTTTGGAAATGTAAACAGACTTGTTACCTAGTTAAACAGAAATCCTATCCACTGTAGCATTTTATTAAGTCAATACACTACTTCACACACCATCTGTATTCTTCCCTCACTGTCTTCCCAGCCATCCGCCCCTTCCTCACTTCCATTCAACAAACTCTTGTTGCTGGTTCCATTTCTGTTCAGCAAAATGCACAAGTTTGTGTCTTTGTATGAAAACAACCATAACTGCTTGACAAACACCTTAGGAATTGCAAGTTGTGATATCATAACATCTCACAAACTTTCACCTGAGTTTGCATCAACCTATAGGCTTACTAGCAAAGTGCAGTCATGTACTCAAGTTTCCTGTTTCAATATTTCCCCCCTTCCTTTTTAAGCAAGATTATTCTCAGCCTTAGAAACAGGAAGTCATTAAGTTCAAAATGTTTATACTAAATGAAAACATACATATTGGCATGACTGCTATCCAGTGACTATTGGGTGGTCTCAACCTGAATCTACTTTCTGACCAGCAAGAGCTTCCCTTGGAGAAATTATCAAAGCACTGCCTCAGAGACCAAGGATTGGAAAGGTATAACCTATCAGCTATTATAATTATGGTTCAGGATTTTTTACATTTTTTTAAAAAGACTTTAACATACCCACAAAAACCTCCCAAACATCTGTTTTCAGTAAGTATTTAAATAAATGTTTTCCCCAAATTATATCACAAATTGGCTAGTACTGTATGTTTCTTGGGCTGAGGTCAGTAATGAGCATTGGTACAGCACCTTTGTTGCAGTCACTCCCATACTTATTTGTGCTAGAGAGTGGTTGAAGAGGGAAATTCATAGCCCGCTGCCATCCTCCACTGATAACCAGATAATCTGAACATCGTCTGCACATGCCTGTGATCAGCATCTCCAACATGCCAACTTCTGGTCATACTGTTCTTATTCATAAACTCCTAAACCATTTCAAGTTTCCTCTTAAATTTGGTAAGCATAAAAAAAATAAAAATCTTCAATTTAGTACTTTGATAATACTACATTAACTGGTGGCCCACAAAGATTTCCCATACACAGAACATCTGACTATAACTCTCCCCAGACTAAGAGAAAAATCTGTCACTCGTAATTCGAGTTTATTGTCATACTAATCCCAATTTACTACAGCTCGCCTTTTGCGGATATAAATTAGATTCCAGGAGAAATCAAACTCCAGTCCATCAGCACAAATTTTCAATTGCTTTTTCAACACCATCTGTCCTTATTACAGGAAAATATACTTCCTCCCAACCTCAAGATTTTAATTATTAAATAGTATTTGGAAGAAGTGAAGAACTCTCTTCTCAGAAGGGAGCTGCAAAGCAGTTCCTCAGTATTCATGAGCACTTTCAGGGAACTTGAATGCTCCTCCAGCACGCCCACTTGCTTCCCGTGAACAAGCAGTGTTCAGAATTATCTGGAGAGGTCTTCCAAAGTGCTGAGAACATGATTTCTGTGCATTTTGATGCTCTATGAATCACCAGGAACAGAACATGAAGCCAAGAAACAGTAAAACATGCACACGTACAAACAACAAATAAGAGCTGCTAAGACTAATATTAGACCTACCAAAGTATATCCTGAACGTATCAGGAAAAGACCAACAGGAACGTACACATTATGCCACTGCCACATGAAACTCTCTACTTTTGTTTGGACCCACAGATCAATACAAATGTCAGGAATTAATAAAGCTAGCAGTACAGATCAGATCTCCAGAGACCAGCCACATCTGTTCAGCAATGCCAAGCTGCCAGCTGGATAGAGTCCCAAAGGCCTTTAAAGGGTCATCGTGCACAGCAAAAGCTTGTACTCCGCTAAAAACCTTTTAGCCTAGCAACTAAAAAGGTAATAGGTATTCTGTTAATTACATTAAGTAATTAAGTCATGTTTAGCTCTGTTAATTAGGATGCCTAATTTTAAAAGGTCTAACAGCCACAGTATTTAAATTCCTGTTTTGTTCTGGTATTGCAACAAAAATCTACCCTAACCACTGCCATTCTCATGACTGAATAAAAAAAAAAAAAAATGTATGCTGTTAACAGATAAGCTAATCAGTTGAAATGGAAAGAGTCAGAGAAAGTATTACTTGTTGAATACTGCATATTCTAAGCAACTTTAATGTATATATAATCAATTAAAAAATCCCAAATGAAAGACACCCTGGATCTCAGATGAGACTGTTAACCACACAAGGGTATTTAATCTAGGTACAAATTGTTAAAACATCCTTTCCTTGTGCATGTTTAATCGGAGCCTGTTAAGGGAAGAAATAAACCCTACAGTAGATGACACTTGCCTCCCTCCCCAGTATGTCCCTCACTGACACACAAGGTCTTGCAGGGCATAAAAGCTCCCATCAAGTTTTTGGCACAAGAAGCTATTTCCAAATTAACTATCTACTGATGTATATGGAAATTGCTCCTTCCAAATGTCTCAAAATCAGGAGTACAGTACCACACATGCTCGATTGAACACTGCTTCATCTACAGCTTTTTCCACAGCTGCAGGTGGCCCAACTTTCATGTGGGAAAGACATGGCTGACACCCTTGAATACCTTGGTAGGCATGTGCTGAAGAGATCTGTTGTTTAGGATTACAACAGCCAAAACCTCACTGCATAGCTCCCCTTGCTCTGAGGGCATCACAGCCCAATACTCTTAATTACAGGAAATCATGCCTCTGATGTTCACAAGGTATTTCCAATTCTTACCTTTTGGCTGTTTCCCAAGTTGAACCCAAAGGGTGAATCCAAGCTGGACCTCTTCACAAGCCCCACAGACAGCTTGTCTTGTAAGCAAAGAAGCCACTTTTAAAGAGCATAATTAAGATCAACCTGCTGAAATTAGTCTGAACAATTCATGCAAACAACTGCTATGCAGTCTGTTTTATTAAAAGCAAGTCATTGCTCCCAAATTTTACTCATAGCAGTGAGCAGTACCAGGGGTTTGCTACCAGCCCTAAAATGTGCCATGTTTGTGAAGGTTTGTCACTGCACAGTATTGCTCTTTCTGACCTCATGCAACGCTTTAGGAGGGCTACCAGCATCGCAGGGCCACTACAGGATGTGGGACACTACCCGTGAAGGCACCTGGAACTATTAGCCCCCATTCGATTAGCAATTTGGCCACTAATTTTATATCCCTTTAAGCAGGGCTTATTAACCACACTACACAGTACCCCAGACCGCCCATCTGGAAATGCAGATGTCATCTGCTCACCTTTGTAATCTGCTGTAAGGTTTTTCAGATGAAGATGTATTTCATCTTGTGGTGCTATATAAATAAACAAAGTATTATAAACAATCATTTTTATCTGACTGCGTTATGTCATATGGTTTGCTTTCTTTATGAAAGAAAACACATACATAAAGTGCAACCAGATGCTGTTGGCAGAGAATCGATTTAATATGGACTTATTTCTAAAAACATGATTACAGATGTGGCCTACATCTTGAACCCCATGTTTAAGGAAAAATTCTCTCTATGTATAATCATTTCACTTGTCTTCTATATTTTCTCTAAGTCTCTTAACTCACAAAAAAATGTTTCCTAGAACTAAAAAAGTTACACACCCTCCCCTTTCATACACCTACCACAAAAATAATTCAAGTATACCCTTATCAAAGAAAAACTGAACATGTTACTGAAGAAACACTGATTTGTAGCAGCTCATTGCTATACCAGCTCTCAGAAGGCAACATTGCAGGTTAGAACTAACTCTAGACTAAGCTTCTTTACTACAAACAATGCTTACCTAGGACTGCACCTGATTTGTAATTTGATTTTCAAAGTACAAAAATAGTTATTACAACTCTGCCCGCAGGATTGGAGAAACTTAAGACACTTTAATCAATTATTTTTAGTGTTTTGAGAAAGAAAAAAAAAAAAAAATCAAGTTATATATACCCAAGTTTTTGATCACTATTGTCTTTAAAATCTCTTACCAATTTCTAGAGCTCTCAGTAAGGTAACTCAAATATATGATAAAGATTTAATTGGTGTGCTCTAGCATTGCTTAGAACATAAAAGTTAGTTTAATTCTGATAAAACCCTGAGCAATCAACAAAATGAATAGAAATAAGTAAGTTTTAAATTAAAAATTAGTAAGGTCTGAATAAGAATTTTCATGCTTACTGATTTATAAAATCCTATCAATTTACCTCAAGAAAGTTTGAATAAAACTCTTTGCAACAGGATAGAAAAAGCACAGAAAGACTGACTGCATCATTCCACATCTAAACCCAGAAGCTTTTTACCATATTTGATATCCAGGTATTGAAATATTTAAGAACAGTCCTCTTAACAAGTGCACTCCTGAACTAGATCAGACAAGCTCATATTCATATGAATAGAGAATTTACTGTTTAAGAAAAATTCTCTCTAGATAGAATCATTTTACTTTCACTCTACATTCATGCTCATAAAATTAAACTAGTAAAAACCCAAATGGTTCATGGTTACTGAGGTTATTGCCTTGGCAATGTATTTATCGAAGGAACTAAAGTACTTGAAGCTAGGTTAGTGAACTACCAGTGACATCACTTAAAATCAACAGTTGAAAAGAAAACAACCCCCTCCTACAAATTATCTTTTGATTGGGCCTTTGAAAAATAAAACTAAATAACTCTTTCAGAGGACATTGCCACTTATGAGCACCTACATTTATTGGTAAAGCTCAGGTATTTGATTGATCTAGACTGTCTTTTCCAAGCAAGGCATTAAAAAGGTCATACGAAATGATGAAAAAGTTGAAGAATGAAAATCAAAGCAGGGAAAAAGTTCTATTTTCACCTAAGAAATACAGTGTCAGTTGATGTGAATGGAGCTTCAATTTTAAAATCCTATCACAACCAGCCAACTTCTAATCAACAGGTACGTAACTGTATTTGCTCCTGGAGGCAGGAAGATTGGACAACTGGATTTTTTCACAACTATTTAGAATGTCCCAAGCGACCTTTAACAAGAATTTTAAACATCCGTTACATCTGAATTAGCATAATTTTCAACAGGATTAAAAAAATATATATAGTTGTATAAACACTGTCTTTAGTGGTGGAATCAGATTGATTTAAAGTGCGGTTAGACCTAACAGCTTGTTCAGAGAGGAAACTTTGGCGAGGATGGATAAACAAGGCAATCTGAGCCCAGAGGTGAGTAAAGCACTTGTTTCTGCTGCACGAGGAAAAGGTTATTTCAGCAAGAGAGGCTGTTGGAGCGTCTGAGAGCCAAGGCTCAGCTATGCTCTCACCCAAGCATTTCCAGCTACCTCGGTTAGGGTGGGTGATGCAGGTGAGCAGCTCTGCCCACACGCAGACTATCTATCTGGTGCCTAAAAATTGCTTCCAAACTTCAACTGATACAGCCTCACTCAAAAAGAGCAGCCCTGCTGGGTAGGTGCACATACCTACTATTTATAACAGAAGCCTTGCTAGCAAAGCTTTTTCTTCAAACATAAAAGAAACCCCGATTTGAGAATATTTTGATTTGAGTGACTCTGAAGCCTACCTATGGATGGGGGGTTAGGAGAAACAAATGAGGATGTATGTGCATTTGTTTATTTTTTAAGACGACAACAAAAAAAAAATTGAACTGCTTGAGAACCCAAAACATATAGGTGGTTTCTGGACACGTTAATAAATCAATGGCAAAACCTTCATTCATTTACTAGGTGCCAACTATTTTGCACAAAGGGTTTCACTGTCCCCAGAAAGGGTGAACACCAGCAGCTGTTGCATCAGTATGGGATAAAATATCTTAAAAGGAGAAAGATAGCATACTGTAGCATTTACACAGCTTGTATTTAAAGTTTTAAAAAAAACAAAAAACACCAAAACCTCACAGCCCAAGTCCTTCCAGAGGTTAAGCCAATATGCAGATGGAATATTTAAATATGACAGCAATCTGAATAATGAGCTGAGAACTAAACAGAGAATTGTTATCTGGCTGTTATCTGCACCGAGCCGAGAGGACTCACGTATCCAGGCCCCACCATCCAAAGAATTTGTACGCAGGCATAATAACCCAAGTGTGCTATTCACTACTCTACTGGGGCACCTTAATTAGCCAGCCAAGCCTAAGTTGAGTTTGCCTTGTTTTAAGGCTTCCGGCATCCACAGAGAGTTCTCCGAAAAGCAATTCAAAGCAGGAATGTGATTAAGGGGAAAGACTCAGCTGGCCGAGCTGAGTGGCATGAATACCTCCCGCTTTTCCGCTCCCTTATGGGCCAAGCCAAAGAAAGATGCTGTGGCTAAAGAGAAAGTCTCAGTAGCTGTGGATCCAAGTCCAGTGCAAACTGCCCCCCATGAGATGCTACAAGGAAATCACTGCATCTCACAACCACCACAGTTCTACTTTTCTGCTTTTATACCCCACCCCAATCTATCAAATACGCTAAAGAGAGCACTCAAATTAATTAGAAAGCTGCACAATTGCACACTTTCAGTCAAGTCTGTGCTAGTTCAGTTTACTGCAAAGAACAAACAACTAGAAGATCAGATCCTCTTACACTAAATACCGTCACTCAGACCTCTCAGGAAGCTTAATTTCACACAACTGCAAGACAGATAAATAGTTTGAAGATATCAGCTGTAACCTTTTATGTTTTTCACACCAAGTTATACAACCTTGCAACCCTCAAAATCCACAGGCCTCTGTAGATGAATATGATCCTACCCCGCATCCATACTCGTCTTGCCTCTGGTCAGAAGTGGACATTGCAATAAATTTCTAGACAGACAAATCCTACTTTTACAAATGCTTTAATAATTTAGGCACTTCAGGGCAAACTTTTTTTCTTTCTTACGTAATACCCATTGCTGTAATCCACAGAAATATTTCCAAAAGTTTATCCTTGGGGCAATATGTAATTTTACCCCTTCTGTCAGCTTTCTTTTTTCATCAAGCAGAATCCTATTGTACCACAAGCATATTATGGTACAAATAAAAGACTAAAAATGCTGTGTTCATTAAATTTGACCATAATGCACAGTGCTAATGCCCTGCAACTGCTAATCTCACATCACATACAGCTTTTTGCTCCATGAGGAATCTAGTTTTCATCTTCCAAAGTGCTACATGATTAGCCACTGTAAGGGCTTTCATTTCTACTAAAGAGTGGCTTCTAACATGGGTAGGAAACACATAAGAATAGAACAGGAGTTAAGTTATGCAGCTGAACCTGAATAAGAGAAAGAGCATTAGGAGAGTTTTTCCCAGATGCCTATGAATAAAGAAGTGGATAAGGTATGTCAAAGAGCACGTGCAAAAACAGATGGGGAGAGGAAACGGTTTTGCGTATCAGGTATGATTAAATTGTTGCACCCAATTTCACCAATGCACGAAGACACAGAAGTTATTGAGAATAACAAGGGGGGAAAAATAGCCCCAAAACATTCAAAAATAATTAAAAGGACATTAAAACGATGGCTACAGTTTTGACTTCAGCAGCTTTACTGTGGTATCTATTAGTTTGTAACTGTCAAAGCTAATACTATGGGTTTTCCTCCTCCTCTCTCCTTGAGAAGTATCTGCAGAAAACTGCAGGGCTGCACACTCTCTACCCTGAAAGACCAATGTTCTGGCATCACAGAGGCTGTGAGAAACAGACTCAGCATCATTCCTCTTCTGGCAGTGCTCAACATCAGAAAGAGAGAAAACCACTGGCATACTCTGCCTTCTTGCTTCACACTGTGTTTCTGGCTGGGAGGCACTGTCATTTATTTATAGAATCTCTCAGCAAATTTGCTTGCATCCTGAAGTACGTTTTGATGATTCTATCCCTATTTTAGCATATTACAATTAATAATATTTTATAATGGTAGTAGAAGGCGAAAGATACCATCAACAGCTAGCAGACAGTCGTAGCAAGTCAGAGGCAACAGCAATGAAGGTCAGGTACTCACTGTGCCAGAAACCAGCACTGCTTCCCACCAAGCACGAGCTGAACACTTGGAACAAGGTTTCAGGAACTTCAGACACAGCCAGGTCTATTATACTGGCTTCAGTTATAGTCCTTTCAGTGACTCTGGATGTCTCCCATTGAATTTACTGCTCTAGTGGCATTTGAATCAAGGAGACTTCCTGAGTAAGCCAGAATTCAGGATAAATGCATGAAGATAGGATACAGCGATTAAAAGTATTGCCCAAATTGTCTGCTATTGGTCTTTCAGTTACTTTGGGCACTCACACTGCCTCAGTTTTAAACTCTGCTTAAAGCAAAATGAACAAATGCCAGTAAAAAAGTTTGATGGAAAATCCACCATCAGCCAAATCTTGCATTGTTTGTTTCAGTTATATAGAATCATTATGTCCGGTCCTTGGATCCTCTTTATTATACCCTCATTTCCCCTGACTGAAGAAACCTCTGTAACAGAAAACCCTCAGGAACCGTAATTTAACAAAGAGAGCATCCAAACTTGATACAACAACTGTATGAATGAAGCCAGTAATCTGGGTATGGTTAGAGTTTAAAAAAAAAATAATTCCAATGGACAAAATGAAAAACTACATTTGATAATAAATCTTCTTTTTATGAGTAAGCTTAATACCCTTCCTCTTGGTACAAGAATGTAATACTGTCTTCCTTGCCAAGAAACAAAAAAGGACAGAAACCCACACAGAACAAGAACCATAAGAAATGGAATAAACATCAGATATACATAGTATTTTCAAAAAGTTTTACTTTTTTTTTGTTTTGTTTTGCATATGGCCTATATCTTATTAACCAAGACTTTTTAAGAATACTAATGCTTGAAATGAATCTTCAGAAAGACAGCAGAAATCAGACCCAAACCAGGGCTGGGGTGAGACAAGACAATTGCACGGCAATTACTAATGAGCTCCTCCACACGCTTTACTATTACAAGAAAGCAACAGCCTACACATGTGCAGGTGTGGCAGTCACAGACAGACCCAAGGCTGGTAGAGTACACACACCACCTTCTTCCTACAGAAATCAAACGGCTGAGAACCCAAAACTAGTGAGCTTAGATGAGGACAGTGTTTGCACCCAACCCCAGACACCACTGCTTTGATGATCAGAACAAGAGCAGAAGTGCTGCTACTCCTGTTTGTGCATTTAAAAGGTTGCCCAGTATAACAAGCTCTCTCTGAAGCCATTTGGCTAATCACATTTAAAAATCAGGGGCTCCATTTTGGTTCACCTAACACTGAAACGCTACCAACAGAAAACAAGTTCACACTGGAGGCGATACATGCAACAGGCAAAGTAATTTTCAGGAGCTCTTTCTGTTGAAGTCAGTATCAGGTTGTCCAACGCGCTGACACAGCCAGAGCTGTTATTTTTAAACACAGCCATAGTCTATTTAACTAAAGCATCTTTACTGACTGAGCCAGTATTACTTTGATAACACTCCTTAAGTATCTACACTGAAGCCTACATATGACATCGAACAGAGAAAATAAACTTTTGAAGATGGTACTTCATTGCAGCTAGGAAAAGAGAAAAAAGGGAAAAGAGAGAGGTCCGGGAAAAAGCTAGGAGGACCCAGCACTGAAGACCATAAAGTGCTATCTGCAGGACAGCTGTTCACACTGTGAATTTGTATCATTCACCACCTGCACAGAGACTAACTGGAACAATTTCAGTCAACTTAAACAGCAAACAGCTTTCTGCTGTTGGAAACTCAGCATTACACTTCTAAAACAATCCTTCTGCCAAATTTGTTGGTAGCAACACTAGGTTTTCTTACACATCATTCAACTGACAAGAACCTGGAGGGAAGGAGAAGAGAGGCACTACCATTTTCAAAGGCATGTAAGAGACTGCAAGTTATAGTTACACAACATTTTGGGAGGCAGGCTGAGCTATGCTAACCAATTTATTTGTATACATTTTCTTCAGTGTAATTCTTACTTCTTTATATATAAAGTTGTCTTGTAAACATATGCATAAGTTCATTACCAGAACCAAGCCGAACCACATCCTTTCCTCTCACCAAAGAAATAATTTGTTCTATACGTTCCTGAACTTATAGACACTGTGGTCTACCTGACACAATGAAGTCTTCCTATGGCAATATTTAGCCTCCATTTCTTATACATGACTATGAAATAGAACCAGAAGAATAAAAGCAGCAATGGTGCACACTGTTCGATAGCGAAAACCTTTTTATTTTAAAATAGAAAATTTAGTTGTGCACCTTGTGCTGTGCACATACAGCACAGGCTCTGGAGACAAGGGAAAGTTGTTACAGAAAGCACCCCCAAGCTTCCAACACCTCCATGCCACCCAGGACTGCCACTTACTGGCAGCCTCATGGAGTTGGGATATGGGTGCGTGACATGGGAGCCAAAGAGCAGCTAAACCCAGCATGTTGAGATTATTTTAATTAAAATAATTTCAAAGTCTACGTAGTTTCTCCAAAATGTTGCATTTATCCCAAAGAGTCTCCCTTTAAACATGACTTGTTTCCCCTCAGATTTTGAGCGTACTGGGAGGGTAAGGGGAACTTCATAACCTGGTGGCTGCCACATCATATCTCAAAGCCTAGAGAAACAGCTTTTTCATTCTTACTTTCCTACAAAACAAGTCCCCTTGCAGAAGGCTCAACTCACAAACACCTTCCACTTAATTTTCGCGTTGCCTCCCAGTACTGCAGGTGGGACCCTGCAGAGCTGTCACCACTTAAGGCTTAAGGCACTGGAGCCAACCTGAAGCTCAGCACTGACAGTCCCCCTTCTCCCTATTCCCCCCTTTCCCCACAGGTTCTCACCGCTGCCTTCAACACCTTGCATTCACTCTAGTGCTCACTCAACCCTCTCTTCAGCTAATTCAGCTTATTAAAAAGAGCTAATGCAGACGGGGGGGAGAGGAGGTATGCTGCTGCAATTCACGGTGAATTGCATAAGTTCAGCAAGCAGCAGGGCTTACACAAGAGGGGATGAGGCAGGACCACATAGCCAAGAGGGAAGAGCAGGATATCCCCTTTAGCTGGGTTGTAAAATACAACCCAAATATTTTCATCAGATGGAAATCAGAGTCCTAGAGAGGAGTGACTATATTAAAGAGGTGATTAGATATATATTGGAACAATGACACACAGATTTCTTATTTGACTGGGTTCTTAAATAGGATTACAGGGCTTTGATTTGTTTCTTTAAATTGGTTTTGGAGAGAGAGAGTAACCCCCAAAAAGTTTAGAGAGGGTGGAATAACCTTGGAGGGAGTACACTACATTATGCCATGTCAACCATGATAGTTTCCCCAGCACAAATATATGCTAGTACACATTCTTCAAGTTAACTAATAAACAGAAGAGTCATAAAAAAGAATTATTTACACTATGCATTTGCACATTGTAACCGGTAATCCTGTAGCTTTAATTCCACCTTTGAACTATCAGTTATATTGACAAGCAACAGTGGCAGCAGTGTATGTTACAAAAGGAGTAAACAAATGACCTTTATCTAACTTTAATAAAGTAATAAAGGGCAGATTATTTTTTTCTTTTAACTTTCTTCAAAGAGAGTTTTATAGCTAACTACCAGCAGGGTGTGGACTGAAGCTAAAAAACTTTGAAATAGGTCCTTGTGAAATCTGAAACCAAAATACAGCAAAGGTCACTCTCTGAAGAACCATCTTGTCTGTATGTATACTATAAGCAAAGCTGTTAGCTCAGCCTCAGTAATAATGTAATTCAACTTACCCCCTGGGAATAGCAACATCATCAGGTTTCTACTACAAAGATAAATTTACTGCACACAATACCTGTTACTATACATACGCAGCATGTTTGATAGTAGCATGGTATACCTCAAGCTATTTTTTCTTGTTAAAGGCTAACTCCAGGTTATAAATATGACATTGTTATTCTTACTCCCACCATTAACTAATTCTTTTTAGTCAACATTGCACATACAGTAGAGTCTTATGCAACATACCAGCTGATATTAATAGGAAAGGAAGCAATACATATGATTTTTTAAAATTTTTACTATTTCCCCCCCCCCCAAAAGGAGAGGATTTCAACAGTTTTCAACAAGAAAACAGAGAAATTTTCCAGTGGAGAGCCAGGATCTCCTAACACAAGTATTGGGACAGTAAGACTACTATACTTTGTTCTGTCTTATGGGCTCCTGTGAAACAGTTCACAGACCCAAGCTTAGAGACAAGTGCCATATAGCAACTGAGGTTCTTGAAAAGGGTTGCCCATACACACATTGTTCTGCAGATACATATGGGCTAGGCCTATTTTTCCAGCTACAGGAAAAGACCAGGCAGCCGAAACTGCTGGCACCAGAACTACTGGGTGAGCTTGGGCTCCTGCTCACCATGCCTATGGAGCAGAGCGTTCCTACCTCCTACGTCTCCACTAAGAGCTCTCCCTCCCTTTCACTCCGAGTTATGTCGTATGTGTTTGCCAACTGAGGAAAGACGTGGCAATCTTCACATCTAAGCAAAGATTTCACAAAGTGTAGCACTGAAATGTTGACCACCTCTGCTTGAGGACACTTTTGTGGTATAGAAGACATCCCACCACCCTCAATGGTCTCCATTGGCCACTTAGGGTCCATCGCTGAAAAGACAGAGGAACGGCTAGAAAAAGAACAATTTCTCCTGACCAGACAGCAAAAATTTCTGTCTTTAATGGCGCAGTGCTTGAGAAGAACTAAGCAGTCTTTGAAATCTAGCTCTTAACCAGGAGTTGTCTTAGGGCATGTAAAATTAGGGACACTGCTGTTTAAAAACATCTAAGCTTGAGCGAACATACATAAAGAACATAACATGTATGCAACAACTATTTGAAGAGGAAGCAGTATTTTAGTTTTTCCCCCAAGTGCTTGGCCCACAGGAAAACATCTGATGTAAAAAGGGAACGTACACTGCCCCTTTACCACCCTAAGGGCAAATTATCCAGGCACCTTTAAAAAAAAAAAAACAAAACTCCTGATGTTTTACAGCTTAACCATTTTATATAGTTAAACAGAGTTGTCTTGAGTTCACAAGCCTTAAGTTATTTGATACGTCTTAACTAGGAAGCTATCTGGATTCACTTCAAGATTATTATTATTTTTTTAACTAACCTGCTTTTGAGTACAGACTCACTCATGCTAGCACCACACAGATGTATTCAATCTCTTTGCATGATGCAAAACTATTTAAAGTTCAAAACAGAGTGAAAAAAGGATGGGGGAACCCAACTGCCAGACCACTAGGTTTGGTTTCTCGTTTGTTTTTTTGGTTTTTGGGGGTTTTTTTGGGGGGTTTTTTTTTTGTTGTTGTTGTTGTTTTGTTTTTTGGTTTTGTTTTTTTTTTTAATTTATTTTAAACCCCCACAAATTTCAATGTATTTGCAAGTTCTTCTGTGCATTTCTTATTTTTTGCTCAATACCAGACCCATGATTTTGATCAGATCGATAAGGAACAAGCCAAACGTATAAAGACAGCTTTGCTGATTACAGGCATACTTTGCTTTACAGAACATTGTACTAGCCATTATTAAAGCATGTATCACGACTTCATTTTTCTTCCTCAGCTGCTCAGAATTAAATCTTTGCAATAAAAATATTTATGAAAATTTGACTGAGCAATCTACTTCGGACACTTTGTCTTAGAGGATAGAGTTTTTTGTTCCAAATCATGCACACGCAGAGGTATCTGCCAAGCTCTCCAACTGTGTCACTCCAGTCCTTAAGCCATTTAACGCAGAACATGCACGTGTCCTTTGAATGCCAAGTCAGCTATGTATCAAAGACAAACAGCTCTGGATAGTCAACCCATAACAATCAGCACGTCAGTAAGAGATCTGATTTGTATTCAGTATTATGTCCATTGATGAGACTGGGAAAAAAAAATTAAAAAAATCCACACATACCCATGGATTCTTTCACAACCTAAATAATTTTAGGAATAAGAAAATTACACAACCTTTGGCCTGAAAATACACAGTTTGCCCTAAGAGACAACAGCTTCTGTTTAGTAAATGAATTAAAGACCATGAACATCTTCGCCTTCTGCCTTCTACCCTGACAGCTGGGCCAAAAAAAAATTTGAGTCACCAGAAGAGTTTTGCCTTTGCATGTACTTTTAGACAAAAAGGCATTTAAAGCCAGCTGCCATTGAAAGCCAGAAATTGCACAGACTAACTGTGAACATTGCAAAGACAATTACTCCTTAACTGGGTATTTAGTACAACACTTCATACACAATCAAGATCTGAAACAGGATGATGGGCTTGTTGTGGGCACTATCACAATTTAATCATAATAACAGAAATAGATATTTGACTAGTTATTCATTTATTATGGCAGTAATACTACATCAGAAGGGCTAATGTTGCATTCAGTTAACATGGGAGTGCCAGGTATTAATTTTATACACAGCTTCTTGCACCCTAAGTTTCAGCACCATCATGGAAATTGCAGATAATACAGCTGAAAACAATAATAAGAGAATACTTGACCTTACCCTCCACAGGCTACTGTATCATGCAATCTCCAAATAAAGTTTGTACATTCTAAGAATGAAGTTTTTTGGGTTAGTTTTTGTGGTTTAGGATACACAGCAAATACGGTAGGTTATCTGGTGTGCAGTAATAATTGGTGTATTAAAAGAGAGCTGGCTTAAATTGTGTTTTAATCCTGTTTTAGCATTGACCAGGAGCCTGGAGAAATTGTTATGCAATTCATTAGCACTCCTAAAAATGGTGTGTATCTGAGTCAGGAAAACACAAAGGTACTTGTGAGGTCACTACTTTTGTGTCATTGTATTCAGTTCTAGACAGAGCTGGATGCACTGCCTCGTATTGTCTGCTGTTCCCGTCCCAAAATCCTATTTTCAATTTCACCTAATTTGTCATAAGATAGGCTGAAGGTTGCCTCTGCTAAGTGTCTGCTAGATCTGAAGCATCTGAGCCAAAACATTCTACTCTTCCTGACATGAGGGCTCATAAGTATACTCTCCAATGCTATAGTTTAATTTTTAAATCAAGGATCTTTTCTTTGGA
Source organism: Aquila chrysaetos chrysaetos (assembly GCF_900496995.4). Classification (NCBI taxonomy): domain Eukaryota; kingdom Metazoa; phylum Chordata; class Aves; order Accipitriformes; family Accipitridae; genus Aquila; species Aquila chrysaetos. Next base: position 12,265,046 of record NC_044014.1, read on the forward strand.
AAGCACTACCCAGCTTTCAAATACTTGACTTTGTGGCCTTAATGATGCTCTTTATAAATACAGAGGTTTTTGTATATAAATCCATAAAGACTAAAATATCACATGGGTTGCTAGGGAAGTATTGGGATACTGAATTATATGAAACAACTTATGTTAATATCAGCAGTCTCTCTGAACCCAGGCAACTTATGATTTTCATTGATCTAGAAATTATTTATTTGAATCAGACAGACAACTTCAGTACCAAACTGCTTCCACAGCATTCTGTCAAGACTTCTAGAGCTATCAAAAAAGGCGTTTCTTCAACAAAAGCCAGTCCACATTTGGGGGGGGGGGGGGGGGGGGGGGGGGGGATTAAAAAATTTCAAATTATATTTTTCCTTTCTTGTTTTTACTGTATTAGAACAAGTAAAGCAAGCTTTATCCAATAAGTAAGCTTTTCTATTTTGCACTCTATTTACCATCAGAAGGACATGCACAGTAACACTTGGTTGGGTGATAAGCAGCCTGCTTCCAGAACTGACATTTACTATGCATGCACAAACACCAGATGCAGGTCCAACTGGCCTCTAAACTATGTCGTACTTAGTGTAATAGCTATGGATGATATGCATAGGAATGCTTGTTTTCTACCAAAACCCCACATCATGTAATAATTAAATACATGCAACAATAATAAAAAAAAAAAATCTTGAGACCAATTGTTACAGGTATAGATGAAGACAACAAGCACAGATTTTTCAAAGCAATTCAACAGAATCCTCTTTCTTTGACCAACACAGCAGACAGTTCAGCTCTTGGCTGAAGTGCCAGCTACCATTAACACCAACACTGTGCTAGGTACTCATTGTCACTGCACTGTCCTGATCAAGAGCAGCAGTAAGCTGCCATCAACTCTATGATACTCAAGATTGCCATGTACTTCAGCTGGAGAAGTAACTTCAGGAGGTTCTGACTGCACAAGGGAAAAGGGATTTACCAGCTGTTAGCTGCTGTGGGTCACGAAAACACAACGTGAAAATCTACAAAGCGAGCTGGAGCTCTCACACCAGTTTGCAATTTACTGATCTTCACCTCAACCTGCTAACTCGCATGAAAACTACCTGCTGCTTTGATGTCACTAGGATTTTAACACATTAAACAATACAAGGCAAGAAAAGAGTTTCTTCCTAAGCCAAGACCATAACAGTTTAAGAGACCAGAACAATGAATGAGGCTATTATAATATTTCCCTAATTAGCACTTTGTAACAGCTGACTGCATCCTTGTCAAGCAGAATTGACATCACTACCATAAGACACATACTATATTTAATATGCTCCCAGAGTCCTAACTAAATAGGTACCTACATCACATTTACCAAACTGTGAAGATCTGTGGGGGAAAGAAACAACCAGAAGCCATCACCCTCACACTGAGGTTTGAAGCTCTCAAGCCTTCTTTCACTATCTAACTTTTGAATGAATCCAAAGAAAATCTCAACTTTTTAGTAAACATTTTCCAGTTTACTGATTATTTTGAAGTGACACACTCCCCGTAGCCTACATTAAGAGCATGCCATAACTAAAGATGCTTTATCTAAACAAATTTATTAAAATTGGTTTGTCTTAACTAATAACCCAGACCACAAATTATCCACAAACCAGCCATGTACTTGCTAGGATATCTCTGAAAGAAATACCTCAAAATCTCATTTGCGATGACATACAATGACTTGTGTTATCTTGAATATGGAAAAGAAACAAAAGTGTTTCCCCATCTGCCAAGTGACTCAAAGTTAATATAGGAAGCAGAGTAGACTCTGTGGCAAACAGATGTAACATTAACACACAATGAGTAAGTTACTGCTTGTTCCCTAAGGGTGAAGTAGCTTTTATTCATCTTCATCTGCCAAAAACAACTACACAAAAGACAACTACCCCCCAAGAACCCTGCCAGAAGCCACACCACCATCTACCACCATCTCTCATACAGCAACCAGCATTTCAAAACATAGCTTGAAGAAAAGCCTGTGACGTAACGGGAAGCAACGTTATTAAATAATATAGATTGCATTCTTCTAAGTCAATACCAAAACAATGACCAACTTGGTTTTTGAAACAGCAGCACTACAAAAATGCAAAATTGATTTACAAGAGAAATAGCAGCCAGGGGTTGCTATGGCTGCTGAAGTTACAGGACTTTTTTTAAAGAAACAAAAATGTTTATCTAGTTTAAAAAAAAAAGCTATCGAAGGCAATTTTATGCACCAGCTCAAAGTCACACAAATTATTCTCCTAAATTAAAACTCTTTTTTTTTTTTTTTTTAAAGCATTACCATTCCAACACCATCCACAGTGTGGTGAGTACATTTGTTACAGTTTTAACTAGCAACAATGATTTTAACAAGGAAAAAACTAGCAGCCTTCTGCCTTCTTTCATTTCAGTTTCTGACCTGTAAAACATTCCACTTACAACTAACATTGGCCTATCTGAAAATATTTTTCATTTTTCATCTCTTACATGTTAATTTCTGATGATTTTCACAGCAAATCGTGTCTTATGCCAGGTCATCCGGCCTGCAACAAGTTGAGCCAAACAAAATCAGGCAGCCCCGCATGCAATGTCACCTCTAACATCACATGCAACAGGAACAGTTCCAGCACAGTTACACTGAACACAGCTCGGTTCATCCAGCCCTGTCGAACAACCAGCGCTTACTTCATAACCAGCAAAGGGTTGACAGAAGAGCTGCAGGACACCTCACTGACTGACAGTGAAACATCCCCATTCACCCAGATCGCTCAAGTCCACCCTCTCCATAAGCAATGCAAAGTCCCTGGTGTAAGAGGCACCACCCGGACCTAACCCATCTCTTTGGGTTAGATGATCATGGTGTACACGACAGCTGAACTGCACCACCCTATAATCATCATTTCCTTAAATAAAAATGTCAGCTGCCTCAATCCTCAGGCAAGAGTCAAACATAATGACTGATTTAACCAAGAGACCATTAAATCCCCAGATATCCTAAAGCGTAGCAGCACTCCATCTATTGGTCAAGAATTAAGGACGTGCTTAATCATCATCATCACGTACTAACCTCTATCATCGAACACTCAACCCCTAAATAGCCCACCCCTTCTTCCTCCCTGCTTAGGGCTTCATGTTCTTCCAGCAAAAACTAAACGCAAGTAATAATGTCTTCTGAAAAACAACATATCACTAGAAGTGTTAACATGAAAACTTCTAAACTTAAAACTGGTACACGCTATTAATCACACAATTATCATTTTGTTTCATTGAGGAGCACACGCACTCCTTACTCAAAGCAGCATTGAGGAGCTCGTGCGATAACGGCTAAAGAGCCCACAGCATTCCCAGAGTTCACACTTTCTTTCCCTGTAAGTACTGCACACCACCAAGGAGGCTCGAACGAGGAGTTTGCACACTGCTTCCAGCCAGGCCACTTACATGATGGGATGTGGAGACCAGAGAACTCCCCGGTACAAGAGACGTGCCGGCAAACTCTAGCAGGGAGGCAAGAGGGAGATCTGCTGCCAAAGCAGCCACTCGCAGAACTGCCCTGGCTGGCGCTGCTCCCCCAAAAAGCCACCACCGTCCCTTCCCAGCAGATCTCACAGAGCCATACATCTGCCACACCTATGCTTTATTCCAGTTGCCAGCAACCGGACCAGGAGGCAGATGAGACAGCCTGAAGCTGCCCCAGGCATGCCAAAGCCCTTTTTTAAAGGTTAAGGTCACATCTATCAGCTTCTGGTACGAAAGCTGATTTAAGTAACAACTTCTCCCACACAATTAGTAATTCAGCAATTTCACACATTCATGCTTTTGTAACCCTTGGCCAATTATTTTCTGCCCAGATATTCATTGCCATTGATTTAATCTATTTGTTTTAAAACTTAACTCCTTCACATAGTGGCACCACGCAGATGAAGCATAATCCTACACGTTTTTCCTCTGCTTGGTATCACATCACTACCCTCCAGACACGAGTCCAGGACCCGGGGATGAAAACCAGCAGATTCAGCCTCAACTCGCCTGTAACATAACGATGCTGAGAAGACAGAAACAACCCACCCCCATGACCCGCTGCGGCGATTGCTGCTTTTGAGGCATGCTCTACCCTCCTTACAGAGCCAGTCCAAGGCTTCCCTGCTGAAATGACATCGTTTGGCCATGCAGACCCTGCCTGCCCGCCCGCCCTGAAGTCTGGGGTGAACACCAATTGACAAATCCGCTCCGAGTTCCTAAATAAGCTTTTTAATGCGAGATGAAAATTGTCTCGGGGCGAGACCAAAACTGAGGAACAAACTCCCAAAAGGCCCATCGTAATCCTCATTTCTGGAGCCTAAAGTTCAAGGCAGCAATCTCGAATCCTGTCCTCGCTAATCTAAACACACAATGAAAATAATGCCAAACCGTTAACAAAACGCCGCGCTGCGTGACCACAGTGGATGCCCCAGGAGCGAGCGGCGCAGGGCAGATGCTCGTCACGCCGGTAAGTACGCATTGCCGTGACCAGAATGCGTGTGCCTGCACTTGGAAATCCCATTCCCGGCCTCCCCGCACCATTATCGACGGCAAAGGTGGAGCCGTGCGCGATTAAACATATTAAAAGCCTAAAGAATATACATTTCAAGAGTTTCCCGAGACTCGCGGGGAGTCCGGAGCCTCGCGGTGGACCAGGGACAGTCCGTAATTATTATAATTACTTTCGAGGTTTTGTTTGATTAGCAGAGTTTCCGAGCAGAGGCGCATTATTTAAAGCCCTCTCCTTTCCAGCTCAGCGCCGAGGCAGAAAGACAGCACTGCAGCATCTCCCCCGGCCGGAGGGCTGGCGTACACCCACGGAGAAGTTCCCCCTTCGCCCCACGGCGACCGCAGTCCCGTGTGTCCCCCCCCACCCTCGCCTCAGCCCGCCGGCAGCCGCGGCCCCGCACTAGCCTCACAGCCGTGAGGCGGCTGAGGGAAACGGGGCGAGGGGAGAGCGCCAGGCCTCCCGCCGCCCCTTCCCCCTTCCCCAACAGCGGCAGCGGCTCGGCCACAGCCCCGCAACGGCCGTTACCGCCCGCCTTCGGCGGGAAAGGAGAGGATTCCCCGCACACACGCACGCACGCACCGCGGGAGCGTTACCTCAGCGGGCCCGCGCCTTTGTGCTTCAGTCCATCCCTCCTCGCCGGCGGCGGGAGCCCCAGCACCACCGCGGCGAGCGGGCGGGCGGGCGGGGAAGGGGCGGCGCACTATGTGGCAGGAAGGGACACCTGGGCTCCTCCCCCCGCGCCCGCCCGCCCGCTGCGGCTCACTATCTGGCAGCGAGCGGGGAGTCGCCTGCCTCCCTTCCCCCGCCGCCCCTCGGCCAAGTTGGAAGCCGGGGGAGGGTGAGGGGGGGGCGGCGGTCGCCGCCCCCCCCCTCACCCTCCCCCGGCTTCCAACTTGGCCGAGGGGCGGCGGCACCGCCGATGTTTTCCTCCCCGGCCGCCCTCCATTGTTGTCCCCGGCCCAACTCTCTCTCCGCGCCTCGGCCGCGGCTGTACCTGCAGTGCGGGGCGGGCAAGGCCGCTCGTCCCCGGCGAGGCATCCTCCGGGGGAACGTTTATCTCCGGAGGGCCATGGCGAGCGGGGCCTGACGCGAGGAGGTGGACGCTGCAACGGCCGGCGCGCAGCTGAGGTGGCGGTGGGGAGTCGAATGAGGTGTACGTGGAAACAATGAATAAAAAAAAACCAACAAAACCCAGCCGAAAAAAAGAGACCTGTTCTGAAGTGAAATTTTGAGAGATTTAGACAGCCGTTGGGGCCGGAAGGCAGCAGAGCTCAGCAGAGCTGCTGAGGAGAAGGCTCTCGCGCCATCGGCGCGGAGAAAGCAGCCCCGGCTAAAAAAAAGCTGCACGAAATGCAAATCTCATTTTGGCAAAAGCTGTCACTTTTTTTTTTTTTTTTTTTTTGGCTTTCTGTAATTGTTCTGCTTTGCGGCTGAAATCATCTCTGCCTTGGTTCCCCACCCAAAGTTACTGGTTTCTTGGTTTCGGGGCTGGTTTGCTTACATCTGAGCGGTTCTGGCCAGCTGTTTGAAGTTACAGAAGCACTGGGTGACAGCTGTCCTTTATATGCAAAAAAGTCTATATTTTAATTATATTCTTAATTATTTATAAAACTCAGGAGTTGTCTAAAATATGCTTGAAAGGCTTAAAAGTTCCCTTTGAAATCAGCAAGTTTGCTTACAGGTGTAAAATTACACAACTAACTTCAGGTAGGTTCGGGGACAAAACCTTTTAATTCTGTGTGCTGCTCGCTCTTAAAGAGCCTCTCAGGGACTGTAATCACAGAGAAATGAGCGGGGCTGAAGCGAGGGCAGGGTGAAGACACTGCCTGCCTGAGACCCTCTTCTGATGGAGTCACCGAAGAAGCTCCAGCCCTGCTGGCTGCTGCCACCACATCAGTATAGGAGGTACAAGTCCATCACGGAAAGGCAAGCAAGGCCCCTTGGGAGCTAGAGAGGTCCTCGGAGAAAAAAGTGCTTGAGGCACCAAACTATCCAGCCACGGGGTATTTGATTTGGAGAGGGAGAGGATGAAGAACATGTTTGAACTTTGCTAATATATACCCAGCGCTGAGATGGCTCCACCCGACTGGACAAGTGCTATGGGAACCTGTAGGTACCAGCCACTAATAATGGGATGATGTCGTAGAGCATCTGTTATTTAATACAAGACCTCTAACTATCTGGTGATTGTAGGAAATTAAAACTTACCTTGGGCACAGGAAGAATATATACCTGTATGCAGAGTGTGCTGTGAAGGTTGAAGCAATTGGCTTTCTCCAATTTGCGTATTTATTCAGTATAACACTCGTGGCATTAGTAGGGCTGTTCCTTGCATGTTCATCCCCTCTTTTTTATTTCCTTTTAGAACAAATTACAGCTCTATCATGTTTTAATAAACTTTCAACCTGAAAAGGCCAAGAAATGACAAACTTTAGGTGTGGTTTTGAAAGTGAGGCTCAATGAAATCAGTGGAACGGGACTTGCCTCAACTTCTGTGCTCTGGCCCAGACAACTGCTTAGCTAGAGACAGTGCTGGCACAAGAGCAATTTGGTATGAACTGGCCACACACAGATTTTGTCTGGAAACTAGAGGAGGGTTGTTAACCATTAGAGCAATCAAATTCCACCTTTTCCAGGGGCGGTATTGGGAATGGAAAAATCTCACTGCTTTTGGAGATGAAGTTTATTAAAGTCATTATAAGATGCATTGTCTGCAACAGCGGGGTACAGCCTTGATGTCTCAGGAGCTTGATTTGAGTGCTAAGGTGCTGCGTGACATTGATCACGCTCCTTGAGATTTGAATTTCAGAAGCAGCAGTTGCTTATACCAGCAGTATGCTTTCAGACATGTAAAGATGTCTTTCGTGTTTATTGTAGGGTGAGTTTTCTTCTCCTGGGCATGTGGATGAGTTTTACTTTAGTCCTGGAAACATTATGGAGATGACAAGTCCTCATGATTCAGGCCATAAATGGATTACAAGCAGGATCAAGAAGAAACTTCCCTGCATGGAAGAGACTTCTCCCATTAGTTCTGGAGGTTTTGTTCCCTCCTTCCAAACAACTGCCAGGTGCTGCTGGAGAGTCACTGGCCTCAGCCAGTTCTAGTTAGGCAGGTCTCGGTGCTGCAGCTCCTGCAGATGGTGCAGCAAATGGAGATCTCTGCCTGTGCTGCCTGCCCGCGAGCTCCTGCGGGGCCTGGGGGCCACTGCATAGACATCCTTCTGTGGAGCAGGAGAGGTAACATCTAGAGCAGGGAGGACAGATAATAGCCAGGACTGTTCTTTTGGGGTCAGACTGTAGCTTAGTATTAAAAAAAACCACTTAACGAGTGAAACCAAACCCATAGCAAGCTACCACAGCGTTGCATTTTTGGAGAGTGGGTCCTCAGACATATACCCAGCTCTGTTACTCTCTCTGGACCTCACAGCATTGCTCCCTGTCTGCCATGTCAATGAAACCTTCTCTTTCTACATTTCCTGCTAAATACATCGCAAAAAATCTACACAACAGGTAAAGCGTTTCCTTGCTGGGGACCTGATCTGGCAGAAATACTTTGCCACTTTACTGCAGCCTTTCCACCCTCCGTAAAGCCATGTGTCTAATCAGTGGACCTAGCTGAGCTACTCATTAGAAACTTGGCCAAACCACAAACATTTGTTTCCTTGCTTTATGCCAAACTCCGAGAAAGGAGGAGGGAGTGGCATGGAGCTCATGTTAATGAGTTCTTCATTCCCCACAGAGAGATAATCAGAGCACTGCTCAGAGATTCATCAACTTTTTTTATTAGCACTTTAATGACCTACATGTTGGAGGGTTTTTTTAAGGAGTTACTTCAGCTAAGAGCTAGATAATTCCTCATGCAGCTGTGATTTAGGAAGCAGCTCAGGGGACATGCATGCCAAATTACTTTAGCTCTAGTTAAAAAAATATATATATACACCACAAGGTTTCCTGGGTGCCTCCTTTTTCAATCAAGGGCATTATGTCCTCAATCCGTCTCTTCTGGGTTATATGTGGAGGGTTTTGGTTTCTTTTGCGATCTTTGCAGCTTCAAGAGCTGTACAGCAAAAGGCCAAACACTGGTGGCACTGCATGTTCCCCACAGACAAAGGACCGTAACAGCTCCCTGACCCTGGTCACTCTGGGAGGCAGGCTCCCTTGGAAGCGATGAAAGGCATTTCCAGGGACCAGCACTGGTCCTACAGATCCCTTCAGGTTCAGCTGGCTGTATGAGGAACAAAGTTTCTAAATGCTGAGAGCTGGAGCCTTTTCAATGCTGCTGCAGGGTGAACCTCTGGCCAAGGGGTTCCCCAGTACCTGCTGAGGAGTCTGCAGCCCCACGCATGTGGTGGGAGGCCTCGCCGCAGCCATCTACCCATTACGGTGAGAGCTGATGGCGAGAAAGCCCTCTCACGGGCTTGGTGGAGGCTGCTCAGAAATTACCCAAAGTTCGGTATTTGCAGCTCTCCTTCCGTAAGGAACTGCCATGGTGACAGTCAATAATGGCAGCTGCTCTGGAGTCCCTTTGGTTTAAAAGGGAGAGAGCTGCTGGACTTCTGCTGTCACTTAGGAGGGCCGTCGGCTGGAAATTGCTGCACAATCTCTTCCCATGCCTCCCCCGCTCCCCAGTGGCCAGATTTCCTTCTGGTCTTCTGGAGAGAGCTGTGAGAATATATAAAGACAGGGATGTAGTCAAATACTGCAGGATAACCGGAGTTATGAGAGTATTATAAAGGAATACTATTTACTTTTTCCTGAATCGAACCCCAAGTGTTTCCTGTCAGACCTCAGTACAATGGGACACAAATGTACAGTCCATTACGTTCACATTTCCTCCGAACAGCCGTCTCTTTCCTTCAAACGCAGAGGACAGGAAAGGATGCTTTCTGCCCCCACTCGTGTCTCTCAACTGACTTTATCTCATTTGAAAAGGGATTTGAGACATTCAGCATTTGTTGTCTTCAGTAGGTTGCCTCCCTTCTGATGCCTACTGCCTCAGGATGGAAGAGATTGTAAATATGGAGGAATTCCTTTGAAATCAGAGAGCTTCACTGGGGTAACATCAGCATGAATGGAAGCAAAATGAGGTCCATGGGGAATAAAATGCTAAGGCTGGGGGAAAAAAAATCAAGATTCACAGCACTAGTCCAGAAGAATAGTAGCTCATATCATACAAAAACCCCCATAGTTGTCATTTCCTCCTTATCCCTTCAGGACAGGAAAGAACATCCTGCTCTTCTAATATGAGCAAAATACAAGTTATTTTTGGAAGCAAAAACTCATGTTCAGAGCACATTTTTAAAAAGACATCTCTAATCTGTGATTCTGATGATGCATTTGGAGCACAGCACATCCTTTTGCATCAAGAAACCCACATTTGTCAGCTCAGCACCATCTACACTCGGGCAGGCTTATGTTGGTTGAACAACAAGTTGAGAGTTCTTTGTCAGCACATAAACTGTGACTTGAAAATAAATTGCCATCTGTGATGGGGTATGCTGTCGCCAGACCCACACCTGGTGGGAAGCCCAGTACAAGTGTCTGGGAGAGAGGAGCATGGAAGTACGGGATCATAAGGTCATGGGCTGGGGGATGTGATTGTTGATTCAGTAGCTCTGAAGAAGGCTTTCTGTACCTGTCCTGGACTCCAGGGTAAGCTTGCACTTTCTTCTTCTTTATCGCAAGACAAATTGGACACAGGACAAAGCTAGAGTCACCCCCCACCCTCAGTGGTGATGTATCTTTGCACGCTGTGCTTGTTGTTCTAACTCTAGACACACAGAGGAGCATGTGGTGTAATTTCCTGGACAAAAGTTTTGAAGTTAGAGCATCAAGTCAAATTCATGGCCTTTTGGGCAAACTGTTGCTTTTCATGTTTGATGGATCACTTGAAAGGACAGCACAGAAATGAAATCAACTTCAAATTTGTTAATATGCATAAACAATATTAATTCATTATTTGATTTTGGATTGTGCATAGGTAACTGTTACTCCCAAAGTCTTTTCTGAAACAAATAAAGTTGAAGAACATATGTTAGCACAATCTCTAACAATAAGGATAAACAAATTGTAACGTAGTTAATCATTTACCAATGCAAGATTAACAAATGGCTAATGTACTATAAAAAGAGTTCCACTTTCCCTTTAAAAACCGTTCACAGAGTATAAGATTTTAGCTCCTCTCAGTGTCAAGGGCCCCAAATACCTTAGCAGACTCTTGGGAATGACCTCATCTCTATTTTCTGAGTGTACTCCCAGGGATGCGTAATGCTAGGAACGGATGGATCGAAAGCCGGGGGGCAGGAGCTCGCTGCCCCAGTGTGGCAGGGCTCCCCAAAGAGGAGCACGGGCCAGCAGCACCTACGCGGAGCTCCCTGGCACTCGCCTGCAGCGTGCAAGCGTGTGCTTACCGCAATGTCTTTCTGTCGCTGCAGCCATTGAGAGCGTGCTTAAAAAATCCATCCAGAGATACTCCTATGAAGTCAGTGGATTACTCACATGCTTAAAGCACTGATTTCCCTGGCGGGACAAACTGTGTTCAGTGATTTTCATACTAAAGGACGTGAGGTTGCTTCTGCTGACTGTCTCGGTTTGTTCTCAGACAGGAAGCAGAGAAGGGCAGCGGGACCGATGACCAGGTCTGTGCAAACAGACACTGGAAACTCAAACCAAATCAGTCACAGAGGTATGTGCATAGTGTGTGAGAGAAAAAACTTTACTTGTCTTTGCCCAGCAAATCCTGGTAATTCTTCAGAATGTGTTTTAACCAGCTCCAAGTCTGTCTCTTTCCCTGAGGATGACTTACCCTAAATTGCAAAGTCAGTGGTTTTAACCAGGGTATCTGAACTCTCTGGGACTCCGCAGGGGAAAGATAAATGAATCTACACAGCAGACTTCAGTGTCACAGCCGTTTTGCTAAAGGAGATAAGGAAACGGTGGAGGAGTAAAAGCACAAATTCCCTTTAACAACAGTAATGTGTAATTCTACGTACCACCACTTATGTACTAGAAAATAATACACAGATCCACTAAGCAGAGTTCTGAATGTGTGTCAGTATTATATGGTAGAAGAAGCAGCTCAAACTACAGTGCAGAAAACAGACCTTGGATTGTCTAAAGATAGATGGCAAAAGCTATCAAACATCAACAGAGTTCCCTAGGCTTCACCAGAGTGTGAGATAGATCAGTACAAATTGAGTCTCTGGCCCTCTGTAGCTCTGCAAATCATCAAAAAAGACATTAATGTCATTAGCAAAACCAACAAACGTGCCTATACTTATTACTTGTTTGTAATAAGATTTGTCTAGTGTATAATTAGCAGGCTGCAGAAGCCTTTTACGACCTCCGAGAACAGTCTGTCTGCCATGCTGAGGTTCACCGGAAAATTCCTGTTCTTTCCATGTAGTTACAACTTCCCCATCAGTTTCTACCCCTTCAGATGGACTGACATTAGCATATGCAATGTCACATAAATCCATGTGAACTATATATATACACATAAACACACATTAGTTTGGTTTGATTATTTATTCTACAAGGATAGCCTTTGATCAGGACTGCTTGCTTCCCAAGAGGCAATAACACTCTTCTGCCAAGAAGGAGAGTGAGTTATATTGTGTATTTGTGGTACGTACACAGGGGATTACCCATTAGCTGGCTTGAACACATCTCATTGTGTATGGTTGATCGAGCCGATTCTCTGTCCTTCTGCTGGATACTTTTTCTCAACGCTTAAGCATGGCTGTAGTCAGTTATTTCAACATGTGCCTAACTAAGGATATGTACAGCCCAAGGGAGGCTGGAATGGGACACGTCCTTGAGTAGCTGCTGAACTGGGGTCCTCATTTGGATCCCGGTGTCAAAAATATACTGCAATTTGTGCCACCTCTCCGCACAAAGCTGGGGGGACTTCAGTCTTTGGTATAGGCTTGGATGGTGCTGGATAGGAAAATGGCTCACAAATGTTCAGCTGACATTAAAGCAGATGAGAATTGTGGTGTTGGAGTTGGCCCTCTGTCAAACCAAACTGCAGCTACGGATCCAGCATCCTGCCTGGCTTTTGGGTAGGAAACCAGCTCCAGACCTCGCAGCTCTGGTCCATTTTTCTACAATCGGGGGGCTTTTCAAAGCTGTTGAACGTACACATGAGAACTGGCTGTTTCACTTCCTTTTCCAACACCAGAGGTGTAAAGAGGCCAGCATGCAGCCAAGAAATGGGGCCATGAGTCAGCTGGGAGTTTCTGAGCATCTGACTGATACCCTTACTCAGATCAAGCGCTCCAGCCACCGGGACCGGGGCTGGCTGCTGCTGCTGGGGGCCAGCTCTCAGGTTCCATTACGGTGTCCTCTGTGCTATGCTCTGAAGCTCAGCTTCAGAGATATGAGTGCTTTCGGAAGCTGACATGCAGGGACCTCTTTTGTGATCCACCCTCTGTCACTTGCACCGGTGCTGTGCCCCCAACATTTTGAGAAAGCTGCTCCTGGTTTAAAAAATGTGTAATTCAGACCTTGCCTCTCTGCCTTGCGAGCGGGTGCTTGGGATGGCGACGTGCGGGGACTGTGGGAGTGGTTCCTCCCCGTCTCATGGACGAACAATACAGTCCCTTCACTTGTGATGTTGTTATCAATGATTCAAAATGAGATAGCAAAAATACTTTCCATGCTGTGTAACTAGCTTCCTAGCAGAGAGATCCAGCTGCAGATATGATACTCCTGCTTTGGTGCTTTCAAGGATTATCAGTGTAATTTCGGACGCTAATGGAAAGATAACACTGAGTGTTAAAAAAAAACCCAAAACAACAGCTGTAAAAATGGGACTGTAGTTCTGTAGCTGCTATGAACTTTGTGTATGAACATGGGCAGGTCTTCAGGAGAAAACATCAAATTTGCATCCCCACATATAAGAGTCCAAGTTTTCAGATGTCCTGACAGATTGTCTTTCAAATCCCAGTGTAGCAGGTGTTGCCATAATTCATAACCTGTCTTCCACCTGGGTATTCATTTTCCCAACCCTTGACTGAAGTGTCCTGAGCCACTGACTTCTCTAATTGGATCTGACACTTTGTGTTTCTGTTTCGAAGCCTGCTAGCAGGCAGGCAACACCAGCCAGCTTTACTTGCAGACTCCTTCTGGTTTGTGGGGAACTTTCATTTCTCTCAAACAAAGTCAAACTGGTGATTCAAGACTAATGAACTGCTGTGAATACTCTGCTTTATCAGAGGAAATAGTTGGAGGCTGAAGTCTTGGTCCCTAACAAGTCTTTGCGAGGATATTAACATGTCTTGCCAAGACCTAGTAATTCCCTCGCAGCCAATGCAACATTCCTCAGAGGCCATAAGGCAAGACTGGAAAAGGGGATCATGTGGCTCCGTCCAAGCTGAATTAGCTACTCCAGAGAAACACCCCGAGCATATGACTTCTTTGCAGACACAGATCTAAGGTAACAAAACCCACCAGATTTTGGTGAATCCATTCAAGACACCTATTTTCAAGATGTCTCATGTAGCAAAGAGAGGAATAGATTTTCAAAAGGGAAATGAAAAACTGCCCATACAATGTGATATTCTTAGGAAAACAAGTAACCTTCATGATTGGGGTTAAAAAAAGGAATTGGGGAAGAGGATATTGCACAGCTATGACTAGGTTTTGTTTGCCTGCTCTCCTGTGAGAAAAGTGTCAGGAGAAGAAAAACAGAAAAATGCTAAACATATTCCCTGCAATGTAACTGATTATGCAAAATACTGTCCTTCTGGGAGCTGCCTACAGTAGGTTAAACCTGACTTTCAGAAGATGAACAGCAGGTTTTCAATTATGGCATTAAAGACCTCCGGAGTGGGGATTATGAGAAGATAGTATAAGTCAGATGGCCCTTTTAAGACATGCTTTTTATTCAGCAACAGGACGAGCCCTCAGACTGGTACTCTTGCAAGCACTCAAGGTATGTGCAGTAAAGGGCAGTACAAAGATCCCTTGAACAGGCTCCCCGAGCAGTGGTGCATGGTTTGGGCTGGGGGGGAGCAGTGCCTTGGATCCCGGGGTGTTACCACCACTGTGCCCCTGCTAAAATGCTGTGTGGCTAATTAGTTGTGGGAGAAGCCTTAGTGCCTGCTAGTTGGGTTACCTCTGTGACACACAGTATTGCTGGGCTATTTCTCCAGCCTGAAGGGCAATGGGAATTTTACCAGCAGCTTCAGTGAAAACAGGCCAGCAGGCAGTGCTTTGCATCTCCTACGCTAAGGATCTTTACTTGGTTCACCACTCATTGTTCTGACAGTTGTCTCATTTATTCACTTTTTACATCAAAATCCATTCCTCTAAAGCTTATGTTCAGCCTTAAGCTTCAGCATGTGCTAATAGTATTAATCATTCTGCAAATAGCTCTGTCTACTCTGCTATCAGTAGCTATCTTGATGACCCACTGTCCCGGCTCCACGTTGCTTCCCTGCTTTCTGGGGGTGGCTCTCGAGCAACTAAAGAGGTGCACAGCAGGGGAGATGGGTAGGAGGCAGAAGAAAGCGGAGGGGGATGCTCTTGGGTTGTGCTTCCATGTTTTGGAGCGTGTGCCAAGGTGCACTTAGCTGCAGGGCGATTCAGCCATAGTTTTTTCTTGGGGGGGTCTGAGCTTCCCCTATGCATCCCATCTGTCCTGGAGGAGACATCACACAACACGCTCGGGGTGGTAAAGATGGTCTAGAAACCTTCCAAGAAGGGTCCTACTGTCACAGGCGTCAAGGGCAGATGGGACCTGCAGATAGCAGAGCCAGGTCTTGGAAGTGCTCTGGGATCCTGCAGATCAAGTAAGTGTTGATGTGGCTGCGTGACCTGCCCATATGGTTTTGCCTTTTTACTAGCCAGACTTCTGTGTGTGCATCTCTTCAGAAAAAGGAAGGATATTCTGGAGGGCTTTGAAACCTTCTCCTGGATATATTAAGAAGTAACACCATGTGTGGAATCACCAGCAGAGAAATTCAACTGAGACTAAAAACAGAGTTTCCTTTTGCTTTCTTATTCAAAAAAATGCTAATGCCCAGTTCTAGGATTCTCATGTTTCTTAATCTAACGGACAGGCTTCAAATAAAAGCATCCTCTGGGGCAATGTCATGTTCCCTTCACAATTGCCTGAACCAGGTTTTCGCTTCTTTCTGATCATATAATATCTCACAGCTAGCTATGGCAACTGGAAAAATGCCAGTAACAGTAGTAAGGTTGCAAGTAACACATTGCTAGCTTCTTTGAATATAATTTAGCTGCTGAAAAACAAATGATGGTTACAAGCATATGACCAGTCACCTGCCTGCTTCCTGGCCCATGGCTTAAGAACTTCAAATTAGTACAAAAATATTTCATAGTTAATTAAAAGCCTTACTTTTGTGAAGGTCAATAGAGATGGCTCTGCCCATGATTGCACACAAAAAATTTCCAGCACAATTGGCAAATCACTTCCCGTGTCTTAGTTTCCCATTTTTAAATAGCACAAAATACTCGCAGACCTGACTTTTCCACAGTCCACAGCAGGTGCCAGGAGAACAAACTCCACCATGGGGCATTTTGTGGTCTCAGGTATACTGCTGTACACTGCTGCTGTCCTGCAAGATGCACATGATGAAACAGTCCTTGAACAGGAAAACGTGAGGTCATTTTTAGCTATCGATAGTCCATGAAAATGTAAAATGCATGGAACGTAAGTAGGAGTGGATCAGAATACTGCTATGGTAATTGTTTAAGAAATATTATGCTTTTACTCACAAATCAATAGACAAGCCAACAAGTTCATCTGAGACTGTTATGTATCTATCTGAGGCACTACAGTAGTACTTGCATTTTAGTACCCTAGTATCCCATAGCACATGTCAAAATATTGTATTGGTAGCTGAAATTAACTTAATTACCTGACTTCCTTGGCATCAATCATCTGTTTTGACTCTGTGGTCCTTGGGGTAGTACTCTTCCTTCAACTCAGAGCATACTGTCAACATTAACAGTGAATCATAGTCAGGGGAGAATAATCAACTTGCAGCCTCATCTTTTTTCCAGCTAACATTTTGCCATGAAGCATGTTTAAAAAGGCTGGAAATGAATGTAAAATTGAAAGTTAACTGAGCTACTTCAAGGCTTTTACTACAGCAGCAACAATACCTGCGTAACTGAACAAATTTACTGAGAAAGTGATTTTTGCTGTCAACACCACTGGGAAAAAGCCAAAGTTCCCATTCAAGTCACAGCAGCACTGCCCAAGTTAAACAAATGTGAAAAATGAGAATTTTGTGATTTTTTTTTTACTCCCTCCAAAAATGTGGCGCATTTCTTGCATTACAGGCTAAGACATCCTGTTCAGCCACATTGCTTTTTAATTAAACGCTTTCCTTTACCTGTTGCTTGACATTAAGCCACTGCTCGTCCTCTGGATCCTCTCCTCCATCTCCATGCTCCCCTTTCCCTTCTGCTGCTGCTGTGCTGTTTAAGTTAACATTACTTTCAAAAGTTCCCTTTTAATCAGACTGAGCCTGCTGGCACGAGCTGTCAGCAGTATTCATTTCTCTAGGCTCTTGCCTTATGTTGCATTGCCTTGGCAACAAGATTTAGCAGTAAGGCAACAGCCTTGAACTTGTCAGAGTCTGTTGCAATGCTCCGAGCATGTATTACTCTCTGGCACCTCGGGTTGCTATAACAACTACTAACAATAAAACTCATCTCCCGGCTTTAAATACAGGAACTTTTACAGTCTGTTTCCTGGCAGGGCTGCAGCAATATTATGTGAATCGTGGCTGTGCTTGTTTTGCCGCCTTCTTCCTTTTCGCACATGATAGCAGCCTCCAGGAGCGAGGTGCCGAGGCGCGGGAAGGAGCTGGGCAGTGGGCAGCGCAGCCGGTGGCAGCCAGCGTGGGTGATGCCGGTGCCAAGAGCGGGGCCGAGCGAACAAAAGGCCGAGTGACTGCAGGGACAATGTGGGGCACAGAGCCCCAGCAGCAAACCCCAAATGCTCCAGACTGCAGGCTGCGCCTGGTGATGCTCAGCACCTGCCCGCGCTGGGGCTCTGGCTGCGGCATTTTGATTTTTCCCTGCTCCAGCAAAATACACCCTGCACGGCTGGTAATGGCATCCTGGGGAGGAGACTGCGGCCATCAGAGAGGCACTTTTGGTCTCTGTCAGCACAAGTGTTTTCTCCCACTCTTGCAAATACTCAGCTGGCGTTACCGATGAGAATAAAGGAGCAGTGCTAGCGTGGAGACATGTGCAAGGGGCCGATGATTGTCCTCGTGTCATCCAGGCCTGCTCAGCACAGGTTGTCACGACACAAACATCACAAATTAGGTCTGAATCACTGGTGTTAAATATTAAAAAAACCCTCTTAGCAGAGACGAGGCTTTCAGTGCCAGACGAGCCCATTACGAGGAACATTTTCAGTCAATGGAAATGAGGGGTGAGGATGTAAATTGAGCCAGTGCAGCATCAGGAACCGTGGAAATTTCCCAGCAGCTCACCCGCTGCCCTGTCACACCTCCTTCCTGTGCCTTCATTCATGAGGACAGTGCAAAGCACTCATCCTTTTCCTGTATGTCACAGCCATGAGTATCTCGTGCAGACTTAACATCATTCTCACTTTTCCATAGCACAGGCCATATTTCTTCAAAGGGACAGAATTCATAACCCGCAACTCGAACAATGGGAAGGCTTGTTTAAGAATAACTCAGGATACAGCATGTTTCAAGCGCGGTGAGGGATGCAAACAGGAACAGGAAAGAAGCAGCAGATCTTTCCTCCTTAATGAGTGAAGCTCAGTTCCTGCAGCCAGGCAGCACTGGCAGCGATACGGTGCTTGGCGAGACGCGGGAGGAGGCAGAGCTCTGTCTGAGCGAAGGTCTGTTTGGTTAGACAGATTTTAAAATGTAAAAATGGTGCTTTTCATTTTCCACAATTGCTGCCATCTGAAGGACAGTGGTTGCAGGTGGCAGGAGCGGCTGGAGGTCTGGTCTCATGCTGTTTTCCAGTACCTGCCACCCTGCGGGGCCAGCGGCTGCGATCCCTCAGGGACCCCTGAGGTACAGAGCACCGCCTGGACCCAGAGGTCTTTTAGAAGTGACCCCAAACAGGACCCACGTGGGCAGTAATTTCCTGCTGATGATAATAGAATTAGTGCATGGCAGAAAAGTTGCAGGTAAGGAGCATCCCTGGATAGACACCGTCTTTCTACAGGGACCCTTTTCATTGCTTCATTTGCTTTTTCAGGCTCATGCTTTCTCCTGCACAGAGTTTTGAGTAAACATTCCCCGTACTGAGTTGCTAAGAGCCAAGCAGCCGACCTGACAGGGACACCCCAGTCCTCAAACTTCTCTGGAGCTCCTCACATTTCATGTTTCATATGGAAAAAAAAACAGGGCAGTTTTTCTGACTCCTAATCTAGAATTTTGGTTTCACAGATAAAAACAACTAATCAAGCATAACAAGCTTTTTTTCCAAGGAAAAGAGCTGATTTGAAAAGCCCAGGGCTCGGTTCTGCAGTTAGATCTCAGGACAGCAGTATCCAAAGACCTGAAATATCATAGATGGGGTCTCAGATTGCCCCAAACCTCTCATGGATATGGGCTACAGATCACCGTCCCTTAGGCATGGCAGTTAAAAAATGTGGCCAGGCACCAAACTAAAGCACCCACACAGCCTCAGAATTCGGTGTAACATGCAGGGCATATGCCAGCACCCAGGTTTGTGCCTGAATGCTGATTGCAGCCTTGGACTGCCGCACCGCAACTGCAGGGTTTGCTCCCGTAAGGCCAGTTACAGGACTTGGGCTACGTTTTTAAGTTTCTACATGTAGAATGTTTAATCCCAACTTTTCTGCTTTGTCCCGTTATCTGAAACAGACAGTAACCCAATACTTTGTGTCTGGACTCCTGCACCCACTGGAATAAACATCTGTTTCTTGTACTGTGATTTGTTTAATATATTGCACAGCACGGGACACCAAATTATTTCAACACGTTCAGGCCCAAGGGATTTTTTGGCAGGTGAGTGGGCCTCACTCACAAAGGCAGTGATTTCGGGTGGGAGTTGGGGCTTGTAAAATGTGGCCCTTATATATATATATTTACAAATAATTTTCTACTATACTGCAAATGTTAATTAGAAACAAAATCCGTGTCTGGTCGCTCACTGGCAATCCCAAATGCCAGAGACTTAGGTCAGTGCTGCCCAGAGGAGATGTGCCACTAACCCAAGCCCTGGCAGGAGCTTGCCTGGTTCCCGCTTGCCCCCCGAGCGCACAGGGAGAAAAGCAGGACCTAGCAGCGTTACAGAAGGCGAAGACACCTGGCTCCATTAATTTTATTGCTGGAGCAGATAAGGAAACCTTGCGTAATAAAAATGCTTCCCAGGTGTCAGGCCAAAACACAGGCAGGTCACTGCACCCTGTTAACGTTTGAGCTAGTGAAGACTTTGAGGAAGAATGGCATCATATGAACTGAAGAAAAGTCTCTGTTGTGCAATAAGCATGATTTTCATATTTAAATACAGAATATATCCATAAATATATCCAATTCATCTGGATATACTTCCTTAGTAGCATGGATTTTTATGTAGGCTGAAAAAATGATCTCCTTAAGCACTTAACAGGCCACCAGTGACCACTGTGGTCTCTTTTGCATGCATTAGATCTAGCTTTTCCCATCTTTTTTCCTGCTAGAACAGACAAGGGAAAACTAGGAAGTCCTGGAAATGGCCACGAGGCTCACATTTCACTTGCAAACAGGCAAGTGCAGGTGAGCAGGGATGTGTGCACACTGTTTGGTGTTGAAACAGAGCCAGGCAGAGAACTCAGCAAACATTTCATTTTCATCCTTGTCGTGAAAGGTTTACAAGCGAAGTCCTAACATCTGGTATTTAACTGAAAAGAGCAGACGTGGAAGTACTCGGATATCTACCTGGCCTGCTGCTGCCTCCCTTTCCTTTCCAAATGCAGCTGCTGGGAACCACCCAACCATGATCAACTTCCAGTGCTGGCTGGATAAATTGTCCTCCCAAGAAAAACTAAGATAAGATCTCTAGATAGGCTTGTTTCTTCTCTCTGCTATCTTTTCCCCCAAACACACCATTTGTTGTTGTAGTTTCTAGTTTCACTGTTTCTAAACATACAAAATTTATTTTAAATGTGATTCGAAAGGACTCGTGCCACATGTTTGAAACCTCCATTTAACTCAGAACTGAGAGCTTAAAATACAAGCAATTTTCTGCTGAACCATTCTCAGGCCCTTCCTTGCCTTGGCACATTACAGCTTTACTGTTATATACTACCAAAACACTGGCATTAATTGTTGTTAGGTGGTTTTCTAGGGTGGAAATAGGAAGAAAATACTTAAAGGACTTAAAATACTGGCTCTCTCCTGCATGGACGCAGGCATGCCTCCGGGCTAGGAGGATGTGACCCTGCCGAGACAGTGCAGAGGCATAAATGCGACCAAAGTCACTGTGGGGCTTTTGCGAGTAAACCAACTTGCACGAGATGGTTTGCGGGACAGCCCCTGCAAAACACAAATACAAGTGGATTGGTTATCGTCCGGGCAATCCAGCCCTCTCACGTGGATGGGAGGTGCTGTTCGGCCATGTGTGCAACCTCGTAAAAGCGTGTTTTGGCCCCGTGTTGGTGGGGGGGAAGCGATACCCCTCCTCCCCTCTAACCCCCTGCGGGCCTCCTAAGATGTTTCCTGGCTTGGAAGCACTGTGGGACCATGGCAATGGGAGAGCCCAGTGGTGCTGGCAGCCCCAGCCCCCACGGTGGGAAAGCGGGGCTGAGAGCATCCTTTCACCTGTCCAGTGTCCGGGAGATGTCCCAAGCCACTGGCAGGACGTCGCGGTCCAAAAGCCAGGCTCAGGGTGAGCTGAGCTGTAGCATCCCGTGTCCTTGGTGAGAGCTGTGCAGATGCTCAGCCCCCTGCTACAAATCCCCGTTTCCTATTGCTGTCTCCCACAGCATCCTGCACCGTGACCAGTGCTTTGGGGGGAAAAGAGATGTGTCCTGGTCACAGACTGGTCTCTGGGTTGGCCTCTGACACCACGGTCTCACCAAGGCGCCAAACAGCTCCTGCCATGAAAAGGCTGTGGGCTTGCTCCAGGTGGGCAGGGGTCATCTCGGGAGATTAGATTGCAAAACAGGAGTCTAAATTTCACAGGTGTCCAACAGGAGAAGGTGAATGAAATGAAAGTTACAACCATAATAAAGGTATCATGGGTATAGGAGGGTTGATAAGATAAAGGGAGTTCTTTTATGGCTTATTTTGTGGCCTTGATTGCTTGATACGGATCAAGATTACAACAGACATAATGGCTCTGTCACTTGGCGAGGTTGGTCTCAGGCAATTTTGGCTACTTGTCAGGTCTTTCTCCCTCACCCCTCTCTTTTGTAATCTGATGCAAATACAGCATTATAAGAACATAAAAGATAGCCCAATTAGGACAATTTAATTAAAAGCAAGGTAGGTTGAAATGCTTTCATAAAACACCTTTGCAACAGAACTTGCGCCATTTTAGTCGAGATCAAACAGCTGCTTAGAAAGGACAGTTTCAGCTCTTTAAACGTTTCAGATTATATATCATAGACAGCACTGCCTGATGAATTAATTATTAAAGTATTTTACATTATCTACATCGGCAAGTTCATTAGGGCCACTTCAAAGCTTCCCAGAGATCCAAAATGCCCAGGAAACAAGCATCAAACATTTTGGCTTAACCGGAAAGCTCATTCCACTTTCTCTTATTTAACTTATTAGTCATGTATTATTCAAATGAAATAAATAGTGCTGCCTCCCATGCTCATCCAGGCAAAGCCTTCAGCAGCAATCCGCTGGCTCGTTCAGCCTGGACATCTACCAGCCTCCACATGGGCCATGTCTCAGCACCAGTCCCCCAGGTACCCCCAGACCCCCCCAGGGCTCGTCCATGGGCTTAACACTGGTCCTGCTGGGTCAGGCCACTGGTGGTACTGGGGGCTTGTGGTGTTTAGACTTAGGTCACTGCAGACAGGCAGGACACCAGCCCACATGGCACAGTCATGCCTCTGCCTGTAAAATGGCTGTTTATTGCAGAGGACTTGTCATGAGCATAATCAGGACATGTCTGCAAAATGCTTTCTGGCCTTAATACATCTTTTCTTACACGACCATTCCTCTTCTGGAATTAAGTTCCTATGCAGAATACCCACCAGTTTGTCATTATTAATTCTACCAGGAAAGGAAGGAAATTAGTCTAACTTTTAGTGCTCAATGAGTCAGAACCAGTTAGAAGTCACCTCTGGGTACAGAAGCCTTCACAACATGGCTCTGTAATACCAGGCGCTCAATAGCAACTGACAAGGTCTTGCAGACATCAATATTTTCCTTTCTATTTTCTGCTTCCTTTAGCACATTTTTAGGAGATGGGAATGCAGACTTCTTTTTTTTACCTTTATTAAATCAAGATCTTGATCAGGAAGACAGAATGGGGACACATTTTGGTCACCAAACATGACAGTAAAGGTGTTTTCAGTGGTGGCTTAATTTATTTTGTTTTAAATTACAGAGAGACATCAATATCACATTGATAGTCTGTCCACAGTGGCGCTTGTTATTTCTGCCCTGAGCTGGGACCAAAGTAGAGAAACTTAATCAAATTCAATCCTCCTGGTTTGCTCCCCTCTCACTCTGGGGTTGTAGGGTAGCTAGAGGAGGCAGGACAGATCTGCTCTCATGCTGTAGCTGCTCTCCTCGGACTGGCTGCGGACAGGCAGGATGACATCTCCAGATCTGGAGGAATTAATGAGGCAAGTTGAATGAAGATGCTGAGCTTTCCCCTGCCCTGTCCTTCCCCTGGTATGCAGGACTCTGTGAGCAGCCTTGTTATTTCATGCTGTAGACACTCCCCAAGTCATACTCCCACATAGGAGATGTGTTTTCTTTCCTCCCTGTATTTGATTGCCCCTGCTCCCATGGTCCGTCAGTTAACCCAAACTGATTTAATAACAATTCACTGGCAAAAAATAATCAAACAAACAATTTCACTGGCACAGGTGTTAAGATTACCTTGTGTTTAGCCACTGTCCTAAATTCAGCCAAACCGAAAGCTCTGCAGAGCAGGAAGGGAAGAGGCCAGACGCCCTTAGCTCTGCCCCTCGGAAGTGAACGTGGAGCATGTGGACCATGCCAAGGGGGGCTCGGAGTCTCCTGTTCCCTTGGGTACAACTTGCATAAACTGGGAAGCACAGGGGAGGAAAAGGCATCCCTGCAGTGCAGCAGTATTTGGTGAGCTGGAAAGGCACATGATGAACATTTGAAATGTTCCGGACTGATCCATCCCCCTTCCCTGGGCTGGTGTGGAGCTCCGGCAGGTGCAGCTCTCCACAACCCTCTATTAAGAGCCACAGCCAAATGCAAAATCTAACCCCGAATTATTATTATGAGTCAGAGGAGGCTGAAAGGACCATTTCACAACCCTGATTGGATTCAGCTGCAGAGTTCACCATCGGCAAATGATCTCCGTGATCGTCGTGCCAATGTTGCAGTGCTTTCAAAATGTCCTGACATGTGCTTTAGTATGAGCATCGCTGGATTCTGGCCGGTTTCCAAGAAATGAATCTTCTCAGCAAATATTCTGCAGGGTAAGCATAATGTGGTCTGTAACACAAACGCAAAACACAGCTGTAGTTTACCCTGAGTGGGACACTGTTGCGATGATCTCAATGGGCCTTTTGGGCATAGACTACCAGGATTGTATAAGTCCCTTGTGCACAAGGCTGGAAGATGGGGTGAGAATAATCAGGAAACAACAATTAGCTTCACCCAAGATTAACAAGGAAAGAAAACTCTTCCTGCTGTAACAGTCATGGCCAACAGTCTCCTGCTCCCCTCTCTCCTGTTCCTCCTCAAGGACAGCCTGCAGGCCCAGTCCCATCCAATGACCCCTCCCAATGCCAGGATGCTGGTTGCAGGACAGACTTTTAGTCTCTTCTGTCAGATTACAAGTTTTGCTGTGCTGCGTTATGCCCTAGATTTTACTCCAGAGATGTACGAGACAGAGCTCCGCAACATGGAGAGAGCCACAGAGGGCAGCAGTTGCTGGCCAGGGCTGGCTGCAGGAGGGCTGGAATTGCTCAGCCTGGAGAACTGTTCAGAGACAAGAGAGAGCCAGACCCTTTCCAGATGTGCACAGCGAAAGGGCAAGGGGCAAGCTGCAATGAGGAAATTCTGCTCGGATATCAGGAATAAACCTTTTTGCTCCAGGGTGGTCAGCACTAGCACAGGCTGTCCAGGGAGGCTATGCTTCTCCTTTCTTGGAGATACTCAGAACCCAGAAAGACAGTCCCTAAGCAACCTGCTCCAGCTTTGAAGCTGGCCTTGCTTTTAGCAGGGGATTGGACTAGAGGCCTCCAAAAGCCTCTTCTGCCCCTGAATTATGCTACATTTCTCTCATCTGTTTTTGCTTCATGCTTTCCCTGGAAATACATGAATAGTCAGGGAGACCCAGGTGGTTTAGTAAAAGCCTGGCTCATGTTGGCTCGCCAGACACAGCCGCAAATGTTTGGCAGTTTGTGGGTAAAGCTCTGCGGGCTACAGCATTGGTGCGGACTGAGGGAGAGGAAGGAGGAAAGGCAGAGTAGCTGCCGGCTGAACTTCTTCTCCTCTGGAAAAACGCATACAGACTGAGGCCCAGGGTCTAGTTTCATGAGCTGGCTACGTACCCACACAGTTCTCCCTCACCAGTGGGATGCCAGGTGTAGGACCCAGCCTGTGCACCTTTAAGGGCCTGGTCCTGAGCACCATGCAGCCAGCCGAGTGTCTCCTCTCCTACCGAGTCCCCAGGATGTGTGGGAGGCCCTGAACTAAGATGGGTCCCACTGAACACCACATTTTCCTCCTCTCTTCATCCTCTGCAGAGTCACGGTTACACTGGATGCAGCCATGAGCCCCACGGAAGAGGGGTGGCTGCAGCACTGTCACGGCCTGGGGGCTGGAGGGTCCCCAAGGTACCGACAGCTGCAAGCAAACCCCTCCAGCCTGGATGCAGTTACAAAGCAGATTTTTTGCTTTTGTTGTAGCCTTTCTGGGTGGTGATCTTCTCAGTTCTGCATTTCTGTAACAGCCTCTTGTTTTTGTCAATAGGATTGACTTATAGCCCACCTGTAAAAAACTGCCAGGGGCAGAGGAGAGCGGTGGAAGGTATTTTCATTAGGGAGCACGGATGGCAAACGGCCAGATTTTACAGCAGTTGCACTCACCGTTGTTACAAGTACCACCCTCCTCCCTTCCGAGCAGCAAGCTGACGGTAATTCATCCTGAGAAGTACACGGTACCTTTCCTGCTGAGGCTTTAAGCAAAGCAAGGGGCTGCCGACATCTTCCTGGAGCTGCGCTCAGCACCAGAAAGCAAGCTGTGGGGTACCTACAGCCCGCCAGTTCGGTGCTGGGGGGGCTGCCGTGAGGCCCAGCACCTCCCGCCCTGCCCCGGCTCCTTTTCCCCCGGCTCCTTGCCCCCCGCCTCGGGCAGCTCTGCAGCACCCGCGGGCTGGGGCGGGCGAGGAGCCAGGCGCATTCGCTGGGCGGCCTCCAATCCCCCCCCTCGAGACAGTGTTTTTGGAAGTTTACGAGCGACGCGGATCAAAGGGGCGAGCGCAGGCCGAGGTGCCGGGGACGGGGCCCCGAGGCGGTGCCAGGCGACGCGCTCCGCTCCGCTCCGCTCCCTCCCCCGGGGCAGGCGCCGGCAGCCGCCAAACGCCGGCGCTTCCCGCCTCTGGCGACACACCCGGGGCCTGCCCTGCGTCTCACACCGGCTCCCTGCGCCACCTCCCCCGGAAGACGGAGCCCTCCGCCCGCAGGTCCCGCTCCGGGCTCCCCCAGCCAAGGCCGCGCACAGCACCGGCCTGGGGGCCGCCGCCGCGCCGGGAGGACGGCGCGCCCCGGGGACGGGACGGGGCGGGGCGGGGCGGGCGGACCCCGCAGGGCTCAGACGAAGGCGGCTGTGGCGGGGTGCCCGGTGACCCGGCCCGGCAGGAGCACGGCGGGAGGTCCCGGTCCCGGCCCCGGTCCCGCTCCTCATCCCCCGCCGCCGCCGCCGCCGGCGGCTCCCCCCGTGACGTCCGTCGCGACGTCAGCGGCGGGTGGCTGCGGCGGCCCACGTGGGCGCTGACGTCGCGGCGGCGGCGGACGGCAGGCGGGCGGGACGGCGGCAGGTGAGGAACGGCGGGGCGGGGGCAGGCCCGGTGGGTGCTTCAGGGTTAACGGCAGAGAACGTTAAATGTACGTGCGGGCGCCTGGGTACGGCCCGGGCCCGGCCTCCGCCGCCGGCCCCGTCTAGCCGGGCCCTGTCAGTCAGCCAGGCCCGGTCGGCGTGTCCCGGCCCCGGTGGCCCTGTCAGCCCTGTGTGGGGCTGGGGGAGGCTTTTGGCTCGGGGGGGGGCAGGCCGGGCTGGGGGTTTCGGTGAGTTGGGGCTGGAGGCGGGTACTGGGGGGCAAGCGGTGGGGTTTGTGCCTCGGTGCGAGGCTGCGAGTGCTTGGGCTGCCCGGGCCAGAGAGGCCTGGTTTTGAGGTGGTGTGGCTGGTTCCTGGCAATGCAAGCTTACGTGCTTATTTTGGTAAAAGAGAAAACAAAGAGCAAACGATCAGACGGACGAGCGTATCTGAAGCAAACAGGACATAAACGCTCAGGGTGGTCTAACACAGCGGCCACGGGCAGACCCAGGTGTAGCCTGACCTCCTGGCCTCGTCTCCCTTCCCCGCCGTGGCACTGGCGCACACCCTGACATGGCGGGCCTGGTGTCCCCGACCCTCGCCATCGCGGGCGCCTGGGGTTGCAGCAGCCCGTTGCTCTCAGGGCACGTGGGAGGCAGGAGGAGGTGTTTGGTTCCTCTGGCAGCGTTTTCGAGGTCGCTCTTTGCCCCATGTGTCTGATGGAGATGCTGTCCAGGCAGAATCTGGCCTGGGCTCTTGGAGGACTGACTCCTGTGGTCTGAGTGAGGTGTTGGTAATGTATGTTTAGACAGTGACAGATTTTGGGATCCAACTCTTGACTGCCATTGTGGTGCAGTGATACTTTGCATGCTACTTCTGCTCTGCCTTAGTTTCCCCATCTGTAAAATGGGGAGTGGCCTCTGACAGAACAATTGCGAAAACAGATTGGTGTAAAACAGCACACGCTTGCAAGATTTAATCATAAGTCTTGACAAGCAAATGCCTGGTCCTTGGCGTTCCCTGCTCCCCCATGGTTCACCCTCATTGCATCTCTAATCTTGCCAGTGGAATGTAGTGTGAATGCATTTTCAGCTCTTTGTTGGGGGGTGAGAATGTTTTATGGGGGGGCAAAGTTTGTTAGCTATTTCAGTTTTGCCCTTTGCTTTCTCAGGCAGAGTGGACCTTATGAAGGCTAAGCAAAGAGCTGAGTGGTATTTTGTGTGAACAGAGGCAAGAGGTGTCCAGACGTGGGGAACTACAGAGGCAGGTAACATAGCAGTCTGATACCTTTCAAAAAGTTAGGGTAGGGAATGGGACTGTTTCTTGCACTGTTAAATCCACTACCTTAATTTCAGCTGTGTTGGGTTTTAATCACTGGAGTGATTAAATAATGATAGAGAAGCTGTTTTAACTCTGTAGAGGCTTATAATTATGGCCAAGAAAGGAAAGGTCACCTGTTAAAAACTATAGGGGTACCAGAGTAAACGACTATCAAAGATCTGGGAGAAAATAGCTTCTCTTTCTCTGGAAATTGAAGACAGTTTTATTGGAAAGTTTGGGGAGGATTTCTTTAAAGTGATTTCTTATACTGTAGGGGTTATCTAAAATAGATGTCCTCCTTAATATGGGTTTTGTTGCTATCTAGCTTAGTTGTGTTTTTAATATTGAAAGCAAATCTTTCAACAGTAAGAGTATTTTTTAATTTTTTTTTTTTTGTTGTTGTTGTTCTTGAGAGAATCTCTTGCTTGCTAAGAAAACTGTGGCTTGTCAGCAAGGAGCTTTATTAAAAGGCAAGGCCTTGTCATTCCTTGCATATTTAAATGAGACTTTCAGGCTCCTGGAGACAAAGCACAGGTCAAGAAAGGAAGCTGTGTCCTTATGAGTTTGTAGAAAGAGATTCTTTTCTGCTGGCTAGTCGCTATGTTGTTGCTCTCTCTCCTTTGTTTTTTTCCTCTGTCTTAACATAAATCAGCAGCAGTGTTATAGAATGTTACAGCAGCTCGTTACAGAGGACAAACAGAAACAATCACAGTATAATAAAGTTCAGTGTAGCTTGCAAACCCTGTATAAAACTATGAAATTTGTCCTGGAAATAAATCTGAGGTGTAATCTAATCCCGGCGAAGGCACTGGAGTCAAGATACTAATTTGAGGATTTAGTGTTTGGTGCCTTTTGATCTTGATTTGCTTCTTGTGGTCTGGGTTTTAAACACAGTGTACCTGTGGGCAGACAGTCAGTCATACACAAGTCTGGTGTGCTCTAAACTTCCTGTAATGAGACGTGTGAATGGTGGTCTTGGGTTGAGATTTTTACACCTGGATGCGTCAGGTCTTGGTTCAGTTCCTGATTTGGTCACGGCACTGCTGTGTGACCTTGGTCAAATCATGTCTTCTTATGGCTTGTGAAATGGAGACAGCTTTTCTGCCTCCCCGTTTAGATGGCAAACATCACAGGGCAGGGCCTGTGCCTTCCTATGTTTTGGTATAAGACCGTAATGTCGCTAGGGGCTCCTGGTAGTTACTGAGGTGTAGATAGAATAAGTGCCTGGATAAGCAAAAAATGTTTGAGACTTGCATTCTATTTGCTTCTTCCATCTATGATCTGTTTGTGGACATGGCTGTGAAATGAGCTGTGAAATGAACTGGTCAGAATAAAATACTGCATAGCATGGCATTCAAGTAACACAGAGCCTACCCACCTCCCTCCGGAAAGTGACAGTATTAAAGTTGTAAGATTCCAGCACGTTCTTAAAAATGTGAAATGAATGTGTGGAGAACCGGGAAGGGGATTATCCCACTTTGGGCACCCTTTGGAGATGTGAGTGAAGAAAAGATGGAGAGAACCTCTGAAGAGGTTCAGGTTACTTGATTTTCATAGCTTTCAGGCCAGGCCTGCCCCACAGCTTGAACATCCTCTGCAGTCAGCTGGTGCCTTCCACTGCAGCCTTCACTGGTGTCAGCACAGCAGCATGGCCTGACCTGTCACTGTGCACCAGTGCTCGCAGCAGGCCCCAGCTATTGATGGTTTCTGGATAGGAAATTGAGAGGCTGGCATTCACTGCATTGCCAAAGGTTCATCAATTGCAAAACCACAGCAAGGGAGGGTGATTAGCCTGTGCCCTTGTTTTCCCCTCTGATCTGCTGTCTTCCATCCAGCCTGTGCCCCACCCCTGCCTGCCTGACACCAGCTGAGATCTGCAGAGCATTTGCCAAAGGTCTTTAGAGAAGGTTCCTTTAAGCCTCCCAAGTTGTCCCCTGGCAGTCACCTGTGAGAGCTCAACGGACTGTTCCTCCTGTTACAGTTGTGTTCTTCCTAGGTGAATTAACATGCAGCCCAGAGGTAAATATGGCCAGTGAATGCATCCCTGTGTATGTCCTTGGGAGCAGATGTCTTTTGTCTGAGTTAATCTGGTCACCAATCCACTGTGAAACCCCAGGCATTCTTAACTGGTCCATTTCTGAGTTCCTGAGGTGCATGGCTTGCTCTCCCAGCAGCCTGTGCTCCTGTGGCATATAAGCCACAGTATCTTTGCCCCCAGAGTAAAAAGACTGAAAGTTTCTCTCTGTGCACATAACAAGTGGGGCTACTTCTCATCTGTGCGTACTTTGGACTGTCAACATCACATGCCAAGACCTTTCCTGGCTGTCATAGGGTATGTCTGAGGTGCTCTGGTTCCTCACACATGCAAGAAGGGTTGGCAAGTGTGTTAAGCTTCTGTGTATCACCACTGGGCATGCCAGTCCTTTGCCAGGTGGGAATGGTCCTTTACAGGATAGACCAGCTTTGACTCTCTGGCCTCAACCTGATCCCTCATTCTCAAGGAATGCGAGTGAAGTGACAAGACAGGAGAAATTCTGGGCTGAGAGGGATGATGTTGGCACAGTTGCCCTCAAGGGGAGTTTCCAGTGGTGACAGCCTCCAGCCTGTGTATGTGAGTGGCCCAGGATGGCTGGAGAAGCTCTGAAGTTTTGTGCTTTGTTTCAGTTGCAGGTAGGAAGATGAGTCCAAAAATTACAACAGAGCTGCTGAAGCAACTGCGGCAGGTGATGAAGAGTCCCAAGTATGTCCAGGAGCCTGTCCAAGCCTACATAGTGCCATCTGGAGATGCCCACCAGGTATGAATGGATGGATTATGGGAATGATTGCACTTTCCTTCCCTGTAAAAAATAAAAGCCAGGGATAACTAAAATCATCCTTCATTCACTCGCTTTAATGGTTCTAGCATAAAAGCCTGGGTAACCTGAGAAACATCATGTTGGAAAAAGTTTCTGGAGTCTGTTCAGGAGACTGAGGTTTTTATGTTCTTGTAACAAATCAGCGTGGATGTTCCACCAGCAGCTTCTCATCAGATTGTCTCCAGGGAGCTCACGCTGCAAAAAAGGGAGCTTGCCAGAGCACTTGCTGTCCCCATCCTGGCTGTTGGGAAGAATGGATTTACTGGGGGAGGAAAAGGCATTATCTGGGCTTTAGTTTCCCCGTTAGCACCTCCTGATCAACACATACTCTTAAGCGAGGTGGCGAAGGATTAGTTGCAGAGCTTTCCCTTTGCTAGATCCAGTTCTTGCTGGAATTTGCTGCCTTATGCTAAAGCTCTTCAGATCCCACATAGAGGGGCCTTCGGAGAGGCAGGGAAGGAACAGGCCACAACGACACTTCCCTTCCAATGCTGCTCTGCATCAGCTTGTTCTGTGCACTAAAGACAGGAGGGAAGTCTGGGCCCAGGGTGGTAACCCGTGGCAGTAACTGTTGTGTGCTGCTTCCACCATTAAGATTTTTGTAGTCCGTGACATTAATTTTAAATTGCTGAACTGTCTTTTACCTCTCCTGCCTGCTTATATACTAGTTTCACTCTTCTGTTCACTCTGTTAGGAGATCCAAAAACTGCCAAGGGTTTTTTCCTCCTCAGCCATTTTCAGGAAACAGAAGACCTGAAGCTTTCCTGGCTCACACCCAAAGCTCCCTTTTACCCCAGGGTGCACAAGAGCAAAATGGAACTGAATCGGAACCTTTGCCCTTGACTTGGCACTGGGGTGAGCTGGGTCCAGACTTGCCTGTGCCCTGGGACCATATGTGCAGCATCGTGTTTCCTCTTAGGGAGATCCAAACTTGGGCAGGTAGAGGGAAGGCGTTTTCTGCAGCTGCTATTGTCTGCTGCATTCCTGCCTCAAGCTGCCTCTGTCCATATATAACTCTGGTTTCATTTCACTAGACATTAAATGCTGTCATGTGAGTTGAAGAATGTGACCCTCAGGACTTCTGAGTTTTTCTGTTGCTTTCTTTTCCTTGACAGAGTGCAGTTAAGCAGAGAACCCCATGTTGCTGTTTCCTGCCGGGCAAGTTGGTCAGGTTTCTCTGCAGAGCAAATCTATCTGAATGGAAATGATTACTAAAAGCTGCTGATTCTGGCGCCTCCTGACTAGCTAGTGCAGGATTTTGTCTGTGAGGTTTGGGAATTGGTGCAATTTTAGGCATTGGTGGAAACCTGTTGATCCCAGAACAGGCTTACTGATTCCAGGTAAATTGTGATGAGCTGAGATTTGCAGCTTCCCCATGTTCCAAGCAAGGGTTTGTTTCCTGTACGCAAATAAGAACTTTACAACCCTACAGTCAGATTTTGCTCTTAGGCAGCTCCCTCCATGACTCAGAAGACTGCGGTTTAATGATACCCAAGGTTTTGGTGGCTTGAGCCATTTCTTCCCCACAGCCCAAGCTACTTAGTGCTGTCCTTGCCTCTCTCAGCTGTTCCTGAGGCTGTCATGGGATCCACATCAGAGAACTTGTCAACAAAGAGGGCCTTCCCTCCTGTGGTGTTGGCACAGGATTTAGATTGAGGGAAACTTTATTCCCTTCTAGTTTGCAAAGGAACCCCTGGATTGGACTGATGCTGGTACACCCCGATGCTGCAACTTGCTGACTAATTTCTCTTTGTAACACTGGGAATGTCTGAGCTCTGTGATGCTTTTAATATTGGCTTTCCTGCCAAGGCTAGAAGGCTTAGGTTATAATACTGCTAGGAGGCTTGCCACCAGTTGTATCCTTTGCTTTCCATGCTAGTTGTGTAAGGAGCTGAAAGACTTGCAGAGCTTCTCAAACACAGCTGGCTCTGACTCTGGCTTAACCAAGGCTGCTAATACCTTGGATCTGTGGCTCTTGCAGCCAGCCCTGAATGTTGGCTGCTTTGATTTTTGAAACTTTTGATGCTGGTGATAAGAAGTCAGAAGAAACAGACTGTTTCCTTGGGGACCTGGGTGGTCCAAAGGCTGGTAAGAAAGGAGGGCAGTCCCAGCCAAAAGTGGGCTGAAGTCCGTACAAAGAGCCTCGCTTCCTTTCCTGGGTGCTGGGTGGATCTTGTGGCTGGAGGTGTCAAAGGATCATGAAGGGGTGAAATGCCATGCTTTTGGGAATGAGGCACCTAAGTCCTTTGTGGTTCGGATAAAAATGCCTGTCTGAGCTTTTGGAGCGTTGCAGTGGTAAATGCAGGATCCATTTTTATGTTGAGTCACCCACTTTACATTGAATCTGGTGTTTGCCCATATGGGAATATTCAGAGATTGGAGGAGCTTTCTTCTTAATGGGAGGGAATGATGTTTGGGTTAGAGCTGGGGTTTGGAGCCAGTCACAGCTTAACTGGGGCTGGCTTCCACCCCCAGGCCTTGACTCAGTGAAAACAAATTTGGTCAGATCTGGCTGGTCTTCCACATCAAGGAAGCACCTGCCCAGCTCAGGGCCCCATGTTTAGGTTGGCAGACATGCTGTCTTCTGCTCAGGGCTGGCTCCTCTGACACACACTTGTTCTGAGCTGAGGAATCAGCAGAGTTATAAAGCAAGAGACAGCTTGTGCACAGGTTGCACTGACCTGTTCCAGACCTTACCAATACGGTTAGGTTGTTGGCAGTAAATACCAACCTCCCTCCAAGTACACAGCAGTGTTTGTTCTTTAATGGCACCAGTGTCGTAGCTCTAAGGGCAGCGAGCTGCACTTTTCATTGCTGATCTTGGTTGACATTAGGTTAGAATAAGCTTTAACATGTTAATGATCCAACCATGCAGGCTCTGGTGATAAGCACCACTGATTTTTGGGGGTTCTTCCTGGCTTAGCTGAGGGTTTCTGTGATGCAGCCCCCAGTTTTGTCTGCATGTCAAGGACTGACAGGTGTGGTGGAAAGCAGATGTAAAAGGCCTGAGGAAGGCCAGGCTGAAGGCCATCGGGAGCTGCAAGACAAGCCCCAGGGAAATACCTTGTTCTGACTGTGCTGTGGCCTGTACTTTGTGTGGCGTACGCAGGTGTTCCCCTTGTAATTTTAGCTTGTGCAAAACATGGGCTCATCTTTGCACAGCGGGGGTTGCTGCATGCAACAGAACAGGTGGGTGTGCAACAATTCAGGCTGACAGATGAATGAACCATCTTCCCCTCCAGTTCCCTCATACTGCCTTTTAAAGCCCATCTGCCTCATTGTAAACTCTTAAAACATTCCCTGGATTTGTCTGTGAATGGGACAGCATGAGGGATTTCCCACGCAGTCAAGTTCTTTGTTAGTTTAGGTCAGCTTTTACCAGATCTAAAACTGATAGACTTCTTTTTTTCCTTCTAGATTTTTTTTTTTAAGTTGTTTTAATCCATTTCACTGTTCTGGGCTGTTAATGCAGCTAGCTCAGTGTTAACCCTTCCTATGAATGTGAGATTGCTTGTCTGCACAAGCAACCTAGCCTGTAGTCTCTGCTGTGTTGGTCAAGAGAAAGGCAAGAGAAATTGCTGGTCTGATTTGAGATGCACTTAGCGATATGATGCAGAATGGGAAATTTCCAGCATTCCCTTTAGGCATCAGACCCTGGAAAATGGTGTTCCAGCTTTGAGCTGGCAAGTGTAGGAGAGAGGGAATTGTAGCAGTCAACAGGCTGAATAGTTGTTAGGAAATGTTGAAATGGGGAATCCTCCTGAAGTCTAGCATCGCTCTGCCTTCGTGTTGTGTCCTGCGGCTGTGAGACTGGCAGCCGGGGATACGGGTGCTTGATTCTGTTCCCTGAATGACTTTGTCCTCTCTATCTGCTGCTGCCTCTGTTGTTATTTTAAAGGGGGTTAGTGATGATGGTGGTGCTGTGGTGGGCTGAGGCGGATCCACCCCATCAGCTAGAGGTGTGCAGAGGGCAGTCGTCCCTTCCTGAGGTGGGTATCCTGACCCCTCTCCTCCCTACAGCTGCTGAGCATGTGTCAGCCCTGGGGAGTCTGTGGGGCTGGGCAGGAAGAGGCACAGGGAACTGGACTGCTCAGAGATGAGGGTACCTGTGGTCTCAATACCCACCCATTTCTGCCAACTTTTATCAGTGTTTGGATAAAATAGAGGATTTCTTGGGAGCGTATCCCAGGAATCTTCTCTGGCAATCAGGAGCAAAAGCTACTCAGCCAGATCCTCTTTTGGGCCATGGGTTTTGCTGTCCCAAGGCTCAGTTTCAAAACATTAGTGGTGAATTGTTGGTAGCTGCTGCCTAGGGCGTCTTCCGGGAGGGGAGAAACATAACTATTCTGGGGGTGGTTTTGACCATGGAGTGATGGGGAGTAGAATAAAGAGTTGGTCCCACGTGCTGTGATTTGTGCTTCTCACTCAATCCTGTGCTTTGAACCCTCTGCCTTCTTCAGAACAGCGAAGAGTAACAGATTTGAAGGGAGTGTTTCCTAACAATCAAGTGATTTAAAAATAGCCCTGGCCAGAGACAGGGAAATGCAGTATCTATCACGGTGGGAGCTAAAACCACCTGAGAATAGGGTCATGATTTCTCAGCTCAGTCCCTAAAATGTTTCTTTTGCCACAGCACAGCTGGGTGCAGAGAAACTTATGGGCAGAGGAACAGACTTTGGTTTCAGACCATTTGTAAGGTACAAATCCAGGGGTTTTGCAGCTCAAACATTGGCGCTGTCAGCCTGGATTAAGCTGATTTGCTGAGTTGCACTAGTTAATTATCAGGCCTACTCAGCAGTTCTGACCTCCGAACTTGCCAGAATGGGATCCCATAAAAATGGTGTGGGCCATTTCAAGGTACAGTTGTTCTTTTAATTTTGGCAGCTCCTGTGGATGTCAGGTATCTGTGCGTTCTCAGGCTCTTCTGTAATGCTGCCAACAGATGTGTCCAAAAACACAGGTTGTGATGGGTTTGGGATGAGGATGGACTAGTAGTCTTTGATTTCCTTCTCACCCAACAAACCATGGTCTGGTGGTTTCTGGTGTAGTTGGGCTTTGAGTAGGCAAGGAGGAAGTGAGAGGATCAGCATCTGATTATGAAAGGTCCTAAGGGTTAAAGTTTTTACAGTTTTACCACCTTAATGATTTTCTTTCAGTGTCATTGTTGTGGAAAAGAAAGTCTTAAAGCAATTCTTATAAATGCCAGTGAGGGGACTTCACTGGAGATAGCGAATTTTACAGATTTTATGCGCTGATTACTCTGGTCTCCAAGATCAAGGGGTGCTTCTGGTTTCTCTTCCTTTCACATTGCAGCTTCAAAGGCAGCATTTGTTTGTTGCCCAAAGGGGAGGCTGAGTGTGAAATAAACATCTGCAAACTCTGAAGCACTTCAGTGTTTACAGACGTTTGTGGGAGAAAAGTGCTGCAGCTTAAAAAAAAAACCCACCCAGTTGGATGTAAATACAATATAATCACAGATGATTAAATGTTCCAGCGGAGTAGAGCCCAGGATTTTTTAACTCATTTCGTTCCCTCTGTGGTGTCCTTTAGGAGAAAAAGCTTATCAAAGTATTTGTCATCAGCTGATTTCCCCCCCTGCTGCTATAAATAATTACTGCCGCTTTTGTTTTCTAGAGCGAGTACATTGCACCCTGTGATTGCAGACGGGCGTTTATCTCTGGATTTGATGGCTCTGCAGGTACCTTTCCAGAACTTGGGTTCTTGCTAATGTACATAATTCCTCTGTAAAGAAACAGTCTCATTCATGGCATGGAGGCAGGATGGAAAAGGAAACCTATCCAACTTGTTTGGACTGTTTTCTTCCCATTTCAGCATCTGCAGAATTATGTTTTGGCTACCCGCTGGAATTATGTAATATCAGCGCAATAACAAGTTTTCAGAAAATGTTTGACCCCTGAATGAACCTCTCGTAAAGTAAAATCCTGTTAACTCTTTAATGTGGTGCTTGTAATCTACGGTCATTTCTTTTGATGTGCAGCCAGTACGAACAGATTTTTACATTGCCTGTTTGGGCTGGGTGAATAGTAGATGGACTTTAGCTAGCCTTTCTGTTTAAACAGAGCCAGGGCCAGAAACACTGCATTTGGAAACCGAATGCTGTGGAAAAGTTTGCTTATCTTGCCGAGACAGGATGTTTTCTTGGCTGTAGATAGGTCTGTGTTTCAAGAGACCTAATTATTACTGTAGCTGTACCCTAAGCTCTGCAACTTAGTCTGCTGTGTGATTGTTGGAAAGTCACTTTAGTCAGTTGAGGTCTTCCCCCCCCCCCCCCCAGTTATAAATTGGCTTAATAAATACTGCTACCTATGTGTTTGGAGGGTCCATTCATCAGTTCCTATGAACTACTCTGGGACCTTGTGTGGAAGGTGATAAATCCAGGGCAGTGGGCTGCTTTTAATGGATAACATGAATCCTGTATTAATTTCACGCCTTCTGCATGGCCTCTTCATAACCTTCCTCTCTATTTTGGGCCTTTGTTATGTACTTGGAAGGTATGTGTTCCCAGCCTAGCGCTCAATGAATCAGTGAGGTTTCACACAGGGGCTCACCTTGTGTTTCTTGCTTCATCTTTTCAGGATGAAGCAGCTTAAAATGGGGTTTGTGTTGGGGGAGTTTGGTAGAAGACAGTGAATTCATATTTGGAAACTTTGCTCTGCTAATCTGGGCTTCAGTTTCTGGTGACAGAGAGTATGGTCAAGATGCAGAGACTCAAAAGACTTGGATTCAGTTTCTGTTTGTGCCATGGTTTTTGGGCGGTTTTTTTGTGGTTTTTTTTTGGGGGGGGGGGGGGGGGGTTGGTTTGTTCTTTTTTTTTTTTTTTGAATGGCCAAGGGCAAGGCAGCTAGAGTGCCTTGCTGAGATGTCAGTGCCCCTCAACTGTCTGCTTGCATTGCTCCATCTGGAGTTAGTGGAATGGGACAGACACTGAAACCAGCAGAAGTTTATGTTCATATTTCCTGTTCAGCCATTTCTGCTAGAGCTGTAATGTGGGAAAGGGGTGCAGCTGACAGCTGGCAGTGATACCCATGTCTGCTAGCTTAGTAACAGCTGTTTCTTGTGGATGGCCAGAGCCCAGGCTTCCTCCCTGTAAGAAGATGGGATGGGGTCTGGGGATGTACAGTATGTGTTACTGTGACAGTAGCCAAGTGGAGACCACAGTGGCTGTTACAGAGGGTTTGGAAAGCCCCATTTACCCAGTTCCACTGACTTGCTGAGATATGCTTAAGTTGAATTCATCTGAGGCAATTCATTAAGCTGCGTCCTTGTGCATAGTGTCTCTGATAGTATTTGGAAGGTCGTAGTGCAGGGGAAACAGTGAATATCTCCACTGAAACTGGACTAACTTTTGAACTGTCAGCAGAGCTGCCTTTTGGGGAATTGGGGTGCTTTTCAAATGCTCCCCCTGCTGTCTGTGTCTCTGCATGGTGGCTGCCCACCTCTAAATCACTGCATTTTTCTGCCTTCCTGCCTAGGTACTGCCATAGTAACTGAACAGCATGCAGCCATGTGGACAGATGGACGCTACTTCCTGCAAGCTGCACATCAAATGGATAACAACTGGACACTCATGA
The DNA here is from genome assembly GCF_900496995.4 of Aquila chrysaetos chrysaetos. Taxonomy (NCBI): domain Eukaryota; kingdom Metazoa; phylum Chordata; class Aves; order Accipitriformes; family Accipitridae; genus Aquila; species Aquila chrysaetos. The sequence continues at coordinate 12,303,538 of NC_044014.1, forward strand.
AAATGGGTACGCAGGAGCCTGGGATACTGCTCCACTGATAAACAGAGAACAATCACAGGCTATTTGGTCACTTTGCACGTGTTACAGCTTGGACTGTAGGGATACCCCAACGTGCAGGGGCTTAGGGACATCTTGGATACACTGCTGCTCCTGCTTTAGTGTCCTGTGACTCTTCCTGCACGGGTTTAGACATTCATAAGTAGGTGTATCTCGTGCGTTAGCTTGTACTTTTTGGGTAGTGTGGGAATGCTTCAGTATAAGTGCTTCTTTGAGCCTCTTTTTTTTTCTTTTTTTTTTTTTTTTTTTTTTTTTTTGAAATTCATGGAGGCCTGAAAGATACACCGACTCAGGAGGATTGGCTAGTGAGTGTCCTCCCAGAAGGCTCGAAGGTGGGAGTGGACCCTTTCATTATTCCAGCTGGTTGGTTTTACTTTATTTTATAACTCTGGGTTGGGCAACTAGATTTTGCTTCCTTTTCTGGGTAAGCTGTTGTGTGATGGTATGTAGCTAACCATGTTTCAACCCAGATGGGGTGGTGGGTTAAACTGTTATGCAAAACAGGTTGGATTTTGGTGTTAGGTATGTATCACGAGAGCTCCACAGCAGTGCATTGACTCCAAAACACAAGGGACGAGAACTACTCTCTGGGCTTGCAGTGACCTTACCTAAAAAACAGAGTGCTGATCCACCCCCTTTTGTCTGTGCTGTGGCTTGTCACAGGCACTTCAGTACAAAGTTGCTGAATGCCTTGGCCAGCATGTAAGCCATAACACGCAGACAAAACTCATGCTGCTACTCCTGCTTGGTGGTCTTGGCATCTCTGCAGCTTTCTCTGTAGGAGGCACATTCCTGGAGAGGTACCATTTATATCAGATGAATGAGTATCCATCTACTCATGCTTCAGAACATGGGGCCTAATCCAAAGCTTGCTGGAGGCAAGGGGAGACATTTGCTTGATTCAGATGGGCTAAGGATCAGTCTCGTGGCTGTGTGGAAGCCCATCTCATCTCTTACCTAGCTTAGATCTAGCATGGCTCTGCACTGGGGTAGAGGACACCCTTGTGGCAGCCTCTGGGGTGGCTTCTTCCAGTGGCTTCTGTCTCCCAGCTGGAGCAGTTCTTCAGCTCAAGCATGAGGCTCCAGGGCTGCGAGGTTCTGTACATGCTGCTGGCTGTAGCAGCTGCATTTGTGGAACTGTAATTGCAATAGCTTTTGCTTTGTTTTTTAAAGGAATGGGAAGAAGGAGAGGCTGGAAGGAAAGGAGGAGACTCAGATTCTTGAGTTTGCCCCCTGTTAATGGGGCCATTGTTGAACCAGTGTGTGTTCTTTAAAGCCATCTCTCTTGATTCTTTTCCTTTTGGCAGACCAGTGGAAGAGGATGTCCAAAGCCTTGAGAAGTGCTGGCCATGATCTTGTGCCTGTCAAAGAAAACCTGATTGATACGATCTGGACAGACTGTCCTCAGCGCCCCTGCAAGCCTCTCATCACACTTGACCTGAGTTACACAGGTGAGAAGCTTAACTCCTAATAGACAGGGACCATTTCTACTGCCCCCTTTGCTTTCCTCTTGCAAGGTAGTGAGAGAAACACTACTGCAGCGCAATATGATCCACTATGAATAGGCCAAGAAGGTGATTGGACCTCAGCTAGTGACCCCTTTGTCCTCAAAACTTCAAATAACCATTTGCTGGAGGCTAGGTAACTTCAAAACAAATCCATGGATGTCTGGAGGGCAGCTCATTGGAGATAGTTCATATCTGTTACTAGAAAGGAGTGAGGAGCACAAGCACAGTGTGTTTCAGGTACCTCCAAAATCCAGTTCATTGGTCTGTGTTTGTGTCATCATACCCAGTAAAGCTGGTGATTGTAGCTTTTCATGTTATGTTTTGCAGGGGTCAGCTGGAGAGACAAAATTGTAGCCCTCCGTTCAAAAATGGCTGAGAGGAAAGTCCTGTGGTTTGTGGTAACGGCCTTGGATGAAGTAGCATGTAAGTCTTTGCATCTCTTTTCTCAGTTCTTCCTACAAAATAAATGTCCTTCCTGCCTTGGAAAGGAAGAACCCTGAGAGGGTGAGAGGCACTTATGACAGCCAATGTGTTTGTTAGAGGTCAATTAACTTGTAAGTGCAGTGGCGATAACAGGTCACAAACAGCGAGCCTGTATTTCTACACAGGCCTTATTACACCAATGCAGCTCTCCAGTACATTTTTGGCCCAGGAAATGCAGCAAATTGCCACCTTTGAAAAACAGCCCAGGCAAAGGGAAAGGAAGGTTATATATGAAGGGAAAAAAACAACTGTGAGATTTCTGGCTGTAAAATGTCCTGATGCTGCCTCACCCTATAGGAAGATGGAGACTGTTTTCTGCTGTGGATGCTGGGCTATAAACAAAGCAATGCAACATGTGGTTTTGTATACATAAGGCAAGGGTGGGGTACATGGCATTCACAGTAATCTTCCTAATTGTCACGACTTTTTAAGTCAGTCTCTACCTCTCCAATGTTTGGCAAATGCTTTGGTTAAAACAAGTAAGTCAGGGTTCAACTTGTATTTCCAGATCATTTCAACCCAGGGTCCCACTAGAGATTCCCCTCCGTGTTTGGGGCCCCAGGATGACTAGGTCTCCACACCCTGGCTCCCAGCCCAGTGTGTAGGAAGGGAAAATGGCCAGAAACAGCAGTGGTTTCCCTGGGACTGTTGTTACTAGTGCTGTGTATCCTTTGTGCAGAAATCACCAGTGCGCAGACTGGTGCAGTGGGAACATAGTGCTGGCAAGGTGTGAGTGCTGCTAATACCTGTGCCCTGTGTCTGATCTGAAAAGGTAGAAGTGAAGGTGGTGTCTTTCTAGCTGCAGCACTGCCAGTGCAGTGTCTGTGGTGCTGGATGAAGCCAGCTTGCTGAGGTCTGTGGGCTCTCCTGGATCTGGGACACTGAGCAAAGAGCTTGTTTCATGAAAGAAGTACTTCTGAGAGTGGTGAATATGACTCCTCCCTGGGGAGGCCTGTGTGAGCAGAGATTGTGTGTCTCACCTTTTCAGGCGCATCTCCAATTAAATTAATGATAAATTGGTGCCCTGAGGTGGTTTCAGATTAAATGTCTCCAGCAAAGCCAAGCTTGGTTATGAATCAAGGTTTTAAGATGGACCAGAGGAGGTCATGAGAGAAGCTTATTATTGCCAGGTGCCTGGTTGATTTCCTATCCTAAAGGGGGAAGGGGGAGAAGTTGTCTTTAATTTTATCTAATTCAATTCACTGTATTAAACTCCAGACAAGTTTCTGGGCACAGAAAGAGAGCCCCAGAAGAGGTTGTTGCCTCCTTACTGCACTAGGAGTCGGCTGAGCAAGCAAGTTTGTACCCGTGCAGTAAAGAGTTCTTTGTGGCTTTTTCCTGCTTTCAAGTGACCTACTCCTTCCCTGGGGAGAATCAAACTCTATTTTTACTTTCGTGGCAGAATTTGCACAGTTCGATGAATACAGTGCTGGGTTGTGATTTAGGACATATTGGTTCTTTTCCCAGCTGTCCTGCTGGCTGGCCTTATTGCCTTGAGTAACTCATTTCAGCTAATTGGGTACCCTGCGGTTTTTATTTGAACCTAAAATCAGGAGTTTGGAGATGCTGAACATCTACTTCCCCTCTTGACTTTGCCTGGAGTTGTGTGGCATAAAATCTTTGTGAAAAATACCTAAGACTATGCAGTCTGAATCTGAGATGTTGGAGAGGCCTTTTTGGAGTATTTTAGTCTTGCCTATTGTGTCTCCCTCTTCCCTCAAGTATCAAAAGGATTGGAATGAAATGATAACTTGTAACTTTGAAGTCTTCCGGCTGTTGAGAAGTGAGCTTTTATTGCATTGCACAGACCAGAAAGGGCGAACGCAACTTTTTTTTACATGTCTCCTTGTCTTTTTTTGCCTGTACCTGCTTTCTTCCAAGCCAGCCCTCCTTTAGAAGTTAAACCCCAATTTCCTTGCCCAACAGGAGTGTTTAAACTGCAGTTCTGGTGCCATCTCCTGGCAAAAACTTAGGCTTGCGGAAAAAGCAGCAGGACATGGGACAGCTGGGTGGAAGCTGGACCCACGGCCTGCACCCATGACGACTCATTGCTTGACTGTGTTTTGCTGAGATTATTTTTGGCTTTCTCTAATGTTGCAAAAGATGAACCAGGACTGTGATTCTTGGCGTTCTTATTTTCCAGGGCTTTTCAACCTCCGAGGCTCTGATGTTGAGTACAATCCTGTGTTTTTTGCATACGCCGTCATAGGAATGAACACAATCAGGTGCTTGTATTCCCCTCTTCTGTCCCCCAAGATGCATTTTTCTGTGGGAGAGCTGTTCTAGCAAAGCATTTATCTTTTCAAAACGCCTACGCTTGGGTGCTTTAATGTCCTTTCTGAGCACTTTTGTCTTCAATGTTAATTACTCTCCTCCCCTGATCAGAGCTAGAGAGGCAGCCAAGAGCTCTGCTGCGCTCCTCAGCACCTCGGTTGACTTGCTGGGTGACCTTGGGCATGATGGCTGACCCCTCTGTCTGTCACCCTGAGACAACGCGGAGGGCCCTTGGAGCCCTGGGTGAAATGTGGGTAAGAGCCAATGCTGGCCTGGACGTTGGAAAACTTTTCTTTAACGTCATTGATGAGTCACTTCTAAACTGCAGGGACTATGTAGAAAAGTTTCAGGGCTGGCTTATGACAGAAGGTTTCTTTCTTGTGACTGCCCCCTACAATGAGCCTCAGCAAGCACAAGTCTTTTAGAGGCATCTCCAAGCTGCTAGCTAGATGCATCTGAGGTAAAACCTGGCTGGGTGAGTACAGGTTGTATGTGAAGGTTGAGGTGACCTCTCCAGTTCAGTAAAAGCGAGAGCAGTGTGGAACCTAGAACAACAGTAGCTTTTCCATTTCCAGATGTTGCCCTTAAAAATCAGAGAATGGCCATTATTTGCCTCTGTTACTCTCTCCTGCTTGAAGCGCAGTGATGGGATGCAGCCATTTTGAATGTATCATACAAACAAAAAATGCTATCAGCTCCTTTCCTCTCAGCAGGGTGGTACATCTTAATTTCAAAGCAGGATTTGAGCTGTGTGAAGGCCAGTGTTTAAAACAATATAGGACAAAGTGTAGTGCATAATTAACAAACTCCTTTCTCCCTGAAATGTCACCAGAATGGTTTCTTCTTCCCTCCTTTACTCCAACCACTGTCAGATGTGGTCCCACCTATCTGCTCTGTCTGATTTGTTTCTCAGGCTCTTCATCGATGGTGACCGGATGACAGACCCAGCTGTGAGGGAGCACTTACAGCTCGACTCCACCCTGGACCCTGAGTTTAAAATCCAGGTGATGCCTTACGGATCTATCCTGTCAGAGCTGCAGGCTGTTGGTGCAGGCCTCTCGCCCAAGGAGAAAGTGTGGCTCAGTGACAAAGCCAGCTATGCTCTGACTGAGGCCATTCCCAAGGTTAGTGGCCCTTCCAAGAGAAAATATTGTTCTTCTCTCTGCTCAGTGTGGTCAGGAACGGTGTTAATGAGGGCAGCTGGCCTCAGCTTCCCCTCTGCAAAGCATGATGCAGGCTGGACCTTGTGCGGAAGGGATCCAGCCATGCTGAGGTATCGAGGGGTTGTTAATCCTGGGGTTGCTCTCGCTGGAGCTGCCCTTCCAACTCATTAAGCCGATTTACCCAAAGAATTGTCAGCTTAAGATAAGACAAGTACAGTGAGAGAGGGGAGGGAGAGAGGGAGCAGGGTGAACTTGGGTCATTCTGCCCATGGCTGGAGCATCAGCCTTATGTGGACCGGTAGTAAGAGCTGGAAACTTGCAGAAACTGAAGCAGGGAAGTTGAGCAGGACTTTTGGGAGGGGGCACTGGGCTTGATCTAAGTGTCTGAAGATGGTTCCCCTTATTTATTTCAGTGGCTTGAGGATATCGGGCAATATGTGACATCTTGTACCGAAGACAGGAGGGACAGGGCGACAGAGGTGTTGCAGCAGGGAACCTTGTGAGGACACGGACAACCTGCAGGCACTGGTTGTCCATGCAGTGAGTGCATCTGCTGAGGGACAGTTGTAGCATCAGAATAATTTCTGTACAGCTGTACTTGCTATATCTTACCCTTGTACTTGAACTTGGCTGCCTGGGAGTCCTGCAGTCCACCTAATATTCCAATAGTCATGAAGGGAGATACTCGAGGAAGGACACAGCAGCAACTACGGACAAATAAGCTGGTTTCCACGCATCTTGTGTACATCTTTTGTTTGCTAGAGTTCACATTCTCTAGAATGCCATCCAGTTTACAGAGATACCTAGTACCTAACAGATATTGAGTAAATACAGCTGTGAGTCAGGGACCAGTGGGTATTTTCCAGATGTTGCCTTGGAAGACTAGACCCGCTGAACAGAATCTGTTCTTGTGCTGGGTTACTAAACAGTCCAGGTTTACCACCTGCGAATCACAGGGCTTGGATGAAGGGGTTGGTGAAGGAAAAACTAAATTGTAAGAAGTGTTTAGCTGCCAGTCTGCATTCATCCACGACCAGGTTTCTGCCTCACCAAGGCAGGCAGATATGTCCTACCTGTTTCATGTACTGCATGGTTGTGCTGCAGGTGTGCATATGATAACAGCTATACCTGTGACAACAGAGCTAACTCATGGGGTCTGAGGGCTTTTTCTGTATACAGGAATTTTAAGAGTGGTCTTAGCTTTTTGTCTTCCAAAAGACAAAATCCTAAGGCCAAGGTCTGTTTGTGTATCCCCAGGCTGCCACAGTTTGATACCAGCACAAATCTCTGCTGAAACTTTCCAGCTGTCATGGCCAGAATAGCAGGAACCATGCATTATTTTTCTCCAGTGATGACATTCGCTTATATACCTTAATAGCTTCATTGCACTTGGTTCATCAGGTGGTAAAACCAAAGAGGTCTGGAAAGTTTTGTTGCTTTGAATGTATCCCTTTAATATGGGATGTGGCTCTCTGTGCTTTGCACTGACTTGAGGAAATGTGCAGTTTGCCTTGTGTGGGGTTTTTTTTTTGTTGTTGTCTTAAAAACCAACAAGACATGTACATGAGGAAGATAGACATTTTTTTGCCCCTGCTCAGGGTTAAATCTTCTGACACCGTCAATCCATTTCTAGGTGCTAATGGCCTCTTAATACAGAATACTGACATTTTGCCCACTCTCATTCAGGATAGCAGAAAGCATAGAGTCTGTGGAGCATTTGGGATAAATTGTTGCTCTTTTGAGTTCAGAGTAGAATACCCCTTGCTGTAGTTGGAGTCAATGGACTAACCCCAGTTTGGGTAGGTTGCTGTAGATCATTTATGCAGAGCATCCATATGGAGAAATACAGCAGGTCTGGCCTAGATTAAGGAATGTAATGGGTTGTAGTGACATTATTTACCCTGTTAGCACTGGAAGTTTTGGCTGATACTGAGTCATTACAGTGCTACATAACCTCTATACACAATGGGAAAGTCCCTGCCTGAAGATGTTCTGTGCAATAGAAAGCAGGAGAGGAAGGACTGAAATGTCTTGATTAAAAACCACTTAGAGAGTCACTGAAAGAGCCAGAGGTTTCCTAGTTCCTCATGCTGGGCATTTTTCTCCAGCTCTACACCACTTTACACCAGCTGAGCAACTGGCCTGGGGTGCTTTGAAGAGCCCCAGTGCTGGAAGTCCATCTACTGTCTGCTTCCATCAAAGCCAGATATTGACCCTGGCAAAAATCCAGTCCGTTATTAAACACACATCTGCAAACGCTTTATAGATTTGCCTACAGCTGCATGTAAATATGCTTTTCACAGAAGATTAATAGAACCTACCAGTATCTGTAAAAGTCAAGCCAATCTAAGAACCTGACCGTTGAGAAGTTTTGTCCTGACTCTGATAAAAGGACTTTCCTGACTTTCTTTTGGCTTCTTCAGTACTTTAGTTTCTGCATAATGTAGTGTAACTGTCTTGCTATTTTTAAGAATTTGGAAACTGTAAGCCTGTAGGATTTGCGTGAAATTGGTCTTTGCTGAGGGTCTACCAGGCCTTTCCCATGAATTTGAGTGATGTTTATTTGTATGCTAGTGCATTGAGAATAGGAAAATGGCATGTTGCTTGGGCTGTGCTTGTATAGGTGCTCATCCCATCTCCTGGTATATAATGGGTAGAGCAGAGAACTGTGGGGCAAAAGACTTGTTTTTATTCCTTCTTCTGATGCCAAGTGTGACAAGACTTGGGCAAGTCACCTCAGTTGGTGAATTTCTGAAGTCGTGCTCAGAACCAGCCAAGCATTCCTGCTAATCTAAGGATGGCTGATGTTTTGGGAAGCGCACAGTGGCAAGGGATCAGTTACTAGTTCTTAATGCAGGGCCACCCCGTCCAGGCACAGGAAAGCATTGTCTCAAACCACTGATGTAAGCTCCTTTCAGAAGTGGACAGTGGACAATGTAAAGCTCAGCTTTGCAAAGGCCTTTCATGTTTCTTGGGGCCTTGATGTGTTTGTCAGAGCTGTTGATCATTAGAAGTAGTGATGCTCAGTGCTAGAGGAGCCAGAGCCTTGAGGGGCCCACCAGGTTCAGCTCCAGTGCTCAGTACCTGGGCTGGATACCCTTTGCTCCCTGCTACTTAAGGGTGACAGGTAACAAGGTGACTTTTTAGGTCTGTTTGCACAGCCTAAGTTCCACCTGAGTCCCTGGGATTGGTGTTTCTCATTGGCTGTCTCTGCGCCTTTAGTGTACATCAGCAACAGGAAACCCATGGCTCAGACATTGATATATATGATGTTTAGGACATCCAAATCTTCACCCTGCTTCATGACAAGCTGTTGACCCTTTAGTTCCTTGGACTACCCTGTGGCTGTTCTTCCTTCAGTCATGGACTGTTTCTCCTCTTTATTCCCCAGTGCATTTAGCTGACTACTGGCAACCAGTATCTCACAGCACTGAAGGTTGAGAGAGACTGCCAAAGTACAAATTGTGGCCAGGCTGAGTTATTAAACCTGTAGGATTACGTAGTCTGACTAATCCACAAGTAATCCCTGTCCTTCTGCTGCAGGCTTACCGATACCTCACCCCATATACCCCCATCTGCATTGCAAAAGCTGTGAAGAACGCATCGGAAACAGAAGGCATGAGAAGAGCACATGTAAGTGAAGCCTTGAGAGCCTCCTTTGCACATGGAAAGAGGTTTGCTTTATGTTTAGGGAAAAAAAAGACATTTTCCTTTCAGTTTTAGTGTTTTGGATTAAAAAATAAATAAGAATTTGGACGGCAGGATAAAAATGGTTTTCTATCAGACATCTACTGCTGTTGAAGCAGTTTTTTTGCTTGTTTAGTATTCCCTTTGAGTGAAGAACAACATTTGTCATAGTGTGAGGAACTAACCTTGCTCTGTTGGAAGACCGTGCAGACTTGAGAAGTGTTGTTTAGAATATGGGCCATCAAAGGGATGTTCTTTCCCCTTTGCTAGTTCTGTTGTCTTTCTCAGTGGAGTCTTCAAATTGTTATCACTTGAATAAACACAACCTAAAGAACACAGAGAAATTCTTCAACACATGGTGCAAAACACAGGCCAAGATGTTCAGAAGCAACCAGCGTCCTCAAAGCACTGTGTTTTTGTGTCATCATCATGATACTCTGAAAATGAGGCTGATTTCCCGGAAAGCTTCATATTTTGAAGCAAAGAACCTGCCTGTGAAACAGGTTCATGGTGGGGATGTAGTTTTCTCTTGTTTATTTCCTGTTAATTTTTAAGCAGGAGTTTCCACAAGAGGTAAAATGTCCAGAATTGCCAGCCCTGCTTTAACTGGCACTTGTCCCATATTTTCTGCTACCTTCTTGGGAACTGCTACTTTCTATTTCAATGCTTTTCTTTCCCTGTTAGTTATGGGGGAGTAAAAATACTTGTACTGAGCAGAGACACTTTGTCACCTGCCACCTGAGGACAAAATTGTGCCTTGCTCTTGTACACTTGTCTCCTGCGTCTTGCCCCTGCATGCTGCAAGCATGTAGAAAAAAAGAAGAAAAATGGGGGTCATCAGGCAAGAAAGAAGCCAGAAGCTGTGTAACAGAGACTCTGTGGTGCCTCTGTGTCTGAAGGGCATGTTCCCCTGTCGTATCACCAGATGATACGTGTCGTGTGGTTACCTTCCATGATCTGAAATGCAAGATCTTGTGTGTTGAAGCAAGAGAGACTTGAAAGTCATGTGTGGGGTAAAGCCAGTGTTTGCTGAGTACTTCGTAATTCTTCACAGTAAGATAACTCCCAGCGCTAAACCTTTATTAATGTTTATTTAATTGTCCAGATACATTTCCAGTGCTTGTATTAATTACAGGATCCAGAACCTGGAAAGACCTCTTAGATCATCTCTTGGTTTGTGTTTCTGAAACTTGCAGTTCAGATTCTTTTGCATCAAAAACTGTTTATACTGAGGCTTGATAAATCTTTTTTTCTTCTCAATTCCCTTTTCTTGTGCCTATTTTAACATAGATTAAAGATGCTGTTGCGCTGTGTGAGCTCTTTAACTGGCTGGAGAAAGAGGTAGTGTATTAATTTTTTTTTAACTTGGAGGTTTTATTGCTATGTAAAATTCTTCATTAGCATAAACTTTTTGATAGTCTTTATAGTGCCTTTGCTGAAAGTGGGGAAACAGTTGGGGTTTTATCTGTTTTTTGGGGGGGATTTCAATCATGCTTTCATCCAAGGCTGAATGAATTTTTTTGAAAACATACTCCCATTCATTTTACACAGACTTGCCAGAGCAAGTGAGAAATGACCTGAACAGGCTTAATATAGTGTTAATACTGTCTTGTGCTGGTTTGATAGTGTAAATCATGAAGTAATACCCAGTTTGGTGCAATACTTTGGAATTATTCTTATGGTAATCAGTGTCGTCTGGCAGTATGGGCAGATTTGGTATTTATGAATGGAGAGGTGCAGTCATGCCCATGTGCAGTGAAAATGGGATAAAGACAAGTTACTCATGTTTTCTCTGGGTTAGAAGTACACAGTGAAGGTGCAGAGTGCCAGTTGTTACACAGCAACTTACTAAGCTGTGCTCCTGTGCTACTGCATGTCTGAGTCCATTGACTTCACCTATGGAGATGGCTTGAAGACTTCCAGAAGGTGCCTTTTTACATGTCTGAGTACCTCAAGAAGTCTGCCTTGGGGGTTATGAAACCTAGGTCTTGCTCCCCTTTGTCTGTTGTCCAGTCCTGGGGAAGTTGTGTCACAGGTTAATTTATCAAATGCACAAATTAAAACTTAATGTCCTTTGTTTTTCCTGCAACTGCTTCCATTTCTGATTTAAAAGCATAAAAATTCTGCTAATACCATGGGCTGTTGGAGAGAACTGATTAAGCTTAGTGTAGCCTGTCTGTGAAGAGATGTTGCCTTGTGAGATGTTACATCTGTACATATCTCAGTGAAGGTAATACCGCACTAACTGCTCCCTAGTCAGGGTTCAGCAATCCTGCTGTGACTGTCTGCTTCCTGCTTCTCACATGCCCTGCGCAATATTGCTAGGTTTGTGTTTGTCATTACTGAGGAATGAGGGCAGAAAACCTGGAAAGAGGCCGCTTCAAGACTGGGTTTCATAATGCACAGGCGAGGCCCGGTGCTTAAACATATAGCATTTTCTTTGCTTGTTGGTGTACTAATTCAACCTACATCTCTGTCCACTAGGTTCCAAAGGGAACAGTAACAGAAATAATTGCTGCAGACAAAGCAGAGGAGTTTCGCAGGTAAAAAGTAAATCCCCTGTGAGGATGTTTTCTGGGTGGCTTTTTTTATCCTTTGTTTTTCTGTTACTCTTTAGAAATCCAGCTCACTCACAGATATATTTTACCTGAGCACAAACCATTACTGCAGGATTTCTTTGAACACTTCAAAGAGTTGGGGAAGAATTGGGTCTCTTGGGAGATGCAAGTCCCAGCCCACTGGATCCTATCCGTTTTCCTTTTGAGATAGCAATGAGGAGTGCTGCAGGTTAGGACACTTAAATATGAGACAGTTGCTTTCTTACCACAGAGGAGTTGATGTAAGAGTTAGATTTCTCCTCTTCTGATGGAGAATGAGCACCACCTGTATTGAGAGATACTCCCATATGTACATTGACAGGACCTCTAAAAATGCCTTTGAGGAAATAAGTAACAAAGAAGAAATTGTTCAGAACATCTCTTCCCTGGGTGGTTGAGTGGTAAATTTTCTGTATGTAAGGAAAGAGTGGAGATGGAAAGCAGGTTTCCACATGGTTGGGAGGATAGGGCTTCGATCTGTACAATTCTCCTACCCAAGTATGCTTGCCCCGATAGCTTTCAAGGCTAAGGGGAAGGCTGAGGTGATGTGAAATTGAGGATGGGGCACTCCAGGTGCCCAAGGTGCCTGGTGTGCTCCTCTTGCTTGTGCCGTAGTGATCACAATCTTTTCTTTCAGCCAACAGAAAGACTTTGTTGAACTGAGTTTTGCTACCATATCAAGCACAGGTCCAAATGGAGCCATCATTCACTACAAGTAAGAGAAACACAGCTTCTCTTTTCATCCTTCAGCAAACATAGTTGGAATGAGCTGTCTAGCTTCTTTGTGGAGTCACAACAGAGTACTCCAAGGAGATGTAGTCACTGTTGATTGCCATTTTGCTTTATTCCACCAGAGCTTCCACACTTACTAAATAGAGATCTCTCCCTGATGGCAGCATGCATGTATTATGATGCTGATCTGCTCAGGGGCCATAGATAAGGGCTATTTTGGGGGTAGAAGTCTGGGAAGGATGAGTATGAAGTGCAGACTGTTCTGAAATATGTCCAGGAACAGATGTTGAGGGGTTTGCTGGAGGCAACAAAGATATTCACTGTACTGTAGTGCTATTTAGACAAATACACTCCTCGGTATGATCCCTGGCTCAGCCTTTGTGGGATTTCCATCACTGCCACAAGAAATCAGAGCCAACGCATCCAAGCTTGCACTTAATATGGTTTCTGGACTGTAGACGTGGGCTGGAGACCTTAAAACTATGGAACAAAAAACTTTGTGTTTAACTGAACAGGCCAGTTCCTGAGACCAACAGAACGCTGTCTGTGAATGAGATCTACCTCCTGGACTCAGGAGCACAGTACAAGTGAGTGGGATGAATGGTGCTGAACTGCTATGTTTTCTGCTCCCAGCGACCACCTGCGGGTCAGCTCACAGTTGCTGTGGCAAGCATGGCAACGTGTAGTTTTGAGCGCAGTGCTATTTCACAGAGAGCTTGCTCATTGTATCATTCTGGAGGGAGTTTGTGGGATTATGAATATAGAATATAGCCAAGTGCATCAGTCAGTGGGTGACTGATCCGTGATAGGAGGCCCTGAGCTAGGCTCAGGACAGCAGACTAGGGCTGCTGACAAGCCTTGTCTGGGGTAGGGGATGAGATCTAAAAGTACAGTTCCTGTCTGAGTCCCATCACCAGTGTAATGGTAGCTGTGCTGTAGCCGGTGGTGCATGTTTCTGTTGCAGCTCTGCTCAGCTGGCAGGGAGCTGCAGGGAACAGGGAGCAGGCCTGACCGCCCTGGTTTAGCCTGCACAGCTGAGTGAGGCACCTACCCTGCCAGGATCTGCCCTATGGGCGGATTTGCATGATGTTGAGGTCAGAACAAGGTGGGGCAAAGGAGCAGGACAGCACTGCCCTGTGGTGTTCTCTGCCTTTCCAGAGAGACTCAGAGGCAGGGTTTCTCATCCCAGTGGCCACTTGGGTCTCAGGTGTGTTTTTGGGAAGGCGTCATGTCTGTTGACTCACTCAGTGCTGTTTGGACAGTGCCATTCAGTGGCCTCAGTCTCTGCAGCTGTTTACTGTGGGACTCTTACGCCATGGAAAATGAAAGAAATGATGTTTTTAACCAGTGTAAATAGATGAGAAGTGGCTTGTTCAGAAAGATGTAGGACAGGCCTGGCTGCTCCTTTGAGATGAGCTTTGTCTTTAGAGCTATGCCTTTTTGTTATGTCAGTCAGGAAGAGCTTTGAAAAAGAACCATACAGACATCCTTTGATAAGATTTTCACAAGGAGATCTTTTTTTCCTCCCCTCTTATGGCCTAATTAATGATTTCCTTAGTGCCACTATGAAAAGCAGCCCTTTGAATACAATATAAGCTGGACAGCAATGGCACTTACCACAGCATTGTGACAGGGATACTCCGCTTGTCCCTGCTGAGAAGTTAAACCGTGAGTTCTTTATGACCATTGCCTGTGTGTGCTGGGGAGAAGTGTAGGCACAGGAGTGAGTGTTTCAAAGGGAACTCATTATTTCAAGAGCCTCTGTGTTTTTGACAGCAGGCTCAAAATTATATTTGTGGAAGGAACTTGGAGCTAATTTCTGATGTCTCAGATTAAGCCCTATCCAAATGCTGGATAACTTCTAGAAATCTTAGCACAAGACATCCTGAGGATGAAGGGGACACTATGCTCCCTTACACTTCCCTTCCCTGAGCTGGTAGCTGTCATTTGTGCATAAGTATATATTTTTAAGCTGCTAATGAATCATCTTGTATACAAATAGACTAAATTTGGCCTTCTCTGTTCTGGTCTCAGTGGGCAGGTACCAGTTGCTAAGCCTCAAATTAGCATCATTTTTATGAGCAGTTTAGATTCTAATTTGAGAAGAGCTTTGGGATGCTTATGGGTGAAAGATAACATTTTGAGTTGTAAATCGTTATTGCTACATCTGGGACGTGTGTTCAGGAATTTTTGAGATTAGGAACTGTTACATCATGTCTTGCGTAGCACAGAGCAGATGACTTTACCCAATTATGAGTTTGGTTGGTTTGCTGCAGTGTGACTGGGTTTTCTGTGCATTCTTAACTTTGACCTTTCTTTTTCCCTCATCCCTTCGCTTCCTGCATCTTTGTTTGCCTCTGAAGAGATGGTACAACAGATGTGACCAGGACAATGCATTTTGGCACACCATCAGCCTATGAAAAGGTAAGTTGGCACCTCAGCGTGGTTTGCGATCTCACCCTTATTATTAGAGATACTTAAACAAATTAGTAATGATGTGCCCTATTGCTATGGTTATTTATTTAACAATATGTGACAGCATTTTGATAAAGACTGAAAAGGAGGCTGTCAGACTTCCAAAATATAAACCAAGTGATTTAGAGAATGACACCTTTCTATCTTAAAATGCACACCTCTCATCTGCAAAGCGACATCTCTCCTCTAAGAAATAATAAAATCAGCAGGCTAAGAATAAACATTACTGGCTTGTCCAACATGGGAGTTAGAGGGGGTTAATTTAGTGCAAAGCTCAGTGTCTAATGCAAGGCTGCAGTAGTGGTTTATGTCTAGTGTACTGTATCAAAACCCAGTCTCAGACTTATCTGAGAAGGTCCATGTTGGAAATTCAGCAACGTAATTTTGTTTATTTTAAATTCCATCTTTAATTAAAAATAATTTCATCATTATAGTTCACTCAGTGATGAAAATATGCTGTAGGGTATGCTCAGGAAGTAAAACTACAGCCACAAAGCATATCAGTCATGTAGGTCAGGTGAATCCTGCTGCTAAACCTGCAGTCTGAGTTTGTGACACATTCTCCATAATTAGTGGAGAAAGATCTTCAGAGTAATTTAAACTCTTTCTACTCATGGTTTGCTTTGGCATTGCCAGCCATAGGAGAGCATGAGCAAGTCTTCCCAGATTCTCTGCAATTTGCTACAAGATGCAGTCTTTCTTTCCTTTCCTGGGGAAGACAAAGTTTTGCCTCTCCCTGTTTACTTATGGCACACATTTCTTTGACAGGAATGCTTCACCTATGTCCTGAAGGGACATATAGCTGTGAGTGCAGCCATCTTCCCAAATGGAACCAAAGGTATGTTGGTGAGTTAAAGTGTTTTGACCACAGCAATGACCTCTGAAGAACCATTGAGTGGTCTGAGAGCAACGTTATGGTTGACAGGTCCAGATGTGTTAGGCAGATGTTGATGTAACTGTCTGTGTCTGTTTCCACCACAACATTTTGGATTCTGCATTCCTGATGCCTTCTCTCTCAGCATCAAGCAGTGCTGAAAATTCTGAGGGGGGAAGTCTGAAGGGTGTTCAAAGTGCTCTGGTTCTAGGGTGATAGTGACTTTCATCAATCTATGGCACTCTAACACATCTGTGGCCTTTCTGTGCTTGGAAGTTGTCTTTATGCTTTACTCATGGCCCTGTCAAAGTGAGAGGTCACTTTCCAGCTTCAAAAGGACTGGCTAATTCTCTTCCAGTTAATGTGAAATCTCTTTTATCAGTGAGCAGCATGGGAAAATGACACACAAAGGAGCTGTTTTGATTTTATGCAGGAGAAGCTGACATACATTCACCCCTGGTGAATTTGTTGCAGAGCTATTTTCTCCCTCATCAGACACCTTACACAAAGATGCCTCTTTTTAGTTTTCTCCAGTTTGTGTTCTTGGGTAGGTGAGGAAAAAGCAGCTGTGTTGTGGTACAAGAAACCCCAACTGAAATTGGAGGGTGTCTGAACTTGGACATAGGGGCTTGGTGTTCACATGCAGGCAACAGAAATTCTCTGCATTCTGGTTGAAATGATCTGAAATGACTGGACATCCAGGCAAGAAGTCTGGCTGATTAGTTCACCAAATACAATTGGCAGGTCTTCTACTTTGAATTCACTTAGTGCAGCTAACTTTAAGAAAGGTACTGAATTCTCTGTGGGACATTTGACCACTAGATTCTTTTCTGAAAGTCCTAGTGGAGCAAGCAGCAGTGCAATGTTTCTGTTACAGACCATCTTCGGAAGAGCTGTGTAACAGGAAAGAGAGAGAGGGGCTCTTTAGTTGAGAAAGAGCTTGAATGTCAGACTTGCCAAATCTGCCCCGTAACTTCTAACAATCCAATGACTTGCTTTCTTTGGTTGGTGGTGGGGTTTTTTGAGAGGGTGGTGGTGGTGGTTTTCTTTGGTTTGGTTGGTTGGGGTTTTTTTGCATGTTTTCCAGGTTTGAGCCTTCAGTGTGATTATCGGCATCTCTGAGGGAGCCTGACTTGATCAAATTCTCTCTCCATGTCTGTCTCTTCCCCTTGGTCTGCAGGTCATCTTCTAGATTCCTTTGCCCGCTCTGCCTTGTGGGACTGTGGTTTGGATTACCTACACGGGACAGGACATGGAGTTGGCTCTTTCCTAAATGTACATGAGGGTCCTTGCGGCATTAGCTACAAAACCTTTGCAGATGAGCCTCTGGAGGCTGGCATGATTGTCTCTGATGGTATTTAGCATTGGTGATTCTCTCTGGTTACTGGGGGAGGGACCAAGCTCTTTAAGATGCAGAGGGAATAAATCTGACAATGGTGTAAAGGAAAGGTAGGATTATAAGCTCTGGTCCTGCCTTCTCAGTTTGTTATTTTAATTGTCATTTAAGCTCTCTGGGTAAAGACCCTCGTTCTAGCTCTTTCACCTTCCATAAAGCATCTTTTCAGTCGGGTGCTGCAGGTCTGCTTCCTGCTGTCTACAGTTCAAACCTCAGCAGAGCTGTGCTGCTGACCAGCCCAGCTCTGGCATGCTGCCTCCCCTTCTGCAGTGGAAGAGCTGGCTACAGTACAAGGTGGACACCAAGCTTTCAGGAGCTAATCCTGTCTTTGCTATCGGCTATTTGAGGCAGCTGTTAAATCTTTACATGCCTTACTCTTCCAGTAGTAAATTAATAGCCTGCTGGGGTTTGCTGAGAGACTTACATTCCTTCAGGGCTGCAAAGTCTTCTCAGGGAGTCAGGGGAGCACTCTAAAATAAGTAAGTGTTTTGGGGAAGGTGTTACCCACCTGCCTTTCATAAAGACGTTAATATTTTCAGAGTTTCTGGTATTTGGAACACATGTACTCTGTGCTCTCTCTTGACTTGCAAGGAGACTCTCTGAGCTCGAGGGCTGTCTGTCTTGTTTCTCCTCTTTTTGAGAACTTTTGCTGTCACCTTGCTCGGGGCTTCTGTGCAGATTAAGTAGAGTCAGCAATTTGTTTGCCTCTGTGGATGCCTGATGTCAAGATTGCTTAGAGACTTCAGTGGACTAAAGCCATGGAAGGGAAGTTTGGCCATAGGGAGTAAGTACTTGCACAGTGCAGTTATGTGGCTTAGTTAATTACTGTCTGTTTCTGCAGAGCCTGGGTATTATGAAGATGGGTCCTTTGGGATCCGAATAGAAAATGTTGTCCTTGTGATCCCTGCCGAAACCAAGGTGAATGACCTGCTCAAGATGCACTTTTCTCCATGACTCACTTGTTTTAAAACTTAAAGTACTGGAACTTGGGGTGGGACAATGCTACAGACAGCTGAATCCTACTCAAGACTCCCGGTCTCCAAAACCCTGCTTTGGTGAAGACTGATTCTAAGTCTGCCTTACTAAGGGGAGCACAGAAGACAGTTCTGCTTCTGCAGAGTTTCCATAGGTTGAAATGTGTATGTGAGAGTTGTTTTAAAATGTTTTCTGTCTGGATGTCAAAGACCAGAAGCAACTTTATTCAGCCCCTTTATTCATCTTTTATCAACCCTTTATTCAGCTGTAGAATTGGTTGATCTTCTCAAGGCAGGATTTTTTTCTCTGATAGAGAGTCCTCAGTGGCCATAGAAACAAAACTACAGACAGATTTTGACATTATAATTGCCAGTCTGGCTGCCTTATGCTTTTAGAAATGCAAACTGAAAATGACCATATAGTCATCAAGCTGAGTCCTGTACATGTACAGGTACCTGGGACATGGCCTTTAAAAAGTGACCATTGAAAGAAATAGCTAAGGTTTATATTGAGATTCCTTGATTGAGCTATAAGAAAAATGTTATTGTAAATTGCTACCCTCTCATCTGAATGTTACATGGGTTGTTCTGTAGTGATGACATGAACCGAGAATTAAGTGTGATCTGGCTAGAGCTGTTTCTAAAAATTTACAACCCCGTTTGTTTTTCTGCTGCAGTACAATTTCAAAAACAGAGGGAGCCTGACTTTTGAACCCTTAACCCTGGTTCCAATCCAGACGAAAATGATTGATGTTAATTTGCTGACACAAAAAGAGGTAAGTGAAACAGTAGGTTTGTATTGCATTCTTTGCACTAGAACCAGCTTGTTCTGTTCTGTTTACAGGAACCACTGGCCTCTATTCCGTTTCATAGATCCAGAGACCAGTCCTGAGCGATCTGACTTAATTTTAAACTCGATCCAGCTTTGAGTGGGAGGGTGGACTAGACGAGCTCTCCAGAGGTCCTTCCAACCTAAATTATTCTGTGCTGAAGGCAGCGAGCACCCTTCCGATGATGTTATTTTGGTAGTTCCTTTGGTATGGTATTTGCTGCTATCACCTCTTTTCCTACTCCTCCCTTAATTTGCTTCTGTCCGACTGCTGTCTCCCCAGAGACTTATACTAATGACTGTCCCATGTTGTTGTCTGGATCCACTTGTGACCAAGCCCATTCAGCCACACCACATTCTGCAGTACATACGGACTCTGAGCAGACATCAATGATACCTGATCAGCAGCAGTTAGTTCCTGAAGAGCTTTGTACTCTAAACTTTCTGTTTAGGTCTCCCACTACCTTCACTGTGACATGTTTCATCCTGTTTTTCTAGCATATTCTTTATTTTGCCTCAACCCATCGTCCTCTTCTGAATGATAGTCCTATTTGCATTTCCTTTTTCTGAAGAGGACTGTGAAGAGCACCAAGATCTGCTGTAAAGTACCTGTTCAGATCAATAGGGCAACATGTGTCTCAGGACTGCGTTGTTCAGTTACAAATTTGCAAAGCTATTTACTAGACTGTGCCAAGGTAGCTATTCTGACTTGCTGGAGGCAGTGGTTTGCAGAGACTTTAAATACTTGTCAGCTGAACTGAACCTTGGCTCCTCTGAAAACCCGGGACAAATTGCTTCAGTTCCTGCCCTCATTAAATTTACAAGTCACTTCCACATATTAGAGGTCTGTCTCTTTGGGACGGGATCCCATCCCAGCCTGACAGCTCAATCCCAAGGAGCACAAGGGCCTACAAATGTCTTTGGCTGTACATAACCCTTCAGTGTTTATACTGAATGTCATACCTCCTCCCTTTCTCTAGCGTAACTGGGTGAACGACTACCATCAGAAGTGCAGGGAAGTAATTGGAGCAGAACTGGAGAGGCAAGGCCGGCACGAAGCTCTTCGGTGGCTCATCCAGGAGACGGAGCCTCTGATCAGGGTTCAGTAGCACCACAGTTGTCTGTGATGTATAGAACATCAGGACCACTTGGTGTCACAATAATCTGCGTCTTCGTGCCCTTGACACCGCTGGGAGAACGTTCTTCAATAAACCTTTGGAAATCAGGAGGGGATTTCATGTAGTGTTTCTCTCCCCACAACACGTGTGGGCAATGGGGGGGTAAGCAGGGTTACTGTCTGAACAATTTTTTTTTGTGGGGGAGGGATTGACAATAGAAAGCAAACAAAATAAATAAGCATGTTGCCTTTGAAACAGGGGTCTTACTGAAATAATCGTTCTAAGAGGCAATACTGGAATATTTTATACTCTCTGATTTTTCACTGTGAAAACTCAGTATTTTTGCATACTTGGGTTCCAGTTGCTAAGATGCTACCCACACAGCAGGACTGATTACTGAATAAAAGATTCCAACCCGCTGTTTGCTCCGTCTGCCTTCTCTTGCAATCAGTGATGTGTTGGGTTTGACAGACTGTAGAAGGGCAAGAACCAGATAATTCCACCTTTATGTGCGCGTCCAGCTCAGACAGTGAAGAGATATGTATAGGGCTGCCCTGTGCTAGGCGCTGGGCAGATGTTGAGGAGAGGCCTGACAGGAGCAGTCAGTTCTGTCTGTGCTTTGTGACAGATCGTGGAAGGGATGTGGTGACACTCAGCAGAGGTTTATGTGTGCAGCGCACCCAGGCCAGTACTTCTATTGTTACGATGTACTGAGTACTTGTATAACCCTTGGCAGCGCAGGATGCGTGGGCAGTATCATGGAATTACAGCTCTTCCTGGACACAAAGCAATTATTAAGTTAAAAAAAAAATGCATACAATGGACAAAAGAAGGTCTCTGCAACTTTGGTTCAAAATCAGCCTGGCCTTGCTCACCAGGAACCGTGCTCTGGACTGCCAGGCAGTGCACAAAGACATCTAGTGGTTAAGCGAGCTACTACAAGTTAAATACAGGTAGGAGAGCTTGTCACGCCGGAGGGGGAGTGCTCTGAAAATCACTGCGTGCGGGTGCATCAAAGCATTGTCTGTAATGTTACGTGATGGGGTGAGAATATGTTTACTAAAGAAGCAGTCATTCTTAACATTTACACTGAAAGTGTTCTGATCAAACTCGAGTTCAATATTAGATCTAAAAAGAGCAATCAGGTAACAGCAACTCAAATTCCTGATATTTTAAAGAAATGTTCTGTGCAAATGGAATTGTTCATATACATAATTTTCTTCCCCTCTCCCCCCAGGAAATTCTGAGAGGGAAATATTAGTCTCTGTTAAATGCTTGAAATTAGTATTTCCCTCGAGTTCTGGAAATTGGAAGCAGTATGGTGTAGCCAAACAGAAAAGGACTGGGAGGAGAAACAAAGTTGCCTGGCCTCCCAGCTATGTTATCCAGGGAGGTGGTAAAACCAAAGTGCTGTAAGTGCCTTAAAAGGTCATTTTCACACCCCAGCCTCTGCAGACAGGTATATGTATTTAAATACCCAAGTGGTTTCCCACCACCACCTGGAAGTATTAGCTTTCATCTCAGCTGTGTCTATGGGAAACCTGGCTCACATACCAACCAGTCCACAGTGTCTGACGAGTACGTGCTATCGACTAAAACAGATCGGGGAAAACATTTCTTCCAAAGGTGCCAGTTGCCTCTGTAGGTACTGACTGTGCCACAGGATCAAAGGACAAGTGGGGGATCTCCGAACAGGTTGTGCTGTGACAAATTGGGACTTTCCCAGCAAAACGATGTGCAGGCAGTGAGGCTTAACGATCGGGGAGTTGTCAGCCGAACGGCACAGCCTCCCCCGGCCGGCTGGGAGACCTCGGAGTCTGGAAGGCAGCTCCTCTCCGGGGTGATGGTGGAAGTTCCAGCAGACGACTGCTGGTCGGCGTAGACCCGCGCAGGGCTGCGCTGCTGACTGCAGATGTTCCCAAGAATGGTGTCCTGGATGTCCTGGCAAAGACCCAGCCTGGGTAGGTCTCTCCTCAAACTTGAGGGCAAGTGTTTCCCATGGGAAGGCAGAAGAGGAGGATTTCTACCGAGCGGTGAAACACAACAGCCAGGGAAGCTTTTGTCCTCTTGACCCAAAGCCACCGTGGTTGGCTCAGGCACCTCAGTGGAGAGGGGGGACACGACACCGAAAGCAATTTGCTAGGTTTGAATGGCCTTATTAGACATTTTCCCCACCTCGATTCCCTCTTTACAGTCAGATGCCAACCTGGGGCCATTCCCACCCAGATCCCAGAAATTGATGGCTCTTTCCCATCCCAAAGTCCCCTCCAGTGCATAGGGCCAGAGGTGGGGCAATCCAGAGACTTGTCTTCTCCTCTAGGCACCAGCTCAGGGACTCTCAGCAGGTACCTCCTGCCCATCACTCCCCAGCTCTTCCCTCCACGCCACCTCGACCTTGTGGGCTTTTGTTGCAGGGAGTCTGCCGCCGCATCTTGGTCACAGCTTGGAGATCTTTACCCCTTTCTTGGATTTGGCACCCGAGCAGAGGGAGACGGGGTGTTTCTCAGGGCAGGGCTGGCTGACACGCATTCCTAACACTAAGGCGTTTGTCTCCCTCCCTATTCACTCCTTGAAAACACAACTATGTTTTATATCCTTTCCTGTCTGAGCTTCAGGTTTCTGATGGAAATTAAACTTGGCTTCTTTTTTTCTTCTTCTTCTTCCAGGTTTTGATTTATTCCATCAGTGCCTGCTTTCCCTGGGTGGTCTCTCCCTTCCCCTCTCCTGGTAGAAGGAAAAAGTTAAGGACGAGAAAAGCAAGGAAAAGAATGAATGGAAACCAAGTTCCTATCAGGTTTGGGTTTTATTTTTGCATGAGTGCCATTCACAGAAATAACCAGAAAATTATGCTTTTCAAGTGAAAAGTGTAATTTTATTTGATTTAAAAAAAATAATTTCCATAGAGGTTTTTTTTGTTGTTGTGGGAAGGAAGGGGCATTTTCCATAACAACATGCTTAATGGTCTATTTTCAAGCCATTCAGTTTTGCAGTGTTTTTAAGGCAGTGGGTGTCTCATAGTTTTAGATCATGCTGCAAAGCACATTTCTGCCTCTTACACAGCCTGTCTTACAGGGATGCTTGCTGGGGTAAGCCTGTCCGGTCCTATCACTTCATCAACCCAGGAACTCAGCGGGTAGTTGTACCTCACCACCACCACCCCCTGATCCCGTTTCTACCCATGGGACAGGACTTCAGCAGATGCAAACCATACTCAAGGTCCATGTGGCCACCCTGATTTATGTCACCAGAGCACTTCCCTCACTGTCCCCTGCCCAGCTGTAAACGGTTGTGCTAGAAATTTCCAGCTATGCTATTACTGTGTTTGGGGGCTCTGAAATTCTTTGTTTCCCTTGGAATAAAAATGTTACAGCAGGAGACAGACCCTATTTTTCAGTGAGGAATATCCACATCGGCTTTACTGTTCAATCACGAATCATGACGTGTGCATTGGCAATGTGCCCGTTGGTGTACAAGGCTTTTGAGGCAAATAGACCATTTCTCCTTGAGCAGAAGGATTCATATTCATTCATCACCAGCAACAAATGCTCCTTCCCTGCTTGGCTTCTCCACAGTCACCCCTCCTTCCTCAGTCTGAGGGTACTACCTTAAGTGTGCCTGACAGCAGTAAAATCCAGTTGTTTTTTAACTTAAATGGCTCATAACTCATCTGTAATGGAAACCCCACTGTTGTTCGCATGACTATTAAACCTATCACTTTCTGTGACAGCTACTGGAGCAAGTTTTGATTTACCCCAGGCCAGCCTTAGAAAGAAAAAGAAAACTTCTGAGAAGATCGCTGCTGAGGACCTCCTCAGCAAACCCATCAAAGCAGCCTGACGTTCAGGCTACACACAGTGAATTAGTTGCCCAGTACAGATGAGGGGCTGGGGTGTGTTGTGGGGCGCAGATGCTTATGCCTGTGGTTCCTTCAGCAGGCAGCGACAGTGAGAGCCGGCTGGTTGGAGCAGCCAAGTATTAAAGCTCTCCTGGGGATCAGGAGATGACATCTTCTTTCCTTTGCTACTTCTCTTCTCTGTCACATGGTGCTCTGAGGGGTCTCCTCTGGGTGATGTGTGGCTGAGGACAGCATGGAAGACACCCGCATTTTGGAAGATGCTCATGAAAGGCTGAATGAGGATCCTCAGTCATTCAAGAGACCACCTAAAACACGCCTGTGTGTTGGCACCTGATGCCTGGAGAGGACCTGTCTTTGCCCAACACCGTCTCCTTTTTGCACCCAGTGGGGGTGACTTGGCTGCAGGTGCTAAGGATTATTGCCATTTATTTTTGCTGACATGCGGCAGTTCACAACTCATTCTCAGAGTCCTCTGTCTTCTTTTTGGGGAAGAAACTGCAGGCCTGGGCATCTGGTGGAGGTGTCTGGAGATCAGGAGTTAAGTAAGTTGCCTGGTGTCACTGCCCTCAGCTTGTTTTACATGATTAGGACAAAACTCCCCATGGCTTTGAATGTAATAAGAAAAAAAAATGAAACAAGAGCCTCTGGAGGGTAGAAATATGAACTGGGTTAGTGCTTAATTAAGTTGCCTATTAACAGTTGTGTAGCGGCCTGGAAGAATTTTAATGTACCAATTAAAGCAAGAAGCTATCTCTGCAGCTTTCCACCACCTCTGGGGACACTGTCAAGAATGGGGAGCTTGCAGATCAAGTGCTGTTTATTTTTCTCCTTCCAGCTTGTTAAAAATCATTCTAAATTTGGGATGTGGCGGATGCCCACGGATGTGTTTCCTTCCGCGAGGCGGTGGAGTGATATCTGTCTGATGAAGATTAGCATGGGAAAGAAACGGGACCGTAATGCTGTCTGACCCCACAAACCCCCTCCTGTTTCTTACGGTTTCTCTGTGTTGCTGCACAAGGAGGAGGGGGTTTGGTGGCCGCAGGGCGGCTCCGCGCTGACAGCGGGGTGAGTTGGTTTGGCACATACAGCCTGGACAGCCGACGCGTTTGGAAGGGATGTGCCGAGTTACCCTGCCTGTTTGCTGGCTGTCCCGTCACCGCGTCGCACCACCCTTCAGGAGCTTGTCTGGCTCCATCGTAAGCGGCAAGGATGGGGAGGTCCCCCTCCAAATGCGCCTTGTGCGATGTGCTCAGAGAGCACGGCTGCTCTGATGGCTAGGAACCTTCTGATGTACAGCCAGAAGGTACATAATGCCATTTTAGTGCCATTTGCTCAAATTGCTCTTTCTCCCCGGTTGCTCACCCCTCCCGAACGTGCTGCTGAGGAGCAGTTGTACCTCCTGCCTCTGACCAGCCCAAGCAAGCTGACCTTGTGCCATCGCTGCGCCCGAGCCCCCACTCATCCTTCTTGCTCCAGGAGGAACTCATGAGAGGACTTATTAGCAAAATCATAAGGGCTTTAAGGGCTTTAACCATCACATTCCTTGAAAGCTGTTTTTTTGGAATAATAGGAAGAATTTTAACCCCAGGGTTGGCATGTCATTTTTAAAGGGAAAAAAAAAAAAAAAAATTAAGTCGAGGTTGGGAGTTTTCCATTTAGAACTTGTTGGAACAAGGCTGTCTGACAATTTTTGAAACTGTATTAAAATATTTTTTGACATAAACCTGATGAAACCTGGCCCTAATCCCCTGTGCAGATTGAATTTTGAAGACCTTGAATTTTTCAGATAAGAAACACAAAACCATAAAAAACCCCCAAAGTCAAACATTTTGCTGAAAAATTCCTGCTGCAGTGATTACACTACTCCTGAGAAACAGGAGTAGCAGCTAAGATGCAGCGAGCTGTGTTCATCCTATCAAACAGAGCTAATACCTTGTGTTTGCTTTCCATAGTCAGCGGAGAGAGATAGGTAACCTCAGAAATGATGTAGCATACTTGTGAGTCGAAGCATCCTTTTGCGGTTATTGCCTTCTGCGGTGGTGTCCCCCCTGTCCCCGCTTAAGCCATAACCACCAGTGGGGGTTGTGATGGCTGCGTCCACATCCAGCTTACTCTGGACTTTGGGGGATGGATGGCAACATGGTAGCCAAGGGCTGTCTGGAACGGTGACCCAGACGTCTTGGTGGTCTGCAGCTATGACTGTAAGTCAATCGTCTTACTCTATAAATAGTGGACAGCCAGTGCCTGTTGAGCTCTCCCGCACAGCAGTGGGCTGGATGCCAGGATCTCCCCGCGTGGGGATGCTTCTCAAGGTTACTCCTCGAGGTTGAGAGATTCCTTGCCGCAACAGATTCTTGGTGATTAATAGCATGCTAAACTTTGACATCTTAGCTAAGTGATTTAAATGATTGATTGTGCCTATATAATCCTTCAGACATAAACCGTTGACCAAGTCTGGGACTAGGAGTGGATCCAGCCATGCCTGGACTCCTCTCTGAGGAGTTTAGAAAGCAAGGGGGTCCTCTCTGAACCTCATGATTCAATGGGAGGGTCTCCCTGACAGTTTTGTCTGACCCTGACTGCTATGCAGTAAATAATCAAGTGTACCTTGCCATCGAATCTTGTTAAACCACTTTTGCATTTACCATTGAACTTTGTTAACTCACTGTTTTATATCAATAAAGTATATTGCTGCTTCTCTCTTACAAGTGAAGTGCATGACTCCATCTGTGACACCTTCTCCATTGGCTTGACAAGCAGACAAAGCTGCTCTCTCAGATGCCTCAGGCACATGGTTATAGCTAGGTGGAATAAATAAACCTGTGTTCAAGTGACAAGACTCAGGATTGACGTGCAAACGTCTCCTTCACTTTGGGCAATGCTTCCCACTTGGGACCTTCACCGACCCCCCTCTGGGAGCAATGTTATGTGGTCAGTTCTGAAGTGCTTGTATCATTTACAAAGTTCTCAACTGTTCAGATTTTAAAAATGTTTCAAATCCAGACCAATGGGTAGCTCTGAATCAATCAGATTTTGAATACAGCTGGATGAGAAATGCCACGGTAAGTGTGTGCTGAGCCAGGTGAGCAGCTTGGTGGACCACACTCCTGGCCAGTGGCCATTTGGTCATCCTCACTGATGCCGAGACTTGCCGTGGCATCTGTGAGCAGGCAGCACCGCAAGCCAGTACAGACTAGCGAGCAAACTGTCATCCCACCTCTGCTACCCACAGCCAAGCTATGATAACATGTGTTTCTTCTAACTTCTTCTCTAGATTATGGCAAGGCAGTTTAAAAGGGCTCGCCACCCGGGGCAGAGATGTCAGGTGCAGTTACCGTCTTTGGGTTTCCCACAGGGGAATGAGGACAAGGGTTTCCACTTGGCAAAGCAAATAACCCTGGGCACTGATGCTTTTGCATTTCCTTTGCTGAAGGCCGTGGGTAACGGTACCTGCGCGCCTTGCAGTGCAGGGGATGTGG
This sequence comes from Aquila chrysaetos chrysaetos, assembly GCF_900496995.4. NCBI lineage: Eukaryota > Metazoa > Chordata > Aves > Accipitriformes > Accipitridae > Aquila > Aquila chrysaetos. The sequence continues at coordinate 12,331,040 of NC_044014.1, forward strand.
CAGAGATGCCTCACAGAGTTAACTGCTGCTTGCTAGTCAGATGGCATCGCCCTGCTTCTGCTGCAGAGCAGAGGCGACAGGAGGCAGGTGTCTGGGCTGTTGCTTAAAAAATAGTGCCTCTCCACAAAAGCCCTGTTTAAAGATGCTTTTTAGTATAACCACTGGAGCAAAGCTGGCTGCTTCCATAACACTGTAATGCAAACATCGTGTGTTTGCCCCACAGCAAGCAGCGAGTCAGCAACACAAGCTCCTTCCTGGGCAGCAAGCAATAGGTAAGACTGCCTCTACTTTGGGATAACCAGTTCCTTATGAAGCCAGGCTTAAATGTAACAACTCCTGCAAAAAGCTCACCTGAAAGCATTGTTAGTTGTGATAGTGTGAGCAGCCTGATGGAGAGATAACCAGCTCCCTCACCCTTCTTCACAAGGTCTTTCCTCCAAAAGCTGCAAACCCATTTTACATTAAAGGCTCAGCATAGCTACAAGGAGGCTTAGCAGGACTCAATTTTTAATTGTGAAATATCAACAGAGACTGCTTTTTTGCCTCTTGCTCCTGCAGAACTGGTTATAATTTATCAACTCTGGATTCTGCAGGTGACCCCAGCTGAGCACCACGGAGGTGCCGGCATTAAAGAGGGGGCACTGCAGGCCCCGAGACGGGGCTGGAGGGCAGGAATGGTAACGCAGTAAAAACTGATAACCAGAAAGTAATGTTGCTTTTAATTGTCAATTCTCAGTAAAAATAAACCTTGAATCCCACCAAGCCTAGCTGTGGAATCAGACAGATCATGCTTTAATCATTGCCTGAGCACACTGCACGCTCAGCTTCTGTCTCTCTTGAAAAGGACGGCGTAATGCCTGTCCGGCTCATTAAACGTGATGTGGGCTGAAAGATGGAGATTGTGTGAATCCAACGCTCTAGTAAGGGGTGCTGGCACTGTCAAAGTGTGGGCAGTCCCAAGGGAACAGCCTTGTCCGGGAGCAACGCCACTCGTATCAATGCGGTCCTACCACTACTCCTGTCCTGGCGTGGAAGACGGGCTCCAGGGCAGGGCTCACCCACCTGTAGTCCTCCTCCTGACGAGTGTGAGTCTCAAAAAGAGCTGGGACACCCGTCTTTTCCTGAGCCTGCAGATACAAAGCTATACTGCAACATGTGTGACCACAGGCTGTTGTGCATGTTCTGGATGAATGGTGAAGTTCCTGAAAAAGTGGGAGGCTTTTCTGCAAGAGCAGAAATGTACTAACAACAGTACGGAGGAGGCTCTCTAGAGGACGCAATTCTGGCTCCATTTATTCAGTTCTCTGTGTACAGAGGGTCATCGCTCATTTGAGTACAGGTCAGATAGTCTTTGTAGGTTGAAATATCTGGGACGTAGTTAGACCAACAGCAGGAGAAGAGGGTGAGTTCCCAACGTAGGGTGGAAGAATTGTAAAAATCCAGGAAAGATCCAGCTGCTGAATCAAGAGAAAAGCAGCAATCACAACTAACGTGGTAAGGACCCTGCCGTAGAGCAAGTTCCCATTACCTTTAAAGAACAAAGCAAGTGAGCTTTATGCTGCTACGGTCAAGCATTTGAAAGTGCATTTCATAAACATAGAATTTTTAATACAGGCCATCCCACCATTAATAACAGTCTGCCTAGTATTAAAAATTGTACTGCGGATGCATGATTTTTGCCAGTTTTGAAACATCAGCAAATTTAGTTTTAATCTGCTGTAGAGCTAGAAATAGTCACTTGTAAGGATGATACTATTTTGCATTCAGTGCATATTGACATGAGAAAACCAACAAGCATTAATTTAAAGTGATTAATTCAGGAACATGCAAATGCGAAGGCTGTATGGAAGCACATAAACCACGTGTTGCAGAAACGGAGTTTGGTTCACCACCTTACAGCAAGCCTTCTGTGCACAGGGAGAGAGAACACAGTCTGAAGCAAAAGTGCTGGTACCAATGAAGGATCCGGGCTGGGTTTTGGATTGACACTCAGCTACCTGGGTGGCAGAAACCCAGCAAGGAGGGTCACCTGCAGTTGGTGGTGGGCAGTGGGTTGGAAATGAGATCCTGGCCAGGTGGGTCAGTGTTGTCCGGAGGCTTCACACGCAAGAAGCCTGAAACAAATCCTACCCAAAGATAGTGCAGGGGAGCTCCTTGTACGAAGAAGGCAGCGTGACCTATCCCTGCTCTGTACATTGCATATTGAATAAGACTCTCAGCTATCCATGACATTTTTCACAGCACTTGAGAGTGTGAAAATGCTTTTAAAAGAGAGGAAACAGCCCAGGGAGAAGAGCCTTTCCACAGCCCTCCTTGTTTGCTGGAGAATGGTCCAGAAGCAGATTCAAGCCCAGCACAAATTGGTCTCAGTTAGCACCTGTCCCCCAGGCTCAGGATGACTTCTGGGAAGATGACAGCCATAAGGCTCCTCCGTGTCACTGGGGAGCCCCCGCAGATGCTGCAGTAAAGAAGCCACTGTAGTGATTTGCTGTCCCCTTTTGAGAACTAAACATTGGCTTGGTCTGTAACACACACAACCCAGCTGGCAAAGACAAACTAGATCATTAAGACAATAGAAACAGTGAGTGTACAGAGAAACATCAAAAAATGACTCTGAGATGCGTTCTCATTTTATGCATTTAGTGGGATAAAACCTTGAGTCTATAATATTAAATCAGAATGTCAAAGAGAGAGCTTATGCTAATTTAATTAAAGGCAGCATCCTGGTAAGGGTAAGGAGCTGAATTAATGTTGTGCACCACCCACTAATTTTGCCTGCTGTGGGTGTGCTTCGTCTGGGACGTCCTGATGTGCTCATGGCTCTATTTGTTTTTCTGGACAGGATGAGTATCCCCCCACCACTCTACCAAAATTAGGCAGGATCAAATTTTATGCTTTTCAGTCCCAAAGCTGGCAAACTGTATGTAAATGCCATCTTTGGGAGCCAATTTATCCATCTGTGCTAGAGAGGTGGAAGTCCTTGCCTGCCTTTGCTTCCCATGAGGGGAGAAAGAGAGAGGTTTCTCAAGGAACCCTGAAGTTAAGTGCTGTCAACAGCCCCCCACCCTTTCCCTAAGTATGAAACAGGATTGAACTCTTCTGGAAAGCAAACCAACTTGTTAATGGAGTCTGAGGCATCATAAAGGTACCATAAGCCTTCAGCTTCACACTTCATATGTTTATATCCTAATTTTGTTTTGGGCGTATTCTCTTCCTTCATGTGTGTGGGAAAATCATCCTCCAAGAGCTATAGTAGGGTGTGATTTTGAAAAGCTTGACGTTTACGTGGGTGCCACAAAGGAGCTTCACTAGCTGGCTGGCAGGGCCAGGGGATGGTGAGCTCTGTGTGCTGTTTGGGTGGAGAGATGCATCCAGCCACCGCTCCCCTCCCTTCCAGCCATGTCCTCCCACTCCCGGCAGTTAGAAATGACAGGGGTGGACATCCCTGTTATTTTTACAACAGGAACATCTTAAATCCTCAAAGCAGAAACAAATACCTCACCTCCTTATGTGCTGGACCTTGGCAAAAGCTAGATGACTCTTTAGGAAATTGTCTCTGGGCCCAACTCAAACCTCAGTCAAGTTAATGGGAGAGTTTTGGTGGATCTCAAAGGGATGTGAATCAAATGTTTTGCCTGCCCCAGAGTCAGATGCAGGAAAGAGCTTACGGCTTCTTTGTGCAACACGTTGTGATGTGCAGAACTTGGAGAACATGTTAAAGTCCCTCAATGTTTCTTGGTAGCAGCAAAGCTGCCAGACAGCTTCTGAAATTCTATGTCCTTGCTGCTTCATCTTTGGCATGGCAGTGCCTGTGAAACAAACTTCAGTTCTTCTTTCCCAGCTTGGATTGGGAAAATGGAGAACAGGCAATTGAAACATTGTTGGGTAAAAACTGGTATCAGTCCATAATATTGATTTCACACTTAGAGCTTCAGATCTTGCAAGAAGCCATTTGAATGCTTTTGCCCTCTGCAAATCAGGCAAGGAGCCTGGGTCCATCACAGATGGAGCTACACAGTTTGGGGCTGAACCTGTAGCCTAATTTGAGCCCATCAGAATCAAAGGCAGGCTGTCTGTCTGTCTGTTTGCTTCAGTGGGGCACCAGCTCTCTGCTCCAAAGCTCTTGGTGGTTAACAGTGCCAAGAAAGTGGAGAGTTTCATTACTAACTGTGAGAATTGTGGAGGGAAGTGCATCTCTGAGGGTATGAGGATTGCCTTGCTGGGGAATAAGACTGCCATTTTAAGCAGGACTGGATGCAGTTTTAATGTGAAGAAAGTAAAATAGCAATAAACTGCAGCACAAAGTTTCTTCTTAGTGCTCTTCTTCCAGGCAGAGGAAGCAGTAAGCACGAGTGCACTGAATGGGCAACAGAGCTCTAAGACTGCAGTAATACCTTCTGCTGGTAAGTAATAAGAAGAGCAAAGCTTTTGCTGGATGGCACCTGTGACTCCTTGCTGTTAGGCTAAAAATGGCATATGGAGTGTATGAGTGCCTTTGCAAAGCAAACTGCCTGTGTGCAGAGATGTCTGCGTTCTGCAGCAGACTGAGACACTTGGTCACGAGGCCAGCTCTGCCCATTAGCTATGAACATACTGAAAATAGTTATCGTTGAGCAAAAGTATCCAGTCCCACATGTGGTGACAAGACTGAGCTCTTAGAGAGTCCAGGTGTCAGTGAGAAAGAGGGAGCATTGCCGCCACCCGGCATATTCAGACAGGACCTTTCTAGAGTGTGTCAGTGCTGAAACACAAGCAGCTCCATTTGTGTGGTCTGCGTAAGAGATACTTCAACAGTTTGCTGAGCCACCATCCTCACTGGTTTATAAAACACCTTGCTGCTGGATCGTAGCACTGGCAGAAAGCTAGCACACTGCTCTTTGAAAGGGTGCAACTGCAAACACCTGTATTCTGCAAACAGGAGGACTAAGAGGCAGACTTCTTCTTCCATTAAAGCTGAGCTTCTCAGATGATAAACACCTACTTATGAAAGCTGGAAAAAACTAAGATGCCAAACTAGGCGTGAAATCTGCAATAGTTAGGACTTGGATTTGCACTTAGTTCTGCTTCCTGCTAAAGGGCACGAATGTAGCAAGTTAATAACTTACTTGCCTGAGGAGTATGTAATGTCAGACCCCCAGAGGAGTTGGAAGGACTGCTCTCACCCCTTGAAATTTCCCGCTGGCTACCAGGTATTCTTTTATCATCACACTTTAAAGTGAAACCACTCTACATTTTTCTCTATGACTATATTGCAGAACATGGCTTGGGAATGACCTGAATAGGAAGGTCTGACAGATTGCTTTTTTTAAAGGCTCTTTAGGGAAAAAAGCAGACACGACCCTCTGCTAAATTATACCTGTGTTAAAGTAATGCATTGCCTCCGCTATTGACAGCATCACACCTGGCTAAATGAGCGTGAAAGGAGGCCTGGGACCAGCATCACATTATTTTCCACTTAGCAGAGCCTCTGTGGTCTCCCCTGAGCCCGGGGGGCCTAGAAAAACCTCCTTGGATCTGACCTCTTCCCCCAGGTTTGACAGATCATTAGAGATGGTGAATCAGCCATATCTTCAATCTAGTGATTTGGGGCACTTGGAATGTAAATGCTGGCTGGATTTCAATTTCTAAAGAAGATTTCATTATTTTGGACTACATCGCTGGGAATGCGCTGTAGGTGATTTGTGAGAAATGTATTTGAAGCCAATTTGTTGGGTACGAGCTGCTGAACTGCAGTGATCAGAAAATCACTTTTGGTCCATCCTCTGCCCACTGCACTAAGATCATCCATCCTTTCCTCGTTCTGCCTTTTCTCCCCCGAATGCTGCATGCGTGGGCGTTTGGGCCCAGTGACTGTGTCCCTGCTTCCCGTGTTGAGGGGAGGGACTGTTGATTCCTTTCCTTAAGCCCGGGGAGGAATTGTACTTCTTGTTCATGAAAGTTCTGACTCCGTTAAAGAGGCAGATTATCTGGCAGCCTGAAAAACCCCGAGTGCCGGCAGTGCCTCGTTTCGCCTTTGGGATGTGACTTGCTGACCGTGCTCTGAGGCGGAGGAGAGGGAAGGATGCTGTGGGGCTGCCCCGCATCCCGCGCTGCTATGGGCACAGTAATCCCGCATCCCCTGCCGTGGGATTTATTACCGTCGGGCCTGGGGCGATGCTGCCCGACCCCACGGGCCGTGCACCACCGCGGGCTCTCAGATCCCACACGGCTGCCGGCCTAAAGCCCGCCTCGCTGGGCTGCGACGGCGAGGTGAGCGCATCCCGGGCAGGGCGCTGGGAGCCGGGCAGGGCTGGCTCTCCGGGGGGACGAACCTGCCCGGGCTCCTCCGTACGGGGAGAGCAGGAGCAGCCCCCGCTCGGCTGCCGGCCGCCGCCGCTTCCCATCACCAGAGGGACCCCTCGGACCGGCCATGGGTTCCCCCAGCACGGCTCGGCTGGGGAACTGGTGGCGAGTGGGAGAGAGCCCGGCGCGGGCGCCGGGGCTGGCAGCCCCGCAGCCGGGCTGGTCTGGGCTGCCCAGAAACCGCTCGGGCTTAATAATAATAATAATAAAAAAGAGGATGACACGAGCAAGTGGAAAACAGCAGGCTTGGCATGGAGAAGTCAGGCAAGCTGGATTCACCTCCGCTCCTCTGGCCCTGCGCCGGTGCGTGTCCATTGGGCAAATCTGCTGATAATTGTGCCATGTCCCTGAGAGCTTTGCAGGGACCCGGCGTAAATCACCTGCTCTCTACCCTGGCGAGTTAGCGTGGAAAAGAGCTATAGCTAAAGGAAAAAAAAAATGCAGGAAAAAGGAAGAGAATAAGTCTCTCTGGTCGCTTGCAGTTTGCTTGACACTTTTTTGCTGCTGACAGGTATATGAAATTAGGAAGGTAGAGGAGCCTTGATAAAATTAAGGCCCGTTGCTACCCAACTTGTTCTGTAATAGTCTTGTTCATGATTTTGTGGACAGTAAGACACAAATAGGGGATGCTTATGTGTGGTTTTAGGTGAGAGCAGGAGTTTGGTCTCTTTTCTTGGTGGACCTCATATGCCTCTACATCTGCTGGTGGCTCAACATTAGAGGGGGAGTGTCACACACACACTCCCCATCCTTCCCCTCCAAAAAGAAAGAAATGCCCCATGAATTTTTCTTGACAGAGTCCTGAGGGTAATAAATAAGCAATAGGAAAAAAGTAGAGCAACCAAAGGGCATCTGCTACATCCTAAGAAACTGCTGGGCTCCAGTATGCTAAAAGCTGCAATTATTAATGTAACAGGCAGCGGGGCTGATTTGAAAGCTTAGTCGAGTCAGCTGTAGCATTTTTTTTCACCCTTATCAGGGCTAAAATTTGGATTAGGGCCTTGCAGAGAACAGTTTTCCTCAAAGCAAGTACAGCTCCTGGATTTGAAGGAGGACATGAACTCCCCGGCCTCAGCTCGCTCAAAGGGAACAGCCCTTTGGAGGGGAATTTGCTGAGCGTCTGCACTTGCAGTGCGGCGCGATGGCTGCGTGCTCAGGCTGTGCCAAGAGCTTCCTGGGTACCCCTATGAATTCTGCAACTGAAAATGCTTCAGAAAGTTTTTGTCTTTCTGCTGTCCTTTGGAAACTGCCAGCTCGAGGGGGTAGACATTTTAGTGCATTGATCAAGATTTTTTTTGGAAATCAAACACTTTGCTGTGTTCGTCACTCCTTTCTTTTTGCAAAGGATTTCCTTCCTTTCATAATTACCAAATGCAATGCTGTGAGAACATCTAGGAGATGCCAAATACAGGTAGACAGACCTCGAGCCAGAATCTTTATACTCAGCTGAAGTGGAAGGACGGGTCCCTGCCCTGGCTGCTTCAGTCATCTGTATTCATCTTTGCTACAATAATCCTTCCTGCAAAGCCAGCCATATGCCTTCGGTACAGCTGCGTGACTAATCCTTAAGTAATCGTTTATTTGGGGAATGTCACCTCTGGGTGTGCTATTTGTTGGTCCATAACGGTACATTTTGAAGGGAGAAGGTTGAAATAATCCAATCAGCATTTCCTGAAGGGGGATATGACCCCTTCCCCTTCTCTCCTCGTCCCCAGCAGAGTACAAGAAGCACACGGTGTGCATGTGAAGAGATCAGAATGTGAGTCTCAAGGAGATGAAGGGTGTCGGAAGGCTGATTGCACTGTGAAGGGTAGACTTGGGAGGAAATGCAGGGTAAAACAGTGTGGGAAAAACTGCTTTGCCTGGCTGTTGGAGCTGCCTGCTGTAGGGCAGTGGAGTCCCTGAGCGCTCTTTGAAGACATGGTAGGAGCCATAACACTGTGCCTTGTGGTGGGATGCTTTGTGGCTGGAGAACACCTGGGCTTCCATGTCTGAGGCCACATCATGGCCACACTGTGCTCTATGAGTTACAGGCAGCAGAAGCATTTCTAGTACTCCTGAAATGTCCAGGTCATGATCCTCCAGGGTGCAGAGTTCTCTAGTGCTGGTCCCTCATAAACTTTGGTGGGCTGGAGGAGTGTAGTTGAGGCTAGACGTGTCTCTCCTGTTACAGGCTGGTATGTTGTGAAGGTCACGGCACAGCCAGCTATTCTTTAAGGATGCTGGCAAGACTGACAGCTATGAAGAATGTCATGTCTGGAGCCAGATCCCATCCCAGCAACCCCCATGGAGTGGAGAACCTGCCTTCTCAACGGTCGGCTCTTGAACAGAACACTTCAACTTTCGTGTACTGCTTAACTCCAGTGGAAAGAACATTTTCAGTCCAAATTCCTCCTGGTTTTTCACTTCATGTCTGTTTTCCCTCATATAAGTCAACCCAGGAACTTGGCAGCTTGAAGGGAAGGGTGGAGTCAGTCCCTGGGGCTGGTTACTCACTCTGGCCTGCATCCCAAGGCGTGGTTTGAGTTGTTGGCATAAGTCAGGGACAATTCAGCCCGTTGCAGGACTGGTTGCTATGACACTTTGTAGCTCACCATATCGGGAGCTATTGGTGCAAGAGTAACTTACTTTCTGCCTTGTGTCTGATTAAAGCTTTTTTGACAGGAACTCTATGTGTTTGGCATGAATATGGATGATTTGGGCTTTGCGAACCAGAAAAATCTCTATTCATCCAGTGGTGATAAAGGATAACTCCTGTGGGACAGCTCTGGGGTCATTATGCTTTTTAAGGGATAAGTTAAAAATAAAGCTATATTTTATTCATTTGTTGCTTCCTTTGGCGATAATACTAATCACTTGCTTTTTGGTATAGCAATGAAGAATTTCTAGGTGACAATTTGATTTGGAAAGTCAGAGCAACTCTTCTAAACAAGCTGATTCCCACAAAATGAAGAGAAGAGTGGGCTGGCTTTTCCCTCCAGTATAAGACAAAGAGGTCAAAATGGCGTTTCCAGACAAGGCTGAAGGTATGTTCCTGCCCTGCTCGCTAAAAACTGGAGGCGGTCAATGGGCCATTGGTCAGTCACCCCAGGGGCATTATACATGAGACCACTTTGCTAACTTTCAGTCAACCTCCTTAACACTGCTGCAGTGAAGGAAAAAAAGAGCTGGTTCAAATGAGGACCAGGATCTGGATGTGTGGTTACAGGAGCATTTTTAAGGCAATGCAAATATTTCTTAAGGCTATTTTTTTGCATTCTAGTTCAAACTGCTGTCTAATCCTGTCTAGCATCTGGTGCTTCAGAGAAAAGAAACGAAGAATGAAATGAAACCTCCCTGTAGACCCAGAACATTCAAGTAAACTGCAGTTTTTCTTGTCTTAAACAAGATTAGCAATCATTAAAAAGACAACTCACAGAAGAACAGTGCTGGGTTATGGTCATTTCCGTGAAGTTATCAATATGTCCTTAGGCATGAAGTCTTCATTTTCAGTGCCTTCTGTTAAACACCAGCTCAACAGGGTTGTCACGGGGTGGCTGACATGATGTGAATTGGTTACTTTTCCCAGCTGATGCTACTACCTATATTTGGCTTTGCCCTTTGGCTTGCCTTTGGCACTTGAACTGTATTAACCACTAGCAATATGAATCAGTGCACAGGACTAACAGTCTTACGGCCACTCAGGCAAGCTGGAGATGTGCCGAATAAATAATCAAAGCTACTAATGAGGCTGCATAACGCTGGGAGCTTGCAGGGAACTTTCTTGCAATGTGGTCATGAGTGTCACAGTTGTTTGAGAAGAAGAGGGAAAACATAATGTTTGTTACAGCAGAGAGTAAATCCGACTAGAATATTTTAAGTGAGTAGCAGCTACGGTGTTGTTTAGGTTTTCTTGCCACATCGTTGAGTATGTTCATTATTTATGATAGCATTGTTGGAGCTGCAGTGGTATAAGGAGAAGGGCAAAATGATTTTTGTAAGGACAAGTAATAGCTTGTAGTTGTAACAAATGCTATTGCCACTATCTAAAAAACCACCTAGGTGTCCACATCTGGGGAGTGATCCCGCAAGTTCCAAGCAGACCAACTGCTTTTTTTGGCTAGAGGAATTGTTCACTGTAGTGTTTGCAAGCCATAGGCTTATCTCCTCCAGGAAATGCCACGTGTTAAACCGTCGATTATTGTCTGGGACTTGTGGCAACCTATTGACTACCAGGTCCACTAAGGAAAATGCTGCCTCTGTGCTTCAGGTTTATCAGGAGAGAGGAAAGAAGGAGATGCAGAGCTCACATGCAACACTGGCAACAAACTGTAGCGATCCTCAGCAACCTTGCTACTGGAACCTGCTGTCCATCTTTCCAGATGTGACAGCACACCTCGTGTATGGTAAGCATTACCAAGTCTTGCTAACACAAACTACCCCTGAGGCCACCCTTCCTCATCTGGCCAGCCAGCTAATCTCTGCCTGTCCTCAGTTTTGTGCAATCTTGCTGTAGGTCACGGCCAGGGGAGTAGGAGTGAGTAGGAAGCTTGTCCATTTCTGGTCTGTGCTGTAATATATATTTTTAGCCTCTTGGTCTCTTTCTCCCCCAGAACTAAATGGCAGGGTGGAAAATCTGATTTGATAGAGATAACTGGATCAGTTTGTCAGGTAAAAGCTTATGGGATCTAAGAGGGAGCAGAAGCACTTCACCAGTTCTTTGCAGGAACTTCTCATCACATTTTGAGTATTTCTGAGAATCCTTTCCTGCTCCCACACCTTTCTAAATGCTGAATTTGGAACTTTTAGCCCCCCCTCAAAAAAATAAGGTGTGCGATATTGTCTTTTCTCTCAACCTCTTCTGTTTTGCAAAATTTTCCTTCAGTCACAAGGGCCATTGTCCCTCCTTGCCCAGCCTGCTGGGAGCCTGCCACAGTGCTGTGACTGCTAAATCCACGGTGGTGTCTCCATGTATTGGGAGGGAATGGAGGATGTGGCACATGGGACGGCATCCTTGGTCCCTCACAGTCCTGGTCTCAGAGGACCTGGATACCATTTTGCCTGGCTGACCCAGGACGTGTTGCCTTTGGGAACACCTTGCATAGTCCAGACAAGTGAGGTAGAGCTACCAATCACTTTAAAATCCTCAGGCGTCTTAAACAGAACTCAATTCATTATGCCCAACCTCCAAAATCATTAGTCAGTAGTGGCCATTTTTTTCAATTATGGGGTTTAAGGGATTATTGTGAGTCATTTCCCTGAGGTATTAAGATCTGCATTGCTTCTGAAACGGTTCAGGTAAGGAGGTGGTACAGCAGCTGCACCCAGCATGGCCAGGAGCTGGGAGTGCGACCCTTTCTTTTAGTCTCCAGAGCAGAACTGAAAGGAAAATGTGCCATTGTATTAAAAATTCAACTCATTCCACAAGCTTTTCACTTTGTGTCTCAGGGGGGTGTCACTTAAAGCTTCACGGTCTTTCCTGCCATACTGGCAAAAAAGATCTTCATCTCCCCTTCCTTTGATTAACTATGTTGTTATAAACAGATGATGCAGCACAAGCAGGGGAAACTAATATGCTTTCCCCCCAGCTGAGGTCCTTGTAAATTAATCAATTCATTTGAACCAGTGCAGCCCTGTGCTTGAAAAGGTGCAAAGCTGGCACAGAGCTGAAATCCTGCTGAAGTCTCCGTGTCGTGGGGGGTGAGTGGCCTCAGGTACGGGAAGGCACCCCTGCACACACGGACTTCCCACATGTGTTTGGGCATGGGCTTCCTGAAGCCGCTTATTACTGCAGATCCCTCCCCCAGTTTAAGAGATTTTCTTGGCCTCTTAGTTCCACAAAAAAGATGCTTGTAGCAGGCATTTAAATTTTTATGAAGTGCTTGCTTTATTATCTTAATAAATCCTTGTTTGGTTTGCAGAATGCATCCCCATTGAAGGTAAGAGTTTATATGAAAATTAAAATGGCACTATATCTTCTTAATTAGACAAATGTATAGATAAAAAGAAACAAATGTCAGCTGGCAGTGGAATTTAGCTTTGCTGGGAGGGCTCTTTTTTAGTTCTCTCTCAAGATGGTTGCGGAGGTTAATGCTGGTGCTTCAGGCATTCAAAGGGACAGCAAAATTGTCCCTTATCGATAGGCAAAACACGGGCACAGCCCATTCTTCTGTGTTGTGCATCTCATCCTTGCTGAATTATTTACTTGCAAAAATAAGTTACATAATTATTATCACATAAAAATTAAGCAGATTTTATTTTTCATAGGTGAACAGCCAAGGCCGAGCCCGTGAAGTCTTTGCTCTGGCATAATTTTTAAGGTACGCTAACTTACAGGCTTAATTGGCAAAAAATGGTGGGAGAATATTGATCAATGAATTTTTTATTCAGATTGTTTTTGGCTTTCAGAAGCAAGACATTTCAGAAGCAGGTCATTATTATTTCTTACATCTCCTAAAGACTGTAACTGTAAATCAAGGGGAGTCATCCAATGTTCTCTACAAGACAGCTATTTTTTTTTTTTTTTTGAAAGGACAAGAAGCAAATTTCAGCTGAATTGTGGGAATAGTTTTGTTCTAGCTCAGAGCTGGCTGCAGGGTGGACCTCAGGCTGCATTTGCTCTCTTAGCTACACATGGCAGAACAATTTATCGTTCTCATAATGAAATATAGTGGGAGAAACTTCTGCGTTTTAAAGTAAACTCTTGCAGTTGCTAGCTTTGATGACCAAAGTTTTGGTAATGGGTTTTGTTCCACGTAATAGGCTGGGATAACTGCTGCTCTGCAGCAGGTCTAGTGCAGCAGAGATGGTCCTGTTTATAGGGCTCCTCGTCTTCTTTCTTGCGTTGAGGTGGATGGAGACTTGGCAGGAGGCATCAGCCTGGAGATCTCCTACCAAAGTGTTTCAAGAGAGATCCTATTTCTTTTGTGACTGTAGCATTGCTGGCTGCAGCAGCTACCTCCCCTCCCCTCTTAAGCAAGGCAGTACACGTAAGAAAGTACCTGCTTTGGCTTTGCAAGGAGAACACTGGTTTCATAACCGTGCCCTGCAGCATGAGGAGTGAGACCTGGCAAAGCTGTCACTGCAGTGGCTGGAATAGGGGTAGAAACCAGAGAAGCAAAAAATGTAATACAGAGTTTAAAGATCTCTTCTTAAAGCAGATCAGATACTTTCCATTCCATGTACAGCTTAAAACACTATTGTCAATTCACTCTGTTTTAAAGGTCTTTCATCTTGACTTCTCATGCTTCCTTTAAAACTTTCTAAATTAGGGAATTTGTTCCGCTTTTAAACGGAATATGACAGACTCAGGGAGGCTTTCACACTTATTGAACAAAACCAAGACAATCAAAACAAAATCCTTGGTCGGGGCAGTCTTTTTATCAATGGGAAATCGCGGATGGGAAGTTTTAAGCCGTGCGCATATTGGCAGGGTGGGAGGAGACTTGCAAACCTCACTGTGCCACGAGGTGCATTGGTAAATCATCAGCCTCTTGGGAACTGGGACCAATTCCACAAGCTCTGTGAATCTGTGGACACATGTCATTAATTTGCTGATGTCTGGGTGCTCCTTGCTTTGCTGATGAGTACAGTCACTGCCGAGTGGGTGAGCCGGGGCTGGTTACTGCTGTGCGTCAGCACAGTACGGCTGCAGGACGTGCTGCTAGGCTTGGGTTTGCATTTGGGTGACAGCATAAATGTGCTCGAGGAAGTTTTTGCAGGAGAACAGCACAGCTCAAATTTTGAAGCATTGAGCTGTGACTGCTTGAGCCGGGGCTGGGCAGGAACTGAAATTATTTGCTGCCTGGGTTATCTGACCTTCATCTTCCCTGGGAAAGGCAGGATGGGACCAACAGGCTTCCTAGGGAGAACAGCCTCGTGGGGGAGAATTCCTCTCCCAGGCACACAGCAGCAGCCATCATTAGTTATGTTGCGAGTGTATCTTCCAAATGCAGAAATCAATTCTGAATATTTTATGGCTTTAATTACACCACCCTGCATGTGATGCAGAGAATGGGTTATTAGGCTGCCGGATGCTAATTTCCTTCTAGAATGAGGGGCTTTTTTTCTTATGCTTTTCCTGCTTTGGATAGCAAAATATTGCATGCAAGAAGGCAAAAGTTCATGGCAGCATTGAACTAGCAGTTAGGCTCAAAGCAAGAGCTGGCAGAGCAAAAAGTCTCCACTCTTTTCCATTACGACTCAATAGCTGGGCTATCAGCAGCATACGGATTTCAAAGGGCAGGGAGGGAGTAGTATTTATCAGAAAGTCATTCATATCTGCTGCCGGATAGATTCTTCTGCAGTTGGACCAAAAAGTCCTTGGAGTCACTGGGTTTTGGTCTAACACCCAGGATACATGGATGGGTGTTCAAGAGCGGTTAATTCAGGCCAGGGGTGTTTCCTGGCCCTTTTTATGTCTGGTTCATAGAAAGGGACCAGACTTACTGCTGTGATGTGCTACTAGACTCACTCTTAGCAAGCACAGTCAAAGCCTGGGTGTTGGAGCTAAATATAGGGCTTGGTTTCTACCAGTGAAGCAACAGCAGTGATATTACAGCTCTCACAGGCGGGGTCTGGACTACCTCTCCGTGCTTTCTAAGCTCACCTGCAGGCAGGTCTGTCTATGCAGGCAGATCTGCGAGTCTTTGAAAAGTCAGGTCTAAGGAAACAACCAAGACACTATGAATACAAATCAGAGTCTTGATGAAGAGTTTGGCTTCTCCCATCTAAGCCATCTGTCTGCCTCTGCTCTGGTATCTTTTACCAGTATTGATCTTTCCAAGTAATTTATTTTGACAGTCTGCATGTTGACGTGATATAACAGATGCTGTTTGATCCAGCAAGTAATGATATTTTGCTTTGTATGTGGATGCAAAAGGCCATTGCTCTCAGGTTGTAAGGCCTTGGCCTATCATCACATCAAATCTTATAAATGAAACAGGATTGAGCTGACTTCATCTCAGCACCTTCCAAGGGAGTGAGTCTGGTGATTGAAGGAACCATATAATCTCTGCTGAGCCTCAATTCCAGGTCCTGGGCAGACTGAGAGAGGCTATGCGAGCACTTACGTTTGCTCTGAGATTTCCGGAGGGCAAAACATATCCATTCATCTTTGGGCA
Organism: Aquila chrysaetos chrysaetos; assembly: GCF_900496995.4. Lineage (NCBI taxonomy): Eukaryota > Metazoa > Chordata > Aves > Accipitriformes > Accipitridae > Aquila > Aquila chrysaetos. The sequence goes on from NC_044014.1 coordinate 12,346,483, forward strand.
ATCATGGGCTAGGGAGTCAACCAGACCCTCTAGAGCATGGTACATGATCTCTGCCAATGTGCGAGTGCTTGAGCTGCTCTCGTCTCTACAGCAGGTTATGCTGCTGTACCATGCTGTTTAAAAGATCCATGTGCTGCCCTAGCAGAGGCTGTGTTTCAGAGGATGCTGCTTTCAGCCATGAGTTGCACTTGGCTGGATTCAAAGGAACTGGTTATGGCTGGAAAATAGCTCTCCTCAGTTCCACCATTTATCAATGACAGGAAGTACGTACATTGCACTTACCTTCTTTGGGACTGGATTATAGTCTGATAAAGTCAATGGCAGCCTCCTCATTGACTTAAGAGGATTTTTGGGTTAGTTTCTCAGTTACCACCTGGTACAGTGAAGGTATACTGCCTTTGCAAGTCAAGGAAAAATAATCCATGTTACGTAAAACTTTAGTCTCCTAAAAGGTCTGCATTCCTTTTATGGCACATTTTCCCATAACTATGCTGTCTTAGGAAGTCTGTTTTGTTATGGTGCAGAAGAGATAGTTGTCTTCTCCAAATAACTTCCAAATACACCTTTCAATTGTGTTTTTTGCTCTTCCTTCAGTGCAGCTGAAGGCTTAATGCTTGTCAGCCTTTAGCAGATCTGCCTTTTTAAGACCAGTCTGGCTTCCTTTGTGAGTATTCTTTGCAGGGCAAGGAAATGACACTTTTCTTACATTACCTCCCATAGCAGGAATTTCTCTGAAGTGTGGGGTTCCCTTCCCTTTCCATTAAACCTGTGTGTCCTTGTAGACCCCTGTGAACACTGAGAAATTCTGTGTGTAAATCAGGCATTTCTCATTCACATCTTAAAAATCCTCAGTCTTTTTCTTTTTCCAAATGGTATTTTTTCAGAAGTTCTTGACACTCACGTGTGAATTTGCTGTGCATTTGGAAGGTGAGTTGAAAAGCTTTTAGTGACTAAATCTCTAACAACTCCCAGTCTGAGGTTCTCATCATGGTTACAGTGTCGGTGGGGGGAAGATTACAAAGAGTGTTAGCAGAAACCTGGGAAGTTTTCTGAGAAGGAGCCTGAACCAGTCTCTTCCTCCCATCTTTCATCTTACCTCCAAAGGGCTTGCTACTTCGGTGTCCATGGGAAAGCCCTCGTTAGTATTTCTTACAAAGAGGGACTCAAGGCAAGAGAGTGGTCTGGCAGCATTCCTCATTCCCAGAATCATGTAATTTCTCTTGTGTGTAAAAGAAAAGATTGTCTCTCCCTATAACTCTTCCCCACTGTTCATCGATCTCCTGTTGCGGTACAGCCAGGGGAGAGGAACAGCTACATTTGCATTACTACAGATCATCTCATATCTTGAAGATTTTCCCATCCCAGCAGAAGAGATGATCTCTATCTATGTTTATCTTTAATCTCATTCCATTGCCTATGCTTCCTTATGTGATTTCATTAAGTGTCCCTTATGCTTATCTTGGAGAAATTTAGAAAAGCACAGAAAGATCCGTATGATGAGAAGGTGATGAGAAAGTGTGCTCTCAGAGGTACATAGCAGGTAGGAAAGAAATAATGATTGCAAGATATGTGAATGCTATTGCTATGGGGGTCAGAGTTAAGGTTAATTAAATGTCTTCATTGTGCATTGTCTTCCCCTTAAGGTGTTTGAGAGCCTTCTAAGAGAACCATTAACTCTGAACAGCCAAGGTTTTTAATGAATATTTTTATTGATTTTGCTTGCAACAGGTTTGCTCTTAACTTACCTCCATGTGCTCTTCATGTATTTTGCCTTGAAATTATGTTTAAGTTTTCCTAATTCAGTATTACTAACTGGTAAGTTTTTAATCAGATATGGCATGTAAATATTCCTACTTTTTAAGACAAAGCCATCAAAGTGCATATAATAAATTTTCTTCAGTCTTTCTACAAACATGATATGAATAAAATAGTCTGAAAATTACATGCAGCTAAATAATGCAGCTCCTACTGAACTAGGCAATTAAACCATCTGAATATGAATGGCTTGGTTATATGCATAAGTATATGTTTTAGCATTTCATACATTATACAGGATTTAAGATTAAAAAGAACATTTTTGCATCTAGATAAAGATCTGAAAATTGTTAGGTCTCTTGTTTATAACCTGCATGTTAGTGTGAGAGATTTAAACAGATATTAAGTATGAGCATTTGTGATTCATTCCTTCTATATGTATGAGCATTTCCTTTCAACATGCCTGCTTCTCAGCTTGGATGAAAACTACTGTTTCGCTGCCATAGAAATGAGAAATTGTGAGAGTTAATGGAATGATGAATCTCCATTGCTTGAAGACTTTCAATCAAGGCTGGCTGTCTTGGAGAGTTATTGTTCTCATTGTAGGAGGAACTAGAGGAGGTGGTGACCTGTGTCTTTTTTAAGGCCCTTAATATGATGTCTCTGATGCAGATTGCTTTTTTTATACTCAGTCTAGCCAGATCTTCTGGAGGTCTCAGCTCCTGCTGACGGTGCTGAATGTGTCTTTGGGAATGCTCTTGACCTGACACTGGTTTGGTTAGAGTTCACTCGGGGCAATGCTATGGAGCTCCGTGATATTTTGGTTTCTCACTTTCTACAAATCTTCAAGTAACTGAAGTCTGTGTTTGGACTGTGGGGCAGGTGACCTACACAGAGGTCTCCAAAATCCTCATCTGATTCTCCAAACTGGGGATCCAGCTGGAACATCCCTGCTGGTCTGTGTGCCTGTTCAAAGACAACTGGGCTGGGGGACAGGGACAGGGAGAGGGAGAGGCAGGTGGTGTGTGCTGACATTGAGCTGGGGCACGGGCTGGGAAGGTCTCCTGAGTACCCCAGGTTAGTCACAATCATGACTTAAATACACTGGCACCATCTTCTCCATGCAGTGGTGGCACCTCTTCTCCATGGGAGTCAGGGTGATGGGTGCAGCTGCTTGTGTGTGTGGAGTGGGTCCCAGGACTGGGATGCCGCAGATGGCACACGCTACACAGCTATGTCCCTTCCCCACATACGGAAGCACCTGAATGTGGAAGCAACGTAGTCCTTGGGGAAGCTCATACCACTCGTAGATGGGGAAGCTTACTCAGAGGTGTAGGGGAGATAGGATCTTCTACCCACAGCCTTCCACTGGGGTAGGGTGGAAACCCTAGGCAGTTAGCTGGGTGCTGGAGGAACTCTTGGAGGTTGGTAAGTGTTTACTGCACAGTCAGCTGGTCCCTCTACCATCTGCAAAAGTGTGCGTCAACTAGGCTGAAACATCTCGTGTGCTGGGATGGCCTCAGACGGACACCCACCTCAACCTTTTTTAAACAAAGCACCCACACTTTGAGTAAGGCTAAAGGATGAAGTAGTCCAACAAAACCCAAGCAATTTTGTGCCCACTGAGAGAGGATTTACTCAGCCACTGCTTACAAGGAGTGAGAGTCAAGTCTTGGGAATGATCGCTGATCTTGCTCTGATTCTTACTCTTTCCATAAGCATCTGCTGCTGGCCACTGGTAGAGACCAGAAACTGAGGGAGATCAGACTGTGGTCTGAGCTGTAGTGGTGGTGCTTTTTATATCCATACTGGGAGTTGTTTTTGACTGTTCGCATTTTACCACTGCTTGTATGGACAAAGATTGAAGGTTTCTACAGGTAATGACTCATTTCACCTATGTCATGTGATATTAAAATTCCAAGTCTAATATGTATAGTCCAAATTATGTTTAGCAGCAGGTGGGAAATGTCCAGTGGTTTAAATTTATAGTTCAACAGCTTCTTGGGAGTCAGTCCCAGTACTTGGAATAATGACCCACCCTTCACATGTAACATATGTCAAGCAGCAGATTGCCCACCTGAATATTAATAAATGGCTGGAGATGAAGCAGGCAAACTGGAAGGGTTCAGCAGGCTACATGATTTAAAAGTTAAGCTGGATGTCCATACTATTCTTACATTTTTCCTGCATCAGTTCATAGATGCCTAGCTTACAAGAGACTTAAACTCACTAGAGGTCTTGTGTGCCTTACCACTGCTTGCTACTCATCTAACAAAATCTCTCAGGTCTCTTTTGTTTTTACAAAAGGAAATGTTCAGTTCTGCTCCTGTTCAAACAATCTATCAGCTCTGTGTTATAAAACACAACAGTACAGATCTGAGACCATTAGTTAAAGACATAAAGAATCACGCCCAATGTTGTAAACATAAATTTTTGTGAATTATTTTTTTATTGAAGTATGTTCAGGAAATTTACATATAGATTAAACCCTAAATATACCAAATGTCAGCCTGTTTACATCCTGATGCCTTTGCATCACTGCTGTGTATGGATAGGGTTCAGAGCTGGAGCATTTTCCTCATTGCCTCTAACTAAAACACTGCAGCAGCGAGGGTTAAAAGACATCCTTATAGGCCACAGACATGCTGGGGAGGTGTTTGAGTTGTTTGGACTTTGGTATGAACTTGTCAGAATTCTAATGTATGTTGCCTGAAAAGCTAATGAGCCTCCATCTGGAGACATATAACTGATTACAGGCTCAATTATTTCTCCTACCTGAACAGCTCAGTCCTTCGTTCATACTCACTTCTATAAAAACAACAGCAGCAGTGACTTCTCCTTGTTGGAAGGAGGTAATCTTTGCTGAAGGCTGTTATTCCTTGGACTTGTACCCCAAGCAGGCAAACACCTCATTTTTTTTTGGCTTTGTCTCTTTTCCCTTCTAAATTTCATTTCTTGGGCTTTTTAAACGCCTCCTCCTTCAAGGTGATCTTGTAGTGGTTAGTGGTTCATCAGGATGGATGTATAGATAATATCTATACCCTTGTCTTCACGGATGGGGCAGTATAATCTAATAACTGAGGCACCTGAGGGGTCAGAACAGTGCGATAATGTAGAGTGATCACTTCTAACTAAAATATGATAGCACTGAAGGAGAAAATAAAAACTTATGGAGCAAAAGAAGGTAGAAGGTGCATTTGAATTGTTTGGATAGTAATATAACACAGCAGGAATATGTCCACAAAACCTTACGGACAGAGCCTGGCTGTCAAGGCAAAGGCTTTGAAATCTGCCTTGTAGACTCACTGTTTCCTGCTGCAATCCCCTTCTTTCATCTTTCTGTCTTCATCTTGAAAAAAAGAAATCAGGTTATAATCTGTCTAAATGAAGATTGTGCACAGCACCTGGGTCTGGATCTCTAGGTTGCTAAAGCGAGGTTGAGCGGAGGTGATCGTTGCACCCTGACTATCCAGAGTGCTTGGCTGCAGGATTTGGAAACGAGAGGGAATAGAGGAAGTTCCTAAAGATGTAATAACTCATTTGTGAATTTCTGTTGATGTGTTTATTCCTCCATCAGTTTGAGGGCTCAGTTTTTATGGGCACTTCTATTTTACAGAATATCCACCGTAACATTTTTCTTCCTCTCCCTTTTGCTTTATTCCCATGAGCTGAAGGCAGCCTGTGGGGGTGACCAGGGTCCTCTCCAAGTTCAATAGGGGCAGAATGAAATCAGTTCTGTAATGAATTGGGCAGGGCTTATGTCAGCCTCTTCTGCTAGATGATACCAAGATCACTGAACCATGGGTGATGGGCTGCAGTTAGCATCTGCTTTTAAGTCATGCAGTAAAGATTAGAAGATCTGTGTCCGTGAGGGAGCAAGATCTAAACCCTGATGAGACAATGGATACAGCCACATGATGATGAGGGCACTAGGATCTCCATCCTACTTTGCAGTAAAAGTGGCTTTTGACTTGCTGGGGACTGGAGAAAGTGATTCTGTGCAAGCAATAACTACTTTCAAAGAGATGCAAAAAAGTTTTCCTTGCTTGGCTAAAACATCCATCTGAGATGGTAACTACCTATGCCTGGCTCTTGCAGGCAGCCAGAGAAATGTCCCCAGGTCTTCAAGGCAGCTGTGAAATGAAAACTTTCTCCTAACAGATGATACATTCCCCTTATTAGTTACAGCCCGGTGGCCACTGTCAAACACGTATTAATTATTCCTCTATTTTTTCCTTTTTAGCACCTGCAAGAAGCTTTCCCCTTCCATAAGCAGCTCTTTATTGACCAGCAGTTTGTTATTGATTTCTGTATTCAATAAAAAGTGTGGTAAATGGGGACATTAAATAACTCTAGAGCTCTCACTTTTAAAAATGCAAGGGAAAATAGGACACTATGATGTGTCTTGTTAACACATGCAAGGTAGAGGGAGAAACTTTGTTGGGGGGACTGACTGAAATACATCTGTTTTGGTTTCAAACAGGCAAAACTTGGTCTATTGCATGTGCGAGTACATGTGCATACATGTGCACATACACATATGTGAAGTGAAGGTTTTCCTCCTGAGAGAACTGGAAGTTATTTCTCATTTGAAGCCCAAGTCCATTCATTCTCATTTGAATGAAAATTTAATTGTGAAGCCATATTATGACTTTCATTAGGCAGAACTTTGGGAACAGAATCTCAGGCTGTAGTCAGACCAGTCACAAAGCATGATGTGGGGAAGGACTCGGGAGTAAATTTAGTTTAGGTTTGTGGAGGTTGGTAGGGTTTACATGGATTGATGAGAAAGCTGGTGCCTCTGCCAGTGACCCCCTCGCAATGAATATATGTGCTCTTAGCTGCGAGCTGAAGGCCTGGGGACTGAATCTTCGGCCACAGAAAAGGTTGTGAGATGTGTGAAGTGGTGGGGTATCCAGGTTTCCAATAATGAAGTCAGTGACCTTAACTTTTGAGAAGCTCCTCATTTTAGCAGATGGCTTTGGGGTTCTTGCGGACAAACATCTCGAGGTTAAGCGTCCTCCCCTGCTCAAAGTAAATGTATAGTGTACACAATAATTTACTCATACACAGCTTGTCTTGACCTACAACAAGCATAAAGTTACAGTAGCTTTAGAACAGGCGTGTGTGGTTATAACCTAGTTAGTGAGGGTGACATCTGGTGTGAGGAGGAAGGCAGAGGGTAGGTTATATCACTGTGAAAGTAAATATCATACCAGCCTGTTTTGTACACTGGGTAAAATGAGGTCTCTCTTTTCCTCAAGTTTCCTTTCAATGTGATTCACAGTCCAAAGTCTAAGTGCATCTGGGATGTGCTTGGTTTTCTGTATGATTTTGTTTTCTCTTCAAACAAGAAGATGAAAACTGGGTCAGGTAGTGTAAATGCAACTAAGCAATCTGCTCGATGGGGGAAGTCAACTGCAGGACTGGGGTGTCTCTGGAGGTTTCCTTGAATGCATGTCCCAATAATTTTAGGGCTGGAGAAAGAAAAAAAAAAAAAAGACATTGCTTTACCATCTGCTTGATTTCTTCCCTTTTAGTGCTATAATAGATATGTGACTCCTGATTCTCCTTCCATGCTTGTGAAAGTCAGGACAAATTGATATTTTGCTCTGTGGAATTATATGGGGGTGGGGCTGGGGAAATGAGATGTTTCTCTTTCTGCCTGCTCTGGTCTTCTGTAATTCTCCCCAGTTGCTTGATTCTTGGCTGTGGGTTAGGGAACAAGCTGTAGTGACCTGGTTTTGCTGCTACTGCTCATCTGCAAAGAGAGCTAGCATGGCTATTCTGTGAGTACAGTATGTTGGCTGCTATCCAACAGTATAAGCTTCATATAGTAACTGCCTTATCTTATTGTAGGTACGGGTATTTCTAAATAGAACTAAATGGTGGCCACGATCATTTATCCCAGTGGGTCTGAAAAGTGCCTAGCACAGTGCTATTGGAGTAATGACAACAGCAAGAACCTGTCCAGTCCAATGCCTCTGAACGGTGGCACTATTGAGCCTGTGGATGTATGAGCACTTCTTTCATGGTGCTTCATTAACTAGCTATCCGCACCCAGTGCTTCATGGGCATCTTTCCTCTCCAGGCAGCTACACTTCCACAAATGCTAGAGGTTTCTCGGTGGCAGGCTGTGGAGCAGTTCCTGGTGCTGTGGGGGGGGTGTTGGGGACCATGGCTGCAGACGTCTGCCCATGTTGCCAGTCTCCAATAGTGCACGCTGCTTTAGCATGGCTCTGCCCTGGAACAGCCTCTGCTGTTTGGGGGGGGATGTGACGCCATGTAAGAAGGACAGAGCAGGGCTGAGGAGGAATAAATTTCTTTTTTCCAGACAGCCTCTTTCTCCCCGGAGACACTCTCTGCAGTCTTGGAGGTCCTCAGCTCTAGGCTTGTGAATGACACTGTGTCTGCACTGTCACATCAAGTTGGGATTTGAGCACACCGAGGCCCAGACTCCCCTGTTATCCACCCCATTTAGGTGCTGGCTTTGGCTTTGTACTAGTTCCTCAAAGGAGAAAGAAGAGAAGTGGGGAGGGACTGGGTCGGACGGGCTCCAGCTGACCCCTCTCTCTACAGGCAGTGGGGGTGCAGCCTGTTGAATTCCTGCCTTTCCTGGGCACCGATGGCAGAGGCAAAAGAAACAAAACTAAAGCCCATCTGAAGCTGTAAAAACTGAACTGGGCAGACCTGAAAGGGAGGAAAAAAAGGACAAAAGCCTGCTCTGTTATTCCTACACTACACAATGCTGGATGTTGTGGTGGGCTACTGCAGGACTACTGGGACTGAGCTGCCCTCTCAGCAGGTGTTGAACCCTGTACTTCCAGGGTTTGCTTTGGCAGTATTTGGGGCCTGAGGAAGAAATGGGGGTAGAGGACCACAACAGAGCCACTCCTTCCATCGCCAGGAGGGGCCCCAAAAGCCATGGGAAGCAAAAGGGCTGGGGCTCCCATGGCAGCACCACTGCTGAGGTGTTGGTACTGCTGACCTGGGGGAAAAGTCCATCTCCCACCGATATATCTTCTTCCCTTGGAGGCAGTCGTGAAGGGAAAGAAACAAACCACAGCGCTGTGTCTCAGAAATGCCTGTGCTTAGCCCAGCGCCTGCACAGAAGTGGGGAGAAAAAGTGGGGTTTGTGCCCTGGTAGCTCCACAAGCTCTGCAGCCCCAGCACACTTTAACCCCCCCTCCTGGAGCTTGCACCGCCTCTCTGTCTTTCCTGAATGAACAGGGACCTTGAGTCTTTTGGGCCGTTTGTCATTTTTTATGAACACACCAATTCACTTAAAATTCTCCCACACTATCTTCCTCCCAGCTCTCGCTCGGTCCATTTAGTTGATTGCCGCATACTCCTGTTAGTGCTCTGTTGGGCTGCTGATGTATGTTTAGTAACTCTCCATAGAAGACTAGTTCTAAAAAAACACAGTGTTAAGAATTTTTGACACAGGGAGCTGAAAAGCCAAGGATATGTATTTCAGGACAAAGCCCTGCTCTTGGCCTCCAGCCCTCTCACTGACATTGCATGATGGGATCGACAATAGAAATTTTTGGTCCGTGTCCCTGCATTAAAGTTAGTTAAACAGGGTTGGGTGTTTGTTTTTTTGTTTTTTTTTGCAGTTAATTATAGTTTGGCAATCGTGCTTTGTGATGATTGGCGCAGCTCTGCATATAATAGATGTATGCAGGTAATTACCTCGTCTGTTTAAAAAGGCCTCATGGACAAATAAATTTCCCTTTCTCGTTTTTTTCCCCTTTCTGAGAGGAGGGGAGGAGAGGAACGCTGAACAAACAGTGCATGCATTCTGAAAGAGCCCTGACATATATCACGCACAGGCACACAGGCACACAGAGGAGCGGGTCTGGCTCGCTCTCCTGCGCTATGGTGGTATGGTCAGACCCAGGAGTCCCACCCTGCAGTATCCTCATGCTACAACTGTGCTAAGTAATAGCAAAATCTTTTAATGGGTTACGCTTGGTGCTTTCATGATATGAACCTGTCAGGCTCCATTTCCTTCCCACACATATCGTGCTGTTTTACAGCTTTCTTATGCCTTGGGTGAGAAAAAGCTTCCTCTTGCTTTCAGCTTTGGCTGGAGAACCATTTTATCTCTCCCTCCCAGCTCTCCCCGCACAGGGAGGCTTGGCCGGCAGCTCCCTGCTGGCACAGGGGCAGCCCCGCGGCGTGGGGGGGACGAGACCTCCTGCAGCAAGAAATCCTCTCGGCTGCCGCTTGACCCGGTGTCGGCGGGGGCAGGAGCACAAGGGTCTGGGTCTGCAGACACTAAATGGGGTCAAGCTGTACGCTGCTCCTGCTGAAATGATTGCTCCGCTGGTGGTGGAGGAAAATTGCACCAGATTGGATTTAAAAGCGAGCGAGCTCCTCACTGCCGCGGGAAGGAGCGAGTGCCTCGTTGGCCGAGGTCACCTTTGAAAGGGCCGACCTCCGCTGGCAGGGGCTCGGATCCGGTCACGTTCCTGTCGTGTGGGTAAAAGGCACTGCTGAACGACAGCAGTAGTTATTCACAGGCTGTGCTTTAATACAGCACCTCATGTGTCTTACACCTATGGCACCATGCATGTGGATTGCCAAGGGAATGAATCAACCACAAAAGCTTCCGCTAATTAATGTAATATGGCGTTTTCTACGTACAATATAATCATAGATCCAAAATTTTTTGTCTGGGGCTAGAAGGAATCGTTTGCTGGATTTTCCTTCCTTATGATTAAATTTCTAGTCTTGAAGTCTCCTTAGGAAAAGGAATAATTATGAGAGGTCATTTGTCAAAAAGGGTTCATGCATATGATTAATTTATTGCACTTCAGCAATTTACTATGGATCAGCTGGGAGATGGAGACTGTTTGTGTCCCTAGCCCTAAGCATATATATGGGGCTAGGCTAACATGTAGTTACATACCAATATATTTCTATAGGATGAATTTTCAGAACAGTAGTGAAAAAGCCAGAGATTTTCATGGAATTGCTCATATTTTTGCCAAGCCTGTGCTATTACTGTACTGTTACTCTTATTACAGAGCTCAAACGGTAACCTGGCAATATTTCCTAAAGGTGGTAGTACTGTTAAGTTAACCTTTCCTGGAAGATGCTTTTCAAGCCCTATCTTATTACCAGATAAGTTTTGCACCCAGCTGTCAAACATTTCATCCTTGGTTTCATGAACTCTCTGTCCAGATAAATTCTTGGTCATTTATAAAGTAAAATCTTTACTCCAATTAATTTTGTTCTCCTAAAAGTTACCAGGTCTCAATACTCCTCTCAATACTTAAAAATTCTCATTTCACTAACTTTATTTTGATGAGTCTTCTTTCTTGTGTACCATATGTACTGAAATGCTTCGTGTCTTCTTGTGCAGGGTCATTCTGGGAGAGTTCTGCAGTAAATGAGTGAAGACATTGCCGTTACAGTCCTGCTGAATTCATAGAGTTTTTGGATCTCTTCCTAACCTTGTGTCCAACTCAATTGACTTCAAGAAATTCTTGTGGTTCTTTGATTTTAAGAGTTCATTCATTTTTTCCAAGACCTTCTTTTAGATATGGTTTCTTTGCAGAAGGGGAAATTTTAGTGTGTGTACATGCACACGCACACATATGTATGAACACACACTGACACAAATTTTCTACATATATAGTGTTTCAGACTGACTGGAAAAATGCCAGGTTAAGATGGAAATGCCAGTCCCTCAGATATCTGGCACTGATACCTGATTGATACACAGTCTTACACCACGTCCTTTTAAAACTTATGTTCTTTATAGACATAATGAATACTTCATTTATCCCCTTGGGTGCAGACAGTTCACTAGACCTGTCTTGCAACCTGTGAGAGCATTGCGTGGAGCCTGATAAACCAGAAGTGTTGTCCTCTCATCAGAGGTGGCCCACCTGAAGTCCTTGGGTCAGGGCAGCCCTCAGAACTGCCAGGAAGGCCTGGAGCCACCAAATGCTTCATTGTTGGTGGACTTAGAGCCATACTGATGTCAGGAAATGAGAGAAATTATGCATTTCTAGCAGGTGGTTTTTTTTTTGTCTTTCAGAGTGTTATTTTATTGCTCTTATATATTTATATTGCAACAATGACTAAATACCCCTTAGTACTGGGAGATGACCCAAACAATTTACGTTCTAATAAGTAAAACAGAGAAAAGAAAATATGGTTATGTGTCTTTTACAGATGGTGAACTTACTGATAGCACTTTAAGTGGCCTTTCCAGTATCACGCAGAAAGTGAGTAATGAGCAAGGAGTAAACTGAGATGTCCAGAGTCTCAGGCTGGAATTTTAATCACAAGATCATCTTTCCTGGTCTGGTTTGTCTCCAGAAGTAAGAAACTTTTGCTAGTACATTTAGAAAGCTCAGGGCAAATTTGTCCTTGTTGTGACTCCAAGAAAGGAATTGTTTACACTCAAGGGCTTCCCTTGTATAGGAAGGAGGTGGCTTGGATAGGAAGAGGAATATCAGCCTAGGAATTTTTGAATCATCCTCCCTGAACTTCTCATACAGGAAAAGGAAAGAAATCCCCCAACTCCACAGGGTTTGCTTCTCCATTATAAGGATTAGAAAATCAGCAGTGTTGGGTCTGTATAAATTGGTGAGGCTTCATCTGCTGGACCTGCCTGCAGCCCTGCAGGGTGGGAAGCCCTGGCCTGAGCATTGCACAGCCATTGCACCAGGGCTTGTAAGCTCCAGTCTGTCTTGCTACAGGTCTCCAAGCTATTAATGCTCTAGTTGTCTCCCCTGTGCAAAAGTACCTGTACTTCTTGGTAGAAAATACTTACCCTGCTTTAAGCCAAGATGTTGTGTTTGTACTCAAATGTCATCAATGAAACATGGGTGAAAAGAGACCTCTTAGACAGCTTAATCCTATAGTTGCCCACTTCACCTTCTTCTGAAATGACCATTACTGGATATGGTAAAAGCCAGGAGAGGCTCTCTTGTCACCTTTGTTCCTTTTGCCATGTCCCCTTCGTTCCTTTTGCCATGTCCCCTTCAGCAACCAGGGGAGTAAAGTGAGACAGCTTCATTCACTAACAAGGAAGAGGATGGGGAAGCCTCAGGTAGAACCTTTCTGGGACTCAGAGCAGCTGTAGCTTTTCAAGCAGGGCTGTAAGATGTGGATCATCTTCTGCGGAGCTTCTCCAAGCTTGATCCAAGCAACAATCAATTTAAAGTGTTGCTGAAGTAAGGACTTTTTTGCTGGTCCTCTGACAGTGCTCATACCAGTTATTATTATGAAATAATTTTGCACCATTTCTGAGTTGACTGGAGTTAGGACAGGACTCCCAGTGTGAAGATGTTAGGATTTGATCCCCATTGGTGAAATAAACTTCCACGTCCTGCAGTGTCAGATATCACTTGCGCAAAAAGTGCTGGTTAGGGCTTTCATCTCCTTTCTTTGGGCTAAAAGGCGAAGAAAAAGCACACACGCACATGTGTTTGTGGGAGGCTGAGAGGACTTAGCAGAGACAGGGTTGAGCTTTCTCATGGTAGGCTCCCATGGACTTTGTTGCCAGGACAGTTACCAGTTCTTGCTCAGTCAAGTCAGTAAGGATTGCTAGATGACAGCGGCCTTTGCTGCTGTAGGAAACGAATGCTTCCCTGTTTATTGCTCTTCCTTTTTTATGAAGCAGAAGCCAGGTCAATTAGTTGGAGAAGGCCGGCAGCCTGCGGGGAAATCTGCAAAGTTAAAACCAGTGTTAAGAGAGTACTTAGATAAATTGCTGAATCTGCGCTCATTCACACGTAACAAAAATGCTTAACCATGAGTTTAGGTATGATAAGCTTAAGGGACTTGTTAAGTAACGTAAACTCTAGGATTTCACAAGCGCACGCTCTCTCTCTGGAACAAAGATAGCTGTGAAGATACCAAGTAGACAATACTATTAAAGTTCATTTGTTGCTTAGTCTAGCTTGTATCAGTCAGACTATTTCTTGAAATGAAAAAGAGCAAAAAATTTCAGGACCTTTTGGTTTATATTTTTCACGCTTCAGAGGCTCAACATTGATTTTCTGAAGTAAAATCTTGCCTTTTGAAGGAAAGTATGTGAACAAAAAGAGAGAAAACCACAGTCAGGATTTGCAAAAAGTCTTTGGAGGACATCATAGAGCTAATGACAGGCTCAGTGGTTTTCAATTTCCAGCACAATTTTGGACACTGAGGAAATATGAGTAGTTCAGAGATGTCTGAAGTCCCTGCATTATTGGATTATTTTTTCACCTAAATGCAAATCCAAGACCCCTGTAAGCCTCTTCTATCCTTTTCCTCAACAAACGGGAAAACCAGACAGGGATGGTCTGAGGTCTAGCAGTAACAAGCAGATACAGAGCAGCAGGGCTGGAAATTAGGTGGCTCTGTTAGCTGTTAGCATAAGGTTGTATCCAGTGCAATAAGCCTGTTCTTCTTCCCCTTTTCCTGGGAAGGCGTATCCTCATCTGACTGTGAGCAAGTGGATCAGTGCATCATTGTCCAGGACACTTCACAGGTGAAATGCTCTACCTGCTGCTGTGGTTCCTAGGGACGAGACAACCACTATGGCTTTGCCTGGGTTGACCAGTCCCAGGAGGGGGCTGTAAACCATGCGACTTGTTTTCAGGCCAGTAGATGCAGCCAGTGAGGCATTCACTGGATTAATGATAAAGCAGGAAAGGACCACTAAGGACAGCACATAGGGAATGTCTAGAGGTTCAGCTGACCCCTTAACATTAGCATCCTGACAATGTTGCTTTGCACCTAGCTACTGGGACTGTCAAAAACAAGCAAACAAACAAACAAAAAAATTATGCAAAAGAAGTGTTTCTAAGATAAGAAGAAGAGACAACAGAACTTGTTTTCCAAACCACAGTGAAACAGCTTCGAAACATAATGAAATAGCAAACATGTTTGTGCATATTTTCCAGGATTAACAAATGTTCTTTTTATGCTCATTTCTCTCATAGTCTCATGTCTACTACTTAGATGATGATACAAGATCTCATCAGGAAGGAGGATCACACAGCTGTTGGAAGTCACCATCAGAATCTCTTCACTGTGATAGATTATGGATCTGAAGGCAAAGATACAGTATAACAGGTGTGTGCCTTCATTTTTATCTTCAAAATAAATAAAACATTTATGAAGTAATATTTATAGGCTTGCAATTTTATCTCATTTCAGTTACCTGCGATACAGGAAAAACCCTCTGCCCTCTATGTTATGCACTAGGATTGATGACGTACCTGCTCATGAGCAGAAGAGACATTTTTCTGTTTTATTTCCCAATAAGCTCATAAAATAGCAAATATTTTGGTCTGCCTGCTATGTCTCTATGTAAAGACATGTGTGCATATTTGTTTTTAGAGCTGAGTGAGTAATTGGAAACAAATCATTTATTTAACATGTTTTCCTTCAGCTGAATCTACAAAGAAATGCAGTGTAATTGGGAAAGCAGCTATGTGCCTCCCAATGCAGAGAACCTTTGAGTAGGATTGATATAAAAGTTGCCAACAAGTCATTTCTGAAGAAAATACCCTCTTCGTTAGAAATCAGGGAAAAGAAATTGTTTTCTGTTTTTCTTCCATTCAAGAAAAATACTTTTAAAAAAGCTTAATTGATTTATTTCTTGAGAAAAGCATTAGGAGCAGAGGAGTGGGAAGCATGTTTTCCAAACCAATTCATTTTCAAAGGTTGGGGCAAGTATCTCTTGCACCAAAGAAGAGGGGACCTAACTCCATAATGAAACCCCAGACACCCTGGAATTTCTGGGGCTTCAGGACAGGATTTGGATCTCTGCTGCACAGTTAACAACCTGCCAGCTGCACATCAGAGATCCTCATACCTGTATGGCGGGGATGTGAAATTTGGCTCAGAACACCACTTCTCTCTGGTAAAACCACAACCTAGAGAAACACCTCCCAAAATACTAAATTAATTATAGAGGTGAGGAGGAATATATTTGAAAAGAAGTCACCTTGTGTCATTGGTGCTTAATGACACAACAAAGCCAGCTATTTTTTTGCAGCTCTTCTCAGCTCCAGTGATCATTTTATACTGGGAATTAAAACTCTCCGTCCCACACCAACAGATAGCTGCCGTTCTTTGATAACAGGGCCACTCTCCTGTTTCACTGCCAAAAGCTGCTGCAGGAACCATTGGCTGTGTGGTCTTATTGAGGCATTAAATGTGGAGCTCCACAGTAAGTGCACAGGCTAAATGTGATTGCTAATTCAATATCTGTCCTTGCTTTGAGCTACCTCTGTGTTGCCTTTACCTGGTCATGGTCCTTCTCATCTAAATGGTATCAGTTCATTACAACAGGACAAGATACATATTCATATGTTTGGGAAGTAGCTTAGCACTGAGTGTGTTTTCTGCATCTCAGTGAAAGTTAATGGCCATGAACTCCGTTGTCTGAAAAATTTATTTGGAGTGATGATTATGATAATGTCTCTTGGGGTGCATTTATCATTCATGCTTCTGAAGTGAGTCCTGTGGAAAACAAAGGTTGACATATCTGTTTCCCTGTTCAATTAGCAGCATTAGCTGCTCTTAAAATATTAATCTTCCAAGCTAAGTTGCAAAAGAATTTGTGGAAAGAAGACAGCCCAGGGCTACAGGGATGCAGGAATGCAAGATCTCTTTGCAACGGTGCTATAATCCAGAATGAAAGCATTTTTAACAATAACTATGCTGTAGTTCTTTGATACCTTTTGCCTTGGGATTACAAAGCATCTCACAAGCCTCAAACCAGTGCTCATGTTCTCCTTAATGTTACAAGGCCACATAGAGACGAATGATTGATTCCAGATGGTCGGGAGGATCAGAGGAGCTAGAGAGAGTAGAGTCTGGTCTCCTTTTTCAACAAATTCACTTTTCTTGCCCTCCCTGCTCTATTTATTACTTGAAAACGTGCCTGCTCCCTCATTTCATCCTAATCTGTTCTTCGTCCCCTCCACATGTGGGACTTTCTGGTCAGCTATTCAGTTGACTTTCCAGAGGGTATTCAGGGACCACGGCCCCTTGCATGGCTGCCCACACCTGGGATATCAAATATAAAGTTTGCTACTCAGGGTGTTGGGGCTTCGGGATGTGGCACTTAAAATCAGATTGCTTATTTATAAGACCAAGAATAGAAACACATTGCTTATATTAGCACTGCTATAAATTAGTTTCATCGCCTTAGGTGTCGCTTGAATGTATCCTGCAAGCCCCGGATATATAGGAGCTACAGTTCACTTGGACACACACACTCAGCTGGTGGGTGGCAGCAATGTTACGTGATTCCTGTCTTCTGAATCCTCATGCTCGTGTCTGCAGGAAATGTGTCTCCACCACAGGAGCCGCTGGCAGTGGCACCCTCAGCATCTGAAGACACAGACAATGCCAAAATCAAGATGCAATCGCTGAACTTTGGGTACCAATCTTTGGTTTTGTTTGGTGGAAGCATGGCAATACTTAGGCTCCAGATGTGTTGAAAGCAATGACTCAGTGCTGACCCAGATGGTCTCTTTGTCTCCTTATATTCCTCCATCTTTTATCTGTTGTCTTACCAAGGAAAGTGCTGAGGGCAAGAAACATTTTTTGATTCTGCATTTGCAAATGATCCAGTAAGGGCATGGCTTATGAATGAGCCCTCAAGGCACTGCTGCAGTAACATAAGTGATAAATAACAATAATTATGATAATAACGGAGATGGCATCTATTAGCAGAGACACTAATAGAGTTCTAATAAGAATCACAACTGGGTGATGCTTTTTAATCAGAATTAATGACGTGTGTTGAAATACGTTATAGCAGGATGCCATTGATTCAGCAGCTGGGTATCTAACAGAACCTCAGACCTTTCTCTAAGTAAAATCAGGCCAAAGGTAATTAGTTAGAATATAGATAAGGAAATTCTTTAAACCTGCACTTTCCTTTGGGTGAAACATTTATCTATCTGTCTGTCTGTCTATCTATCTATCTATCTAATCTATTTATCTATCTACCCATCTATTTATTTATTATTTGAGTGTTAGAATGGACATGTAAATGCATTATTTGCCATTAGGGTGTTGCGGTTTAAGCCCAGCCAGCAACAAAGCACCACAAAGCTGCTCACTCACTTCTTCCCTCTGGCCTTGGTGGGATAAGGAGGAGAAAATATAAAGAAATGCTTGTGGGTCAAGACAAGAACAGGGAGGAATCACTGACCACTTATGGTCATGGGCAAAAGACTGGCTCAACTTGGGGAAAAACAAAATCAATTTAATTTACTACAAATCAAATGCAAACAAGGATAATGAGAAGCAAACCCAAACCTTAGAACACCTTCCCCCCACTCCTTCCTTCTTCCCGGGCTCAACTCCACTCCCAATTTCTCTACTCCTTCCCCCTCAGCAGCGCAGGGGGACGGGAATGGGGGTTGGGGTCAGTCCATCACACGTTGTCTCTGCCGCTCCTTCCTCCTCAGGGGGAGGACTCCTCACTCGTCCCCTGCTCCACCGTGGGGTCCCTCCCGTGGGAGACAGTTCCTCACAAACTTCCCCGGCGTGGGTCCTTTCCGTAGGCTGATCTTCAGTCACAGCCTGCTCCAGCGCGTGCATGGAGTCCTGGCCATCCTGGGGGGCATCCATCCCCCTGCTCCGGCGTGGGCTCCTCTCTCCCCGGGCTGCAGGTGGGCATCTGCTCCCCCGCTCCCCTCCGTGGGCTGGGGGGACACAGCCTGCCGCCTCACCGCGGGCTGCGGGGGCAGCCCCTCCTCCGGCGCACCTCCTCCCCGTCCTTCTTCACTGACCTTGGCGTCTGCACAGGGGTTTCTCTGACACTCCAATCTCCCCCCACCACTGCGGGTTCCCCTTCTTAAATACGTTATCCCAGAGGCACTACCACCATCGCTGATGAGCTTGGCCTTGGCCAGTGGTGGGTCTGACTTGTAGCCGGGGAATCTTCTAGCATCTTCTCACAGGAGCCACCC
Source organism: Aquila chrysaetos chrysaetos (assembly GCF_900496995.4). Classification (NCBI taxonomy): domain Eukaryota; kingdom Metazoa; phylum Chordata; class Aves; order Accipitriformes; family Accipitridae; genus Aquila; species Aquila chrysaetos. The sequence goes on from NC_044014.1 coordinate 12,365,184, forward strand.
CTGCAGCCCCTCCCCTGCTACCAAAACCTCACCACACAAACCCAAAACAAGGGCCATCAGAAGATGCCAATATATGCGCCACTTTTCCGAATTTGTGTACATGTATCAAGCATGAAATATTTAGGCATGTTACCAGAGTGTCATCATCCTCTTAAAACACTGAAACACAGGTTGCCCTGAAAGCACTGCTGACAGAAGCCATGCACTAAGCAGGTAACAGTCAGGATCTTCTATGTCAAAGCAATCACCTCTAATTAGTAAAAAATAGTAGTAATAAATACAAACCCCCATTTTACCACAAGCTGACCCACAGCTATAACTTAGTCCGAGGCGAGGGAGATGAAAGAAGCTTTTGCCTTGTTCTGAAATCTCCAGTATTTTGTGAAGATGTACATTCAAGCTCTGTTTGGGGAGGATGGCCTACCAGCTCCTCTCTCCTCATATAAAAGGGAGTGCAGCTCCATCTTCACGTCTCCTAGAAAAACTGCTCCTGTGTGGTGCCTTCCAGAGCTGGTGATTGCTGGGAACACGAGCGAGGTCAGGACTCCTGGCTCTCACTCCCTTTGGATATCCTGTTGTACACGGGTGCCCACGGGCCTGTACCTCCGGCTGATCTAGGAATCCTATCGCTAAAGGCTCGCTGCAGGGCTCTGTCTACAAAATGCTCTCTTCTCCGCTTTTGTGGTGCATGTGCCTGGTCCTTACGCTGGTGGCTGCAGTCATCGCTTTGCTCAGCGGCTTGCTGCCTCCTGCACTCAGAGCCCCTCTCAATGCCAGAGACTAGAAGCTGGTAGATGTGGGTCATTTTGCGGGAGATGACGCTTGCTGGGATGTGCAGTGCTGGAACAGATGAAGGAGAGGTTCATGGTTCAAAAGCAGTCATTGCTGAAACGACTGGCTTCAGCAGTCACCAAGAGCTTCCTGGAAGCGGAGGATTTCAGGTGACCGAGGGCAGCCCAAAAGCAATGAAGAGGTGTCTTTCCCTGGTGGACAGATCTTCACAGTTTGTCTGGAAAGGTCTGAGCAAGAGGACTACCTCACAGCCGTATGAGAGTCAAGATTTTATGTGTTTTCTTTTGTATGTCACTGCTCGCTCACTCTAGTAGCCTACCAGCACCACACATCACTGTTGTGCAATACCATTAAACAGCAGTCTCAGCATCAGTGGAGACAGACAAGTGACTTCCCGTGATTGATTCTCTCTTCCACCCTCAGGTGTCTGTCCCCTGGTCTTGAATGGAGAACACAAGGATGAAGCAACAAGTGCTCCTCCTCTCCTTTGCCAGCTGGTCTATCCATGCATTAGCCTCTGGTCTCTGGTAGGACTTCCTTCTCAGTATGGAGACTGTGTCATCGATGGATCACAATGCCTCTCTGCTGTGTCTCTGCTAATGAGCAATCATGAGTTTCTTGATGTAAATCTCCTTGCATCCCTCCTTAATGATACTGAGTTTGTTACGATCATTGTTCTTCTGACATCCCATCTATTATGGCACCATTTATTTAGCGAGAGCTTTTTTTTTTTTAAAAAAAAGAAAATAATTATTCCACTCTGTTCTTGTTCCAGATGGCTTCTATAATTAGTTTATTACTTTTGCAGATGTTGTATGAAAACTTCAGGATGTGAGCCAACAATAGGGAGATGAAGCTAATGAAAGTGAGTTTTCAGTTGATTATTCACAATGTGGAAATAAATATATTCTGTGTGTCAACTAAGTGCAATGCAGAATGCAAAGCATGTATCATCTGGGGCATTTGATTCCAAATGGCATGTGTTGTATCAGAACCTCTGGCTTCAGGTCATGTTCTTGTCCCCTGCTTCCATGAGGAGGAGGCAGCAGGGAAAGGCCAATGTCTTATCTGCCCAAAAGACTAGGGTATTGTGATCAAAAATAAGACTGCATAGTCCCATCTCCAATCCCTAAATGCTAACCATTTTTCGACCTTACCTGGATCGTTTCTCTCCCTGCTCCAATCCCCAGAAAGGAGGATGTCCCTGTTTGGTTTTCATGTCTGCTTTCTTATACTTCACTGGTTTTTACAGCAGCTGCACTGCAGAAACAGACCTCTTGCCCTCTGTTCATATGGTAATGAGATGATCACATATTTACTAATTTTCTGGGATGGCAGTTATTTCATTAAGGGCAATTATTCATTCCCCTTTTGGATTTAGATTGCAATTTAAAAAAAAGAAAAAAAAGACTTGGGAGAACCTCCCTTGCATTGGAAAACTGTGTTTCCCTCTGAAGAATGCCAGTACCCATTTATAAGCCCTCCTGGATAGGTTTCAATGTTAATATCCTTGGCTGAAAATGCTTGGTGATTAATAGCATTGACTGGCTAGTTAAATACATGATCAACTTGGGAGCAGTCATGCTTCTCAAGTAACAACAGTAATTGACAGAATGTCCAGCGAATAAAACTAGCTTAATGCTGTACTAATATATAATTAAAATACCTGTAACTCTTTCCCCCACTGGGGATACAATGCCACCACAGAAATGCCAAGTGTTTCAGTTTTAAAAAAGGTATCAGATTTAAAAAGCCTGATTTTTCTTTTTGAAGCCTCCCTCCCCCTCCACCCCATAAATAGCCACAGTGGTAATTCTGTATTCAGAGGTGCCAGCAAACACAAGACCATTTCAGTTTACAGTTGCTCCCACACATTGTGCCTGCAAACAGGAGGCGATGTATATTTAAAGAGCAGCTCATTGGCATCCTCCCTTTCTGCCTGAAACGTATCCCACCTGCAGCTCAGGGACATGAATTATTTACTGCCAAACAAAAAAAGAGGGCATTTAGCGATGACACCCTGGTGGTGTGAGGGGAGGTGAGAAAATTCAGCCTCTCATGTACAGCTTCTCCCCCTCTTGCTGGGCTGGTCCGTGCTGGCCAGCCCAGGGCTGGGCACCGTGGAGGGTTCTGTGCAACCTGTCAGTGCCCTGCAGTGCCGGGATCCTCCTCCTCATATGCAAGACATCGGCTTCATGGTCTTCAAACTTATTGTCCTGCCTGTAATCTGCCCCAATCCTCTCTTCAGGCACATCCTAGAAGGGATTTACTGGCAATGCACATTCAAATGTAGCGCACGTAGTGAGCTTCAAGTGCTCCGCAGCACTGTGGTCCAGATCTTTCACCGTCCCTGAAATCAGCAGCGGAGGGGAGACATTAACCCTATATTTGTGCATTACACTGAGCTGCCAGACACAGCTAGGAAACAAAGCAGTGTGATAATCTTTCCCCTTCCTTTGGCAACACATCTTCAGTTATAACAGAGTTACGATGTGTAGTTCCCCCAGCTTTGCTGGCACTGCAGCAGATATTAATCAATGTGTGCTACCCATCAAACTATTTGTTTTATCCAGATATGTTATTAACCTCCTTTCCATCAATCCAGTGAGGGCCAGAGCTGTTTGGAAGTATGTGTGTGTTCACTGCTTTTACAGAGGGTATAGTAAAAAAAATTGAAACTCCGTAAAACGTCAGGTCAGGTTCATACCAGTATAATTCTTCTGCAGCTGGTGGAAAGGCCAAAGGAGGGCTGGAGCCCAGCCCTTCCTACAGAAAAGCACTAAATATGTGCTCAATACTGGAGCTCTGTTAGAACAAGAAAAAAGAAAAAATTAAAGTAATTACCTTTATTCATTAAGGTAGCTTATAGGACAAAAGCATAACTAGAATGAAAGCAATGATAAGCACAGGGCTATCAATAGCAATATTTTGTAGTGTGGAAGTAGGCAGAGGAAGTAGGAGCAAGAAATGGGAGTATCGGAAATCTAAACGCTGTGCAAAAATATAATAAAGCATAAGACCCATCCTAAAGACCTTCTAGTCTTTGGATAGAAAAAGAGGGATTTCTCTCATAGTTTTTCAAACTGGGAGACACAATGAGGATGAAGTGACTTACCAGAAGTTAGTCAGGGAGTCTGTAGGATGCCCATGACTTATCTCCAAGGGTTGGGAGTTGTCTGCTTTTTAGAAGATTGGTCACCTGTTTCTCTGGAGGGAAAACAGGCTCAAAGAGAAATAGCTATCAGCTGCTTAACTGATAATTTAGTGATGGAAGGTGAGAAATTTGATTGATTTTATACAGTGATCAGCTCATGAAGACTTTGGGTTATTGTTAAATCTTTATATTGCACAAAAAGTGGAAAAGATTTTATTTTTATATATATGTTCACAAATATAGTAAATTAAATCACATTTACAAAATATTCTCCATTTTATAGCAATTCCTATCTCAAAACAACTCCTTTCCTTGCTTTTTATTGTCATCATTCTCTGGCTGCCGCTTGGATGCTTTGTGCAGCACCGTTACAGAGCTGACATCTGTTGTGATGCATCTATTCTTATAAATAGGCCTATCTCTAATACCAGGCTGTGCCTTTTTTCTCATATCTTTGTTCACGTTGTTGTTTTCCACTGTTTTTACTTTTGAAGTTAGCAAAAGGCAAAAAAAAAGTCACCCAGAAACTTTGCAGTCAGTTTGCAAAGGGTTACATTATTATAAGTGTGCTGGTTTGGGTGGGGAAAGGGGCAAAGGATCTATTGCTACAGACCCAGGTGTGAGACAGATGTTGAAACACTTTTCTTAGGAAATTTTTCTTCATGATCCAAATCAAAATCAGTAGGACAGAAAAGCCATAGGGGCACATCATAGCAAAACACTGTTGCAGCAATGCCTTTCCTGAGTTCAGAGTGTGGTTTAGCTTGTCTTAGTCTTTTGTGCTGTGGATCTAATGCTTCCTAGCTCTCATCCCAGTCCAGAGCCACTGCCTTTAAGTAGCCCTTCGGAGTTGTTTTATTGACAGTCTTCCCAGGCTGACAAATCTTTTGTGCACTTGAACTGGGCTGACACACTGATCTGTTCATTTGTATCCACCTTCTAGTTCAGATGTTAGTGAAAATTGATTCTTTAGCATTTTCATGTGCTGGCAGCGGAGACCTTTCACTTGCCACCATCAACCAGATGAGGAATCATCCCAGAGTGATCTGCTGCAGACATCTGTGGAACGGTTGCAAGCTTGAGAACAAATTAAAAACGTGTTGGGAGGTGAAAATAGCGGGGGTCATCACTGTCACTCACCTTCAAGTCTGACAAGCTGTGGAAGTTTAAACTGAAAATTCTCCTGTTGGCTCAATATCACCTCACTGATGAAATCTGGTGGATGATACTAAAGGGTTGGTGCCAAGCAATCCTTTCCAATATCATTCTAGGCTCAGTGTACAGCCTTGCAAAACATCTGATTTGCTAGCATTAACTGTACAGTACGCTACCTCTTTTAGACAGTCATTTCATGCACTAAAATCCTTAGGACTCCTTAGCTGCATAGAGGGTTCTTCAAGCACCAGATAAGAGTTGATTATAAGGCAGATACACAGCATATCATTAGCAATTTCAGTCTTGAATTATCTTAATGGTTGAATCACTTTTAATGGTAGAGAGGAGGCTTGGCTAACAGGTTAGGTCAAGGCTGATCCTAAACCTTGAGGAAAACTCCACTCACGTCTGAATTTCATGGCTTCAATATTGACTTTATGGGCCATATGATGGCCCCTATGATGCGTCATTCTCTCTTTCGCATTGGACTTGTTCTACAGTTAATGGCTTAACGCTTTTGAGTTGGCACTTTTAGTGTAGGGGATTGTATCGCTCTTCACATGGCTCATGAGCAGGTAATCAGAGCACTGAAAAATACAACTCATCTTCTATAGGCATTATCTTTCTAAGGGAAAAAGACTGTGGCATGTTAAACAGCTTTTAGGGATAGTCTCTTTTAATATGATACAGACTCTTGTTAAGAGTGATCTAGATCTCCAGTGGACTGTTTTGGTTCTATAACCTGAATCAAAAGCCTGCAAAATTCAGGAACAAGTGTATCTGGATCTAAGTGTGACAAATGGCCTCTAGAACCAACGAAAAATCTAAGGTCCAGGACACTCCAGATCAAAAATGGATGTCCTGCTATTTCCTTGGCTCAAACTACACCAATTCCCTGCCTCATCTGTGGTAAAAATCTCAGAATCAGGCCATGATCCAACATCTGTAACTACTATAAAAGGTTGGTGCATTGTGGTGCTTTTGGTGTCACGAGCATGGGATCTCCATAAGATCTTCTGCTCAGATAGCAGAGTTGAACCTTTCTACCAGGGCAAAGTCAGCAAATAAAAGTGACACAACCCTAAAGAGAAACCAAGGATAGAAATACCAACATGGTTTTCTACTGATCTGAATTCACCACATGAGATGAATGAGCAAATGGAGGACCTTAAGAAAAGGAGCCAGGTTCTGGTATTAGGGAATTTTACATTTTGGGGAGGTTGTTTTAGAGCCTAGGAGAGGGATTTGGTCACAGACCGATTAAAAGCTGAGGTTTGAAAATTGTTTAGTGTTATGTATAATTACTTTTCCAACGATATCAGGAAATTATTTAAATGCAAATTAAACTATGCTGCCAGAAGGTAGATGTATAGCACCGAATAGAGCTGTTTTAGAAAACAACATAATTTTAGGAAAATTACCTGCCTTGTCCTGAGAAAAAAAACAATAGCTGTGGAATTAGTGATACCAATAATGTTGTATCACTAAGATCAGTTAAACATTGTTATTCTCCAGGACTTGGGCTGCTATAAACCTCCTCTAAAATGAGTAACAATGGTTGCCTAAGTAAGTCTGAAAGGAGACTTTTGAAGTGAAACAATTTCCCTAGCTTTCTTGTAAAACAAAGTATATACCACTTAACACCAGCTGGTTGGGAGGGTGGGTGGAAAGTTGAGAAGGTTATAACGCTTAAACTTCTGTTGTTTTGGTTCCTCAAACTAGAAGTTTTCTATGTGCCAGCCAGATTTGTCTAACTTTGTAACAATACGTGGAGCCGCTTGCCATTTTAATTGGGGGATTCATAGAAACCACCCAGGTCCCATACTGTGCACCGCTGAGCTGCCTTATGAAAGCCTTCTAGGAACTTCAAAGGGAGAAAAAGAAAAAAAATACACCTGAAAAAAAGAAATTAAATTAACTCAGATTAATGCAGAGAGAATACCACAGCATACTGGAGGTGGAGAAGTAATTTGTTTGGCTTTCATGAGAGGACTGAACTCTATTGACTCTCCCTTTCCACCCATCAGGCTTTCCTGCAGGACTATTGCAGGATATACCACTGGTCAGCAAGAGAATTGTGCTTGTTTGACGAGTCCAGGAGTTCAGTTCTTGTGACACATTCAGACCCTCCTTTGCTTTCCCCTGGGATGTTAAAAAGAAAAATAGAATATTTTATTGTAAAGTGACATATTTAGGAGATCAAGACTAAGCAATTCTGGTTGGCTTGCTCAGCCTGCTTTTTGTACCAACTTACAGTGAGCATGGTTGGGTAACTCTTAGTGTCACAAAGTGGGGTTTACTCATACAAATATGCTTGTGAAAGAAAAAAACAAATGATTAAGCAGAAATAGTACAAGCATGTGTGGAAAGGTGATGGTGTTAGCTCCTGCCCTGCTGGGCTTTATGTCAACCCTGCTGTGGGAGGTTTCGGTAACAGCCTAGGACAGGGTTTCTATGTGTCCAGAATCCATCATCACGGGCAAAATTTGAAAAAGACTTTAAATCCTTTTGGGATACCGGTCCACCTCAATTGAAAAAAAAAAAAAAAAAAAAGGCCTGATGGGGAGCAAAAATATTTTTTTAACTACAAACACTTTTCCCAGGGAACGCTGGAAACTGCTAGCCCCACAGCCCTTTTGATGATGCTCTGAAAAGGGGGACACAGTGACAAAAACAAATGAAGTCTTCCCTGAGGGCTGTCCCACAGACTCCAGAGCTCAGTGAGCTTCCAGGACAGCCAGTGATTTAACACTGCATCTAACACACTTGTACTTAATGTCTAGGAGTCAGTCACAGGTACAGGACGTGGGCAGGGAGCCCAGTTCCTGGCCACTCTGAATGTCTAATAAGAGTTGAGATACAGCCCTTAGGAAAGAGGGATTCAGCAAGATGCAAAGCAAGGGAAAACCAGACAGAGTTAAAGACCTTCTTGCTTAAGACTAGCATTTCCACCCCCTTTATCTGTTTAAGGGAGTGGTCAGGTGCATCAGAGACAGGCAGAGAGGTGAAGGGAGAGTAATTTTGTTATGTTGATGGCACCCAGCATGGAGCCTCTTGTGCACTGGATATGTGCATCCTTGTGCAAATACATATGGCCAAATGTTTCTCTGGGGTGCGTCATAAGGCACATAATTGCAAGACATTTCCCACACCTCCTAAGGAGCCTGCTGTGACAGCTGCTGAAAGACAAATGCCAGTAGCAATCAACGCCTGGCTAGCAATATTTCAAGCGACTGTGTACCCAGGAAAAAGGTTCCCCTGTTGCCTCCAGTGCTGCTGACTTCCAAAAGCAAGAGTACCTCTGAGATGAGATCTGTATCTTGAAACCTGAGGTGTAAGTGTGCCTTGCATCCGTGTAGGGGGGATCAGGGACCAATCTGCCTTCTCTCCCCTTCTTATTTCCCCATTTCCACCAGCCTGCACCTGTGTCTCCCTGGCACGTGAGTACCCAGAGGGTGTGGGAAAGTGGCTAGCTTCGTGTGTGTTTGGAAAACTTCCCATTTCCTTATTTCTATGGCTTTCGAGGGCCTCTTGCAGGCTCATTGCGTTAAGAATGTCTTTACCGAGGGGACTAAAACCCATTGTAAAGAAACAAAGCAATAAATGTTGATCACGTTAGAGTGGCCAGGTGTACACCACATGCAAAGAGCGCTTACTGGAGACAAAAGTTTAAACTAATATGTTGCATTTACAACAGCCTTGCAGTATGCTGAGGCCTCTTTATGTCACCCTGGCAGCAGAAAGAAGTTTAAAACCATTATTTTGCCTAAAGAGCCTCCTTGAATAGGCCACAAGTGCATGAATGCTTATTCATAGTCGAAATTAAACCGCCTAACAGTAAGGGGTTTGCTTTCCAGAGCCTGTGGGAAGTAGACGGTGAGACAGAGCTTCTGCAAGGGAATGTGAATTTACTGCTGGGGGGCTGGCGAGGCTCCTGCTGCACTGTGGGGCAGGCTGTGGGGCCACGTTTTCACATAAGCGTTGCTCTTCCCCCTTGTTCCCAAAGGATTGTGCTAAAAATGAGACCTTCTTGCCCTCTGAGAAGGGTTATGTGGGAAATAAAAGGCTATAATGTGAGGGCATGGGATCGCTCAGCAAAAAACTGTCAGCAATTTGGCCAGGGGAGCACTGAAGCAGGAATTGAGCTCCCTGTGAAATGATGACTTCTGTTGACAAATCAGCTCCTTGTTGGAGATTTTTGACAGCTTGGCCCTGGATGCCTGTTCTCACAAGATTTTTGTTGTTTTGGCTTCTGGCTCTGACCTGAAAGAATTGGCAGAGGAAGGTCGTGTTTACCTAGCAATATATAATTTATATAACTTGAATTTGAGGGGGACTCTTTTGATATGAAATATGGATTTTACTGCGAAGTCTGACAAGCTGTCATGGTGGAGGAAGGGACCCTGTCCTTTGTTTAGCTCTGCAAAAAAATACAGCAGCACTTGGGTGGGATGGTGATTAACATGAGATGTATGCTGCCTCTGGCAGAGGCCTAGATGGAGCATTTCAAAGGTGTGCCCAAGGGTATTACAGCTGAGCTGAAATCTTTCTGCCTACGCAACTAAGACAACTTGGTACCTCCAAGGTCCTCTTCAACCCCCATCTGTAAGCTTCTTGCTATGATTTTATGCTGGTCAGGTATCCGGTTTTAGGCTGCTCGTTTAAAAGGTAGTAGAAAAGCTGCCAAACCAGCCTAACCATGGAGGAATTTGTATCTAGGGAGAAGTTATGATTCAGCTTTCTTGGCATCTTCTTTCTTTGCAAGTAACAAGAAACAGAGGACATGGAAGTTCAGGTGGTCCTTTGCACTGAGCCAGGCATAGTAAACGAGTGATGTTCATCTACTGATCACTGATAATGTGTGAAGCTCAGGTCTGGGGTAGTATGCACACTTTATAAGACATTTGGTGAAAGTATTGTTACTACTAAAGAAGATGTTCTTTAACGACCTTCATATCTGAGAGGGAAAAAGAAAAAAAATCAGAGCAATGAAATAAGTCCTCTTAAAAGCTTAATTAAAATACGAAACCTTTGATTTCAGGAAATTAACCGAGACATTTTCTCCCTTTAATTTAACTGTTCTGATACTCTATAAACAGAATATGCTTATGGCTTGAGATGTCTTCAAGATTATAATAGTCCGGATTAGTAGTGCTTCAGATGTGCACCTCAAAGCAAAACTGACTGCAGAATAGAGGCAGAGATTGCTTCCCAAACACTAATGAGAGCTGAAGATGCTCTGCTGGTGGCTGTCAGCATTGGTGGCTGCTTATGAAGCTGAAGGACATCATAGGTTAAAAACATATGCAAAATTTGGAGAGGAAAATTTAAATGATAGTGCTTCTCTGGAGTTAGATGGCCAAGTATAGGTGTCCATAAACTGTCCGCTGTATGTATGGGGGCAACCTGAAATGGCCGCTGTATGTTTTAGAGCAATCTGAAAAAGATGCCTTTTTTCCAGCTAAGCTGTTCATCTGTTCAGCCTAAGGTATCCCTCAATGTTTGGGTGAGGGCAGACGGAGAAGATAGGCTTGGTTGTCAGCCAAATCTCACCTTTGGAAAGTAGCTTTTACCTGCCTAAATTCAGTCTAATTGCACATGGTTGGAGCTTTTGCTTTTACACCCTGCCCTAAAATATTGAACACCAGCATGCTAGGCAATTAAATAGCTGTCATGCCTTCTCCCACACCTAGCAGCACTTTGGGGATATATATGACACATGATTTGTACAATCAGTTAGTAAAAACTTTGTAAAGCACTTTGGGATTCATCTGAATGAAAGGTACCACCATAAATGTAAGATCATTCTCATTATCATTAATATTCTTTTATGAGGGACCTTATCAAAAGCATTTTGAAAACCCAAGTAAATTATATCTACCAGGTCACCTTTATGTACTATTTTATTAACTTTTCAGATGAGGAATTGCTTTGAAAGAGTATTTCCTTACGGAGACTGAAGTGGGTTTACTCCCTTTTGTCATTTATTTGCCTCCATTATGGGGACATTAAGGGCTACAGCTGAGGTCGAGGCCCCGTTGTGCTTAAGGCTGCACAAACATGAAAGGACATTTTGGAAAACTTCAAATTTAAATAAACTTGCTGGTTTTGTCCATGCTGAGATCCATGCCCTTGTATCGTGTGTGGCACCGGCTGGATGGTGGTTTTCCCAGTGATGGGGGATCACCTCCCAGCCAGGGTGTCTCTACCGCTTTTGGGGTGTGAGCCAGCCCCAGCCACCCTGCGCCCTTCCCCACAGTGCTGGTGCTGGCTGCGGTCGGTGTACTGCCTGCGGTGCTGCCTGGATGGGCAGTATTTCCACAAGAATCGCGGAGTACCACTCCTGCATTAGCTCACAGTGAGTTTTCCCTTGCTGTAACTGTGCAATAGGAGCCAGCACTGAATCCCTTCCTTTGTTTTCAAGGGGGCATTTCACCCCATAAGTTGAGCAGGGCACCTTGTTTGACAGGTTCACTATTGTGTAGTTTGTTTTCTCTACAGCCTGGGCTAGGTACTAGCTAGTCTGGGTGATTTACTGCCCCGGTGAACTGGCAGCCACATAACTCCTTCCTCAGGTCCTGTTCACCTTCCACAGACTTAAAGTAAATCACTGCTGAAGTCACTCTCTAATTTCCCACAGAAAGCAGCACAGACAAGGAATCTCTTTAGTTACATCCGTACAAATATCTCAGGCCAAGGGATTTTTCCTGCTTCAGCATGCTCTGATTTTCAGCCTCCCCCTCTCCCCACAAAGATACAGGCTTCTGCAGAAGAAATGCCTGGTTTTGTATATCTGATAGCAAGTAACCACAAAGAGTGGTGTCTTCCAGCAGATACATATATTTGAGTTAATTAGGTACAATAAAGCTGTCACATAACAACAGCGCTTTTTAAGTTTCACTCATTACATGCCTGGTTGGGGGTTTAATTTTTTTCTTCTCTACTGTATCAGAAATACCTTGTTTTTTTTTTTATAGTGCTATGTCTCTATGTCTGTTTCCTTTCTAGCCTGTCTGCATTTACTCTAGTCTCTATTCTGCTCTTTAGTCAGACATCCCTTTTAATTTTTAAAAGGATGTTTATTTTCAATAAACTCTGCTCAGCCATGCAGATTTCAGCCTTTCTGTTCTTATTTTCAGTTCAAAGGTGCAACCATCATCTGCTTCTCTAGCACAGGTTCTTAAATAGCCTCCGGACTGATTACATTAGCCAAACTCACCCTTGGTACAACTCCTGGGGCTGCCGGAGGAGTTACTCTAGGAACAAATTTGCTGTAAGTTGTTAAAGAGTTTCACTATGCCCTTGAGCCTTCTGTTAATCATTTTTCTCATAGTTTTAAAATCTGGCCTTTTAAAGTTCACCCTCACTGCATTACCCCTAGGAGAGTAACCTTCTATTATGATATCAAACCTAATTGCACAGTGATTATGATTACCCAGTGGATTTCTTACTCTCACCTTCCTTAACTCCTGTGCATAATTTAGCACAGAGTTGAGATTCAGTTCCTCCAACAAAGGACTCCCCTGAAAAGCAGTCTTTAAATAATGTCAATTAATTGGCTTTTCAGACCATGGGTTTTTCAGCTGATAGACAGCAGAGGCATGGAAGTCATAGCTTTTCCACTACTGACTCAGTGCCCCCCCAAAAGTCAACCTGCATTGTCCCAGTGATGGTCCTAAGAGACATCCAGGGCTGATCTCTAACGCCTTGTGCTGTCCCCAGTGGTCCCTGCAGCTTACCCAAGTGGCTTTGGCGCCTGCAGAATGGTGACATGGAGAGAGAGGACCCCCCCTAAAAGCCAGAAAACTGAAAAAGCATAAGGTCTGGAAATGAAAAATCTCTCTATGTGATAATGGGCAGAGGATGAGAGAAAGGAGGGAGGCGACGGGGCTCAGTGCACGTTTGGAATGGCTGCTTGGTGACTGCAGTTCTTGCAACACACGGGTAATACAGCTGCACACCCCACCAAAGCCTCTTGGAGCCTGTGCTCGCTCTCCTATTCTTCCCATGACCATTTATAATGAGCGTGATGGCAGACCAGATCAATTTGTTTGGTGGTTTCCATGAACTAAGAACAAATGGAGCAATCTGGAGAGGGCATGTTGCTAATTTCAGAATGTAATAGCTCCTGGTGACTGCAGCGGGTCATTACAAAAGTGTTTACCCTTCAAGGGCTTCTGGAAATTCAGTGGAAATATTTAGGGCTGAGCACATGACAGAGGTAAATATTCTGGCCTTTTTAGGTTTCTGAGTTGGAGTACTTTAGCTGAGGATCAGGTATCCGTTTTATAAATAGCGGTTAGCTGAAAACGCAATTCGTGTACCAAAAAAAATTAACACTAATTTTCTTTTTAAAAAAGCCATGGTAGCTGTGAAGAAATGAAGGAAATGAGAACTAGCTCATAAAGATTAATTCATCACAGGAGAAATTTCCTCTATGAGAGGTAAAGTGTGGTAGGATTCTAACTGTCTGTGATAAATGCAAATGAATATTTTCTGTTTGCCCTAGTGGCTGTTAATATACATATTTATCTTAATGCATTTGGAAAAAAAATTAAGTAAAATAAAAATAAAGCTCAATAGCTTGTTCTAAATGGATTCCCAACGTTGGCAGAAAAAGACGTACAAGGCACTAAACATGCCTTTGCTAAATGCCGTATGAGTGTATACCAATGGTGCTGAAAACAACATAATGGGCTATTGCCTTTCAGCTTTGTAATTGTGGCTACACGGTGTTGTTGGGAAATCTCCTGCTTTATGAGTGAGACGTGCTGAGCAGAGACTGGTGCTGATATCGAGCCAAGCAGTAGCTGTGCTTGGATTGATACAAATCCTGCATTTTCCTGCCTTTCACCTGTCCCTGATGTGAAGTCCTCCCTGCTGATGGTTCATAATTTCCTTAGAGATGTGAGATGACATGACAAGCTAAAGCACTCACAGAAACATTTGGAAGCTGCAAGCTTTTATTTTTACATGGAGCTGACACGCCACTTGAGTGTCCTCTCTGTTGTCTCTGGCTGACAGTTCAATATCGCCCTCGTCATTTTCTTCGGCTGTTGTTTGCAGCACCTGGCTTTTAGGAGGTGGTCATGCAAGCATTCTTATTTGTTCAGACAATCAAATCAGCCACTCAGTGGTCACTCAAGCTTTCTCTGTGCTCCTTTTCCTTTCAAATCATTTCTTCACCAAGATGTATCCAATACATTCACACAAGAACCTTAGGCACAAATTGGCTGGGATTTCATCTCTGATATATCAGGAAGTCTTTAAGGACTTGTGTTTTTGAATGCTATGCAATAAACATAGGAATAAAAATAACAGAGTCATTTCAGTCCAGAATAAAAAAAAATTCCCACTGATTTAATGGACCTAAGGGCCTCCCCTCCCTGAGTGGATTTTCTTATTAGCACTGAATGCAAACAGAAATCCAGCCTGGCATCATCTGATTAAGTTTTCATTTCACCATGCTCAAAGCATCTCTACCACCAGCATCTACGAGTGCAGGATGATATGAAAGGAAATAAATAGTGGACGGGCACCCATGATAAAACAGATCACACCCTGCCCATGCTGCCAGGCTGCTCCAGGCTCTGTACGAGATGGGTGCCACTCTGGGGTAGGGGGATTACATGGGTCTGTGACCAGGTGGTACTAACGGGTGAGCTATATCCACATTAGGTAGCTAATGCACTCCTTGCAAATCTTCCCCTCCTGATAAGTCTAGCCAAACCTGAACAGACTTATAAAAACAATTTAAGAGCTTTCCTAAGGACTTGAGAGTGTACCCAGCCTATGCAGTGGGGGGTAATTTGTACAATCAGTGGAACAGAGGGCAGAACTGTGTCTGAACCAGGAAGCCAAAGGCAATAATAACTAATGTGTATTCATAAAAAATTCATGGGAAATTTCATCTTGGGTAAAAGAGAACGAATAACTATGTTGATTAAGTATTAAAAGTTCATTTTATTTTTAGAAGTACTCAGAAAATTGAAAACATCTGGGAACATTATGCAATTCTTTTTACGTAATATCTTTCATTTACATTTCATCAGTGCCACCAGTTTAACCCTGACCTGTATGGAGGCAACCCACAAGACCTAGTCCTCTTTCTTGCTGCCCTGCAAGAAGTGGTTGAGTTCAGACACTTCTCTGTGGAAAAAGCAGTGTGTATATAAGTGATGGTCTATATGACAGCGTAATACCCAAGCCCTTCTGCACATCTGACTTTCAGCATCCTACTAGCAAAGTGTGACAAATCTGAGATGTGAGTGTCAGAAAAATGTCTTAAACCGATCAATCCGTTAAAGTGTTGAATCCCTGGGAGTTTTCCCTGGGACATCCCATAGGACTAGCTGTGGATCCCATTAAATCACAAGCAAAAAGCTTCCAGAGAAAGCTTAGATCCTCAAAGATCTTTTGACAGGTAACACCAGAGGTTGGCATCTAGAGGGTAGAAACTTAAGTGCTTTTAAGGGTCTGCTGTCACTCCTGCAGTGACAAGCCCAGGTCTGTTGCTATTTACCTGGAAGATATTTTACTCAGGAAGCGCTGTGATGTTATTCTTTTAATTTTTCTTTAAGGAGTTGAGACACAGAGCCATTAGGAGTATTAACAGTGCCAGACTGGGCACGTAGGGTTGTGTATGCCCTGGGGGAATGACTCTTCCAGAGAGCAGCTGAGAGCAGGCCGGTTAGATGATGCGCAGCTCCAACCCCTCCAAAGCAGAGAGGGTCCTCCACAGGTCTCTGGCAGAGGGTGCAGCAAAAGGACAGCAGTGTTTTGGATCACCTTCCACCTCCAGCAAGCATTCTTGCTTTGGCCCAGATCTCTACAATTTTCATCGGGTACAAATACACCAGAGCAAATTTTGTTCGTCCATTATTAAAAGGCTCATTCACAGGCATTGCAGCACCTCTCTACATGGGGTTGAGTCCCTGTCCTACAGGGAGCTCTATTCCACATCCCATAGAGTAATCACCTTTCAAGGACAAGGCTCGTCATTCCTTCCCATGCAGAGAAGCTGCCAGCAGGAGGGACCTGGTTTCACTTGTGTGTGTTTGTGAGATTGTGGCATGAGGTTAACTCATGTAGGATTTACCAGATGTCTCTCTGTGGAGTGAGCTGCTTTGGAGAGAAAAGGAGTTCTTCAGTCTATGCCTAACTGGAGGAATGAGTCATACACCTGCGCACACTCCTTTCTTTCAAGGACACGGTGCCCTGTGGAGGTGGGGGTGTTCCTTTCTTGCCTGGAGAATCTCACATCATCACAAGCAGAATATCAGAGAAATGGGGAAGAGATGATGCATTGACTTTGCTTTATAGCCTGCCTCCTTCTTAGTCTCTCTGGCGGGTCAGATAAGCCTTGTCTAATCTTGCATTAAAAAGTTTTACCAGTGCTTGCCGCCTTTTTTTTCCCTTTTCCCTGTTTTAGCTTCCATCGCCACTTGCGCAGCTAACAGAAGGTATTACACCTTTTAAGTGCTTGCAAAAATGTGCTTCTCTGGCTGATTTCCAGGCAAAGGAAAGTAGATGGAATGAACTGAGAACTATCTGAATCTGAGCAGGGGCTTCCTAGAAAGTCTAATTGCAGTGGGGGCAGTTCGGCTGGCCACACTCATAACGAGCACTGTCGCTCAGCTGTTGATCAGCATTGGTGGGATGACTCTGCAGAGCTGGCTGGGGCGTCCCCAGTGAGCTGTGCAGAGTACCTGGTGCAGGAGACAGTCTGCGCAGGGACAGTGGCCTTTGCAGGGTGTCTCGGGAGCTGAGGGCAGCAGTGATGTGTGGGGTCCATCCTGCCCAGCAAGTGCTGAGCAGTGTCTGGAGCTCATAGTGACAGATGGGTCAGATGGGTAATGGGGTCTGGTCTTTCTCACTGCCATCAAGGACTCTGATTGATTTGTCCAGCTTGCCATGATGAAGTCATTAATCTTGATGACACTTGCTGCAGCCCAGCCTTTGGCACACGAGAGTAATTCTTTTTTGCACCTGCCAACAGACAGGTCAGATAGCAGGATTTTCACTGTCCGTGAAAATTGCAGACCTGATTTCTAAGAAAGGCCTGAGAGATAGCTACTAAAGGGAATGATCAGGAGATGACCTGCCTTTGGTATAGACTGGAGGCAAGCAACTTGTTTCTTGCAGTGAAAGGAAAGCAAAGGATGGACCATGTTTTCAAGAGTCCATATCATTCCCATGATAAGTCCAAGACTAACACCGCTATCCCTGTTATCCACTATACAATGAATCCCACAGGAAGGTACTCAGCAGGAGAACAACCTGGCTGATACAAAGCACCAGTGCAGGTCCTGCTATTCTATACAGTTAGTAAGCCTCCTCTCAGCGTGGAGGCACTGTTCCAGGACAGAGGTGCCTTATTGCGATGCAGCTCCTATTTTGGAGTAATAGATACGTTGGCTTTCTCAGTGATCAGACAACACCTAAACATGGCAGGAACGGACATTAAGGAAGAATGGCTTTTACAACAGAAACTAGTCGTTTCCCAGGAGTTGTTTGTACCAACAACCCCTTGTTTCTTTGTCATTTCCTGCCATCTCCATGAGTCAATACTGAGCAAAATGAAACATGAGTTAATAATTTTTAAAATTCGAGCAACAAATGCTATCAGGCTGTGACATGGAAGGGAAAGCATAAATGCATTGGGTGAAGTTTAATATTAAGCCTCTGTGTAAAGGTTAAATGTTTAATTTCTGTCCACTGATAATCTACCTATTTTTTTTTATCATGGCTATAACTCTGGAGGAATGAAAGTTCAAATGATTGACCATAAATTGTAGTACCGTCCACTGCTAGCAAGGTTAGAGTTAATAGATTATCGATCAGTGTAATGGTAAGTGGCAAACTAATTTTTTCCCATCAACTCTCTTACTGGGTAGTTGCTTTCCGGGGGCCAAAGACGTAACAGAGCTTTGCACTGAATTAGCTTGGAGACTTCAAGAGTACATACATCTGGTAGATTCAGCCCAGGATACTACCAGAGCCCTCCAGGATTCCTGTAATGATGCTTTTCAGTCAGCTTTCAAAGCTGTTTTTTTCTTTACCATTGAGACTGGTAAATCCTTTGTTGAGAGCTGGGAAAGGTTTGCAAACACTGAGATAAGAGGACTGTATCTCCCTGTACCATCGACCACTGACACCTGTTTGCACTTGACTCGTTTTTCAATTATACAGAATCTTTTCAGTACTGTGAGGAGGTGTCCCTGGAAGAGAGGTTGCTGGTAGTCTTGTTGCACCTGAGAAGATATCTGAATATGTAATGGAAAGCAGCTTTTGAGGCACCAAGTGCTGAAAATTTTGTACTTATAAAGAGAGTATTAATAGTACTGGAAAAATTTCTTGTTCTGTGCACTTCTAAGAACTGAGTGACTGAAAAAATCCCTGCTCGTCACTACAAGACCCCCTTGGACATTAAAAATGTCCTTGACTTACTTACTCTGCTGTGTTTGTATGGCACAATATCTTTTACAGCTTCCAGTTTTTCGGATGAGGAACCTTAAGCTTGTTAGAGCGTGCAAGAGATGGGGAGCTCAGAAGGGGGAGGGAGGGCTACCTGGTGCCACACAGCATAGTTACCTTGTGACAAAGCATCTGGCTCTTTTTTGGGACCTCAGGACTTAGGTGGACGCTTGCCACACTCTGATCCTGTTACATTGATTTGGGCTGCGTACCAAAGGTGGAGTTGGCGTCCAGCTTTGATCACCCACTGAAAGTGAGATCAAAGCTTGTAAGTCTGGTGTAGAGTAAAATAATTTATTCCTTATACTAAGGTGTCAATATCAGATCTTGATTTGCAAAAGCTTACTCTGTACTGACTGGATGCATTAACACTATGCATATGCACGGAACACTAAGGCAACCTGTACTTTCAAGAGCTTGCTATGCCATCCATAGCGGCGGATGGATGTGAGGTATATTAATGGAAAGAATCCATGGAAAGCAGCATGGGAATTCAGCAATGACCCTCACTCAGCCAAAGCCCAGAAAGAAATGTTTTTTCATCCTTGGAGAACTTCTGAGATTAAAACATTTTTTTCCCGGTTCTAAAATGGAATGAAAAAATCAAAATCTTGATGTGTTTTTTTCCCATCAAACCAATGAGCTGTAAATAAATACATAAAAAGATAATTTCAAACACTTCATTTTGAGCTCTTGACATTTTCCAACCTTTAATTTCTCTAAACTACAATTTTCAATGCAATAAAATTTCATCCCCTCTCTCTTTCTCCCAATTCTTCAAATTAGATTTTTTGGGAACTTCTTGCCTGGCTCTGTTAATTAGCAACCTCAGACTTAACTAGCAGACAGAAAGCAGCAATGGTGGTTTGCGTGGGGTGGGTTTGGTTTTCTTCTCCTGCCTGTAACTGTCAGGATCCCATGGCTGAGCCATCCTGGCACAACGATGTGAAATGCTGATACCAACCCATTTCTGATCACCCTGGCAGAGACGCTGGCAGGAAAAGCGGCTCTGTCTGCAGCTGCTGGTTTGTCATCACAGTTCCCCCTCCAGAGAGGTTTTCCTGGGAGCTGGCAGCAACCCCTGGCTTGTGCCCCTTTGTCACACAGGGACAGGGACCGACCCCTCTCCTGACCATCCCTCTGGAGAAGGCAAATGGTCTGAATAGAAGACACCTACCCGTGAGGGGTGGACCAGCAAAGCAGATTGTGAACTACTGCTGCTCCTGAGGCTCTTCCTTCCTCCTCTGGCTCTGGGTATCACCACAGTTTGTACTGCTGATAAAAGAGGTACCATTTCTCAAAGGATCAGCCATCTTCTCTTGGTGGCATGTAATTTTACTAATGTAAACAGTTCTCTCATATACACACACACATACATATATACATACACATACATAAGCACATATACACATATATAAACATAAAATTTGTGTTTATGCTTATATTTATGTTCACACACACACGGAAGAGAAAGGTCAATGTGTGTTTTGTAAAGACACAGGGCACTTGTTTGTTCATGAGGAAAGAAAAAAGAATCAATATGTTTGGATAGGGGAAATGGATTATCTTTAAGCATTCTGCACAAGACAAAAAAGTTGCTATTTGATGTTGATGTGAGTCTTTTCTAAAGATCAGACCAATCAGACTAGTTTGGCTGTAGCCAGCACAAGGAAACACTGCCTTCAAACTTTCAGAAATATGTATATATTTTTCTGCATGTTACTGGCTTAAAAGCAAGTTTACTGTGTGGAAGTGGAAGTGGGTAGGTGCATGTGGCGTTTCTGAATAAAGATGAATACTTTTTTGTTGCAGCTTCCATTTATATCCTTCCTTTAAAGAGTTTTTTTCTGGTTATTCCGTTTCCCATATGGCAGGTTCCTAGACAATAAAAATCCACTCCGCCCTCATGCAGAAGCAATGTAAGATTTTTGGACCTAATATTTTTCATTCTTTTAAGCACCACTGTATACATTTAGCATGTGAAAAAAAAATGGTGTGTGCGCACATGTGTGTTTTTGCATGGCAATTCCCCCACTGGGAGATGGTCCAGATTTAAACCCCAGTCCTCTGCTAGTGCAGATATCTATTAAAAAAAACCCAGTGTCTACATGGAGTAACTCCATTAGCAGAGAGCAAGTGTTGACTTAGATCTTCCTTCAAATAACAGTGAAGGGGAGCATGAGATGTGCTTGAGATTGCAGACAACCTGGCTTTCCCATCCCAGACTGATTTTTGAGATTGAAACAATTTCCCAGAGTAATTTCAGATAAAGAGGTAAAGTCTTGAGCATTTTAGTGAACTTATAAAATCAATTATTGCTTCAAGGCAATTGGAAAATTTCCTTTTTCAACATTTTTTTCTTCTAGATTTCTGCCCCCCACAAGTAATTACATTTATAAAAGAACAGTTGTTTAACACCTCCCAAGTGAAAAAAAAAAACCCAAAACCTCACAGCAAAATCTGTGAAATCTGAAATTATCATGAATATCGCTGAATCAGAGATGGGCTGCAAATGGCCTTTTCCTGGCATCCTTTGCAATTTTGACGAATTCACAAGGTGTACCGAGCTGCATGTGCACGGATGAGCATATTTATAGAAGTGAGGGTGTTGTACATGAAACCAGCACCGTGTGCAAATCCTTCTGTTCCTTATTCGTACTTCTAAAATGCATGCAAAGGTGCTGCAGACTTTTAAGGCCCCTTGCTGCACAGCACTGTGATGCGGCCACAGCATCCCTAGCATTTGCTTCCATAAAATATATCCAGACGTTTGCCTTGTGGCAAGGATGGGAGGAAGCTGAAACAGCAGTGAAATAAATTTTGTAACTAATAAAAAGCCTAATACCTTGTTCCTTTCTTCAGTCCCAATAGTTTCATTGTTTGCTTTGCTTGACTTGAGGCTGCAAGAAGGAAACCCAAAAGGAGATTTTTTTTGATGAAGTGTCCAAAATTAATACCGCTGCCCTGACACAGCAGCAGCGGCAGCAGCGACATAAAAAAGAAGTAATGCTTAGCTACGGAGTTTTGTTTTCAGACAGATAATCAAAAGGGAACTCAGAGAGATATTCAATTACAAGAAGACCTGGTGGTTTGAACAGCGGCCCAGCGCAATGTGCCTCTGCTGCGGTTGAAGGCACACGAGACTGGAAAGCGCTGGCGGGGAGGAGGGACGGTTCTCGGGGCACGCTGGCTTCAGCGGCATCCGTCGTCGTCTCTGCTCCCGTCCGGCCGCAGCGGGGCGAGGGGGAGAGGAGGGGGTGTGCAGGGATCCGCCACCGCCGGGTGCTTGCCCTTCTCTCTGCTCTGCTCTGCCGTGGGGCCCCGGTCCTGCCACAGGGACTAAGGCGGCATTTTCTGAGTGCGTCACAGAAACTCTTAAAGCCGCGTGAAATGACAGAGATGCCTCCACCCGCAGCACGCGCAGGTATCAGATGAAAGTGCCCAGATATATAATTAGATGCCAGCGGTGGCGAGGTGCTGCACAGTGGCTGACGCAGATGTCTCATCTGGAAATCTCTTATCACTGAGACTCAGTGTGTTATCACATCTTTACAGAGAGGCTGCATTTATTTCAGGGAAATGATGGGACAACAGCAGTAGGAATCTTTAAGTTTTTCATTCTGCTGACGCTCACGCTTCTGAAGTAAGGAGGCTGAGGCAACTGCAACCTGCTTTTCCCACCCAGCTTGGGAAGAGTAGTCGGGGTGATAGCCCAAAGAAAAGGTCCTCCTGGAGTCTCTGATGGACTCCTGTGTGCTTCCTGGAGACACTGGGGAAATGCTCAGTGTTTCCAGGGCAGAAACTCAGGGAGAAACTCACTCCCAGGGGAGACCTCACTGCTGGCTTCAGCTGCCTCACGGTGGGTGTACCTGGAGAAGGCAGAGCCAGACTCTTCTCAGCAGTGCACAGCAATGAGATGAGAGGCTGTGGATACAAGTTGCAGAAAGGGAGATACTCAGATTTATTTTTTTCACCACCAAGAGCGGTCGAACATGGGAACAAGGGCCCAAGGAGGTTGTGAAGTCTCTGTCCTCAGAGATATTCAAACCTTGACTAGACACAGCCCCAAGCAACCAGCTCTGAGCTGGCCCTGTCATCTGCAGCGGTTTGGACTGGAGACCTCACAGCTTTACCACCATCGTGGAGAACAACATTAGGCTCCTAGAGAGTGACAATTCAGGTGAAGTTTTGCAGCAAACAAGAATGGCAACAAGACCCTTCTCCCTCCTCCAAATTTCCTTTGTGAAGAAATTCCATAAACTTTTTTCTGGAGAGGCCAGGATAGGCTCCACATGTAGCCTTTTGGTTTTCATTCTATAGAAGTTATAATCCTCCTTCATTGCCTGTAAACCATTGGCTTAATCTGTAGCTCCTTCGTGACTCTGTTCCAGATATCAGCAACTCAATCCTTGCTGAGTTAACCAAGACAACATCCACCACAAAAACACCACCTGAGTCTCCCTCCTCCAGGAGTTTTTCTGATTGTTAGTAGGGGGCTGACATTCACCCATAGTCTGCAGAATCATTATGTTATTTAGTTACATTAAAGTAATCTCCTTAGAGAGGACTTATTGATGACTTACACTCAAATGTGCAAATAATATGCTTGTAGAACATTAAAATGGCTCTAATAGGGTGGTAATAAATTTCTTTTTTCAATATGGATGATTAGAAACTTCAGTAGTTAGAAGCTATTAATGTACTCACCATAAAGCATGAAAGTCCATCCTCATGAAACCCTAAATGACAGTACTGCCTATAAATTTTACTGGAGGTGGAAAGAGCAGTAATTATATGGCTGGCATTAGATGTAGCACTTTCTGCAGAGGTACTAGTGGCAGATCTTTACCTTCTGTTGTTAAGCACTATTTTTGGGCATAGCCAGTAGCCAGAGTATACTGTAAATAATACTGTTTTCTGTGATGGATTTCTGCACAAACAGGAAGAAAGAGATTTTTTATTAAAAGAAAAATTGGCAAACAGTCAAGTGTAGATGGCTTAGAGAGTGGCAATGCAATAAAGAGCATTGGGCGTCAGGTTCAATGTTGTCTGACTGGCCTATGTCGATGGTGATGACTGAAAAACCCATTAGCTGCTGGCAGAGAAGTGAGTCTGAGATTATCATCCAGGCACTAGCATGGATGTATTGCAAAACCACTAACTCTGTTGGCGTTCTTGCTGGCAGGAGTAGTGGAGCAGCCAGGGAGTGAGTAATCTCACATGGAGACTAGTTTGCACCAAAATAATCTTCTGAAACACCAGATAAATTGAAAACCTTCTATGAATTTTTTTTTCTACTTGTCCAAATTGGGCAGTGAAATGAGATGCAGGTAGAGCCAGGGTTGCTTCCTGCCTCCCATACAGCAATTATTTCGGGGTACCAATGATACATGCCTTCCTCCTCTTTAGCCTGCCTTTGAGCCTCCCATCCAAACCAAGCCCGCCTTGTATTCAGTGAAACACTTCACAGAAGTATTTCTGTCCTCCTCCGGTTTTATTACTGCAGCGTACTTCTTTCTAACAAAACATATATTTTTTCTTTCAGTTCTTGAAAGAAGTTCATCAGGGCAGGGCAAACTATTGTACTTCTTAGTAGGATTCTTCAAGTAGCAGACCTAATTCTCAGGCTGGCAACTTCAAGTGTTTGCGACACATAACAGGAAGCAGCTAGCTGGAAACGCCTTCTGATTTCTCATCAAATAAATGGAAAATATTCAGCACAATGTCATATGTTTCTGCTAGAGCTAAAAATACCTGTGAACATACACCTCTTCTACCATCGGAGCTATCTGTCTGGTAGCCTTTGATCATGTACATGGAGCAAAACAAACAGAAAACAACCATTATCAGGAATACAAATAGTTGACTAATGTGATATACAAAACAATTCAGTTTTGTGTATCAATCTTATAAACTGTTAAAGTATGAATTACTCAACTGGAAAAAAAGATTTTAGGATAAATTTAAAATATGAAGATCATGACAGGTTAGATAGAATCGTCTCTGCATATGATATTTCTTAGGCTATATGATTTTTTTTTAAAATGCTGAGTCCTCATTCAGCACAGAAGTCAGAAGAGCTGTTCTTGGGCACAGAAGTGATTTTTGAGGGAAAATAGAACATCATCCTATAATGTTCAGAACTCTTGAAATCTTGTGCTCCAAAACTTTCCCTGTGATGTCATTATAACATGAAACCCCAGTCATGAAACATTTGGAATGACAAAGGTCTTCTGATAAATAGAATGACACAAAGGAAACCTCAATAATTTCCACTTGGAAGGTCTTTTGCAGAAAGCATAGATGTGGGCATGGTTCATTAACCCAGTATATCTTTTCCTCTGTCTTCTGCATCACTACTTCAACGGTCAAGTTATATGGTGCAGACCTCAGCAATAAATGTTTTGCTCAGAATTATTCAAGCATATAACAGAGAAAACGTGCAAAAACTCGGCTCAAAGAAATTTGATTTAAGGTCTTGATTTCCTTATTCTAGAAGAAAACTCTCTAGTGAGTGGTAAGGACTGGCAGATTTAGAAGACAGATGAGCAGACAGAGGTTTGGGGGATCAAACTCAAAGACTGTTAGGACTTGATCAGAATTTAGAAACATGTGAGAACCTGCTCAGGGTGAAAGAGATGATACTGATGCCTAAGGGACCACAGGGTAGATACCTATTTGTCATTTCTGGTGTATATCTGACCGGACAAGTGGGTTGTGTGTTGCCCTAATCCTCACCAGCAAAAAGGTCCCTTCTGCGGCTTCACACTACTGTAAATTAATGTGATGTATGGTGGTACTACATAACCCTTTTTTTTCTGGTAAGCACTTTCCCCTTTATGGTGAAAGACCCTTGCATGGGCTGCTTCTGACATGAAGAATACCACTCACATTCATTTCCAAGTTGAAAGTATCTTTTCTCCTCCCCTGGACCACTTTGTCCCTCACCTGATAGATTTCTGTTTTAACCTGCAATCGTATTTATCTCCACAGACCATATTGGGAGGCAGTTTGCATAATGACACTTTAAGCTAGATGAAGTTGGATGCTGCATGTCAAACACAGCCAAGATCATGCCAAATGCCTTTAAGAACATCATATCATGTTTGGTGGATAAATGTGTAGTTGTTGTCAGTGACATGAAGCAACACAATCTCCATGACCTCAGAGCCTTTGTGTCACCAAATGTCACAGCATGCAAGATGATTAAATACATGCAGCAGCCAACATACAATGGTCTTAATAAAGGTAAAAAGAAAGCACCCGCTCTTTTCAGTAAAGTGCTGCCTTGGAATATGTTGCACAGAGTCATGTTCAAAAGATCTGATGCTTCACCAATCTTTGCAAATACATTGATTCCAGCCTGGCCGGAATTTAATAACATGGAAAATGTCCTCTTACCACTGCACTGGGGATATCACAAGCTGTAATTAGTTAACGATCCTAATGTTTCGAGTGTCTTTGGATGAATAATTTCCTCGTTGAAAACTGAAACTTCATGTTAACCAAATTATTCCTATTTGGCCGAGGACTGGTTTTGGAAAAAAGGAACAAAAATGTTTGTTTTATTATGCACAGAAGGCATCAAATTTCAATTTGATAGAAACAATCCTAGCTGCGCTTAACTTAAAAACAAATAAAAGTAAAGGAAATAACATGAAACAAATTATTCATTTTCTGGGTAAACAAAATATTGTACTTCACCAGAGAGCTTGTGAAGAAAAACAATGTTTTCTGGGATCAACCAAAGCAATATTCTGATTTGATTTTTCAGTATGGTTATAATGAAAAAAAATTGGTCTCAAAGGTGGGGGTGCTGGGTTTTTAGAGAGTGTTTCTGAAGGACAGGGGCTCTCCCTCATCTCCTTAGCTGGTGTGTTGGTGCAGGCTCCCTGAGTTGGGCTCACCATGGATGTTGAATAGCTGAAACACTGTCTCATAGTGAAGGTGAACATTTGCAGCCTCGCAGGTCCTCAACAAATGCAGAGATCAGCAATGGGATTCATGTTAATTTAGTTTTCTAGCCTCAGCTACTAAATGGATTCCCTTTACAGTCAATGGATGGAGGGAGAAACATTTCCAGTGAACATTTATCTCATCCCAAGACAGATACCTAGAAGAGATTGGATCCTTCATGGACATCCCTCTCTGTATCTATTATGTAAGGTGCTGGGACACATCTTTTGGATGGGTAGAAATGTCTGAGATGAATCTCATCTTTACGTATTATTCCTTATGCCAGGGAAATTCTGTGCCAGACATTCCTCCTCATTATTTCTACACTAAAACCGAACACCATTAGCAACCTGACATTTTCACTAAGAGGATCTGGTTCTCTTTTTACTTACAGAGATATAAAAAAAGGTGCATCTTCATTAAAGCCAGCAGATTTTATCTAGTGTAAAGCTGGTGGAAGACAGCGGAGGTCTTTTATGTTCACTGTACATGTGGTATGAAGAATGTCTGAGCACAGGCCTGGAAGGCGTTAAGCATAAAAAGCAACTCATCCAGATACCTTTGCAGGCTACAGCAAAGAACTGTTTCCAGCCAACACCTGAATTAATTTTGTATATGGAAAGATTTGGAGCTAGTGGTGGGTTTTGTTCTCATCTCTTACCGTACACTGCATGGTATATGCAGTGCAACTACGCCATTTTCTGACATCATATGGACTAGGCCTTTTTTTGCCCAACGAGAAGCTGAGGTTCTTGCTTTAAGAGGTGGCGGAGAAGAAAACAAGAGGACACTGTACCACTCCCTAAACTTTTCAACCTGTTAACATGAGATGGAGAAAAGTTACAGGATGCCTTCTCCAGCACCTTGCCCTTAACAAGTGATGATGGCGAATACGTACGCCACAAAAGTCATAGCACTTCAAGCACTCTGTTCCCTAACTGTGAAGAGTGTAGTGAAATGAATGAGTGAATCTGCTCTGTCTTTGTGAGGGAATAGCCTGTCTGCGCAGCCAAGAAAACACCAATGCCAAGGTGAAGCCAGTGATCCACAAAGTCAGTGACGGGCAAGTCATAACTTCTCTCATTGCTTTTCTCTCCCCTCTCATCCTTTTACTTTGTTTGCTCTTGCTCTTTGTGAACAGGAGCTGTTCCTGGCTATGTGTCTGTGCGGGGCAGTAATGGGCTCATCTCCACTGGATTTTTTGTTACAACAGATGAACTTCAATCAACAACAATAATAATAATGCAGGGCAGAAATGGAAAATGATAGCAATTTAGGACTGCATCACTGAAGGCTCAAAACTTTCATTTTTTGAGGACCTACCTTGCAGTCCTGTCCTTTGAATGGTTAGACTCAGCTGTGCATCACAGGGTCTTTGTGCAATGATTAAGAGCTGAGGTGTACACCAGGCTAATTATACTGTTGGTTGTGGTCCAGTGATGACTGAAATTTGCAACTTATTAGTGAGTTTATTGGATTGCCAACCCAAGCATTTCTTAGAATAAACAGTTTTCCTTTAATTTTGCTGAAACTTCGTGTGCTTGTAATACGATGGTTAAAGGCAATAAAATTTCAGCATGTTAAATATCATAAGCTTTGGATGTTCAGTGAAGCAGAACTAATCTAGTTTTAAAGCAGAAGGCTTTCCTCTAACACATGGAGTTTGCTGAGCAAACCAGCCCTTAGTCCAGCTGGAGGCAGAGACAGCACGATGGATTTGGTTGTAGTGCAACACCCAGATGATGATGCTGGGGAACCTTGGCACCTGGGCCATCTCTGCGGACAACACCTCTTCCTGCAGCAGCTCCTCTGCAGCAGTGTTTGGGTTTGAAAGAGGGAAGAAGCCAAGTGTTTGGAAGCTTCTGCTCCTCCTGCATCTAAGACCCAGTTTTAACCTGGACTGGGTTCAAGCCATGTTGGAAAGGACAAATCTGGGATTGGTTGTAAACCTGTGAAGTCTTCTTGGTATGTAATCAGGTTTCTAGCTGAGCAATAGGAAGTAAATTCTGATCCTATCTACATATCTACATATCTACAGCTTGCTTTGGTTCAGGAAGAAAAGTTTGGTCTTATTGTTAGACAAGACTGAAAAATGGAGTTTCCCTTGAGGAATTCTGATATTTAGACACTTGTTTTCATTACAAATTGGGATGAAAAACTAAAAGATCAAAACTTTTGGAAAACAAAAGCTTCAAACACGTATTGATCTATAAATGTCAAGTTGCATTGTTTCAACACATTTTATTCTAAGACGTTTTGACTGTCTCTGACTGATGAAATTTGTTTGAGTGTATTGATGCTTTGGGATTTGGTTATTGGTAATCTCAGTACCTGTGCTGGTGCCATTTTGGGGTTTAAGTCCGTACTCCAGTTATGCAGAGCTGGATCTCAGTGACTCACGGGGCTTGTAGTCCAATGAGGGCAAATAACCTGTAATGAATGAGTAAAAAGTAATGGGGCTTACTCTAATCACTCAGACAGATGCAGTTTTAGGTTGACTTGGTCCAATCAAACATTTTTCTTTTCTTTATTTAAAATTATTTCAAAATTATTTTTTCTGCAGAAAATTTAGACTAAGATGGGACTGAGTTTTCTGCGGTAAAAACTTCCAACAGGCTTTGTAGATAATGTTGAGAATTCTTATACCTTTGCTCTCTAGTTATTCAGTCTTCAATGCAGTTTCACATATCTATTTATTGTGTGTTTGTATAAGAAGTGAAATAATGTAGTCACTGTGCTGCCAAGATTTTTTTTCTAGTTGGGATGCAGTAAACTCATCTTTCACATTTTGAAACAGATGTGGGTATATTTTTTGCTTTAAGCCCACCTTAGTCTTGTGACTTCCCTCCCTTTTAATCTATCTGTCAGGTTTACAGTGGATATTGAGATCAGCATTCATAACAGACTTTTGGAGCTGCTATAAGGATTGCAAGGGCAGGTCTTTACTTTTGGTAAGCTAGCTGATGTGATTGGAGAAGCTTTCAACCCCCTCACCCACCAAGGCATGTTTGGTGTTTTTCAGCTTATATCAGTGGGTTTAATAAAATGATAATTTCTTTCCCTTTTTTCCTTATACAGGGCTTGGTTTGTAGCCCATTCAGTAAGATGTCAGGTGCCATCCTGACTCATTGCAGGCTGTATAGCAAAGATCATTATGTAAGTAAGTGGAAGATTTAGGATATCCCCTTCTGTTGTCCCAGAATTAAAATGTCATCAACAAAATAAAATCCCTCTCTAAATAAGATTATCTTCTGGTTCAATTATCTATAGTTCCTACCCCACTTTTTTCCCATTTCCAGAAAAAGTTCTGTCCTGATTGCTTAGGTTTGTCTCAGGCAGATTTCAGGGGGGATGAGGATATCAAGCTTTCACGTTTTCCAGGGAGGCAGGTAGCTGAGCAGAGGAAGAGGGTCTGCAGAGCTCACCCATGTTAAATGCTGAAGGATCTATGCAGGAGAAAGACAACACAAGTGTTGCGGGATCCCTGTCCCCTGGCAGGCATCTTGGGTCCTCCCTGGGGCCAGCTGGGAGCACTGGGGGACTCACCCTTGGGGATGCCCACCTTTGACCGCTGCTGCAGGTCCCAGCAACTGGCCTCTCCCTCTCTGCTGCTCAGAGACCCTCTGGGATCAGCTGGGCTGAGATGTGTAAATATTGGACAGATAACATGCAGAGAGAGGACTCCTGCCCTCGTCAACAAAAATCAAGTCAGGCCTGGGCTTTGTCTCTGAAGAAGGGACATTGCTCCCCTGCACCTTTCACCGAACAGGGGATTTGCCCTGACCCTGGTGGTACTCGTGACCCCCTCTCCAGGGCGTTAGAATCTGGGCACCGTGCTGTGGCCAAGGCTGAATCATCACTCCTGGCTCTGCTCCTGCGTCTCGATGCTCTGTGCTTGCTGTGACATTCTAGAGTACATTTCTTATTCAGACTTAAAACTCTTGAGTGCAAGTGATCTGTTCTTATTGATTTGAAAAGGCTGAACTTTAAATAGCTGTTGTTTAATGTCCTGGAACATTAATATTAGATTAGAAAGATGTCCCTGACTCGTTGCCCCGAACATTGGAAAAAATATGTATCAAACAATTCTGCTCTGCCAGGATCATTTGTGAGAATATTGTCCTGCGATAATGAATTAACACTGTGGTTAAGATTCCTTTTGCTGGGCTAGATAGGACTAGAGAGGACAATCTGATCATTCATCCCAGTTCCCCTTAATCTCAGGAAACCATGGAGCAAAGACTGAAGTCAGAAGCACCCACAAGAGCAAACACCCTGTGTCTCCAGCCTAACACAGTCCAGAAAATGCTTGTTAGCGTCTCATGACAAGCTTAAGACCTTTTGGAAACACTAGACCAAAACCCTCAAAAACTCCTTTGCGTCACAGAAGAGAGCAGGAAACATCATAAACTGCTGGTACAGTATATTTTCCTTCTCTTAGCAGTTTTTTTAAATAAGTCCCAGCTACATGTTTATTATATCACTTTTTTTCTGGTCCAGTAAGTG
This sequence comes from Aquila chrysaetos chrysaetos, assembly GCF_900496995.4. Lineage (NCBI taxonomy): Eukaryota > Metazoa > Chordata > Aves > Accipitriformes > Accipitridae > Aquila > Aquila chrysaetos. The sequence goes on from NC_044014.1 coordinate 12,396,223, forward strand.
CATATGTATATGCAATATATCTATAATACATATCCATGTATGCACACTGCCTTTGAGTGGATATGTATATGTGATTTATGTGCATGCATACTCACATACCTTTTAGCTGGTCTCACTTTTCAGTTAAGACAAGTTATTTTTTTAGTCGGTAAACTTTCTGATAGTAGGAATGTGGCTTTTAGGTTTTATTGTCAAATGTTCTTAAATGGTTCCAAATCTCCATTTTCCACTGCCCCCCAATTCAGATGCTCCCTTCTGGCTCATTTGGTACATAACCATTTTCAGTGCAGAGCAATTTATTATACTACCTTTTAAAGCAGCAGGTAGATGGAGCCCTGGTTTGGGTTGTGTATTTTCTCTGCATATGGCAAATATGATCAAATTAGAGTTACTACACTGTGTCACTAGCTAACTTTCAGGTGCTTGAGGGGTTTGTCTTTAGCTGTTGCAATGAGGTTTTATATTTGTGTCTCATAGATGCAACTCCTTTTGAATTTTCCTTTTTCCACAGCATATTATTCTGCTCACTAGATGGTAACTGTTCCAGTAGTCACCATATCTCACACAAACTCTTCCTTTCTAAATGTTATCGGTGACTGTAATGATGAAATGAAAGTAAATTGTGCTACAGAAGGACTTAGCAATTAAAAAAGCACGACAACAAACACCTCCCAGCCAAGCAGAACTGCAAACAACTCATTATAATTATTCCAGCCTGCTTGAACCTGCCTTCCGCTCGCACACTCAGGCAGAGCTGCAAGGCACTTCTTCTCCATCAGGGCTGAATCAGTCTTTTGCTGACTTCTTATAATACAGTGTAGATAAGAGCTCTTCAGTCGTAATTTGCTTGAGTTCTTAATAAGGAGAGATTTTAGAAAGCACAGACTAGTGTACGCAATAAGCTAAACGTATCCGTAGCTGTAAGTAAGCAGTTCAGAGTGCTGCCTCTTTCTCCCTTTTTCTTCCTTCTGCATTAGAGACTTAGGCAATTAAAGGGTCTGGATGCATTTTTTTCTCTTGGTTATTTAAGCTACATGCTTGTAGAGTTTGCAAGATGCTGTTTTCACAGCTGTTCTCCAGGATTTGTGGTTGTGAACCAGGTGGTACTGCAAGAGCCTGAGGCTGCACGGTGTGTAGCTCTGTGAGCTGTGCTGCTCTGATGGACCACAGTGGTTGACCGAGGTTAAGGCTTGGGCACTGCCCAGGTAGAGTACCCCAAGAGATTTGTAGTTATCACAGGAAGTTTGACATGCAATTTGTGTTTGGAGGGTGCAGAGAGATTATTTCAATGTACTGGAGTGCTATTCTCAATCTGAGCAAGGGCTTTCCAGAGAGACCAACAAGAGCTACTCCAGCGGGGAGCTCAGGGATGAGTTTGAGGCTGGGTTAGAGAAGGGGGTACTTTGAGGTCAAAGATGATGAGTAAAGCGATACCACAGTCAGCACCTCCTCTCCTGGGTTATGAGGGAGTTTAGGTATCAAGGGACTCCTAAAAAGTGAAAGGGACACTTTGAGGGCAACATCTTGGCTCCATCGCTCTATTCATAAAATACAGGAAATCAGTGGTGTTACATCATGACAACAAAATGGGAAGGCGAGCCCAGTGCTGCTGAGGTATGGTGGGGACATGTCTGCAGTTTGCTTTGTGAATGGCACAAAAGGCAGTTTGAAGACTGATCTTTACAACAAGTCATAGCTAGGAATGAAAATATTTGGGGAAGATCTACTTGAACAGAGGTTACCAAATTGTGACAGTTAGGACATACTGAGCAGAAACTCAGTTGTTCATGAAGTGTTCTGCGTGTCCATTTTAACAGGGACAATGGGGAAGAATGGTTTAGGTTGTACACTTTCGTAGTTGGGCTGAGATGAGCCAAGGAGAAAGACAGGTTGGTTTTGCAATGAACTGTGCAGTAGCTAATGTGCATCCATTTATTTGGAGACTGTGGGTAAAATTAATCAGAAGGCCGGATAGGATCTATGCACCAATTACATCCCACTCAAACCTTTCTGCACAGGAATGAATTTCACCTTGTCTGACCCATGAAGATGTGTGAATACTTATCTCCCTTTCCTTAAGACTTCATTCTAGTAGTTTCAAATAGCCAGATTTTTCTTTTTCAGTAGTAACTTTCCTTGATGTAGATCTGTTTCCAGTTTAATACTTACCAGTAACTTGATATGAATGGCAGAGATGTCTTTTGTCTGCAGTTTTAATATGGAGGCAACTGAATCACTTACTTTTATAAAGTGAAATCCATTTCTTCTCAAGTCTTCTGCAACTGAAGTAATGTTTGCAAAATGCTTTGAAGATGAAAAGCACTACAGTATATAAATACTAAGTATTATTTTTATATCTTTATCACCTATAATTTAAAATTAACATGAAAAAATCCTTTGAATACCCAAATGCCCCTTAAAATGCATATCCTTCTTCTAATCTTAATGCTTTATTTTCATCTATGAATCCTACTAATCTTTGAAATTAATTACCATGATTAAAAATGGGAGATGTGTTTTCCCAGAACAATCAAATTGTTCTGTTGCAAATTTTCATATTCATTTTGCATCATTATTTTAATTCCTTTTGATATTCAAACACACACTCACATTCCTGGCTACGACATCTTGTCTCTCTTCAGAGGAAGAAGGAGTCTTATTTTGCTACTTGCTGACTACAGCCAAAAGTGACCCCATACAGTGGTAGCCTCAGAAGGAGAAAGGGGCCATACCTTGCCTGCCTCAGAGTCTCCTGTATGGGCAAAGGCCATGACTGTCAGATTGTCAACCAGAGCTCAGGAGAGTGCATTCATCCACCCATCCAAAAGAATCAGCTTGTAAAAACGAGACCTTCAACAGACAGGGCATATTCATGCTGCTGAATATGTGTCAGTGGAAGGGAATCATTACAGTTACAGCACGACTTATAAAAATGGCAATTTGAGTTTAGCCCAAAGTCCTGTTTCTTCTAGTCTTTGTGAACCATCTGATTTCCACTCCAGTGCTGGAGAACCAAAAGTGAGAGTAGTTTTATTGCATTGGGGAAGGAAAATGGAACAAAGGCTGACACTTTAGTGCCTGACTGGCGAACAGGGCCAGCACACGTGTTTCCTGACAATCAAAGCAAGAGAAAATTCTCACTGCGGCTGGGTTTTGATCCAGTCTTCTCCAGATATTGCTGATATTTGGATCCAGGACTGTGTCTCATTTCTGTGCAGTGCCTATTGCAGGTTTGCACACCAGAGCCCTATTCCCTATTAACTGTTTACAAAGAGAAGAGGGAAAATATCCAAGTCCTTACACTGTCCAGATTCCCTGACCAGAACCAGTGGGAGAGAAGGGAAAGGGGAATTCTTTTAAAATATTAGTGTCAGTATGTTTTGAAAAGCCTCTACATGCAGCCCTCACAACGTGAGGCTTTAAGGAAGTCAATTGAATGGTTCCCTAGGAAGATCTTGCTTTGATATAACACAGAGAGTTCTTTTTGTTGCAAAAATGGCAAGAAGAAAGGGGACAAAATGTATGAGCTGAAAAGGAAGAGACTGAAATAGAGTCACATCACAGGCACTGAAAATGTATCTTTTATTGTAGATCACAACAATACAGAATTTCTAATGCAGAAAGGATTCAAGAATAGAAAAGAAGGTATCCAGTGTGAGAGAAAGGCACAAGAAGATATGTCTTTTATTGTCCTTTAATTTTTTTCTGCCCCTCTCATCAGAACAAAAAGAAAGGTCAGGCATGAGATGTGGAGATTATTTTGACAATACAGACACTGCTGTAGTGATACGTGACAGAAAAAGCAGGGAGATCATCCACATGGAGACCTCACAGAATTAATTGTTGGTCCAGAAAATGGCCAGCTGGCTGTGGAAAGAGATGCATGTGTTTGTGTGGGGAAGAAAGTGAGACAGCTTAGCCAAAAATAGAAAGAGAAGCAGTTGTGCAAAGAAACAAGGGCTGAAATGGGAAAAGCCTGCAAGGTGGTTAAGTTGAAGGGACACTGAGAGTGTGGAGCCAGAAAGCTGAATAGGATGGGGTTGGCTGGGTTTCTGTGGGTTACACAGGAAAGTCTTTACAGAGAATCAAATAGCTGTATGTTTGTGGTCTGGAGGATCCGGGCCGGAGGCACAAAATGGCTGGGAAATGGTTTGTTTGTTCTTGAAGAGTCATTGAAGGAATGAAAATCGCCTTCATCTACAACTTGCTATGAATTTTTTTTTTTTTTTAATTTTTTTTTTTGCAAATGTATATTAACAAATCTTGGATGCAGACTCTGAAAATGCACAGTTTTGAACTTAAAAAATAAATAAAATCTGAATTCCCATTTGAGGAAATCCTGATTTTCTTCTCAATATAGTTACCAACTGCAAGTGACGCAGTACAGACTTTCCACAAATGCCCTGGCTCTGGATTGTGACAAGAGAGCTCGATATGACTACTGAGTTTCTTTGGTCATGGTCTTCTCTGTGCTAGCGCTGGCCAAAGGCCAGGGAGCAACAGGACAGCACAGAGGATGATACGTGAGTGTGGTGTTGAGAAACGCAGCCTGGTGAAATGTTGGAGTGCCCACCAGGAGCAAGGTGGAGGTTGGCTTGGGGAAGGAAAGAGGAGCCCTGGCATGTGGGAGTGTTGTTGAGTGTCCTCATGCATGGATGGAGGTGACCAACCCCAATGCTGTCGAGGGCAGTTGGGCAAAAGCTGAAGGTCCACGTGGCCAATACGTGGGGAAGGAGCTACCCCTCCAAGTGTCAGGCAAATCAGTGTGGTGCCAAGGGATATCAAGGGACAGTGAAGGAAGGGAGTCCAAAAAGCCATGGCCATTTCCTATTTAGTCATGGAGAGGGAAGGAAAGAAAGATTGGGAGTAATCTCATATTTCCACATTTTCCAAAGCAGAAAGTTCCAGGTTATCACCCAAATTAAAATGACAGAGCAAGTGACTTCAAAACTGCATCTTGACCTCACTTCCTAGCCCCCTCTCAGTGCAGAGAGAGGATTAGCTGTAAGCTCTGATTCCATGGTCCATGCCTGTACTCACTTTATTGCTTTGCCTGTTTCCTACCATGGCTGTGGAAAGTACAGCAAAGCTTTTAGATAATGAAAGTTAGCCCAGGAAAAGGATCTGCTCTGATGAGATTCCCCAGAAGACAATACTAGCTCTAATTCCTCCAGTTTAACTTTCTACTTCCGGAGGATTTACCGAGGAAGGAATTTAATTTTTTTCCCTAGACGAATGTATTAATATTTAATAAAAAGCAAAGCCAGATGACACTTCTAGAGAAAATAACAAATTTACATAAACCTTTTGCTATATTTGAACAGAACAAGATAAATTGAGGGGGTTTAACTCACATATTTTTTCTTTTCTAAAAAATAATAAACAATAAAATACCCGAAAGGCTTCAAATTCAGAAAATGGGTTTTTGTGTTACTCCATATCAAGTCATCTTGGGACTAAATGTATTACATCCTCTTCCCCACTAATTTGTCTCCTGATTCTGGCTTGCCTTCCTAGCCTGTGCTTGCTCCCAGTTCCAGGCACGGGGAGATGGCTTACTGAGAAAGCACTGAGTCAAAGGAGGTTTTTCCACCTCAGACTGTCTCCTCGTACTCTGCCTGTGTGACTGAGGCTAAGGCCTTTTACTTAGCTATTTCTCAGCAATTTCACTCGTGAATGTTTGTTGTTCACCCCCTCTTACAAGACACCCCCTAGGAACTGTGTAATTTTGTTGAGGTTGTTCTAAGGTAATTCTGGAGCCTAAAAGTTTATATGGATATTTTAAAGAAAACCAAGAGTTCACTCTCAGGGAAGCAAAAATGAACTGTAAAGATTTCTGCCGGTGGGTAGCTCTGCCTGGTACCAAGCTCGTTTCCCTTCCCTTTGGTTTTCCTTCAATAGCCTGTCAAATATGATCTCTGTCCGGATGCTGGGGGATACAGAATTCACCACAACAATTGACAGGGACCACAAAAGTCATGGATGTGACAATACAGCACCTCCAGCTTGGTACACTGAAAAAAGGTTTGACTTTAGAGTGCCCTCACAGTAACCTGTTTCACTGGTTTTCTCTTCCCTCTACTTGTATGCACCCCATACAGGTGAGAGCATCAGTAAAAGACTGTTCAGTTGAAGATCATTTCCCTCCTTGCTCACCATTTTGCTTGAAAGACTGCACAGAGACGTTTTCTAACTCTATTTTAGAAAGATATATCAAGTCTCCTACCAGGACCCTGCAGTCTTTTTCAGTATCACTTCACTCTCCATTGCCAAGCTTTTAAACAAAAATAAACCAAGATAATGCCAATAAATCATCTTCCCTCCTTTCCATCTCAGCACCAGTGGAAGACTGTGGTAAGTTATCATGTTTTTAACTACGAACCTGTCTGGCTCTTTGTCATTTATCTTGTGTCTCCCACTCTGGTCTGGCTCAAGGCTGAACATTAGCAAATGATGAATGTGGGGCTGTCTCTCCTGGTTTGTACTGGCATTATTAACCCATATTCTCCTGAATATTTCATACCATAATACATTATTCATGAGTTGCTGGAGTTGTGGCAATTGACTCTCAGGGTAGCTGCCCTGTGTGTGGGGGTAGGACAGAAATGTTTGCTATCGATGGGTAATCCCTATTTTGCATTCTCAAGGATTTTCCTCACCCCTGTGATTCTGAGTCTTGTAAAGCAGATTAGCTCCTGTAAATCGGCTATTTCACATGTATTTACACCAGTATCTGTCCTAATGATGTTTTTTCAGGTGGCTATGGTATCATATTTTGCTCTATTGTGATTCTAAGAATGCCAAGAACCAATTGTGTAGTGTAACAACTCTGTGGCTGTAACATAGAGTCAGCTTTCTGTTGATTAAATAAGGATCTATTAACTATTATCCTCTTTTCCCTTTGTTTCCTATATATCTGTTATTTTCTCTTTTTTTCTGTTTGTATTCTTTTTTCCCCCGATACATCGCCTCAGAAAACAGTTGCTACACACAGACAGCAGCAATAGAAAAAGACAGATCTTGTATTCCCCCCTGGACATGGCCAAGCTTGCATGAGACAAATCTTTGGAGGTCCAGAGTTCAGTAACTCGTCGGGCAGAGTTGGACTCTGAAGGTGTGATGGTTTCTTATTGTGTATGCGGGAGGCGAGGTCTTTGAATTCAGTCTGGAAGTGAGTAAAGAGCCATCTTTGTAGCATACTGTGTTTTACTGTCTGTTTAGGTGTACGTGTCACAGAGCAATAGCGTTATGCCTGATGTTTCTCCAGGAAACCCCTCGCTGAGAAATAGTTCATAGAGAGTGCCAACACTACATGTACATAGACTAGGGTCTTTTTGGGAAACTGAGGCATCTCTCTGCTGATCTCCTGACCATGAAGCAGGCTTCATTTTCAGATTGATATACTTGTGATCCACATGTATGGTGATAAATGAAAATATTCTGACATACAGTCTTGAGAAATGTTGACAGCTGTTTCTTGAATCTGTGGGCTTTAGGCTTTCTCGTCTTCTCTTTCTAACTGTGTGATTGCTGGAATGGATGACCAACGACTGTGGAAGATCTCCAAGCAAAGAGCTGGCACAGATTTCAGGATGTTTATTTCAAGGACTATACCCTGCATTTTATTCCTTTAAAAAAATAAAATGCCAAACACTTTTGACCCACTTTAGGCCAAGAAATTCTCCAGAACTTGTCCTGTTTCCTCCCCTGAGCTCCTGTACAGTGGTGGAACATGGTCCATATCTGTCTTCAACTGGCAGAACTGCTCAATTTTGTGTTCCTAAAAGATAGCACTTAGATGCTCTGGTAGAAACTAAGGGAAGGACCATAAATCTGTGCTGCTAGCACCAGTCTGAGTAGATGAGGTAGAAAAATGATGAATTGGGAAACATGAGTACTGAGAAATGGAAAGATGTTCCAGGATCCCCAGTCATATGCTCCTTCCTCCTGCAGCAGAGGTGGCTGCACTTCTGTCGCCAAGGAAATACAACCCTAAAATGGATTATGTTGCCTGCGGCTTTTTGCATACGTACAAAATCATAACAAAGAGATCATCTCCAGGAGAGCTCAGGGTCATGGCTGGAGGATCTGGATTTTTCTACAGAACATCTGCAGATCCCCCTGCAGTGATGATTACCAAGCTATGTGTCATGTAATGAGGGGCTAAATATGGCTGAGTCTAGAGGCGCTGTAGGTAGATGGTTAATGAGGTGCTAATTGGGTAAGAAAAAAGAGAAAGAGGGAAATGAGTAGGGAGGTTAGTGTATCTGATTCAGAAGAGCTCTGAAATGTGGAGTCATACAGGGTATTTTTGGCTCCAGCTCATATTCCTTCATTCTCACCTGTGTAGGAGATGAATCTTTCCTGTGACTCAGCTGGAGACCTCATTGTCCAGCATGACCACTCTGCTGGTGCGTAGACATGGAGCTCATGTACCATTTCATCTTTTTGCAGCTCAGTTGCTGCCAGCTCTGCCTACAAGGAGGGAGGGAGCAGTTGATGGGGTGAACGTCTGGCAGGAGCTCCTGAGAGCTCCTCATTGATTCTGTGCTCGAAGTTAGCTGATATGGGCTTGCTTACAGATCCCCTCTCCAGGGGTCTTGGTGTCCTCCTGACTTTGGGCTTCAGTGAAGGAAGTCTTACATGAAGTAAGGGCAGGGCAGGAGGGATCCAGGGGCCAAGAATGTCAGAGCAGAATCTTGTGGAGCTGCAATCACGTGCATAAAGGGCATCAGAGGTGAGCTAAAATACTCTGTCCCATCCTGCACAAATCATTTAACCTTCCTATTACTCAGCAGCCATGGTAGCAAAATAAGCATTGACACTTGTTAACCACAGTTTTGAGGACTACTGGAGACAAGTCTAGGGGCTCCCAAAGGAATGTGTTGTAGATGGTTTGAGGCTACATGCAACTCTGTCCACTGCCATCTTTCCTCTGCCATCAAAGGCTCACACTGGCAGCTGCTGCCTGAGGTTATCTCATTATCTACATATGCCCGTTGCAGGAAAGACCACAGATACTGCTTCTTGCTTCTGACCAATGGATGGTCACACCGTCTCTAAATTGCCCAGTGACTCAGTTATTGTGGGTTCCCCTAACCATCCCATTGCTCTGTGACAAGCATCTTCCCTCTTCATCTCTGACATGAAACATTCTTCTTGCATCTCTGTCTTGCCAATACAGTAGGGAATTATACACATTTGAAAAACCCCCACTCATGTCCTCTCTTCTCTCCCATGTTGTCTTTTGATAATGGTCTTTATGTAAATATTTCACTTGAACATCATCAATTTTTATATTAAGACTTTATAAGCTGTACAGTAGTGGCCTCAGTTTCTCAATATTATTTAATTTTCTTTGAAATCTTTCATTTTTTAAAAAATATAACTATGGACTAAAACATAGCAATTTAGATTTCAGTCACAGCATTGATTCAGACTTTTCATGTGCCATAAATCAGTTCCTGTGGTTTAGTTTCCCTTTCTTTGAAACAGAGTCTGTGTCACACCCCTGGTTGTTGCAGGGTGGGCAGTAAGATTATGGTAATCAATGATCATTCTTTGATTGAATGAGGATGCCCATACGCATGCATAATGCTAGTGTTCCATATATTCCTGGTGCCTATAATTTCTGCCTGCCTTTCAGGCTGAATGGCACTGAGTTGCTGTTCAAAACACATTTAGATCCTCTGGGTACAGCAGGATTTTCAAGGTCTACAACCATCTGCAATGAAAGATGTGATAAATGCTGAAGTTGTTTCCTAAGTGAAATGAAGAAAACGAAAATTATACCAGTGCTGATGAAGGTGAGCAGCAAGCCTTAGATTTAAACAGAGAAAATGACAGCATTATCAGTCAGGTATCATGGCAACCAAGGAGCCTGGAATTTGGTGTCATCTTTCCAATCATATTGTCTCTTTACCTGGCATAACAAGGTACATTTTCCTTTGGGGAATTTAATCACTTCTCCACTGGAGGTCATTCAAATGTTTAAGCACCTGACCGTGCTCAGGAACTTGAGGAATTCAAATTGCTCCTGGATACCTGCACCTATATATTTGTATAGGAAAAAAAGAAAAAAACAACCCACCAGACAGCTCTGTGAAAGCCAGGCAGAAAAATCACAGTTGTATAAGACACCCTGTTTGTTATTGCTACATCTTGGTTGATATGAATTTCACGCTCAGTGTTATCCAGTGGCTGGAATTAAAATACTGTAAATCCAGGTCTTCTCTAGAGACAGCACAGGCCATTTTTTGCACAGTGAGCTGAACGAAAGATGCTAAGAAGGCCAGAGGTCTACCATGAAAAGTCATCTTTGAATGACACACTTGTCTTATTTTAGACGCATACACATTCTCATGTCTGCATTACAGTCTGGGATGAGGCAACTGCAAAAAGCTTTAGAAGGATGTATTTAGTCAGGGACAACTTCTCTTTGTGGTAGAGAAATGAGATTATGATGTAAAATAAATCGGTGGCAGAATTAGAAAGTAAAAAGTCTGAGATCTGGAATACTTAATCCTTGACCTGTTGCTCAAACGATATCAAGAGCAATCAGGCTACACTGGAATCCTCTTACTGAGTGTGTGATGAACACGTAACATATTTCTAAATTATGAACTGGAGGGGATTTATTCAGACATGGTTTTGGTTTCTGTCTGAGATAAGGACTAAGAACAATAGCTGCAAGATATAACTGTAAGACTATGGTTGATGCAGATGGGGGTACAACCTCTTCCTAGCAGATCCAGGAGGGAACTAATTGCTTCCTTCAAACATGTGTATACACAATGCATGCAGTTTCTTTTATCACATAGGTATCAGCAATAGACCAAGCTATGACAAAGAAGATTCTTCAGTTTTCCTGACTGGAGGACTGTACCTATCTAGTACTATATAATATAAGAATGTGATACTGTGCTATTGCTTTTATGCAAAGCTTTTAAGCTTAACTGTATGACCTACACATGATCTTTACTCTTCCATTTCTTCATTGAATTTAAATCACAGATTTGAAAGCCTCTGCATTTTAGTCAGTTTCTTGCTTGCTTTTAAAGCCAAATAGAGGATGGATTAAACACTGTTTAAAAACAAAAAAAGTGTTATTTGATGTATCATTATTCAGAAAGTCACAGCAGGGTTTAAAACTGTCTTTATACTGGATGCATTACTAGTCCAGTGGGAATCAACCAAATTTCTCACCCTGCTGCTAAATTTCACTGAATATGAGAGTCACCGAATATCATTCAACCAGTATCATCCTGGGCTCATCTTTTCTCCAGAAAGACAGAGAACTGGGACAGGACTTTAGAACGACTTGCACGTCACTGTGGAGAGGTCTCTCACAGAAGCTCTCTAAAAGCCAAGCTCTGATGAATAAAGTGGTAGGACACTTGGAGTAGTGGCTCTGTTAGATAGGATTGCAATGTGGTTATCTATGCCTGGGACTTGGAAATGCTCATCACAGCATCATATTCTGTTTCCAAATCCCTCCAGGGCTATAGGTACGTGACACAGGGTTCAAGCCCCAGTTCAAGCAAAGTGGTTTTGCTTTTGTTGAATTTCTGTATCAGGAACCTGCATGTGTAACCTGTGGTCAGCTGATCTTTTGTTTGGAAGTTACCAAACATCACTGTATTTCTTCAGTACAGAGTTTCAGGTGCCTCTGAGTCTGTTTCTGGGTATGTCTATGTCCTGGTTTTGGCTGGGATAGAGTTAATTTTCTTTCTAGTAGCTGGTATAGTGTTATATTTTGCATTTAGTATGAGAAGAATGTTGAGAACACACTGATGTTTTCAGTTGTTGCTAAGCAGTGTTTATAACAAGTCAAGCATTTTTCAGCTTCTCATGGCCAGCCAGCAAGAAAGCTGGAGGGGCACAAGAAGTCGGGAGGGGGCACAGCCAGGACAACTGACCCAAACTGGCCAAAGGGATATTCCATACCATGTGACATCATGCCCAGTATATAACCTGGGGGGAGTTGGCCTGGGGGTGGATCTCTGCTTGGGAACTAACTGGACATTGGTTGGTGAGTGGTGAGCAATTGCATTGTGCATCACTTGTTTTGTATATTCCAGTTCTTTCATTATTATTATTATTGTCATTCTATTATTGTTATTATTATCATTATTATTTTCTTCCTTTCTGTTCTATTAAACTATTCTTATCTCAACCCATGAGTTTTACTTTTTTTTTTCCCAGTTCTCTCCCCCATCCTACTGGGTGGGGGGGAAGTGAGTGAGCAGCTGCGTGGTGCTTAGTTGCTGGCTGGGGTTAAACCACGACAGCCCAGTTGTACTTTAATGTGAAAAACAATGCTTTGTATTTAATCCTCCTCCCACCTAAACATGTATCTGCACAGTATGATCTGAGATCTTGGAGAAGGTTTGCGGTCTGAAGACAGGAAAACAAAAGCCGGAGGAGCTCGTTTATGCTGGGTAGGTGGCAGAAAAGGCTGTGCTGGGAAAGATGCTGTTTGGAAAGGAGAGAGCCATTAATGACCTGAGTGGTTGTCAGACAAAATAGTACCTCAGGGCTATTTTAATTAATGCACAGCATCTCACAGCGTCACATCTGTAGCAGTGCCACTGCCTCCTCCACAGCTGCACCTCAGAGAGGGGTGTGTGTAGGGGAGAGGAGGTTGGGAGCTTTGCTGGCTTTCTTCCACATGAAGGAAATAGCTACCTGCTATTCAACAGCATTTAGCAGTCCCCTTAGGGCTTCTACAGTGACACAAACAGGATTTATGGAGAGGAGCAGAGTTTGGCCCTTTTGGTCCCCCAGAGTGTGTGAATCTGGCCCTTGGGTATTATATCCTCCCATGGAGATGTCCCTCAGTTTGCTTCTTGTTTGACTTTTTCTTCTCATGTTTATTTAAGATTCTTCTGTTATACAGTATGTTTATTGCTAGAAATTACATAAAGGACAGTAAAAACCTTTCCACTTTAAACATAATTACCTCAAAATCTGAAGTAAGAAAAAGCATGCTGTCTCCTATAAATGTGTTGCAGGTAAATCATGTTAAAAGTTGGAATTAGATAAGGAATCTTGCACAACAAAGTGCTATATACAATTTGCTGTTTCACACACACATTTTCACTCCAAAAGCTGAAGGCAAAGCGTCTCTTCTCCCTGCCATCTCCTTGCTTCAAAGCTCTCCCCAAACTGCAGTCTGTTCAGTGCCACAACACTTGCTAGAGACATTAGTCAGGTCCATGCCTCAGTGAAATAAACTGAGAGCAGAGGAGAGTTCTTCTTGCTGATATGAGAAATATTGGACTGAAATAATTTAACAGCAGACATTATGGAACTAATTCTGCATCTCCCACTTTTTGAGTGGTAGAAAACTGGCAGCTGCCAGGCAAGGAAAATGATTTTCTAATGTGATTGCTCTGAACCATCCTGCAGTTAAGAGGCCTTCCTTATTTTTTATTTTTTCGAACAGAGACACTTTGCTGCATTGGAAGATATGAAGTGTAGGAAAGTCTTTGACCTGCGTTTGTCTTGAATGATTGCCTTCTCTTTGTGACTGATTTTAACTGCAGTTAGTGAGGGATCATGCTTATACAGTTCAAGAAATCAGGCTGAATTGGTTGGTGAGGGAGATGGAGGTTGGATACTCTTCAGTTAGATTCTTGACTGTACTATCCCCTCCACAAACTTGTCACAGGGAAATGAAGGAGCATAGCAGAAAGCATTTGCATTTCTTTCAGGGAGGCTAGTAGAAGGTATTTTAGCAGAAGTTTATGCCATCAACTGCATTTTTCCTTTGAACTCTTCAGAAACTCATACCAGAATTGCTAGCTTGTGCGGTTACTGCTGCTCCTGGAACATGGTAATTTCTAGGATATCTACTCATGAATGACAACCTTACATGCTAGGTGCTGTACAAACACCAGCCTTCAGTGGATGAGGTTATAATTAAATATATTCCCACAGATCATGAAAAATAACCTGAAGGGATTTAAAACGGGCCCTTCCACCTTGAAATACAAGTCTGACTCATCTCAGCGCAAGAACTAAACCATGTAAGTGGAGCTGAAAGCAGGCTGATGCGGAGGGAGTTGTGCAGCCGAAGGAATGGCTGTTAAGCTGCAGATGCAGCCATCCCCCCCCGAGATGCGTCAGACTCCTCCATCACACTGGTGGAAATCAAATCATGTCAGCTCGAAGATAAGGAGGTTGGTATGCCTATTGCTGTCTCTATCCAGCTTCGGTTTCCATTTTGACTTCAGTGCCTTGCTGTCTGCATTAAGCAGAAGGCTGTAATTTATCTCCCTTGTGACTAGAAATTCAACCGCAGAGTTGTTCTCACAGTTGTTCTCCACCTCCTTTTCATTTTCCTTCTGTTACTGCAGTCTCCCTCCCTTCATCCCATCCTGGGGCATCCCATGGTTGCTATTGAAGGAAGACAAATGGATGTGCTATTGCACGGATGGGCTGTCCAAATTATTGCCAACACTCGCCTCAGTGTGCGTTCCCCCTGCTTTGGACAGTCCTCTCTCCCCTTCCTCCTCCTCCGCTGGGGAGAGGCCAGGAAGGCTGCAGGGGACAGAAGGTGGTTGTTTTGAGTCGTGGTTTTACAACACTTAGCATGTCCAGCCAACAGTGTCTGAAGGTGTGCGGTGTGGGCCATGGGATCTGGCAGTGAAATCCTGCTGAAATCCTGGAGGTTTCTGCCCTAGAGGTCACCTTAGAGTAGCGATATGCCAGGTCCTGGGGCTGGGCAACCCTGGAGCCTCTCCTCATCCAAGAGCATGTTTGCTGTGCTGGGATCCCTGCAGGAAAGGTGTGGGGATTTTGCTGCTATCATTATAATCAGGCCTTGATGGGCACTGACTGTCACTAATGCTAGCACTGTAGAGGCTGGTGTTTTAGCTCATGACACCACTCTGGGTCTATCTATAATCAAGTTGGAGGTATTTTCTGCTGCCTCTGCAGTCTGACTTCCTCTTTCAGGAAGCGATGAGGATGAGTCAGTCTCTTTCTCTGCTGAATTTCAAAGAAGTCTGTATACTAGCTTGAACAGGGTTCCCAAATTCAGAGAGCTCATATTAGCTGAGCAGCATCCCTCCTTCTGGGAGAGCCTCATTAATTTATGGGCTGCTAATTTCCATGGAAGTATATTTCGTGAATAAAATCTCCCCCAAGGTCCCTGCCTCTTTGTCAGAAAGCATCAGAATCTTGTAGCGAAGCCTTGTGTTACTAAGATTTCATTACTTACACTAAATATACTCCAGAGCATTTATTAATGTACTGTAAAGCAAAAGGAATAATTAAAAATAAACTATGCTTGTCAAAGAAATAAAGTGCATCTTATGCTGCATGATCCAAGCTTTTTTTGATAATTGCCCTTGTTCATTTTGCCATTAATTCAGGGAATGAAAGAATTGCAGTATGGTCTGCAAGATATTGGAACAGTTTAATGATGCTTTTCTTTAAAGAGCAAGGAACAGCACCTTCATTTTCCATAAGTGGAGAGCCAATGACAGAAGCCCTCAAGTCTTTTACATCAGGATTTTAGTAGCATAAGTGATTTCAAGAAAAGATTATAAAGACTCAGACCACGGTACACAGTCTACTTATTTGAAATAGAAGCAGTCCTCAAAACATTTAGCGACCTCGCTCTAGGTTGAATGGATGTTTTCTCTGGTAGGTTAACCTTTTTGCTTCTAAAATAGAAGCTTCCAAAATTGTCATTCGTAGCCCAGATTGCAGGGTCCTTCTTGGTAAAACACCTTTTCTGCCATTCTGGCAAGACAGTGACCAGTAGAAAATAAGGATAAAGTTAAAAGCTAACAGCTGGAGATTATATTCAGAGATGGTTCTATGTTCCCATGCCCCTAACATGACATCTTTAGAGCTAAGCCTGTGCAGAAACAAGAAATGCATTTTAAATTCAATCAAGCTATTATTGTCTCAACCTGTGGAACAGGACTGCACTTGCTTATCTTCTCCTCAGTATCTCTATCTGACAGGAATATAGGAAAAATTGCCTCCAATCCCATTAATGCACTCAGGCCCATTCAGTTGTATTGTTTTCCCAATGGAAAATCAGGGAAATTTAAAAAAAAAAAAAAAGTGCTTATGGAAATGCTGCCAACAGATGCAGATGGAATTCAAGAAAAAAGCATCATTCATATATAGTAGCTGTTGGGGTTTTTTGCTTTTGTTCAAAATAGACTTGCTTCTCATTTCTGTACTCCAGGGAAAGACATTTGCAACTGACAATGTTTGCAACTAGAAGAATAATTAGGAAGAACAACAGCATATATCTCAGAACTAGCAGTACATTTTGAGCTTGTTCTCTATGTTGTTTTTTTTTTTTTTTGTCCTGACCTAATGGGATATGTTTCTCAGATGTAAATGATATGGAATGGGGGGTTGTTTATGGAGCAATTGCTTTCCAGAAGATGTTTGCATGCTAAAATGCTGCTCTATTGGTTAAGTTTAAACCATTAAGGAAGAGAATAACCCATCCTATTCATAAAGATAGGCCTGAATGAAAATCTGTGATTCAAATGCACTGCCAACTCTGTATCTTTTTCTGCCTTTACCAGCTGAATTCATGTATTGCAGTGAAAATAGTGTTTTATTCTTATTTTACCAGTGTGTCACTGGATGAACTTGAGGAAATCCTCATTCCTTGTGTATCCACCTGCACAAGATCACCCTCCATCTATGAACCCTTTTCAATACTTTAAAAGCAAGTTTTCAAAAATAATGCTACCTGTATCTTACAGAACAATTTTCACCAGCAGTCATCAAAATACCTAAACAAGTAACGTAGGAAAAATGATGTGGGAAAAATGATGTGAAGAAGACATCTCCAGGTGATCCCAAGGCCAGAGGCAGAAAATGAGCACATCTCCACTAACTGGAGAGATTCTTGGTCCAGTAAACTGCCTTGTTGAGGTACAGTTTAACATCTTTCTGACCCTGGGAAAAGACTTTCACCATTAGCCCCATGCAGTCCCCCAGGAGAATTTGCCTGGTCTCCCTCCAGCCTCCATACAAGGGCTTGGACTGTTATTCCCAGTGGTCTGAGCTTTCATGTCTTTACCTCAGGATGGACAAACAGAACAATGGCCAAATGGGTCTTATGGACTAGGGAAATCTGGCGCAGGGTTTCTCATCCTTGCCTTGTCTGACTGACAGAGGAAGGATGGTCTCATGTTTTTGGTCCTCAAGTGGTTCTTAGGGACTCTGGACTCAAGGTGCAGCCTATTTGCTGAAGATTCCTTTTTGGATATCTAACCACCCTTCCCTGTGCCTCGGTTTCCCTCTTATTTCCCTCCTTTGACACTTTGCCTTTTGGAATCTGCTTTAATGTAATTTCCCTCCTTTGACACTTTGCCTTTTGGAGCCTTCTTTAATGTAATCTTTTCTAGCAGAAACCTGCTCCATGTTTGCACAGTACCTTGCACAGTGAGATCCTGAGGCAACTGTAGCTGATAAAAATAATAAAATACTTTGAGAAAGGGTAGCAAATTTGTTTCCATGCTACTGAGATGCTTCTTGTTAAACCTTGAAATCTTTTCACCTATGGATATGAATGAGATTCTGTATTTTTAGTCACAGTTCTCTTAGGATGAATATGGGCAATAGTTCTTGTAAAATCGTGTATAGTGGTCTTGTAAAATACTGGTACCTTGACAACAGAGTAAGCCCAGTCCCTTTCCAGTCTTTTGTATTATAAAAAAATTAGGGTTCTGAGAGGTTAAGAGAGACTTTTATTTTCCTTGTGCATTTATTCTACAATGTGACCCTCCAGATGGGAACAGAGAGAATAGAAGTTCAGGGACTCATGGTTGTATATTTAAGACAAAGTTACAGAATTTTAAAATGTTTTCTTTTCTGGTAAATCAAATACATTCTTTTTATTTTATTTTTCTAATTGCGACTGTTAGTTCAGCTGGAGGAAGAGGTCTGCACTGGGTTACAATAAAGACAAAATAAACAGCTTTCTTACAGTGCGCATCCAAATGAGATTTTCTTGCCCCCAAGAGGGAAAGGACTCTAAACCAAGGAAGGAAATCTCAGCTGGGGTCAGCACGGGCACAAGTTCAGGCTTTCAGCTGTGGGTCCTCCTATGGCTCCTGCAGTCAGGAGTGATCCAAACAGCCTCCTTCTCAAGGCTGCTTGGACCTGCCTCCTTGTGTAGTCGGTGAAGAGCAGAGCCTGGACTGTTTCAGTTAGATACATGTGGTATGGAGTTGGGGCATGGCCCACTTCTCGTTGCATGCAGCTAGACGTTCTCCAGTAGGCAGTGAAAAGAATTGCTTAAAAACCTCTTGAACTTAGGTACGAAAGCAGCCTTCTAAGGTCTGTGCTTGGCTTTCCATGCCAGGGCTGGAGCAGTTCCTTTCTGGAAGCCTTCTGAATGTGTAGGAAAGGGTTGTATTTGCTGGGGGCAAATGCTGATGTAAGCAGGGAGAGATGGACTTTACTCATAGTGCTGGCTGAGAAAAGCAAAAGCTTTGAGGAATTAATGCAGAAGGAACCTGCAAGATTTAGAGACTGCCAGAATCTAAGGTCTGCAAGAAGATGCTCAGGTCTTTGGTTGGAGTTCTGGGCAGCACAGCAGTAAGGTTTGCAGCAACTGAGAAAGGGGATGACAAGGAGGGTGCAAAAGGCGAGCTCTGCTTAGGCTGTGTTTGAACTTGTGCTAGCGGCCAGACAGGACAGAAAGAATGGCTGAGACACAGGCTGTATGAGGGCTGACTGATGGTCGTACACTTTTAAGTAAGTTTCTCTTTTGAGAAATCAGTGGAGACCTGTGCAAAGATGGCAGTGAGGCAGAAGGAAGAGAAAAAGCAGAACAAGTAGAGCAGATTAAGAAGAAATGAATTTCCCTTGACTTGAATTGAGTCTGGGACTCAATTAAAACCAGATTTATTTTAGAAAGTGTTAAAAAGTTCCCACTGCCACATGCCCAGGGGCCACTGGAATGAGACAGATTATTCAGGTTACTCAGTTTCTCATGGATTAGCCTTTTTTTCTGCATTATGTATGCAAAACAGACACCTGTCCACACAGGGGGTATTTGGGAGGTATAGAAAGCAGGTTCCTAAACATGTGATGGTTCAGCTATTCACCTTAAGTGACTGGTAGCCCCAGATTGCTTGTCTGTCTCCCCTCCAGAAAGGAAAGGTTCTTTTTTGCCCTGTTTGCAAAGGTTTGCCCTGTTGTTTTTGTTCAGGTACCATAATCCTAAATTCACCCCTCAGTTGCTGGGGAAGCCTGAGAGGACACAGCAAGGAAGGAGCAATGTGGTCTGCTGCAGGTGGTTCATACCCCGCTTGCCAAGTAAATTGGTGCTGATACAACAGTCACAGCTGTGCTGTACACTGTTCCTACCTCATTCAGCGTGGATGTGAACTCATAGATGAATACAACTTAAAAGCTGTCACTCCCATTCCAAGACCACATTGTGTGAGATACCTCAAGAGGTAGAGTATTTCTAGTCCATTAGATTGCATGACAGGGAGTTGTACTGCCATAGCCAGGGACCTTGACTCCCACAAGGCCAGCGGCTCTTTCTTACTGGGAACCCCCCAATCTCTGAGTATAGTGGTTTTAGCTGGGGTTGGTGGTGTTGGAGAAGGCTGAAGGGCAGGAAGGAAGCTCTGGCATTTGCCGCAGACGTAATGCCATATCCCTTGGCTGTGGTCCAAGATGGGCGAGGAGGACACAATCACCATCTCCTACCTCTGGCTTGAGTCAGAACAGCTCTGTAGCTGGATGGCTGGATGGCATGTTGCACCCCACCCGCAGCAGTGAAAGCTGTGTCCCGTGGGCAAAGTGGTCTTCATCTCAGCAAAGGTGATAGTATTGGAAAACCCAGGAACAAGAGAGAAAAGGACAGATTCTCGCTTTAGGAAGTGACTTCCTACAGTGGGACTGCCTGTCTCTATTTGCACAAGAGGAGGAAAGGCTTTGCTTGTGGGATTTAACCTACTCTCATGTTATCATGGACTGTATAAAGTCTTGGTTCACATGAACCTCTCTGGAAGAGATTTATGATTTGAGAAGTTATTTTGTGGTTGGTAATTTAATAGTCTCACTTAACTGCAATGATATTCTTGATTTTCTTGCCTCAGAGTCAGCAGATGACTTTCCCTACCAAAAGCACAGCCAAAACTGTATGTCTTATTGTTTTTTGGGGATGGGTGCTGTCAAGACACGTATTTCCAAACTGATATAGATCACATATTTTCTTTTCAGACCAAACCCTTTCTCCCCACGTCTTTGCAAGCAGCCAGGAGTATAAGACCATCAACACAAAGAAAAGTCTGTAACCAATGCCACGTTGTCAAAGTACCCCATTTGCATCGTGCCGATAAATAAGGCAGGCTGAAGCCATTTGTCAAAAAGACATTTGCTTGAATCAGATTCACTTAGTGTGCGGGGTATGGTTGGGAGGTTAGTACTTGCTAAATAATTAATCAGCCTATGATTTGTTTGAAATACAATGCAAAACCAAGAAGAACAAAATGAGGCTTTCAGCTAATGTGGCTCGAGCATTTGAAGAACATTTAATTATGTCATCCTTTGATCAACACATGCAGCCTTTAAATATAGACAGAGAAAAAGAGTTTCAATGGGGTGGTTAATAACCTTCTTGTTGACAGATATACATTATTAGAAGAGCAAAAACCCTACTATTTTCTCGACTATTCTTTTCAGGATGGAAAGCACTGTCATTTCTTTGTCTCCTAAATCCCTTGATGTTTCCAGGCAATATTTCTTGCGGTCTTGGAAAGCTGTGACAAAACCAACAGTGGGTGTAGTTCTGGTCTCCGACCCATGCTGCACAAAGCCACTAGCCTCCACCATAGTACTGAGTGGCAGAAGCAGTCTTTAGGAGACCTGATAGAGTGCACTTTGCATAACCATATCTTCCTTCTGAGAAGCTAATGGTGTTTCATGGCCCCTTGGGTTGGCCAGTTTGTCTAAAGGTACAGCTTCCACAGAGCAAACTAGGGAACTGGAAAGCCCAGTGTTATTTTGAATTTCAACATATTGCTCCCAAGGCAGTGTGACTACACCCTCCCCTCAACAACAGTTGCTATTTAAGAAAATAACAGGGAATCCATCTTCTCTATAGCATCAGTGGAGAAGCCATCTGCTCCTATCTTTCTGGATAGACAGTAACATCTCCTGGTGCAGGCTAATACCAATTTCAAACTCAATCATGAGTAAGGTGATCCTTGCATTTATCCTTTTTATCAAATTTGAGGTAGATCTTCCACCTTGTCATCAGCTGGAACAGAATGCCTCTTGCTGGTATGTTGAAGATGTCATGTCTAAGACATAACATCTGGTTTGATGGTATTTTCAGCTTTTTTTTTTTTTTTTTTTTTTGCTAGTTTTCAGAGTCTTTTCAATCTGAACTTACCTTGTAGGTTTACAGGCTAAATTTAGGTGATTACTCTTCATGGACAGTTTACAGTTGGTGCTAAATGTGGCACAAGATCCTTCACTATTTAAGGACACTGAACAGGGAGGTTCCATGGGAACCTGGCTGGTATCTGAAACATCCTCATATTTCAATACTTGTCATTTGTACGACAGCCCACCTTTCATACTAGATTCTCAGAGAACATTGTAAACATTTGCTATAGGCAGAGTCAACCCAGGACTTGGATGAAGAAATTCATATGTCCATTTTATAAGAAGACAAAGTGAGTTGAAAGAGGTCAAGTGATTTGTTTGTACACAGCTTGAGAATAAATCAAGGACAGAACCTGGGACAAGACCCTGGGGTGCTGACACCTATTCCCAAAAGACAAACTTGCATTAAAAAAAGGAGCAGTAAATCAGGCAGTGCTTCCGAGTTCTCTTGATTAAGGAAACGATTTGTACAAGCTGTTTTCTAGGAATTTATTGCTGATTGCTGCTTCCCTTAATGTGTATGGAAAAGTGACTTCCACTCTTACTCAGCAGCAATTAAATGGCATGAAACATCAAACTGTAGAAAGTAAGAGGGAATATTCAATTTGATAAAAAAATCCATGACTTTTTGGTATAATTAAGAATGTCATGAGAAGTATTCACTTGTGTGTTGATTATTTTTTTTTAATTTTCAGAAGTATATTTTCATAAGCTCTTTGAGCTGCTCAGCATGCTGGTTTTTTTGTTAATTTCCTCTTTACCAGGTTTATCAGCCTTAATTATAGCTGAAAGCGATCTTTGTCTCAAGAAGATGAAAACCCTTTGTGAAAATGCATTGATGCAGTTTGTTTCCAAACCCAGATATATTTCCTAATTAGTTCCTTGTTGTAATAGGTTGCATAATTAACAAAAACACAGGGAAATAGTCAAAGTAATAATTTTCTTTGAACAAATGTATATAAAAAGGAGAAAACTAAAGTATTACTTTAATTAACTTGCTTTGGAAAGGCACTGTCAACATCAAACTGAGTGTTAGCCCTTCTGGGCCATGCGATACTTTATATCTTACTTGTCTGTTAATCTGTTTAGCCTAAAGACCTGACACCTCCAGGAATAAAACCTCTGATTTCAACAAGCTAAGCAGGGTCAGGCTTAATTAATGTTGCACTTGGATGAGAAAACTTCATGGGTAATCCCACATTTCAGTTTGTTCTGATACTTCTGTGATGCCTGCTTCATGACTGGCTATAATGACGTGGGCCAATGCCAACAGGGATCAGCATGCTCCAGTGACACCTTTCCACTCTTCCCTTGTAGCAGTCCTGGATGTCACCAGTTCAGCTTCTTGATCTGACAGAAAACTGCCAGTGGAGAAACTAAGAAATAAATACACCACCTGGGTATGGCTGTGCCCTCACGGGGGTGACTTTGCAGTGACGGGGCTGGTCCCTTGCCATGTCACCCCTGGGTCCACCTCTGCTGATTCCTGGGCCTTGCACCAGGCAGGAGATGGCATCCATTTTTGGCCCCTGAGATTGATGCTCAGTAGCACTGTGGGACGGAGCAGGGACATGTGTTGATGTGCTAGTGGGATGACTGGTCTTTTCTTGGTCAAGCTTCGACTCAGTCCCAAGATCTCCCCTCATCTGGGGAGTCTTTCCTGGATGGCATTGTTCCATTTCTCTCCATTGTTTCAGATCTGCTGAGGCAGTATTCGTGTACTTCAAGATTTGCTGCTGTCCGCAGAGCATATGTTGTTTCAGGACACAGACTGATACCATGGTTAAAGCAAGCTCAGGGCTTTCAACTCGTGTCTCTGCCAGGGATTTGCTTGAACTGCAGATTCCCCCTCTGTTTCTAAGTTAGTCCCTTTTCCAGCATGTGCTCTGAAAACACCAGCTTGCTTCTCAGGGTTCCTTCAAGGCACCACTATTTCTTATCGCCATATGCCACAAGACTCTCATAAAAACACCGTCCAGCAAAAGGAGCTGCATGACTTTCATGGCTAAAACACAGCAACTGGAGCCTCCTTCCTCCCTTTTGCAGCAAGGACAAACTTCTCACTACTTGAGGGGGCAGCAAGGGGGGTCTCTTGGGAGAGGGGTGCTGTCGCCCTGGGTTGAGGGGGATCCTGCAGCTCCCTCAAGAGCCAGCAAGGATAAGCCCTCAGCACCCCGCAGTTTGCAAACATGCTCAAAGTATCATGAGCTTTTCTTGGAGATGCTGTAGGGAATCTCCAGGGAGCTTCAAAAGGAGCATCTGCAACTCCCTGCTTTTGATTCTTTGACCTCTAAAGGTCGGAGTTGATGTTTGATTTAATGCCATGCGTTTGTACTGCCTCTATTACATTTATATCACTGAGGCACTATTCCTGGGACAACTGAAACATACATTAGCCAAGCTCTGCGAGTGACAGATAAGTCTGTTCTGCCTTTCAGATAATGTAGCATCCTCCTGGTTTTGCACAAATGAGAAAAGGGAAAGGAATAGCACTGCATATTTTGTCCTGGCCTGTTGTATACACCAGGTCTGCTTTCTGCCACACAAATATAAAGGACATTTAAAAGAAAATAGAAGAGAAAATCTAGCCAGCATGCCCCTTCCTTCCCCCTCTACAAAAGACTTTTCTCTTCCCCGAAAACGAGGACATGATTCCTGACTGATGACAAAATAAAGGAAGAGTTGAGAGGAGGTTACTTAAAGGTAGTCAACTTACTTGGAAGCTTTTGTTATTGTAAGAATTTATGAACAGTGGAAGGGAAATGAATGCATGGTTGCATTTAGATTCTGAATTCCCCATTGCTATGCTGACATTAAATTTTCAGGATGTTTTTGCGTATATAAAACACAACAGCTGTCCTATGGGAAGTATAATTACAATTAAAAAAAAAGGAAGGAAAATAAGTTATGAGCATACAATCAACCCTTGAGGAAGGGAGCCAATATCTGAGAGAAATGACAGAATCAAAGCTGTCTGAAATCTTTTAAGGCACAACTTAGCAAGCAGTTAGGGAGGAGAGGCCAGAGCAGAAGTTTCCAAAACTAAAATACTAAGAAGTATATTAAGAAAAGGTGGTAGCAGAAGTGAGTATAAATATCCAGAAAGTGTATTTGTGGAGAAGGATCCAATGTTCACCATCTACTTTGCAATAAGAGCAAGGGGCCAAACACTGAGAGCCAAAGCTCCCCAGAATAGTGGGAGCCAGATTTAAAATGAGTGAGAGATGCTGGTTCTTCACAAAATTTGTGGTAGACCTGTGTAATTTATTTCCTGGGGATATTCTGGATGCAGACTTACATGGGTTCAAAGGAAGGCTAGAGAAATACTTGGAAAAGATGGCTTTTTGTACTTATTAAATAGGCAGGCCACAGGAGGCTTAGGGGAAACATCATATATAATAGTGCAGTTTTAATTTTCCCTAAGGGCTTGTGTGCTAGATGGTGTCAGACAATATGGCCATTCACATGGGTTTTTTTGCTAAAGCTGGTTGACCTTTAGCAGCATGAGAATCTGGAATTTGGGTTCATTGCCATTGTAGAGAAAAGAGGAAAAGCCTCCTCAAATATCAGCCCTTCCCCATCTTCCGAAGTGTTAATAACATGGCACATAAGATCTCCATTTGTGAAACTTTTAAAAATGATAGAATCAGCTAAAAAAACATTTTTCCCTTCTTTTTTTTCTCCTTCAGTAAAATTGTTAACTCCTCTAAAAGGTCACCACTTAGATGTGAACAGCACAGTGCACAACAGATAATGTGCTTTTCCTAGGTAGTAGAACTGAAATAAAGGCTGGGAAGGGCTGCAGGCAAGGCTACAGGACAGGAGACAGTTATCATGGCTCTCAGTTGTCCATCACAGGTCTCAAATGGGATAAGGGACACAAACTGTGAACGAGTATCTGAAATCCCCAAATTAAGAGTCTGACAGTGTCTGGATCTCGTTTTTAAGTCCTTCACAGTCCTAAACAGACTTACGTGGAGGCATAGAAAAAGCACTCGTATCACCTGGCAGCATCACAAATTCACTAGGAAGAACTAGATAGCATGCATCAAAGCCCCAGTAAAGGCTACTATGCTTTCTGAGCAGCATTCACTTGCTTTTTTGGGGAACTTTACCTGTCTCCAGAGATTTTGTGGCCATTTGACATTTTCACTCATTGTAGCTGCCATTTAACCAAGTTTAAGCCTGTCCATTTTCCCTGGGCTCGGACAACCCAAGCTAAAAGAAAATCCGCAGACCTCTAATCAAACACAGTTCAGCAACCAACCTTTGAGATGTGTCTCATTTCTATCTTGACTAGGGATCAGCCCCTCTGCGCTATGGTCCATCTTCTCCAGCCAGCCCTACAGAGGCAGGACAAGCCAGTGGGATGGCTACATCTCCCACCTTTGGACATCCAAGGAAAAGGAGGGGTGGGCTTTGGCTAGTAGATCCCTAAGCAGCAGACACTCCTGGGTGGCTCTGCAGAGACTAACTCATGTCCATCCAACCTTGTTTTTGGTGTGGTCCCTTTCTCCCAAAGTCCAGGAGTAGCCCTTTGGGCACAGGACATCCATCTCGAGCCTATTGAAGAGTTGTGTCTGGTGAATGGCTACAACTTCAGTAAAAGGACTTTTATAAAGCCAGGATCCAGGCTTATATTGACTGGAATCAGAGAAGATATTAATTTGTCCCCTTCCTCCCCTCTGGCCTGTTTCTCTCACCTTAAGCTGTAAACACTTCTCAGCAGAGACTATACCTTGACTTTATGTTTGTAGATCACCTAACTCAACAGGGCCCTCCTCCTGATGTATTCTTACGAAGCAAGAAATAATAATGGTGACTTTGCTCTGGTGTTTAATAAGATGGAGCCTTCCAATCCTTATTGCAACCTCCAGCTGTGTAGAGCATAGGGCCAGGAGGAATGATTAGATTATCTAGCTTAACCACCCATAAAACACAGGATGCAGAATTTCATTCTCCATCACAGCACAAATAATAAATAGAGTGGTCCAAGGCAAACTCTAATATCCAATTTTTAATATCAACTACAATATGCACGTAGAGGGAGACATTAAACAAACCCCTGTGTCTACCAATCTACAACCCCCCTGGCAGTACTTACACATTTCTTATTGCTCACTAGCTTATTTACTGTGAAGGAATAAAGTTAATGCTGAGCTCTGAAGCATTTCTAATGTGAACCAATTTTGCCCTGCAGTTTCATAATGAGCCCCACCCTTCTTCATCCCCCTCTGCTCCCCCTTCTTTCTACTTTTCCTTTTTTAATTTAAAAATAAAGTAAAAATATGCCCTTTCTATGAAGTAAAATTCAGATTAATTTCCTTTAAATGCTGTTTAGTGCCCAAGCTAGTAGCTTGAAGCCAGCCCTGTGAATCACAGGTTTGATTGCTCTGATAGGACAGCAGAGAGTGTCCTGTTTAAAAAGAAAGAATGAAAAAAGATATTAGCAGGATTAGGGGTTTTTTTTTTTTCAGGAGGAAAGAGAAAGACAAAGCTTTATGAGAACACTCTATTAAAGTCATCAACTTTCCTTTGCTTAAGGTCAAAAACTGTACAGTACTACTGGAATAATATGATTTTAGAAAATTTCTGTACAGCCTTTTTTCTTTCTTTCTTTTTTTCTTTTTCTTTTTTCTCTTGTCATATTTATGCCTGGAGTTTTTTTATTTGATCCCTGTTCTATTAATGGCCTTGAATCAATGAATGAGCAACTATCTACAAAGTAAAACAACAAGTAAAAAGGTGGGAGGCAGCAGAAAATAGATGGTGAGGACAAACCACATGCCATGGGGAACCATACTGACTTACCAGTGAGCCCTGGAGGCAGGAGACGATGAAGAGGATCTCTTGGCAAGGGAGATCAGGCAGAATTAAGACTACCAGGAATAAAGTAAGGCACAAGGGGAGATGGCATGTGGAGTTGTGTGGAAAAATCAAATCTGTCCCTCCCTTCTCCCAACATATTGTATAGCTTCAATTTGTCATTTGCTGCCTGCAGATAATAAATGCAAACTGTTTTACCCTGAGGCTGAGCTTTGAAGATGTCACGTTTTACCACTCAGGACTGAAGAAACCTGGCTGTGATCAAGGTCTGAAAGCAGCCCACCATGGGCACCGTGAAGTATCTGAGCTCATCAGCTGTAGGAATAATGAGCCAGAGGGAAGGAATTCACATGCAAAAAATTGTTAGTCATTACACTTACTAGAGTGAGTTTAAAAATTTGTCGTGGTCTGTCATTCACAGCAACCCCCTAACAATTCCATTTACATTGCTTTTCAGCAACGTCTCCTTCTGTAGCTCAGTTCACATCCCTTTCTCAGCTTTTCAATCTGTAAAATGGGAGGCAATGCTTATCTTGTTCAGAAGCACACAGCTAAAATTAATAATTAGCACCTTAAAAACACTATGGAGGGTCTATGTAGGACTTATTTTCAATAAATAAGAATACAAAATTAATTAGGGCTCGGTCCTGGAATAGTCTCACCTTTTAAGCAATTTCATATGGAATTTGTAGTTTTCCACACCAGTAGGACTGGACAGTTCATACTCTACCTGTGTGGATTTATATTTGCTTAAAAATGAAGTATTTCTTTTTATGGTATACCTTAGGGGATTAAGCAGGATTAGGCCTCCATTTTGCTAGGTGTTATACAAACTTATGACAAGGACCTCTTCTTGCTAGAGTTTATCATTTTGAACTTTGATCCCACTCCCAGCATTTTTAGGAGCGCAGAGATAAGCATTAGTTTAAATACTTCCAATGCCATCATATTCAGTGAAACAACCATGGGCTTATCTTCCCACTATTTATATAATCACAGCCTAATTTTTGCTGTTATGCAAAAAAAAAAAAGAGTCTTTTTCAAGGGGTGAGGGTAGAAAGACTTCAAAACCTTGCATGTAATGTGAAATTCGGAGGGAAATACAGACTTTCAGCTGATGTATACTGATGCAGCTGATGCATAGTAACTTCTTGTCTCACAGTTATGTGTCTGGGTGGTCAAGTCTGTGCTTGCATGGCCATGGGCCAGTTCCCACACCCAGACTCCCTTCAGCTGTTTTGGGGTGGTTCACCTCTTGCTTCATTGTGGAGACAGCTTAAAAGTCACAGCAAAATGCTGTCCTTGCTGTTAATAGTGTGGGGGAACAGGAGGAGAAAAATTTCCGCAAACCGAGGGCTGGATTTGCTGTAAGAGAGTTTGGTGCTTTGAGTAGCTCGGTGGTAGGCGGGAAGGAAGGGAGGAAAAGAAAGGGAAAAGAATTTGGTTCTTATCTTTTCTAAGCTCTTTGGCTGTAAAACAAACACCTGCAGAGCCTGAATCAGGGGAGAAAAAAAGCCGACTTGTTAATACAGAAAATTAAAACAATTTCTTTCAAATCACTGGCATATGATGCAGTACTTTCCACTACAGCTTCAGGATTAGCATAAATTATGGTGTGACCAGGGCATGACATAATCAAGTCATTTAGGACTGTATTCTCAGGGGTACTCAGACCTATGCAATTCAGTGTCTAATCTTCCCCTTTCCCCCCTGGTATTCTCTTTGTTTTTGAGACCAAATTGAACTCAACAACTCAAAAGTGTAAAATAGAGGAACTTACTGCTCTGCACATGTGGAGCAGTGAGTGCTGTGGGCTGCCTTCACAGGTGTTGAATGTTAACGCCTGGCACCTGGGATCCTGGCTCCTGACACCAGCTTGCTTAAGTGAAAATAGGAACTTGTCTAGGCTGAGGTGCACTAAATCCTGCTCTCCCATAAGTTAAAGGAAAATAGACCCAAACATAGATGAGGATAGATTATCCACTTGCCCTAGGAATAAAGTGGATGCAAGATGCTACAGTTATGGGTGCAAAACTCTCATTTTTCACAGGGAAAAGGAAAAAAATGATAAGAGTTTAATTTTGGGGAGAAGGGGGTGAAAGAATCCCTTTTAGCTGCAGGAGGTTGCACTGCAGTGGGTTGGGGACTACCCCCAACAACTGTCAGGCAGAGTTTCTGGGATTGGATATTAGTGGAAAGGGAAGTGGAAGGTTATCTGTGTAACATCAGGTCTTAATTTCCTAACATGCTCCCATGCTTTTCCCCTATGTTCTTTTCCCAACAGCACACCTCAAGACACTTTTCCCCTGCCTCTAGCTTTATCTCACAGTGCTAATCCCTGCCTCCCTTCAACACCCTTAATTTAATTCAATCTCAACATTTGGAAACTGTATTCCTAGAAAGAACAGAAGGGAAACCCAGGGACGACAGTCTCCCAGAGTCCCCTGTCAAGGACTGTGCAAAGTCCTTGTAACTCCTTCTTTAAATAGATGCTGGCAAATTACAGCAGTGTCATTTGGTCTGCTTAACAAGCTGCGTTCACCCTTTCTTACTGTCAGCTCTATTTTCCTGGGGTTTATCAGTTGTCAGATATCTGCCAAAAGGAGCAGATGAAATCTCAGCCCTCAGGGGAGATGTTGCTCCCTCACCTCCCTCTAAACCCTCTCCCCCGCTCAATTCTCCCGTTTGGCCACTCTTTATTTATAAATCGTATATGACTGAAATTGGGTTTGAGGAATTGGCCTTTTTCTCTGTGCTGGTTATGAATAAAGCATGGTGTGGGCCTTTCAGTTTTAGATACCGCTCAGTTCTTCTGTCAGGTACAACATGACTCAAAACTGGATTTAAAAGTAAAAGAGCACTGATAAATCAGTGCTGGATAAGCTGCAGTAGTTCTGGCTCTATTGAGAAATGGTAATATGCCAGTGGGCTGGCATACACACGGTTAAAAATATCAGCTTGCTTGAGCAACACGTTATTATTTCATAAGAGGTTCTGGTTATTGGGACTGAGGTAATTAATAGGCCAAGCAGAGTCTGCAGAGTCGAGTCTGACTGATGGCACATGCAGGATGCATCTGAAAGCTTCTTCAGCCCCTAAATCCCTCTCAGGATTAGGGAAGTTCCAAGGGGTAACTTTCCTATCTAGAATTTCTATAAATACTGGCTAATAAGATCTTCTACCCCTCTGGAGGAGAGATTTTGTATCTTTAAATAAATTAAAGAAGGATATTTAATATCTCAAACTATTCTTAACCATCGAAATTCGTAAGTGCCAGGAAATTAAGTATTATTAATTTAGATGAATTTGGACTGGTTTAGTTCATATTCACAGATTGTTTAAAAACTGTAGAATCTACATTATTTTCTTCAGAATCTGACAATCTTTAGTCTTACATTAGAGTAACAGATTCTTGTAAATCAAAAGATAGCAAGGAATGAGGACATCGGTTATGACACAATGGGGACAAGGTTAGAGGTAACTGGGATATGGCTTCAAGTATAGTGGCTGTTTTGACTTAATTCTTTGCAAGATGCAAGATATGGAGGCAAGGTTAGGGCTCCTTCAGAGAGCGAGCATATAGGATATGGCAATCAGTACATCGGAGGTGGAAGAAAGAATTCAGAAGAACTCAATATGACTGAGCTTTGGGACATCTGGCACTCTCTCTCTCAGAGAAAAGGCAGATTTTGGCACAGAAAATGCACTCATGGACTTTTAAAGGAAGAGAGTATTTCAGTGCCAAACAGGCAGCTACTGACACACATGGTGTCCAAAAGAGGGTGGGCAGGGAGAGGGAAGGGAGCGGGCAGCAGGGTGTTACTCTGACCTTGAAGGTATGGAGAGCATTAGGGCAAATCTGAAGGAAGGAATAATTAAAAGTTGTGGAGGTAAATGGGAAAATAACACAAAAAGGTAACTCGGGTTTACCGGAGGTGAGTATTACAGACTAGTGGGATCTGTCTGTCCAACCTGATTTTTTTTAAGCCAGAGAGATGTAATGGAACTAATCTGCCTGGACTGCAGCAAAACGCTGGGTTCAAGGCTGCATGGGACATGAGTAAGCAATCCAGAGAAGAGGGGGATGAATAGGTGAATTGCAGATGGATAAAGAAACTGATGAGAAAAATTTTGCTGGAAGGGGAGCTAATTGGGTTAGAGTGAAGTTTTTTCAAGGATCATTCTAGGGACTGATCATATTTGACATTTTCTGTAGTGGCCTTGGCATGAAGAGCAGGTCTGTGCTGGTGAAACACAGATGAAAAGCTTTGCCAGTGTGGAGGAAGCCTGAATTGGTTTTTTGGAACAACCGGGCTAGAATAAGATAATGGGATGAAATGTAATTGCCCAGATTGCAAGGTCATGCACACAGGGACTAATGAAAGGTATTTCTTCTTTTGATGGACCCGTCAGGGAGGTCACCAGCTGGAAATGAGAGGGTAACAGAAAGGCCTGGATGTCTTAATTACAGGATCTCTATAAGCCAGCAATAAGATGTGCCTATAAAAATGCAAATGCAATCCTATCGGGTCAGGTTTTCCTAAAAACTTTTCCAAATTTTCTTTGGAGAGGATTAGCAGAGAATCCTATAAGGAACTTTATCTGGAGCATCCCAGGTGCTAAGGAGGAGAGAAGAACTCAAACAGATGAGGTCTGCACAGGTGACCACAGGAACACAGAGTCTATTTAACAAGAGGAAAAAGAAGATTCTGGTGTGTTTAGCCTCAGAAAGTGAAAGATGTGAGATGTGATTCACTGCAGTTGAGATTTAAAAATATCCCACTTACATGGGCACTCCAAGTAATTTCCTATAAAATAAAATCACTGCAGTGAAGACAATTGTCATACAAACAGATGTTGTTGCCCAAATCAAGTGAACAATGAGGTGTGTGTTAGATTAAGTCATAGCCAGTGCCTCGTACCTAGCCGTGAGAAAAGTGTTAATGAACAAGGGAGGTACCTGCTGCCTTTCCTTCAGGTAGCTCAATCACGATGACAAGAATATCCCGTTGGTTGTTTTTGTGTGAAATTCAACAGAAGAAAGTAGCTGTGTATGTGGTTTGAGATCCATGGGGGAGATGCTTGCTGTGATTTTGGATCTGTCTCTTCTCCCAGAAATCCGATTCTTGGAAAAATTTCAAAACAAGACAGTAAAAAGCTTACCAGAATCAATACATTCTTGTCCTCAAAGGGCTGCATTCAATCTCTGGTTAAATATTATAAAACAAAGTATGTCTGGTCCTATTTTAATGCACAAATCACAGCCTAACCGTGGTTCTGGAATTGCAGCTGACGCCACCACTTTGTACCTGGGAAACCACATACAATTTAAAGTCTGATCTAGCAAATCATAACTCAAAACCAGATCTAATTCCTTGCTTGTTCCCAGGCCTGTTGGTGAGGCAGCCAGGTGTCCAGCCTTTCATCGGCTGCTGCCAATGTGCCAGCAAACGCTGTCACCTGGGGAGGTGAATCGGAGAGTGAGACACATGCTCTCATCTCAAGGGCACCTCTGGTGTTTTTTTGTAGGCTCCCACACTTTTTTCCCACAGTACTTCCCAAACTAGTACAAAGCAAAAAGAAAATATGATTTCCCGAACCAAAATCAATCACTTGGGCCCAAAGAGCACTATGAGTAGCATCTTCCTGTACATAGGCATATGAAAAAAGAGATTATGTCTGCATTGTGTTTAGTGTGTTTTATTTGGTAGAGGTGAGAAGAGATAATTGAAATGAATGCTGTTTAAACCAGAGGAAACTGCTTGCAACTGCCTGGTTTCACACTCAAAGCTGTCTTTCTTTTGAATGTGCAAACCAAATAGTTTTTTTGGGCATTCAGAATCTTTTCCTATGAAAATAAACACCCAGTCCTCTACCCAAACCTTGCCCATTACTGTAGAAATACTAAGGTGTCTTTGTGTGTCTCCAGGGACAAATCCTTATCTCAATTCCCCCAAAGCTGCTCAGTTATGGAGTATCCTAAGACTTTTTGTTAACCATTCAAAGTGTATAAGAGATAATTAATGAAAAAATAGCTGAAGTTGCTTCCACTCAGAGAACATCTTCTGTCTCCACCTCATTCTTACTCACAGGCTTTTACAACTCCCGCAGAAATTGATTTCAGGTCTGCCTTGTACCTTGTATCTCATGTTGGGGCTCTGGAAAAGAGGAAAGTGTTGGACCCCAGGATTTGCTTGTCATGTAATTTAATCACTTCAAATCATGTGTGGGGAACAAGGACCCAAAGAAGCATTCATCAAGCCCACAGCCTCAGCCTATGCTATTATAAACCTGTCCTCTTATTTTGCTTTCCCATCATTCTTATGGAGAAGTACACTAGATTGCAAGGATTCTTTTTCCTAACAACATATTTATTACTTTATGTTAATTCCCATTCTCTTCCTAGTGACTTTACTGTTTGGCATTACTTTTTAAACTAAACAGCTGCCTTACTCATCCTAGATTTATTAACATTAGCAGAGACACAGCTAGCATTATTTTAGATGCAATATTTTCAGTGCATCCCTGTGCAAGGACATTTTTGAAGTCTCCATTTAATACTTCAACTCTTTTACTGTCCTCCCTAGTAACTTCATTTCTAATTTTCTTCCACCACAATCTTTCTTCCTGTAACACCTCTAGGGTTTGCAATGCTGAAATATATGTACATGTACATATATATACATATATAAACTCAGCCCGGTTACAGAAGTGGAACAGAGCATTTAATTTCTTTCTTCAAATCATTTCACATCTTCTTTCCAGCTTCCTGAGAACTAGCACTGAAGATATGTTCTTGGCATTTCTGGGTCTTGAACTTTTATCAGAAGTGCCTTTTGTATCTGGGACTGTTTAGTCCTGAAAGCTGTTTCAGTCTTTGTTGGGCACACACATTTTAAGATTCACCTGTGGCAGAATAAAGGTGTTTTCCAAATTAACTTAAGAAGTAAACTGCAGGATAAATTACCTGTTGGATATATAATCTGGAATTTTAGGTAAAGAGCTACAGAATAAGAGGTCCTGGCATGTGCCCCTGAGAGCAGACATCTGCTGCACACTTGCAGATTGCATGCTCATCCAACATACTTCCATCTACTACCCACTGCTTCAGTTCCCTTTTTAATTGGCTTCTTATATAGTCTCCCATTATATTGTTGGGTCTGGTTTCTCAGGCATTTCCAGTCTTTGGATTGGTGTCTGTATTTTGGAAGTAATTTTGTTGGTGTGGGAGATTTTCCTGAAGAATCTTGGACAGACAGAAATAAAGAATATGGTAGAAATCAAGGAAGAAGCACCATCCACGGACATGGTTTTGCTTCCACTAATTTAAATGATGGAGGATCCCCCCAGCCCAGCCAGCACATCCCCATGTTACATATTTGCCATGGTTTTCCCTAGTCTCACTCTAAGAAGTCCCAAGCAGTGCGCTGCCTCTAATTGAAATTTTACAGTAATCTCCTTTGCAAGATTGATGGACAGGGTGCAAAACTGATCAGTCCTCTCTTTTAAGTCCCAGAAGTGAAGAATAATGGTTCATTTGATTAAATTAATGGCTTGCAAGTTTCAAAGAATTAAAAAGTAGTCAGGCTGTGAAATTCATTTCCTTAGGAGAGTCACTGAGTCAAATGCTGTTAGTAGATCTTAGAAGGGCTAGAGACAGTGTTACTCATGCTAACAACACACAGATAAGGTTTACTTGGAGAGGATGATCAAATCCATTTTATTTTTCACAGGTGAAATTCTCTACTGCTGAGAGCTTGGAAGAGTTCATTTCCCCCTCCTCCTCACCTTCAATGTCATTTAGTGTTGGATTCGGTGGGCAAAATCTTACACTTTTGACAAAGTGGACTTGGCATAGTCCGAGGTCTCACTAACCTAGCCTTGACTCATGCTCTGACCCAGCCACCTCAAGTAAAGCAGAAATGTGGCCACCATACCATGGCAGCACCCTCCTGGAGTCTTTAAACATCTGATAAGGGCTGGGCTACTTTCCTAGATAACTCTCCAACACCAAATACATTAGCGTTCTGTAGCACAGGCAATAATGGCAGCTCTTGCTCCCTTGTTTTGTGTTCACCCTCAAGATACTGAAGTTCTGTCTGAAACCTGGTGAGGGAAGGTGGACACCCTACAAGTTTTTCTGTCCCAAATGCTCTCTATGGACAGGGTATTCCTCTATTTCCTTCTTACTGTGACTACTTAGGGACATTATGACTGTTCTCCCTTATTTCAGCACCAGCTGTGCACCCAAGAAGTAGGGCAAGAGCCATTCCTAGTCAGGAAGATGTTTAGATACCTTGCAAACCATCACCTTCACGCCAGCTCCCAACCCCAAGGGGCATTTTGTGTGGACTCAGTCTAATAGCAGGGGACAGGTAGTTAGCAGCATCTCCCCAACCCCTCTGGAGCACTCTTGCACCAGGTGGGAAGGCACCCACAACCCATGCAGCTGTGGCCACATTTTGCCCTGACCATACTCCAGCAAGGAAATAATCTCATGTCCCACAGAAATGTCTTGCAGCTTGGATGGAAAGCTATGAAATGATGTCAACTTAAACCATTTCAATACTAAATCTGTGTCATCGTCCTCTGTTTATCCTTTGGGATTTGACTTTTCTTTTATATAACAGATAGGGTCTTTTGATATATGGCCTTCAGATTAACTCAAAAAGCAAAATAAATAAACTTTAGACCAGAGAGAAAATAAGCCTCTGGTTCATTGCAGCAAATGCATACAGCAAGTTCAATAGAAATATCCCATGGAGATGTTTGAAATGACAAGGAAATCAGCTCTGCGAATCAATATGTCTTGTAAAAAAAAGGCTCAGTCACATCTTGTTGGGCATAATGGAAATTGATTGGCAGTTATCTATTAGCGATAATTTCTGTTTGATGACTTGCCATATGTTATCAAGCTCTAAATCAGAGGGGAGAGGATTAAATGAATAGATTCTGTCATGAAAAAAGTACAGGGTACCAGCAACATAGCAGAGAATGCTATAATATGCACAGCGTCCTTCTAAGAGAGATGAATTCTTTAAACTACCCTAATTTTAAATATACGGGGGCTATGTAGCCTGACAGATTTACAGATTTGAGACTCCTAGGGACCCTTTCGCTCAAATCTTTTACTGGTTGCCTCTCAGTGACAGGCAATCAGTGAAATGTCTATAGGCCTTTCAAATGATCTTTCCTTTAAGATTCAATAGGACTTTACATCTGCTGAGGCGAACCTATTAAAGGGGACTTTGTGATACAGTCCAGAGCTCTGCCTAAGCGCTGCAAACTACACCGAGCTCAGGTCTATTTGTGGGAATGTCACTTAGGGAGGAGGGTCATCTGTAAAGCGTTTCCCCCTGCCAATTATAATTACAGTGAGTTGAAGAACAGACCCTGAAACTCAGCATACGAAGATATGAACCTCCAGTCAAGTAAAATACTGACATTCTGTTGAAGCCCCATTAATCCAATATACCAACATGGGCATGGAGCATGAATTCAGTAGTATGAAAGCTGCCTTATTTCATCTTCAGGAACTATCTCTGATAGTGTTAAAATTTTTCTTCCTTCTTCAGAGAAAAATACTGCCATGATTACACAAAAGATGCTGTGCAATCGTTATGAGCGAGCACGGCTTAAGGGAGCTCATTTCAGTGAGTGCTGACGGAAGTTTTAATGCTATCTATTTGGGAAAATCCAGGTAGCTGAATTATCCAGCTACCTGAATTACTCAGCTACCTTCTTATGGTAGGGAGAACAGGAGACAGAAGAGGCTGAGAGAGATATATATCTTAAATGACTCTTCTCCTCTGATCATCCTAACTACGGCTTATAGCAATGCCGTATCTGACACCAGAGCTTCATCATGTTGAGGACCTTGTGAATACAAACAGTAAAACCCCAGTCCCCTGCCATGTAGGATTATGTGGATGTCTCCTCATTCATTACATGGTGCTGCACCTTCCCAGACTCTTATTTTTTTCTCTTTGGTTTTCTGTGGATTATTCTTTTAGAAATACTAATTTCCTACAAATTATTGAAATCCAGCCCTGAATGGCTTCAGATTCAAATTCAAAACCCAGGACTGTAGGGCTGTAGAGAAAGCTCCCCCTGTCCCCTGAGACTCCAGTCCCTCTCTGGTAGGCTTGGGAGAGCTCTCTCTTCCACTCCTCTCCTGACTTACTCATGCAGCTTGACAGAAGCAGAAGCTGTAATGTGAAGGCTTGTGTTTTACCTCTGAGAAAAAAAAAATGCATCTCCATTTTAATTTGAAAACCCAAGCCAAAAAGAAAATGCTTTCATAATTTATATTAAAAAAAGAGCAGCTCCAATGCTAGGTTCCTGAATTTAATAAAATAGGTTGTTAACTAAAACTACAATGTCTGGAATGACTATCGATTTGCAAGCTATTTGTCCCTGGGTGGGAGGAGGAGAGGAAGGGTTTGACAGTTTCCACGGAGCAGGGAGCTAGATATGCAGGAAAAATTAAGATGAGCATGTGAATGCTTTTCCTGCTTGCATATTTGGGGCCTGATGCTGCAGTATGGCTTAGATATCCAAGGTGGTTGTATCTGTTTGTGAGTGAAAGGCAGTGATTAGCACAGTGTAGGAGAAAAATAGCCTCACTTAATCAGAACTACACCTTTTTGGAGATAACAATTTGCTAATTATTTCAAAAGAGTTGAATTATACACTGGCAAGGGAAGAGGAGTTTTTTAACCACTTAACACAAATAACTAATGACTAATAAATGGATCCCTAATGCCGCCTTCTGCCTTAAAGGATCTCTGCAAAACTTCTGCTTATTCACTGCCAAAGAAAAGGTGTTATTTTAGTTCAAGGGAAATGTCTTGTTTTCAGAACAAACGGGTGTGAATAAATGTGGGGCCAGAATTAGAACCAAGTCAGTAACTATCAGGGCACCTTGCTGCTGGAAAAGCTTTCTGTGCAAAGCAAAGCATCCTTCCCAGTGCCCTGTTCCCAGAAACCCCTTGTACACCAGTAGAAAAAGACACACCTGTGTGGAGGTGGGCAACGAACCAGCTGTAATCGTGTTTTTGAAACAGTCGTATTTGTGCATGAAGTGCTGCGAATGCTTTGTGGTTCTAGCAGTTTGTTCTCAGAGATAGCCACACTGGTAGAGGCTGAAGCTTTCAAGATTTAAATAGCTTTGGGTGAACAGCTTTCCACTCCTATTCATTTGCAGGCTGGAGTTGCCAACAGAAGGATTAGAAAATCCCATATGAGATTACTCTCCTGAGACTGGCAATCCAATTTTGCATACTCCAGAAATCCAGATAAAACTCCAATCTTCTGGACACTTTTACCGAATAAACCCTCTGACATTTATCAAGCTTGTGCCTTCACAAGATACTAAACACTGAAGAGAAACCTGATAAAATAAATCTTTGTGGTGTTTGATGCTTTTCTGATCTATTCCCAGTTGTCTAAAGACTTAGGAATTGAGGTGAGAGACAATATGCCAATGAAATAAAGAAAAAAAGGCTTAAGGCATGTTAATGGGCTATTCAGGCTAGACACATCAGTTGACCTGCAGAACCAAAAAGCTGTAATATCCTCATTGTGGGTTTTAAGGATTACATCTCATTACCGTTCCTGGTCAGTCTGCTGTCAGCTCTGCTTTCCTGAAGGTAGGTGCGAGGGAAGCAGAGCCGGGACGGGAGCTGCCCTGGCACACCATGGCTGCGGGAGGCAAGGGGGCTGCCACTAAGGGAACTGCTGTCCTGGAAGCAACTCAGGCTTCAAAAAATAGTAATTGATTTATTGCCCAGATTCAGATGAGACTTTAAGAAAAACTAACAAAGTTTACACTTTGAGGTAGCCTGTGTTAATTGGGGGAAAAATAGTCTGATCGCAGCTTTGTTGTGCAACTGCATTAATCATTCCTCCAGGCTCACATCTGCACCTGCAAAGTATCAGTAATCACACAGTCTTCGCTTTGCCTCTTTGCATGTCCCCAAATGAAGTCGTGATCCCACCTAGGCCCTTTGGGAGTGAAGGATATTCTCCTCCTGACCCCTTCCCTTGGTACGTGGTGGCTGGCTCAGAAAGCCGAGTGCTTCCTTTCCTTCCTAATGCTGTATTTAGGAGTAAAAGACTTTAAATTATTCTTGTGCTTGCTTCGGGCTTGTCATGTTTGCCTTTACAAAACAGAGGGGACTTTCTCTGGAGCACATCACTGTGTGCACGGCTTTAGCAAAGGTTCCGGCACTGAAAAGACAACTCTGTGGAAAAAGCCTTGGAGTGCGAGGGATGCCAGGTCTGCCGCGGTGAGGACAGTACTCCTGAGGATATTTGGGGATAATCTAGGTGTCACAGGTAGTAATATTTTGATGTGGCTTAGGTTTCTCTAATCTTCATTTTATAAACCCTGAATCCTCTCCTATTGATTAAACAGAATAACCTCTGTATTGGGAGAAAGCATCAGATCTCAGGCTGAGCTGTACATCTTGCTTTGCATAGTGGCCTTTTTAATGTGGCCTCTAAAGAATAAAACAGCAAGCAGATCTCACCTAAGTAACCAAAGTGACCTAATCTGGCATAATATCCAGACATTAAAGCTGGGCCTCACAGCTGCTCTTGTTCGAAGCACATTTGCTGGACATGAGCTCTCCTGAACTCCAGGAGAAATTGGAGCCAGCTGGGACCTAACAGTGTGAAGGCAGAGCGGAGCAGGACATCAGAGCCCAAACAGCCTACGCTGCACCTGCCCACACCATCCCTGACCCTCCCATGCCATCAGCAGTGCTGCAGTAGTGCTACGTAAGAAATAGGACCAAATTTCATATTTTAAATTCCGCACAGGATAAGTGTTTGAAAGAATGATGTTATAATGGACATCTTAATGCTGTATTAAAGCAGGGTAATTCATCTCTCCCTATGAAGACCTAAAGGGTTAGCATTCAATCTCTTCCTTTAATCCTTCAGATATTTTCAATGTAAGGTAATGGATTGGGAGGGAGTTTGTTTTGGGGATCAAAACAGTTAGGCAGAAATTATGTCAGTAATGTTTTGCCAGTACTGTAATCACAGAAAATATTTTTCCATAACAGAAAGGAACTAGGCACTGAGCCACTAGAAAGTTTAATTACTAGATGACTTTAAAACATGGTAATTTAGTCCCAATTAGCATTATAATAATTTATTTATAAAATTCCAGTGTACGTAGTTACGTTCTACAATCCATCTATTCTTGTAAGATGTGTGCCCCATTAGACAGTGAAGTAGAAGGTCATTAACCTGCATTGCTAGTTCAGATTATGTTATTAGATTGAATTTAGTTTCTTCACTGGTGGGTGTTGACATTTTAGAGTGCTTTCAGGGTAATTTATGTGCAGCCATTCAGTTCTTTTCAGCCATTCAGAGGCATTGTGGATTTAAAGTACTGCAGGCCTGATGAAGACAGATTTCTTGGTTAAATTTCAGATGTGGCTTGTCTTTGTACTTCTGATATTTTTCATGTTCTTTTTATGAAAGTGAGTTTATGGCACCGCTCATGCAAAATATTAAAAAAATTATGAGTCAGGTCCCATCAAAATCAGCAGCTATAACTTAAACTCAAGAGGTTTAAACATAATAAATTCTGGCTGTTTTTCTGATGCTTTCTGTAGTTAGAGATTTAAGGATTACATTAAAGGGAACTGTTTTTCCATAGGGTTTTTTGTGGTATGTTTTTTTTTTTTTTTTTGTATGTGGTCTTTTTTTTTCCTGCTTAAACAGATGAAGAGTACTGCCCCATGACCGCAAGAATGAAGTATGACCCAAGCACAAGATTTGGCAAAAAAGACCTGGGAAGAGAAAACCTCCAGCTTTATTAGTGCAGCTGTGGCCAACCAACAACATCACCTGACGGCATACCAAACCGAATTCATACCTCTCTTGGTGATGGCAAACTGGTGGACCTCGCACAGGTCAGGAGCTGCCCAAGAGCCTCAGGACTGCAGAGAGGCACTGCCAGAGCCAGGATGGTCTGAAACAGAGGGCCCTGCCTTCCCCTTGCTTTTGGGTTTGCTCAGTTATGAACTCAAAATAGGACACAGATGTCTTGGCCCACAGCAAACCTTCCACTTCTCCTTTGGTCTCTACAGTCCCTCAGGTCCACGCTGTTGATAACAATGCTTCAAAGGACAGGTGACATGAAAACAGCAAGTCCATCTTGGTTAAAATGACACTGAAGAAGGAGAGATTGGGGGGGATGGTTTTAAATATGTGGTGCCCCATTTGGGCTTATTGAGTAATCATGCCTTATTTGATTCCCAAACAAAACACAGGGAAAATACCAAGGCAAAGGAGAAGGCATTACTGATGAGAGTTTGTGAAGTCTCATTTCTTCCCATTGCTTTGCTCTGGTGAAACCTGCAGCGGCCTTTCTGCTCATGGTGAGGTTTTCTTCCCCAGCCACAAATCCTACCTAAGCTTCCAAAGCTTTTCTTTTTTTCAAGGAAACCTTTTGGTCAGCCATTTCAATTTGTTTTTTAATAAATGGTCTTCCCTCAAATTGTGTCTGCTACAAGAACGGTTCTGGGAAAAGAAGATGACTCTGCACACTCTTAAAAATCCCGGTCTCTCAAATGGTATGTGCAGATACCATACAATGATGCTAAAATGGGTTTTGCAAATTGCTGAAAGGCAGAACCAACAACCACCAGGTTTGCAAGGAAAGACTTGTCTCTCAGAAGATTAAAAAGAAGATATTCCTGTCTTGTTCTGTTATTTTTTTCCTTTTTCTTTCTTATTTTTTTAAACAGCTTTCAGTCTTACCCGTAAAAAAATCATGATATGGCTGTGAGGAAAAAAAAAATCTCACCACCCACGCCTGCTTTTAATGATCTTCATGTGTCTAACTGCAAAGACGACACCGTTTCTTGTTTTATTTTCACTGCAGCTCATACATTTCCCTCCAGTATCCTGAGCTCCAGGAAAGCAGTAGGGACCAAACTGAAAATTTTTTTTTAAGGGTATAAGGGCTCCTCCCTTGGCTCAGAGAGGTGTAATATGAGTACTGGTGTCCATGGGAATGGGGTGGTGTGGTACAGTATACCCCATCCCATCTAACCCACGTGTTTGGGCTGGGCTGCCTCCCTGGTCA
This sequence comes from Aquila chrysaetos chrysaetos, assembly GCF_900496995.4. Classification (NCBI taxonomy): domain Eukaryota; kingdom Metazoa; phylum Chordata; class Aves; order Accipitriformes; family Accipitridae; genus Aquila; species Aquila chrysaetos. Next base: position 12,438,557 of record NC_044014.1, read on the forward strand.
CTGTCCTGAGCTGAGGGATATCATCTCTTTCAGACTCAAAGCTCCCTGAAACAATGTTCTCCTGCCTGGTTGCTGTTCATTACTTCAAAGTACCTGTATCTGAAGCTCAGTCTATGAAAAGATGTGTTTATTTCAGAGGAGGAAGCTTAGAATCCCTTAAGTTGCTTTTGTGAAAGATGTTGAGAAACCTGTTTCTCACTGTGTGTCTTTTTGCTACTTGCCTGCAGCCCTGCCTGCAGGCTGGGAGGGATACCAAAGTATATCTGAGCCGTGCTGACACCTATTTGACTATTTGTGTGCTTAAATTGGGAGGTTAATTCAGCACTTCAGGACTTTGAAATGTAACTTCTCGGCTCAGTTTTGCGGAGCAGATCTGCCTCTAGGCAGGGATATGTTGTCCATTTTCCTCATTTATTGTGAAAACCATGGAAATAGCACTCCATTACTCATTGCGTGACTCCTGAATAAACGTGTACTATGCAAGGTTTGTCTTTGTGGAGAAAATAGTTCTCCCTTTCAGCAGCTGTTTGGATAAAAGCAAGTGTTGTCATGGTAAGATGAATTCTGGCACTCCTTTGGTGGAATTAACAATTCCAGCTTTGATTCTGAACTAAAAATAACAATAAAACACATGAGTGAAGTGAATAAATCTCAGCTAATCAACTGGACAGCAATCCATACAGAGTAGGGAAAGAGGGGATTACTAAACAGTCTTATAGTTGTTATATAATAAAAGCATAAATAAAACATGCAGTTTTACACTCTTGCATTCATGTCTGTTAGAGATACATGAAATAATAATTTCCACTGTTAACTGCAGCTTTCCTATGTGTTTGGGACAGTATCAATTATTTCATAGAATCATAGTATGGTTTCAGTTGGAAAGGACCTTAAAGATCAGCTAGTTCCAACACTCCTGCCATGAGCAGGGATACCTTCCACTAGACCAGGTTGCTCAAAGCCCCATCCAACCTGGCCTTGAACACTGCCAGGGATGGGGCATCCACAATTTCTCTGGGCAACCTGCACCAGTGCCTCACCACTCTCACACTAAAGGACTTCTTCCTTACATCTAATCTAAATCTACCCTCTTTCAGTTTAAAGCCATTACCCCTTGTCCTGTCACTACATGCCCTTCTAAAAAGTCCCTCCCCATCTTTCCTGTAGGCTCCCTTTAGGTACTGGAAGGCTGCTCTAAGGTCTCCCCAGAGCCTTCTCTTCTCCAGGCTGAACAACCCCAACTCTCTCAGCCTGTCTTCATAGGAGAGGTGCTCCAGCCCTCTGATCATCTTCATGACCCTCCTCTGGACTCGCTCCAACAGGTCCATGTCCTTCTTATGTTGGGGGCCCCAGAGCTGAATGCAGTGCTCCAGTTGGGGTCTCACGAGAGTGGAGTAGAGGGGGAGAATCACCTCCCTCGACCTGCTGGTCACGTTTCTTTTGATGCAGCCCAGGATACGGTTGGCTTTCTGGGCGGCAAATGCACATTGCCGGGTCACGTTGAGTTTCTTGTCAACCAACACCCCTGAGTCCTTCTCCTCAGACCTTCTCTCAACCCATTCTCCACCCAGCCTGTATTTGTGCTTGGAACTGTCCTGACCCATGTGCAGGACCTTGCACTTGGCCTTGTTGAACTTCATGAGGTCGCATGGGCCCACCTCTTAAGCCTGTCAAGTTCCCTCTGGATGGCAACCCTTTCCTCCAGTGTGTCGACTGCACCACACAGCTCGGTGTCGTCGGCAAACTTGCTGAGGGTGCACTCAGTCCCACTGTCCCTGTTGCTGACAAAGATGTTAAACAGCGCTGGTCCCAATACTGACCCCCGAGAAAAGCCAGTCATCACCGGTCTCCACTTGGACGTCGAGCCATTGACTGCAACACTTTGAGTGCAACCATCCAGCTAATTCCTTATGCACTGAGTGGTCCGTCTGTCAAATCCATGTCTCTCCACCTGAGAGAGGTGCATGCAGGACAGTGTCAAATGCTTTGCACAAGTCCAGGCAGATGACATCAGTTGCTTTATTAATTGTGAGTTACTTATTAACTGTCAAAAGCAGAAGTACTAGCTAACCTGTCAAAATCTTGTTATGTTTCCTGCTATGTGTTTGTTCAATAACTAGTTTGATGGAAGTGGATTATACAGGCACAGCCACACTGTAGCTGTTACAGCTGTCACTTTCCCTCTTCCACTGCCGTGCTGTTTGGACGCATTTATGGGCTCAACGGGCTGGCTGTGGCTCATTTTCTCTCTTGATCCCTTACCACATTATACACAGCTTCTCCTCTGTGTCAGGATAATAACAAAGAATAACTGCTATCGGGTTTTGCAAAGTAATGCATGCATCAGTTGGGTTGAGGGGACTGTGGGTGCTCGTTAGCACTGCCCAGTGTGGCTTATGCATTCAGATATATGGAATCAGGCTGCCTTTTCTTCATGACGCAGACTGGTTAGATCTAACCTCAAATTGTACTACCGAAATTCATGGGATAATCCAAATGCCACTAGAGATCTCTGCAGGATTCCAGTAGTCTGTCATTGTTTCAGACATGCTAATTTGATAGTGAATGAGTAATGTGGGATATCATTGAATGGAAAAGAGTGGGACAGCCTTAACCCATCAGTTTAAGCCATGGGGGTACAGCTGAAAACTCATTGGGAGAAGGCTGTGATGTTGTTTTGTGGTAGATACCACGTGAAGGCAGTGGTGAAATGGTGGTGGAAAATGTGCCAAAGATGGAGCAAAAGTGTGGGGTTTGTTTTAGCAGTGGGAAGATCCATGGAAAGAATATTTCCAGAGTGTGATAAATACTCCTGGAGATCAGTTCATCATTAATTCTTCATAACCTTGAGGCAAATTCCTGCTCAGAAAATCTCAAAACTGGGTTGCCAGAACCTGAAAAAGATTTTTGGGAAGTGGTACCCTTTAACTTGTTTGGCACACCAGTTCCCTAAATGTCCTCTACTAGCCAATGTCAAAGGCAGGTTACTGGGCTGGGATACCCTCAGTACAACCCCTGTTTTTCTGTTAGGGACCCAGTAAGCCCCAAAGCCCACTGTGCACATGCCTTGCAAATGGGGCAGTGATTATAATATGGTTGGGATCTCTGAATCCTGCCACTGCGATTAACACTTCTGGCTCACCGAGGCAGGCAAAGAGGAGATTCACAGTCACCAACAAATTCCCATCCAAAAAAGCAGGCCAGCAGCTCCAAGCTCTGGCTAGTGCACTGCTGGAGCAATAGATGCCTTCGCAGTGGGCAAAGCCCTCTGGCTGGCAGCACTGTCCAAGAGACACATACAGCTTCAATGTGTCCAGGTGTAGGTATAGAAATAAAATGATCCAAATGCTTTTCTTTCCTTTACACATTTCCGTTTCAACTCCGCATTGTCTCTGCTCAATAGCAAGACAGCGATTTTGCAGATTTAAAAACACTATTAAACACTTTGCAGATTTAAAACACTAGGCAATTATTTCTAAAAAGATTTGCTTGCAGCAGGCAGATTTTTCTCTTAAGTTGAAAGCCTTGCTATTCCATTCTTTCTTCTGTTTAAAATTATAATCATTTTCTGCCTTGTGCTCTCTACCAGCTGAAATACCTCATCTTCTGACATAGTTTGAATCTAACTAATCTTCAATTGGAAGATTTTTTAAAAAAATTAATCTATAGCAACAAAAGCATTACCAGCATACACATAGAAAAACAAGCAGCTGAAGCTGTTTGTGTATATATCTTAAAATATAATTTGGCCTTTACAAGGCAGCAGTCTTTATTATCTAAAATGAAACTTATTTTTCACACTTAGAATTTCAGAACAAAGCAGAGAATGCAGATTTCATGGCATAGACACAATGAACAAATTTATGTTGCTTTCCCACAGCTGTTTATGATTGGAGGAAAAAACAAGAATCCTGAAATACATTCAAATCAGTAGTTTCTTTCCAACATTTTAACATGAAATAGTAAAAAATTTTGGTACAGATCTTGTTTATTTTCATATTTTCCTTTAAATTATCAACATTAAGATGAAATATTTATTGGCTCAGAATGAATGGTTTAATTAATCCTCAAATGAAATTATTCTACAACTTTCAAAATTGTTCATGGATTTAAAATTGAATTCTTGGTCCATTTCTACACAGAACATCAAAGTCCAATTCCCACCCTACCATTTTTTTTCTTTAACCCCGGGACCCCAGTTTCTATGTGTCCCACCTACTTTCTGTTCATTGCTGTCTAGAAGTTGTTATCTGCTTTTCTTTCTAAACCATTAGTATTTTCAATCTAGGTCGTAATGTTTTGGAGGCCGGTGATGACTTTTGGTATGGGCATGAATAATACTTCTTTTTAGAGGATCACATCATCCAGCCCAGATGGTCCATAAGCGTACTGTGATAACGCCGATTTCCTATGATATATCTTATAGTATACATGAAGTGATGTGACCAAGATACACTTCATTGCGCAGCTCGAGTGATCAGGGATGCATTTATTGTGATGATTAAGGCAGCTGTTGCCATGTGTGCAAACTCAGGCCTCAACATCCATTTCTGGATCCAGACTTAGAAATCTTAACAACTCCTCAGATCTTGCCTACTTCTCAGCTAATAAGTAATAAACATAATTATTTTAGAAATATGTGAATCTCCTACTGTACCATCTGAATACCTCAGGCTGGGTGAGTGTATTGATCATTACAATTCAACGTGTTGATTGTTACTATTTAATTTTTAGCAGTTTCCACTAGAAAGGCTATTTTGGTTATCCAGTGCTATTTGAGATGTCCTTGGGTATTTTTCTTAGCCCCCAAAAGGTCTGGGTATCCTGTAGGCATGTCTAACTTTGTGGCCTTTCCCAGTCTTCCATGTCCTGTGGAGACCATATCAGTGTATTTGGGAGGACTGTCCTGGAGCGCCAGGGCATGTTTGCAGATTTCTGGCAAAGCAGCCAATATTTCACCTTGCTTTCCTTCTCAGTGCTGAAGCTACAGGGCTGATGGACTCTGTGCCATGGCCCCAGTTGTTGGCCCTGAGGATGTGCTGAAGTGCCCCCCGTCCCCGCAGGGGAAAGGCAGGGATGGTGTCCCACGCTCCAGGACCACACCCCACAGTCTAAATGACGCCGTTGCTAATCCAACAGTTTTTCCCCAAAGTTCCAGATCTAAATACAGGACTGGGGTTGGATTGAAATGGTTGCGAGGCATCCTCCATGCTTTTCTTCCTGACCATCCACCGGCAAGCAGCCGTGCCAATAAGGGGAAATTGCTGCCTTTGTTAACCAGGCTGGCTCTTCACTGCTAACTTTTTCTCTGTCATTAAAGCACCAGAAGAATGGACCACTCTGAAGCACTTGCAGGTCAGAGCAGAAAATGAAGGAGAGGACTGCTGCTTCTCTTAACAGGGGATTTCAATAGAGATGAGACACATTCTAGACATATGTAAAAAGGGTCCTTTTGTACCCTTTTTAGCTCCTTTTTTAATATACTTTCATTAGCAGCACATTCCCTTTTCTGAGTGTGGAATAAAGTCCCATCTTCTGCATATATTAAATTGCAGCATTTGCTTTCAACATGATTGCTCTCTCTCTGGACCCAGATTCATAATGAGGCTTGCCTTTTTTTTTTTTTTTTTTTTTTCAATAAGCTCCCGGTGAAACAATTCCTGCTGTCATGAACTGAAAATTCATCTATAGAGTCTGCTTCTGGGGATGCTTTTGGGGAACTTTTTCCCCAAAAGTTCTCAACTTTCCAATAAAGATAAATAACCACATCTTGCAGCTACAGTTTTTGACTGAGTGACAGGTTAAAAGAAGTTCCCTGTCAGGTTTCATAACAGAAGAAGAAATTGTTCCAAAAATTCTTAGCAAAATGAACAAGCCCTTTTTTCTGCAAAACTATTTTGCTGTCCTACTGCTAAATTGCTGCTCACACGGAGGCCCTTCAGGTTGGTTTCTTATCTCAAAAGAAAAGGAGTGACCTGAAGTCAGGGTATTTTGTTAGCTTCCCTTGTTTTATCTGGATGAATTGGTAAGGCCCAAATGCAAGGTAAATATAAAAAGCAGGCAGGTGTAATCTCTATTTTAGGGATCCCAGTTCCTCAGTTTCTGTATCCGAGGATGCACCTTTTTACCACGAATTAGCTGCAATTGGAGAAAGGAAGTCAAAGAGCAAATGTTCACTGCTTGCAACAGCCACCATCCAAAATCTGTGCATCACAAAGAGCACTGACACTGCAAGCACTTCTTTGGAGACTGCTGAGGTGAGAAGCAAAGGTGAGCCGATGAGTATTCAGCTGATGGTGAGCTGCATCTCAGCTGCTGCTGCTGCTCGAGAAAGGCTCAAAATGCTTCAGCATCAGCTAGGAAGCTCTGTCACCATTTTACAGCAATGCAGGCAAGATGAAAATGGAGACCTTCTCATATACTTTTTAGCGGTTGTTAGTAAAAGCTTCCTGCTGGTTGGATCCTCGTACTGAAGTTAATTAGGACACAGCATTTAGAGGAGAGCACAGGCAAAATGGTGAGAATTGACCCCAGAGGCCAGAGAGGTGTTGAGAGGGAGGGGTTGACCCAAACCAACCTCACTTTACATTAGCCTTTCTCAAGTTTGGCTGACATTGGACCACATCAAAAGCTGGATGGTGAATTGTACCCCCCCGACTGCACCGAATGGCAACCATGTCCTGTGATACTACCGTGTTACTGAGCACTGCAGGAAATAGAGGAGCATAACGTGTTGTTGTGGGACTAATTATAGAGCACAGCGCAGCTCTGCGTGAATAAAGACAAGCAGAACTGGGGCTTGAATGAGGAGTTCAGGTTTTATTTCCCTAAACAATTCTGATTAATGCTGCTTCTGTAAGTATCAGCAGCTTAGATCAAAAGGCAACTGCTCAACAAAATGTTTGTCCTGGAATTTTCACTGTTCAGACTTGATTTTCTTCCGTGAAGATATCAGATTGCCAGGGAAGAAAAATGACAACAGGAAGTGTGCTTTGCATGTGATACAAGCAAGATCGACAACAAAACATGCTGAGATACTTTTGTTTTTGCTGGGCCTAATGACACTGATAACATTTCTCCTGGTGGCTGTTCATGCTCCAAAAACTCAGGATGTGGCCAGATTAAAAGATGACATCGGCGATCGCAGGAGAAACAGACTTGACATTTTTCTTTCCTATATGAACTCTAATCTGGTTTAGCTACAAAGCCTTCTCTCAAGTGTGATCAGCTCCTTCAAGGGCAATGGGGATCAAATACTCCGCTCTGCCAGCACTGCCCTGAGTTACAAGGGAAGTTCAGCACCTGAGAGGAAGGCAGCTTGGCAATACGGCAGTAGCTACAAAGGAGGTCATGGAGATCCTTTCTTTGGGGATCCAGAACCCTTGTAGACATGGAGCTGCCTCTGGACTATCACCTCTAAGAGACTTTTGGGAGGAAGACTGAATTCGTGAGTAGTTGTATAGGTCAGAGTGCAAGGTGAAGTGATAGAAGAGGCAGTGGCAGCTAGAGTCCAGTTACAGAGAAAAGGGGCCTGGAAACTGGATTCCAGGTCACTGGATTCCGGGTCCTTGAAAAGGTAACATGGTCAGAAAATGGGAGGTGGAGCAAAGTTAGGTCTGGATGCTTCCATGGACCCAAGTTTCTTAACTTCCCCGCTTTACTCCCAGGCAGAGACATAACTGAAAATCAGAGGAGAAATACCAGAGAAGCCAGCTACACAGCTAGACTTGACCACCAGGCTACCAGAGAGGGGACAGCAAGAGAGAGCATAAGTGCAGGGAACCGAGGCAGGTTTGCAGTGGCAGAAGATTGCCACTACTGCCTTTTCTTGGGAGCTCTGAGAAGCTCCCAGGCTAATTATTTGCTTACCATGGTAATGTCCCATGGGTGTGCTCAGTACTGGGAGGAGTGGTGCCATCCTTCAGAGTGAAGATGCCAGTCAATGTTGAGAGATGTTAATTATAGTTATTATTAGCTTTGCATTTCTCATTGAATGCTTGGAGTCATACATTTAATGAAATGTTAAGGCAGTGCTTTTTTCCCCTTAGGCTAGTAAATTTTTTCTTCCTGAAATTTGTAGGCATTTACTTTTGCCTCCATAGATGCAGACATGTCCATCCTGGCATGCATTCATAGTCTCCAAAAAGTACTCAGGAATGTATCCAATTAAAGAATACAGAAAAAAAAAAAAAAAAAAAAAGAGAAATGGGGAAACTACACACTGCTGCTCTCGCAGAATGATTGCATGGTGAATTTTCCAAATGAGTTACCTGCCCTTCACTCTCCTGCTGAGTACCAACCATGGTGCTAAGAAAAGGCTGCATTTGTTCCAGCAGGCATGAAGATAACACAGGTTGGGATAGGTAATGCAGCTCATTTTGGCAGTACTCTGAATTCTGTTGTCTATCCCAAAATGAGGCTGCTCAGCTTTTACCAGCCACAAAGAAACTGAAAGCAAGAGCCAAGAACTGAAGTGGCATGGATCCAACCTGAAGTCCAGTTCCCTTTTTCTTGTTTCTGCTCACAATTGTCTTTCTATGCGTATAGTCAGGGTAGGGAGAGCAATGTCCAGCCAGTGTCACGCTGCTTCAGGAACATCTTTATGCTGGGAAGACATGCCCTGGGTTAAACTAGAGAATATTTTATTTGGCAGTGGTAGCAGACCTAAGACACCTGTTTCTTGAAGAATGTGGGTCACTAGGTTTTAGAAATTACCTGTATTATTTGCAGAGCTGAGACCCAAGACCTTATGAGACTAAAAAGGAGGAAATGTGATCGGAGAGATTTTTAAGTAAGAGTTGTGTCATTATTGGAAGATGTTACCCAACCTGGATACCCAAGACCCCCTCTTTGAAGAACAAAACCAGCTGGAGAAGAAGCTGTTTGCTTTCTCTTACAAGACCTGGAAACTTCAGTTTCAGAAGTCAAGATTCATTCATATGACTCAGGAGAACAACTCAGGTCAATCAATCCAGTGTGATGGGATTCAAGACAGCAGACAACCCCTGTTGCGTCAGAGGCTGCAACACAGTTCCTGACATCTTAGAAACAAAATTTAGACCTAATATAAAAGGCAAAAAGTCACAACTAGTCAGTTCAGCCTCCCTGACTCATTGAGGTCTTTGTTTACACAGGTAGCTAAATCTCATCTTGAGCTACAGGGAGTATATGAGAACAATTTCATCAACACATGCAGACCTCAAGCCTGTTTAAAGCTTATGCCCAACACACAAGCTCAGGGTCTGTGGAAATAACAGACTTGTGCTGAGAATCAGTCCTAAGTTTTCAGGTAAGAGCTAGAAATAGTTTGGAACAAGGCCTTGAGCAGGGCAATCTCTTGATCATGACTTGGTCATGTGAAAGTTACGCCAATAGCCACGATGTTCCACTTTCACACAGTGTGTTTTGCTGCTTACAAAAAGGTGTTTGCAAGGCTGAGCTGGGAGCATGTATGAATATATGGACCATTATAAGGGTGATCCTCCCCTTTTAGAGAGTCCAGAAAAATTATGTTTCATTGGAGAGATTCTTAGTTCCTTTGGGTCTGGGGCTGATAAGATGTAGTAGCTCGTAAGTAGCGTCATTGTGTTTGTGCAATCCGATTAGTGATATTTCCTTACTTTGCACCGTGCTGTTTGAATGGATCTCAGTCAGAATAATTGACTGGCTCCAATTAGCTGAAAGCTTTTAAAGCAAAAATATTTGTCAATAAGAATTTAACCCAATAGTTCTGGGTTTCAGCCACCTTTTTCATATGACATTATTGTGGCCAACCTGATGTTAGACATTTCAAAGGTGTTAATTAGTCTGTCATGCCCAGCCTCCTGGAACTTGTACAACAACTACTATTTTGTCACCCTGTCCCCCAACACAGAATGTATTTTAGATGCTGAAATCCAGGTACGCTAAGCAGTCAACCTTCACCTGCTCTGTAATGCAAAGGAGGTGGCATTGGGAATCAGGAGTGGCACAGAGGGGCTGAGAATTTTCCCATATTGGGGCAGACCCAAAGCAAGACCCTGGTTCAGAGAAGATCTCCTTGCTCAGAGTCCCAGACCAGTCCATGTGGGGCATACCCCAGCTGGTGCCAGAGACTGGTTGCCTTCTAGGTTACTCAGAGCTCTGCATGCCTGGTGTGGACCTGTCTTGTCCCCTCATAGCCAGGACACATGTCTTTCAAAATGCCTCATGAAGCATCTACATGCATGATTCATAGTTCATTTATTTCCATCTTGTAGATGATTTGAGCTTTAAGATCACTTTACAACAGGCTTCTCTAGCATGTTTCCTTTGTGATGCCAGTGTTATGTTTCCTTCATACTGGTTTGTCTCTGATCTGAGCAAGTTTTATCAAAGGCTGGGAAGGTGAAAGCTGTCCAACCTTTATGCTCGTAGCTGGATGTTCCTCTTGGCTATCAGCAAGAGGAGTTGCAGAAAGGTAATTTGCAATGCAGGAAATAAGGGAACTTACTGACTGTGAAATAGACTGAGATATCCCTAAATCCAGTTTATATAAAGAGTGGTCATTGATTTTGAGATGCATAACTGGAGAATAGTCGCTGTTATGAATGTTCTAACAGCAATGGCTCAAAACCCAAACAAACAAACAGACCCCCAAACCCCCAAATCTCCCAAGTTCATACAATTGCTTAACTTTTCTTTAAGAAATGAACATAATATAGAGTATATCTTTATTCTTCAGGTAGTTCTTGTAGCAGTTCTAGGGTGGAGCAAGCTGGTGTTATGCATAATGTATGTTTTTTGTGGAAGGTGATGTAAACAGATTTTTTTTTTTAAATCACCAAAGTCACCTGGAAATATTTAGGCTCCAGGCTTCCTTCTAAACACCACTTTATTGGTTTTTGCTGTAGTGTGAAACAGTAGAGCAAAATTCTCATGTTATCTGTCTCCAACAGATTTACAATATTGCAAGATTAATTATATTAGCTGCATTTCACGACTCAGTGCGTTTGTATTACCATTTCAGAAGCACAATCATTTATCAACAGCAAACTTCAGGGCATTTACTTTCCATGCCCTGGCATTGTGAATTTCAAAGTATGTGAGCTTACCTATGAGCTGCACATGAGTGCGTGCTCCCTTTCCCAAAGAAAATTTGACAGTTTCAACCTCCTTCATGGGCTGGACAATATTTTCCTAATTATGATGTCAATACCAGGGTCACATTCTGATGCCCTTTTTCCACTCCACTTTTGATGCTGTAAATGATCCTGTTTAAGTAATTGTGGGTCATCATGGAGGAAGTGAGTAACCCAGAGGATGGATCAATAGAAACTGGCTAGAGATGATCTCCAGCTTGATGTGGAGGCTGTCCTGAGTCACTTCATCTATCTCTCATCCATTTCAAGATTGGTCTCCGTGGTCTGTTCTCTATATCTTATCTCTAACCAGTTCCCAAATAACTTTTCCTGGAATGAGCATCACCTAAATTTCAGCTTGCCTGAAATATATTACTTGCACTTCAGCATGTAGATGTGGTGCTTAGGGACATGGTTTAGTGGTGGACTTGGTAGTGTTAGGTTAACGGTTGGACTTGATGATCTTAAAGGTCTTTTCCAACCTAAACAATTCTATGATTCTATATTGCATCTTCCTCCTTCAGACTCAGACCTTTTCCTCTTTCAGACTTGATCTTTTTCTGCAGTCACTCTAGACATACCAGCATTAGTTTTCAAGGTGCTAGTAGCATCTACATAGATACTGCTCTGATTTTACAAAAGCCTTCACAGCCCTTGCTGAGCTCTGGTTTGTCACAGTTACTGATGCCTACTAATTTAAAGCTACATAAGGTATGTCCATATTACAATGATTCTCACCGTGACTGCAGCATAACCATGCCCTGAATTTTATCCACTTTTCTCCTTACCTACTCCCACTTAAAATGCTTTAAACATTTCCAGTCCTTTCTTTACAGCAGGGGGATGAGGGGCTGGATGTGTGCAATGCAGCAGTGTTACCTGACCGCTGAGAACACTAGCCGGTAGGAGGCTGACAAATTGCACGTTATGTTTTCGTGTGACTGAGTCTGGCAGAGTTATGTCAAAGGCAGTGCTGTGCAAATACCAGCCTGGCTCTTGAACACCTGAGTGGGAATAAGAAGCCTCAAAATAGAGATCTGCTGTGGGAAGTGCCAGAAATGCCATTTCCCTTTTCCAGTTCCTATGATCTCTTTGAGTCCTGTGGGAGTTAAAGTTGCCCTGTGGCTCTTTTCAGAAAGTCATGATTTCCTTTAAAGTGTCACCTTCTTTTCCGGAGAAGGAAATATTCAAAGAACAGACAGACATACACTGCCTACCCTCACATACAAACACATGGGTCGCCCATCTGCCCAACAGGCAGCCACATACTCAGCAATTTAAATAAAAACCACCTGGTACTGGATAAAGTGACAATCCTACTGAATTGATAGTTGGCATAAAAACTACTGCCTTCCCCTCTACTTTCTACTACATTATGGTTTGCAAATTCCCATCATTTTGAAAAATCCAACAAAAAAAATGAAAGACCTGAAGCTGAAGTGGGTTGAGTGCTTCAAAAACCACATAAATTAGCCCATGTTCATTTTGACAAAGAAGGTGGTTTGGGACTACAGAGACTCATTTCTGTTGATGCAGTTGGCTCACAAGTAACCTCAGGCAGGTCATTTTACCTTGTAGAGCCGCAGATTTCAATGTAAAGAATTACAATTTTATAGCACTTAACTCCTGAGGATAATGATACTAATTTCATGGTAAAATATTTCAAAACCTGGGGAGGGACATGTACTCTGTACATATTGAAGGAAGAAGAAAGCTCAGGTCTGATCTCCTTTAAAAGGCCTGACATCACAGCTTCAATTTTCCTTCTATTTACATAGATGTTGATTATTATTTTGAATTCAGTTGTCCATATGTAATTTTCCCACACAAAGATTAAGGGTCATGTATTTTGGCTGTGAATTCCATCTTGCTGTCTCTGGGACAAAAAACATAACAGCTTCACAGATGTGAGTGGAGCTACATCACTCAAGACCAGATTCACCTCAGACTACAAAAGTTTACCTGCAGCAGCTCGTTGGGATGTGGTCGTTGACAAAGTTCCTGACCTGCACCTTGGTGCACCCTGTTTCTCATATGCAAAATCAGTTCAGATTCTGGGAAGACCAGCAAAATACTGATAAATGTTATCATCATCCAGGGTCCAAGGAGATATCAGATTCCAGCCTTTCACCAACCTTGTTACTGTTGCATGAAAAGCAGTTTGGATGACATACTTCAAGAGTACAGCATCACACATCCAAAACAAAGGGTATGTAAGGCTAACAAATTTCTGTGTTCAGTAAGTCACTCCTTGGATAATGCAACTTCATATAAAGGAGGCATTTGAAAGTCCACTGAAATGTTTTATTTCTTAGTCTTCTCTTGTTATTAATCTCTTTTTTTTTTTTTGCCTATGATGTGTGAGTGCCAACATAACGGAGCATTATAAATCACAGCAAGAAATAAATAGATCCATTTAATCTTGCAGGGGGATATTAAATTTTCACCACCCCTAACTTCCTATTATCCCATCATCGACCCATTGAATACTTCAGTAGCTTGATGCTGTGCAGGACTAAAATTGGGACGCAACTCACAGTAGGCCATGCTTAGAAAAGCAGGGCCAGAGGCCTATTTTCTGTGTGCCCACTTCCAGTCACTCTCCTATCTGATTTTTGCCAGGTATTTCTGACACTACTGAAAAACCACGTGGCAGTTCAAGTGTGATGTGTTTCACTTCTGGGATCATCTGATAAAAGAACATATGTGCCATTGTAATTAAAAGGACCTTCATGCCCATCAGGTGAGTTTGAAGATGGCACACAGCAGCCTGTACCATGTGCTGAGCAAGAGCAATGACAGGACACTTCAAATGTACCTGCCACTCTCTACTCTCTCACGGACCCTTCCAGCTCTATGACTTTCATACTGTATTTTCCTCTGGGCAGAGATTAAAACTGGAGTCAGTTTCCATGCTTTCAAGAACCTCAAAGCAGGAATTGTTTCGGCACAGCGTAAAGGCAGGAGACATCACCCCAGCCTTCTTGAGCAAATCTCCTCCCCAAGGTGGGCTGGAGGAGCATGCTGTCTCCTTCAGGCTTCCTTTTAAGGAGTTGGGCTGGGGATGTGAGGAAAACAGAGGAATGAAGTTCCTTTCACCCTCCTTTCCTTAATTGTAGTGTCTAAAAGAAGGACCTTCAGGGCCGCAGCCTTTACAGGAGCAGATGGGAAGCTGTAGCTGGGGAGTAGTGCACTACTCCAAGCCTCGTTGTTCATGTCCCTTCCTCAGGGTGAAAGAATTGTTCAGATGGGTTCAGATTTATCACTTGCACAATGGATATCTGATGCCCCAGATGGTCTTTTTCTATTTGAATGGAGGGAAAAATAAAGCATGCCCAAATTATCAAGCTTGCATTTTCCTCGCATTCATATCTTGGTGTCCCCAGACATCATCTTAATCTCCTTTAGCAAGAAGCTTAGGTCACTTGGATCATTAAACTAAGCTACTTGAATCAAAACCCAAGGTGATGGCAGCAAATAGGCAGAGGAGTGCTGGGCTAAACCATCATTCAGCAAGCACTTCAGTATTCAAAATAACCTCTCCAGGGTGAGGAATGCCCCCTTGGCCTTCTCCTGAAGAGCAGGAGCTGATCAAGCCTACTAGACAGATGTCAATGCTGATGGCATGGCTCACAGTGGGAAGGAAGAACAAGCAAAGCTCTTTAAGGTGCAGCATCACAAAACTTGCCTGGGAAGGGACTCCCAGCTCAATCATGCATGAATCGTTGTCTGTGCTTACCCAGAGAAGAGGGAAAACGTTCAGATTTAAGAAGTGACCTTTTAAAAAATAGACAACCAAACAAATACAAATAGACCAGCAGCTTACTAAGATGCTTTGGGGATGTCCTAAGCTGTTATGAACACGGTCTGGGATGTGCTTTGTTTGTTCCAGCACAAAGATATCTGTGAGCTGCACTTCACTCATATACTGGCATAGCAGAGAAAACAAATGTCAGCTCGCACCATGTGGAACCAAGGAGAAGGTGGCAATTCATAACTGCAGTTTGGATGTTTTGGTGCAAATTCCAACCCTTTCACTGTAAATATTGGGAGTGGGGAGTAAAGTGGTACCCATCAGAGGAGGTCAGCTTTCTAACTCCAGGAAGTTAGAGAATAGACCAGAAGAAAACCAGATGCAGAAGGTAACATGATTTATTTTCTGCTTTAGGCCAGGGAGAACGTGATTCTAGACAGAAAGCCCAGGTATTAACTCCCAGTCCCGCCAAAACCTGATGGTTTTGCTGTGGAAACACTGCATGTCCCACAGCAACTCAAAGGTGAGTGCAGTGCCCTCTCCATGCTCGTTGCCAATGCAGTGCAGTGCAGAAGAAGACACCGGTACAGCTCTCCCTGCTGCACAGCAAGGTCACATCTCTTTCCCCCCCAGAGAGTGATCACCTTAACACCTAAAGCACAAGGGTTATTATTGCTGGGTTTCACAAAACCAGAACACCTTCATAAAGTATACCTGACTTTGGACACATGACCATACCATGTACTCATGAAGCTGTGTTGAATCAAGTCAGGTTTTAGGAGAAACCGTATTATTTTCCACTGTGTTTATTCTCCTGCAGGAGCCATTCCTGTGAGTCATTAATAAACTGTTGTTTATTAAAACAGTTAATAAAGGGGTTCTCTGGTGTCCTTGCTGTTCTCTTTAGATAACATCTAGGAAAATGCAGTGAGAAATTAGCCAGTTAATGTGCTGTGTGTCAGTACTGCAGATGGATGGTTGAGCATGCTCTTCCCTGCCCTGAATCACATTGGAGCCATTTCACTTATCAAGAGAGCAGAATTGCTCCCAGGGAACAACATCCTTATTCATTATCTGTGTACAGAGGCCTTTTTTTTAACAGCATGTTCTGTCTGGATCCACCGGGAGGTCAGCATGTGTTGTGGTACCATCTACTTGCTTGGAGGACATAACAGGGACTCCATCAACTTGATAGACAGGGCAGCCCCCTCGCAGGAGTGGTTCTGGCAGCTCCAGGAGCAGTGAGAACTTCAAACATTAGGAGGAGAGAGCTTTTTTTCCCTTCATCAGCCCCTGAAAGCCATTTTTTGCTCAGAGCATTGGTGGCTTAACAGGCTGCTCAGTTTACAGTAGAGATCATAGTTTGGACATACAAACTCTGAAGCTCAGAAGCATGCAGGAGATGTATTAGGTACAGGATTAAAACTCCCCTTATATTTAAACTGGGGGTTGGAAGAAGAGAGTAAGGTTTTGGAGGGGGAGGGAGGTGAGAGGAGGCAACCAGTGAAGCTCATTAAGGACCAGTGCCTTCTTGGCCCCCTGGCCTTCTCCAGAAAGCCAGGCACTTTGGCTAACACAATCCCTTCCTTTCATGCTCTGGGCCTGTCCCCATTACAGCATTCCCCAAACCGTGTTGGAGACGGCCACAAAGGGCAGCATTATGTCTGGGAAGTGAATGGTGCGTAGTCGGTTCCAGCTGAAAGAGAAAGACAAGTGAAAGCACTTCCCGGGGACAATGAGAGGGCTTGTGGCCCAGGAAGCTTCCCAGTCCATTAGCATCTGTGGAGGACAATGGCCGTGTGTGGTGGAGAGGAGGAGAGTGTGGCCTTGCCGGTGGCCCCTCTCCGTCACTGGCAGAAAGGCGCTGCTACCGCGGGGCCGAACCTGAATGGGCTGATTCATGGGCAAGCAGCCCCGGCGTCCCGCCGGCAAGGAGAGACCATGGCGGGGTTGTCACCGCTGGGCTGATCTAGGGTATCGAGTACCTTTCTAACCTCTGGCTGGGCAGCAGCCCAGCCCAAAGTCTGTCCTTTCTGCCGGCAGGCAAAGAAGGAAAGGCTTGTCTAAGGGAAACCCAGTGGCAAATGGCACGAATTCCCTCTGCAGGCTCAACCCTGGCAGCTCCCGGCCTCAGGTTTTGGCTGGTCAGGATGGGCACAACGCTGGAAGAGAGAGAGCCCAGATCATCTTCGTGGCGAGCTACTGGTCAGGGTGAACAGTCATGTCTCTCCTGTCACAACTTTATATGCAGCCTCCGAAACAGACCTGAGTGAAAATATGTTTGGGGGGAAAAAAGTGCCAGTGTTTCCTGAAAGGGAGTGAAACACAGTTTGAAAGCATTGAATATTTTCCTCCATTTATGACCGTTTCAGCTAATTTGCTCGTTCTGAAAGACAACGAAAAACTTGCTTATGTTGTTAAAAAGGTAGATATTTGGTCTGTTTCAAGACACATCGGAGTTTTCCTTTTTGAAACAACTTTAATTAACTTTTGTCTAAAATTATTCACAAATTTCTCAAAACTCTACATAAAAATCCAACACAAAGTTTGTTTTTTCATCTAGTAAACCAGTTCCTCTGATCCAAAAATTTGTTTCCCCTCTTTGAATTGCAAATTTATTTTGTGAAATCACCACCACCACTGCACAGGACGAAAAGCTTTCAGCTTCCCTCAGGAGAGAGCTTTCTTTTGTGGCTCTCATCTTCTGTGGTCTTTTCTAAGCAGAACCCATGAAATACTGCTATGATGTTGGGGAAGTTTTGTGGAGCAATACAAAGTACTTGTCAGAAATATGGAACAGATATACCCAGGGCTTGATACAGAGAGTTTGCCTTTAGTTCTTGTTTGCAAGCACTTGAAAATGGGATGGACTTTAATCTTACCAGGAAAATCTCCTTGCAAGAGAGAAATGGGTTTGTGAACCCAAATGGCCTTTACCATTTACAGAAGAAAAAAAAAAAAGTACTCTGTTAAGAAAACAATAAGCCATGTTTGCATTGCAGTAGGAGGGGATCCACTGAGCCTTTGACGCTGAGGAGCTGAAATTCATACTAGCCCTACTTCAGGTCCCACGCACGGAGAGCCCATTTGGTACTGGGGTGCAGTAGGTGCATCCTCCAGTTTTGTTTTCCCTGGAAGAATTCCAGAGAAGCCCAACAAATAGGGTCAGTTTGCCTTCAAACATCAGTCCTGATCTGATGAAATGCACAAATTTAGCCGTGCCTGACCATAAAATGTACCCATCAACATATGCAGACTGTCCTTGATTCTAAGGCGTCTCTGGGGGAAATAAAAATATTTTATTCTTGGAGCCAGAGGGAGCAAAACCATCTAGTCTCACCATCAACATGTTTTCTTAACTTTAAATAAGGTTAAGAAAGGGAGTAATTCAACCGTGGCAACTCTAATTGGCTACAAGTATAATCCAATAACCTCATTTCACCCATATTGTTAGTTGAGTTAATTGGACCTGCACAGCCACCAGCTAAATATATTGGTGTATGCAAATGGTGAAACTAGTTTCCTTCATAAACCTTCCTTCTGCCGAAGTAGGAACTGAGCAGGAGGGGTGGGGGAGAAAGAAGGCTGTGCTGACGTCGTTACTTCAAAAGATCAATTCTCTTCCAATTATTTGGTCTCTCTAGATAGGCAGGACAGAAAATATCATTAATTCCTTTAAATAGAGAGGAGGAGGGAAGTAATTTCATTCCCACTTGAAGAGACTGCAAAGAAATATCATTGAGCCTTTAGCTTTTAAGTGCCTCAAATCCAGACCGGGCTTCACAGCCCCTGGGTCAGGCAGCCCTGTTTTCTTTGCAATATATGGAGCGAGGGGACCTGCACAAAAATGAGTTCCTGGGTGTTGCAAGGACTTGCATCGCCTGGAGGGAGAAGGGTAAGCTGATCTTCAGTCTAACATTGATTTCAGCAGGGTCTTTTGGAATAGAGGTTTTGTAATTTGTACCATGCTGTGTATCAGCCAAATCCATTCCCACTGTTAACTTAAAAGCCTTCCAAGAACATGTCTCCTGGAGTCTGATGTGGAGGACTCACAGTCAGGCCATGTATCCATCTGTCCATACCTAGAGTAATGAGCAACCTGATCTAGTTGAAGATGTCCCTGCTCATTGCAGGGGGGTTGGACTAGATGATCTTTAAAGGTCCCTTTCAACTCAAACCATTCTATAATTCTATGATAATTGCTTTTTTGCCATCACAGGAGGGGACAGTCTTAGGAAGTGTAGGTCTGACCTGAAGCCCAGCTACCCCAGCAAGCAAGGACCGCATGGCAGCAAGGCTCAGTAGCTCCAGGGGAAAGTGTGCAAAGCTGACATGGTGGAGGTGCAGAGCAGCCTCCACATAGCATTTCGGCTTAAAAATGTTGGCTTAAATCCTCAGGATTCCCCATTACTATTCAGCTGAAGCTTTACATTTTCTTTCTGCTGTTTTTAAGCAGTAGGAATCATAACTGTTTCTTTACATCACATCAGCTCTGTGCACTGTCTCTATTACACCTGCTCATTAGGCTTTGCCTCTTGTAGATTGGAAGAGTTGCAGGACATGGACCATCTCTGATGCTCTCTGTGCTCTGCATTTGCATCATGCCTCCCGCCCAAAGCTGGCTGCAGCCATGTCTTGTTTGAGTGTCATAGCAGCAGCAGCATGTACTCATCTCAGTTTCCGTCTTTCGCAGGCAGTCCCAAACGAGAGGATGTGCACATCCTTGGGTGTCTTTCAACTGACTTTGGGGCAGGCCTGCAGTGAATTGGGGCTAGCACAGTGCGGGTGAAGGAAGAGATGCTGCCTGTGATTACTATTTGAACTTGATAAGGGGGCGTGAAGGAAAAGGAAAAAGGAGTTCTGAGGCAGGACTGAATCGTTAATGCTTTCCACAGTTACACTTGAATTTAAGCGCCTGCTAATATTCCCAGGGAAATCACAACTCACACACATACATATACACACAGGTTTAATTTCAGCAGTAAATGAAGTCATAATGCAAACAGAAAGCTAACAGCAGGGAAGGCTATGCTTGGCCAGGTCTGCTCATGCTACAAGTAATACATATGCACCAGTGCAAAAAACTGGCCCCAGAGAGCAGTTAAGTCTTTCTAGCAGAAACACACACTGAGAAGGCAACCGTAACTTTTAACTACAGCTTCCTACAAAAGAAAGTGCTGTGGTCTTCTTTAATATCAGAAAGGGGAAGAGATGAGGGAGGGTGAAGCAGTATAGAAATCAGGTAGAGGACAGGTTGGAAACCTGCCTGCTTTTAGTGAACAGAGGCACAGGGGCAAGAAAACATTTCCAAACAAAATGCTAGGTCTGCTGGTCTGAATTTTGCACATGTTTGTACCTGGGTGTTGACAATGGGGGAATTACTGCAGAGTGTTCAGGAGAGTGCTGGGTGGGGAAAGCCATGGCTGAGGAGGTCACGGCATCACCTCTGCCTCTGAGAGCCAAAGTGGAGCTGACACCTGGGAGTTACTAACTGAAAAGTGTTTCTGGATCGGCATGGTCCACCATGGGCTGGGCCAGGTCTTGCACTGGAGAAGCCAACAGTGTTCCTGTGCAGTACACAACAAGGCTAGGGCTGGTTTTGTCTGGTGACCTTGAGAACTGTGCCATTAAGACATGACCCACAGTAAACAGTCCTACAGCTCATCTTCATTGGGTCAGAGCCTAACCTTCATCCTTGAAACAGAAGTCGGTGTAATGATGAGAATAACATCCTTTCTAAGTTGGCTGCAAAATGCTGCAGGTAAAATTAACACTGTGTGGTTAGGACTTCTCCCACAGTGGTGAAACTCTGAGGAGGAAGAGAGTGAGGAGAGCTCCATATGCAGATCACCTCTGCCTTGCCCCTGCAGGAGCATGATCCCACCGCTCTGTGGAGGGCAGTAAGAGGGCTTAGGAGAAAGGCAATCACTTGCCCTTCTAGCCTCAATGACTGCCAGAGGGCTTTTCTGACCACGCAGGGCTGCTTGTCCTACTAAACAGTTCACAGGCCAAGCTCTGCTGCTGCAGCCCCAGGCACTCTCAGGAGGAGGAATGGTATTTGGGCTTCCCATCTCTGCGAGTACCCCATGGGCAATGTGCTACCAGGGTCTGCGCGGAAACCAGAAACAAGACATACAGAATCAGAGAAAAAGAACAAAAAAAGGAAACAGGGAAATAAATGACAACAAGGAAAGAGGAAAGAAAATAAGAAAGGAAGGAAAGAGGAAAGAAAACAAGAAAGGAAAGAAAAGAAGTGGTAGCAGAGTAGGGGAAGGAGCTTGGAGGGGCTTTGTCTGCCCAGCCCAGGGGAAGGACGATGCCCAGCAGGAGTGCGCTGAATGCGTCCCTTTCCCTCGCCCCCAGCACTGCATTTCCATGGCAGGTACCTGGCCCTCAGTTTCTGGGGCCAAGGTAGGAGGGAACAGTGTGTAACTGGAGATGTGAGGACTAGGCAGAGCATTAGTGGGATATAATCTGTTCACTGAGGAACAGCAGAGCTGCATTACAGTTTACTCAGCTGTGGCCTGCGTGCATGCAGGGCTCCCCAGCGCGCCCCAGCCAGGGACGAGCAGAGCGTGGCACGGCCACTGCTTCCTTTGGCAGGTGGCCCCTGTGCTGTGGAGAAAGACTGATGTCCGACTGGGCTGTGGATCTGAAAGCTGAGCTTGTTCTTTCCTAGCAATGCGGGCTGTGTCACAGTGTCAGGCATGGTGTTGGTGGTGGCCCTGAGCGGGATTCCCATGAGTTACAGGAGGTATAAATGTGCAGACGGGGGTGGTGAGGAGGATTCGCTTTTTGCTAGGAAGCACTGACACACTCGAACTCACGGTTGCTTAGATGAAACAGTCCTTTATCAGCAGCAGTTCAGGTGAATTCCTCCCTGAGGATTTTTTGGAACATAGATATTTTTATTTGACAACATGTCCTGTTCCAATCTTGCAAACAATGTTGTTACATCAGAGTGAACTTCTGTTTAATGTTCTAGCTCAGTTATCACAAACTCTAGCATTTTTGTAAGTAAAAATACTATGAAATATTATTATATGAAATACATACAAAATTCTGATTTCTCAGAATTGATTCTTTCCCTTCACTGTCTGGTACACTAAAAAAAACAACAGGAACCAGCAAACCCCCAAAACCCCAGCCTCCCAAGATTTTGCTTTTTTTACCCTGGTCTGGTACAGGAATTATATTTACAACCTTAAATTCTTTATGACAAGAAGACTCATTGCTTATTGCCATACTCAGAGTACAGGTAACCCCTGTTCCTACCTGGAATGGTTTTAATCTAAGCAGTCTTCCAGAGAGTATCAATTGACTCATGCAACTGGCCCTTCTTTAAAAATAAGGCTAAATTATGAAAAGAAAGAAGATATAAAGTCAGGGTCTAAGAAAAACTCTGAATATTAAGAAAAAGTTTACTTTTCTCCCACAAAAGACCAGTACTTAAAAAATATCCTACCAGGATGGGAAAATTTCAAAAAACTTCCCAATAACAAATCTTTATACATCAAGACAGCTTTAAAATGTTCTTTTTCTTTCTTTCAACATTTCTCACCCCAGTAGGAGAGTAAGCTTTCTTGTTGCAGAGAGTCTTAAGCAAACACTGTAAATATTTGGAGACTCAAATGACAAGATTAACACTGATGCCATCATTAACAGCAGTGACAGGAAAGTGTCAGAGTTGCAACTTTTTATGTTTTTTAATTGGCCCTGCAATTGTATTGTCAAAACATTTACCCAAGGGTGTGATTAATAATAATAGGTGACAGCTTCAATTATCCTCAAACATATTAGAAAATATCAGCACTCAGATACAATCTTTAAAAGCATATCTTAAGCTGCTTTTGCAAGCTCACTGTGACAAGAATAAATACAGAGATAAAATTTGGAATTAAAACACTTGCTTATTTTAATTAGGGTTTGGTTTTTTTTTCTTTAAGCAGCATGGAGACAAAATGTTTATGTACACATCAATACTTATCTAAGGATCATGAAGTATTTTGCCTGCAGTTTTCCTGAGCTCTTTAATTCAGTCCCTGACACAGGCATGACATTGAGAAGCAAAGTCATCTGACGCTGTGTTAATGATATACAGCGTATCAGAATTTTTGAAGAACAAAAATAAAACCTTCCAACCCCTAAATAAAATCGAGTAAAAACATGAGATATCTTAAACATCTGAGCCACAGGCTTTCCTTTGCAACCAAAGAAAAAGCAAGCTTTGTTTCTCCATATGTTTCATTTCCTTCCATCTTTTGCTTGCGTGGTGCATGGCGACACATTTATCTTTTTTCTGTTTGTAGTTTGCAATCAGTTCGTGGACCACCTTCTCTTCTCCAGAGGAAGAACAGTTGTTCACAGCCCCAGGAAGAGGCATGTGAGTTTAATGGCTGTGGGATTGACTTAGAAAAGGATTCAGGAGGCATTTTGTCTTACCATTGATGAACCTTGTAGCACCACGCAATGCAGGACATGTAGTGCAAGTACCAATGGCCACAACACGCTTTTCAGTGCCTTCAGCTTTACACTGTGGGGCCAGAAGCCCTGACCAAGACAACAAGAGAAGGAAAGAGTGTATCCAGTGTCATATCAGCTCTAGTGAACAAACCATAATTCTGGATCTTTATCCAGGATTTTTTACTGGTTCTTTACAGTCAATGAATCCACCTGTCTTCCCTTGAAAATTTTTAAGGCTTTAATGACATTATTAAAGCAAGCTTAGTATTGTTTAACTTTTTTAGAACCTTGGTCTCCATCAGATGATTTAAACCAAGGAACAACATACTTTTTGAAGTGATAATGACTAAGTCAGTGGAAAAAAACCCACAGTTTTTGAGCCCAGCAAATTTAAAACAATTGGTTCTCACACACTGAGAGTATTGCTGTGACAGGTGTGGTGTTGGAAAGAAGAAGAAGTGCTGTTTGATCCATAAATGATTGAAAGGATCCCAGATCCAAGTGCTCCATCTGTGTTATTTTTAATTGGGATGGCTCACAGGAATAGTGACCATGCAAAAGTCATGAGCTTCCTTGAAAAAAGACAGCTGAAATCTCCTTACTTAAAGGGCCCTTGGGCAGCATTTCACTTAAGCATGTATTTAACATTCAGTGAATGACTAGTCATGATGACATATAGGAGATTCCCAAGATACTTAGGGCTGGGCAAGTGTGTAAGTACTTTTGCCAGTTCCAGAGCTGGGTCATTAAGAATATCTCAGCAATGAGCTATGATTTGAATTGATTTTATTGTGGTTTTTTTTTAAGAACCAGGTAGGGCTTCTCTGATCACAAACCAGCAAGAAATTACAAGAAATGAGATCTAATTATACCATCTGAAATACTCTCTTTGACCAAAATGCAAAATTTTTAATGTTGAGTTGGTTGGTATCCGTCCGTGTTCTCCCCCCCCCCCCCCCCCCCCCCCAATTCTATGAGGCCAAGGTGCAAATCTCTAATGCTTCCAGAAAAAGAATTACGTGTTTCAACAAAGGTATCTGGGGACAGTTTCCTGTTGAGACAGAATTTCTCTTTGCTCTGTCTCATTACCAAAGTCTTTAACTGCAACCTAAACAATGTCTTGCTCACTACAGTCTATCTGGAAAGAAAGAAAGAAAGAGAGAGAGAAAGAAGGAAAGAAGGAAAGAAGGAAAGAAAGAAAGAAAAAGAAAGAAGGGAAGAAGGAAAGAAAGAAAAAGAAAGAGAAAGAAAGAGAGAGAAAGAAAGAAAAAGAAAGAAAGGAAGAAGGAAAGAAAGAAAGAAGGAAAGAAAGAAGGAAAAAGAAAGAAAGAGGGAAAGAAGGAAAGAAAAAGAAAGAAAGAGGAAAGGAAGAAAAAAGAAAGAAGAAGAAAGAGAAAGAGAGGAAGGAAGGAAGGAAGAGGGGGGTATATGGCAGTGGTGGGGAGGTGGTCTGAAGGGATGCTGAACCCTAAAATACTGCATCTAACATCATCCCTCCTGCTGCTTATTCTGCACTTTGATTATGTGAACATCCGGTTTCGCTTTCTAATCCCACTAAACTGTGCATCTCATTGATTTCCCATGGCAGCAAAATCAACACATGTTTCATAAAAGACTTATTCCCTTTTATATATTGTTTTAATTTTGCTGCCAGTCATTTTCATTGACCGTTGCTTTTGGATTGCAAGGCTGAAAGAAGCAAAACATGCAATCTTCTGGGTTGTAAATCACTTATTTACTAATCCCCCTCTTTTCTGCCTCTTCTTTTTTTTTTTTTTTCCTGCTAGGTTTTTTTCTTTTGCTCACTAGGAAAGTTAGTGGGACTTTGAGTATGTGGATGACGCCATCCCCCTCTGTTGGAACAACACAGTCGGCACACTGCAGCGGCACTGCGGCTCACAGAGCTCTTCATGGCAAGGTCCTCTGCCTGCTCCACCAACGTACCTATGGGTGGGAAGAAGCTACCAGGCTGCAGCAGCGTAGGCAGCATGCTAAGCTCCAGTCATATATATCCACTGGGTAAATGTTGTTACCTTGAACACATTATTTCGGGCGATGGATATCTGAAAGATGAAAAACAGCATCGAGATGCAAAAGGTGAAAATGAACTTTTGGATATTACAGAAATTAGGGAGAAAAAATAAACATCTCTAGCTGAGAAGCCTGGATGAGAATCTATCAGGCAGCTGCATTATCAATCTTATTATATTAAGCATAAGTGTAAACACTGAAAAATTCATGAAGCAGAATGAAACAGTAAAGCCTAGTTAAAACCCAGAGCTCCAGTTTGATATATGCAGTGCTGACAGGATAAAGTGAAAGGAAAGAAGGAGAAAGAACAAGGGCAGTTTTACATGCTCTTTCCTTCACGGATTTTTTAAGACGATTTGCATTCATGAAGTTCAAATGCTGGAAAGTGGATCTGTGTGTGTTGCATAGGGCACATCTCACTGATTCATCCCTGGAAGTTCCTTTCCCTCTCCTCTTGGTCCCAGGGAGAGTTTCCTTTGGTCAGACTGCTCAAAAGTACAGCCCTGGCTAGCATCAGATGAGGGCTAGACTTACCAAAAACTAAGAGTATGAGGAGAGAGTTTAGACATTAGAAAAGGGAGTCAGACTTTCACACTTGGCTGGGAACTCTTTTGGGAATGAGGCCATGAAAATGGCAATGTGGCGACTGCTAGGAATTGAACCCCTTTGCTGCAATGGACTCTACTGGGCACGTGAAGGCATTTCAGACTCGGCTCTGAGCTCTCTGCGAAGTTTAGCTCTGTGTGTGCAGAATTTCCGTGATTCATACCTTAGTGAATATGTTCCAGATACATGTGATGAGCATCACAGAGATATTACAATATGAAGGCTATTGTAATCGATGATACCTTGGCGCTACTACCAGCGGGCCAGTGAGGATTACACTGCTGCAGGTCTAGATGTGCATGTGTACGTGGGCACATGCGTGTGCAAAAAGATTCAATTTCTTTCCAGTTTCACTCAGTGCATTTGCTACTGGATTTGATAACAAAGGCAGATAAAAACATCCCACTCTCTGAGGATGTACAGACAATGCCAATAAAAAGGAGAGGGATCTGAGCTTTGACACTGTAAGTACAAAGAAAGCATAGGGTCTTTTAATACTGAGACTTCAAAGAAAGCCTCTGCATACAAAAAGGTGCGGGGGTGGGGGGGAAGGGAAAAGTAAAAAGAGAGAACGAACAAAAGAAGTTAAGTGTGGAAAAAGACAACTCATTGATGAAAATTTATGGAAGCCCCAGTGAATAAGCCAGTTAGATATTATATGTACAGAGGAAAAGGACAAATGCAAGTTATATTGGAAGTTATTTGCACCAAAGAAGTGCCAGATGTTTTGCTTATGAAGACACATGAGGTAAAAGGAATAACCACTTGTACTTGTGTACGTACAGGGACAATTTCCTTGGGTTTTGGGGGGGAGGTATGTTCCTTCAAAGAACCAGACCTTTTCTTTTTTGTGTCTCATTTTTCTTCCTCTAATTTGGGCTTTTCTTTGCTATTGCCCTTGAGGCCCAGATGGACGCGGCACAGGAATCTGTCCCCCTTACTTTAGGTGGAGAAGGAAATCTCTGGAGGACTTTTCCCTGCCTCTCCTTCTGCTCCATCAGACAGAGCTTAACCTAGGCTGTATGAATATGGGCAGAGAGATGTCCTCCTGCCAGGGCTTTGTTTAGGCTCCTAAATGTTGGAATGAAGAGAGTTGGGGAAATCTAGTTCTCAGGAACCTACTGAGTCATTCCACCCTCGTTCTCCAAATCCTCCATAAATACGTAGTACTGGAAGCTATTATCCTTCTGAAGAACGACAATGTTTGCTTCCTTCATCCCCCCCAAGACATTGTCATCCCCATCTCTGCTGGCCAAAGAGGACCTTCTACAGTCAAATCAAAATGCCTTCCTTATCCCTTAACTGCAGGACTAGGAGATGAGGCAGAGAAGAGAGTCCTGCATGCAGGGAAACACAACGGGATTTTTTGCCTGGAGACAAAGAATAATTTTTACTTTATTGTCCAGCAAAGCTGTAGTGCAAGTGTTTGGAGTCTGTACTTAAGGTATTTAGCGGTGTGGGTGTTGTACTTTCACTTCCCATTAACTGACACGGGATTTGTGGCATTTGGTTTCTAATTGCTGGATTTGAAGATCTATGTGAGATACTGAGGCTTGAAAATCATCTTTCTCATCTATCCTAAACTGAAAATTTTGGATATATTTAATGTTTTGCCCTTGCACAGTGGAGGAGACTTGTGACACAGCCAATCAATCAATCAGTCTCAGAGTACCTGTTGGGTAAGGACGTTTTTTTTGATATATACAGAACTAAAGTTTGATCCAAAACCACAGGCAACCACAGTTCAAGCCTCAAGAACAAAGCAAACAACAACAAAAGCTCTAAAAACAAAGCAAAGAACAAACCCAGTAGCTAACTTCTGATGACAGCCAAGTAAGTTTTAACAGGTATGGATGTGTGAATAAACACAGACATGATGTCATATATAGAAAATCCTGTTTTAAATTAAGTTAGTTAATAATTTTCAACTTCAAACAATTTTAATAATGCCTAGAGAAGTAGCCAAGACCATTCTGATCCTTTCTATTCTTCCTGACTGATGATGCATCCCTCTTGGCAGGATAATGAACCATTGACCCGATACAGAGGGACTTAGTGGTCTAAGTGAGGAAGGGATACCTCACCAAACGACCACCGAAGACCACCCAAGACCCCTGTGCATGCGGAGAAGGCATCTGATGTGTCATGGTTACATAATCCTATGCATATGCATTAGATGGTTTGAATATGTACTAGGAAGGAGTAGTTTAATAAATTAGATGCAATTGTTACTGTATAAAAGGGACACACCTGATGAATCTGGTGTGCTTGATTTGTGGAAAGTCCCCTGAGCACCCTGTGCAGAATAAAGCAAGTGAGTGTGTGAGATTGGTCTATTGCACACTGGGTAATGAATCTGCTTTTAGGACAACAGACATACATGGACACAGACACACAAAGAGACATGTGCATTTCGTTTGAATAAACTGAGTTAATCCCCTTACACAACAACTTACCTCAAAGCCGATGTTTACAACTAGCCAAAGCTGACTACATCCCTGACAGAAATCCCATTATTAGTTTAAAACTGATACTGATGCATTTTGTTATTTTGTCTTTATATGTGGCATCATAAAGACATAGAACAATTCAGGGGGTTCTTCTGACTTTTCCATCAGGTGGACTTGTGTTGCATGGCTAAGCCCTAAATTCATCTACATGGTGAGAAGTAGCTAAAATCTGTAGTGACTAAATAAGCAGGAGTTAACCTTCATTATCCGAACTTAATCTAGACTAACGAGTCAGCAATACTAGTACCATTTTAAAAACATGAGGACTTCCACTGTACATGGGGTTCACGTTAGAGATCTATACTGGCTCTGAAAATTCTGTGCATATTTTCCAGGTAAGACATGAAATCTATTTACATGTTATGACATCTTTATTTGCAACTCACCAAGAAATCCACTGATTTCAAGGCTGCAAGTCTGAAATATTTGTCTCCTTAATACAGTTGACATTTGTAGACCTTTTTTCAGCTTTCATTTGGCTGAGGGATAATGCCATTTTAAAGGGTTAAAAACTTAATTTAATCTCTTTTGAACTTCTTTCAAGTAGTAGGACCTTCTTTGCTGATTATTTTTAGTTATTCCATTGACTACATGGTGTTCATCCAGCCTCCAACAGCATTGTAGGCAGGAGCATCTCTGTTATTCTCAGCCTTTTTTCTGTCCTTTATCTAGAATTTTACACCTCATGCCAATCGTTTAGGTTGTTCAATGGGACAGCCACCAACTTCATATCAAGGCATTTTGCTAGCTTCACCATGGGAGCTTTCATTTTTACCCACATTCTTTAAAAATAGCTTGTTGTCGAAAAAGTGCCATGGTGAGAAAAATGTGCTATTTAATGCTGAATAATTGCTACACGGTTTTCTGTCCACATTTTTACACCCTGACCTAGTCCTTGCGCACACACATGCACTCATAGATACACACATTTACTCAGTGTTTTCAGGCATAAGAACAAATAAATCAAAGAGAAAGTTTCAGGCTCCTTGATATTCATGATAGGCAGTGGAAATGTGCTCAGCTGGGCTGAGCCATCTTTCAGGCTCTGAAGATGAGTGAGTCAAGGACGCCCTGATCCAAGCCCCATCCAGCTATAGGGAGAGGGGACACATCCCTGAACTGCTTCAAGGAACAAGAATATATTCCAGTGAACTATGCTCTTTATGAGAGACATTCAAAAGTCTTACACTGCCTTCAAACTGAGATTTAGAAATGGAAGAACTCATCATTTTGGTCATCTCCAGGTTTTTTGATTTGATAGTCTTCGGAATTCTTTCATTTTTGCTAACATGAATAATTTTTAACTAACCTTTCCCTAAGAAATTTCCTTACAGTTCCAAAATCCTTGAGAAGATGTATGTTCTGGAAATACTGTCACGCTCTGTCTCCAGGCTCAGGAGTTTTACTGTATGCGGAATAATATGCAGGGTAATTGATATTTGTCCCAAGTAACATGGTAAGACTCTCTGCCCTCCCAGGGATGTCTGCATCCAGGCTTGGCATGGTAAGCAACTTCAAGTGAAGTCACCAAGAGCAAAACAGACAGCACAATTTTGTTGTTCCTTCTTACTTCTATGCAATCTTGAGCAAAACCAATGTTTTATTTGCCCCCTTGTGAGTTATTAAATGTTTTTACAGTTCCGAACTCCTCTTGTCCTTCCCCCGTGTCCTGGTTTCGGCTGGAATAGAGTTAATTTCTTTCCTAGTAGATGGTATAGTGCTGTGTTTTGGATTTAGGATGAGAATAATGTTGATAACACACTGACATTTTAGTTGTTGCTAAGCAGCTTTTACAGTAAGTCAAGGACTTTTCAGCTTCTCACCCCGCCCCCAGCAGTGAGTAGGCTGGGGGTGCACAAGAAGTTGGGAGGGGACACAGCTGGGACAGCTGACCCCAACTGGTCAAAGGGATATTCCAGACCATATGACGTCATGTTCAGTATATAAACTAGGAGGAAAGCTGGCCGGGGGCTGCTGCTTGGGAACTGGCTGGGCATCGGTCAGCAGGCGGTAAGCAATTGCTTTGTGCATCACTTGTTTTGTATATTCTATTATTATTATTTTTATTGTTATTATTATTATTTCCCCTTCCTTTTCTGTCCTATTAAACTGTCTTTACCTCAACCCACAAATTTTACTTTTTTCTTCCCAATTCTCTCCCCAGTCCCACCGGGGCGGGGGGAGAGAGCGAGTGACTGTGTGGTGTTTAGCTGCCTGCCAGGTTAAACCACAACACCCGGCAAAATAAACGTAAAAGATGACCGATATATTGTAAAATGTTTGGTAAAACAAATTTTGATGCCATTGCAAACAGTAACAAAGCAAATCCTTCAGCCCTGCCAAATTCCAAATCATTGGATCAGTTCTGGTTTTACTCAGGCTAGATCACCAGTTATGGGGAGATAATGTGAAAGAAATTACATAGCTACTGGGCCTGGTTTTCCATTAGTCTGCAAATTGCAAACATTCTGATTTAGTAGCAGTTTATATTCACTTTGTAGGGGTGTAAAATTGCAGTTCTGCTGGCTTGAAGGAAGATTAATTCATACCAGCCAAGAATCTGGCCCTTAGTTCAATGAGATGATCTTTTGGTAATGAGCAAATTGATTCTGATAATAACAGAATCAACCCAAATCGCACAGGAAGCTTTTAAGGCCAAGAGCTTAGTAAGATTCAGAAAAAAGATTGGACATTTATGTGGATAATAAGTTTATCTGGAGTCAGCCTGTCTGTTAACCTCCACCATGCCAAACCTACCCTCCTGTAGATTTTGAGATTTTGACCCAGCTCTGATTTTCAGTAAAAGGAGCTTCTGATGTGGATTCTGATGAGATACTGAGGAATATGGTTTGGCCCCCTAACAGTTTCACCAGCATTCCAAGGGGATAGGGTGTACTATGGTGTCTTTGAACACGATAAAGTCGCCAAGAACAGCTGACATGTTAGAGACCACCAGCTCAGGTAGCAACGAGTCACCTCTGTGCCCTAGGCCCCTTTCAATTTGGATAATTACATTTTTCCCATTAGATCCCACAGGTGTGTATGAAAGGGATGATGTTTTTCACTCTGGCTAGGACTTTGTTCCAAGGTGCTGACGTTTCAAGAGGAGCTCAGGGCTCCCAGTACTTGCCTGGAGACACACCACCTGCCGCAGGACTGGGTTCAAGGTCATTTAGATATGAATGCACTGAGCTTAAGCTCTGTGGGAGAAAGCCAGAAAGGGGTGATTCTTGCATGTAGAATGAAGATGGTACAAAGTTTGGTGCAGTAGAGGTTAACACACACTCTGTGAGGTCCCTATGGAGTCTGATTTGGTTATTGAATTTATATGCTGGGCTACATTCCAGTCTGTTACTAGCTTCTTGTTTGAGCAGGCATAAATTCCTTGAAAAGTCATTTTGATTTTTGCATCTGACAAATTACTCCTGTATATCTGCTATTTTTCTCTCCTTCAGTCCATATTTTTCTTACAGCGATGCCCATCCTTTTTTTCCCAACATTACCATGTTGACAAGTACCAATGTTTAAGTTCAGACAGAAATCACTACTGAACCGCAGCAGTCCACCCTTTCATTTTAACAATGATCTGGGAGAACGAGATTGCAGCAGGACCTTAATTTCCCTTGTTAGAGCTGTAGCATTTGGGGCTGATGAAGTTCACAGTAAACCTGTCATAAATGAACCTTACCTGATATATTGTCTATCAAGGCAATATAACGAACATCTGGCGGGGATTGCAATCTGTATGCGGCGAGGCAGCAGCTATTAAACTGCTGAGGTGCTGTGCATTGCGCTTGGTGAGTTCAGCCATGAGGAAGTAGAATCAGGCTTTCACTGAACTTGTCTTCACACTCATCAAGTACGGAGACACAGGCTGCCTGTGGGCCCAAAGGACTGTGCAGAGTGTACTGTGAAATGCAATACTTCACCCTGCCAAGCTGCAAAGCAGCTGTATACCCTTTCCTGAATCTTTTGGAAAATAAGGGTCTATGCTGAAGTAAAGTCACAAAGAGGATTCACTTTTACAATCTGCCAGTGAACTGCCATGACGACTGATGCCAGCTGGCAAGACAAAAGATGTTTCCTTCTGACTCCAAAACATGTAACACAATTGACAGGTGAGCCTGGATTTAGGGACATGTAGTGTTTTGTCACCCGATGCTACACTGGCCATGATAGAGGATCTGCAGGGTAGGGCAGGCCTTCAGTGAGAGATGCACAAGCGCTCGAGCTTTCTTAGGGCTTGTAAACACACAGATGATTTATGAACAACTTAAGTATGTGAAAATGAGTGCACCGGATGAAAACAGAGGAAGTACTTTCAGGGTAAACAGTGGTAAGAATAGTGAACCCATTGCTCAAGGGATTGGTCGCTGTGACCTCTTTCTGAAGGATCTTCAAGAGAAGAGGAAAGTGGATGCCTTTCAAAGCAGACACACGGAATAATTAGCCTCTCTCTTAACTGACTGTTGGAATGGAAAGCAGTCAGTGGTCAGCAGCCCATAGCAGCAGTCTGTAACAAATTAAGGCACTGAGAAGAAATGCTTCCTCCTAAAATGAATAGGGAATATAAACAGACAGTGCAACTACTCTGAATTCAGGTAGACTCTATCTTACGAATGTGTGTGTAGGGTTTCTGGCTTTGTTTTCAATTCATGATTGCAATGACCCAGACCTCAACAGTACCCAGACGTCATGTTAGCAAGCAATGTTGTAATCTAGATAGACAGGGTCTCTCAGCTTTTTATTTCATTGTCTGTAAAGCATCTGAATAGCAGCATAAGAAACTTGGCTGAAAGTCTCACAGGAAAGAAGTTCATGCACTTGATGAACCAGTTCATGAGGTATTCCTCCCTCCTCTTGCCAGAGATCATGTTTCTTAATAGTGTTCAGTCTAATCTTACAGAGATTTCTGCATTTCCTTTCCAAGACACATCCACATACCTTTTGTCAAAGATGAGACATGTGGAGCTTTAAAGCATGGATTTTAAGGACTTTGTTTTCTTGAACTGAATAGGTTTAGGGATTTTTGTGAGAACTGGAAAGCTGAAACTGCCTCTGTTATGGAGATATCTAAAGACCTGTCAGTGCCAGACCTGGAAATACTACCTGCTCTTGACTAACAGCAAGGTGGAGGGAGTTTATTTCTTCTTCCAGTGTTTCTCCCTTGTAATGCATCTTACTCATGTCATTTTAAGGTGTGAGGCACATTGC
Source organism: Aquila chrysaetos chrysaetos (assembly GCF_900496995.4). Taxonomy (NCBI): domain Eukaryota; kingdom Metazoa; phylum Chordata; class Aves; order Accipitriformes; family Accipitridae; genus Aquila; species Aquila chrysaetos. The sequence goes on from NC_044014.1 coordinate 12,472,234, forward strand.
CAAATTTCTGGAGTTCGAAAGGAAGGAGTCTGAGGTTTTCTTTAATTTGCTAAAGGCTGCCTACCACTAATCTAATACAAAACAGATATGTGATGGGGTTTATACAGCTCCAATTTGTCTGGGTTGCAGACAAATCAGGATACAGCTGGGAGGAAAATGAGCTGCAGGGAATTGTGAATCCCTCGGGGGAGATGCCTGGAGAAGAGTTCATCTTCAGGTGGAGGCAGCTTGCCAAAAAGAGGCTTTGGCCTCAAAGATGGGGCAGAAAAGCATTCCCTGTTCACCTTGGGGGATAGCTTGGGGATAGCTTGTAGACCAGAAACCATCCCCTGGGTTAAGGAAGGCTGAGTGTGCTTGTTGGACTGTTCGACAGACACACAGAAAACAGGACCATTACCAGTCAGTGCTACTCATGGGCAGCCCTGCTCAAAATGGCCTTCGCATCACACAGTTTTCACTGCTGAAAGGCCATTTCCCCGGCAATTGCTGAATCATCAGCTTCAGTTTACTGGAAAAGCTGTTTTCCTTAGCAGAAAGGACCCCGTGGCAATTTAAGTTCATGTCCTGAATGGACTTTTTATCCCCCTTGTTTCTCAGTTTTTAAATAGATAATGTTGTGTCTCACATTTAAATTTTGGTAAACTGAGGGGTGGAATGTGTGTAAGTGTGGGTTTATACATAAGTCTGTACAAGGCAGAACAACCCGCTCTATTATGCCAAGTGTGTGTGACCAAACTGTCTCTCATCCAAAGACATTTCTTAGATGCGGGAAATTCCAGAGACTGACTCACAACAGCCCTTCACGAGACAGATTTCTCCCCAAACCATGCCTCATTCAACCCACGACTACATAAACTCACATCCTATTCCAAGTGCAGCCTCTGTTTCCTTATGACACAAAGGAATTTATCCTCTTTGTAGGCAGGCAAATAAAGGGGAAAATAAAACTTAATTGTTCCAGAGTGTTTTCTGCCTCTGATATTCAGTTGCAAGATCAGGGATAATATAATTAATGTAGGTGATGGATGGATATGGAAAACAGACAGATCTACAGACTCATTGTGTTGGTGGTCACTAATCAGTTTTGGAAGCTTCCTTGTCTCCAAAGTCTCTCTCTCAATGAATGGCTCACTGAGGACTGCTCTTCACTACAAAGGTCTAGTTAGTATATTTATAGTGGCAAAGTTCTGGTAGTGGAGATACAACTTGTGTAGCCAAAATAATTCTTTTCCTGGTAGTAAAACCACTTCCCTAAGTGACATAAGCTCTACTGACAAAGGGGCTCTCTTGCTAAAATGAGTTGCATCTGCACAGAGAGTTCTGACATTCAAACTGTACAAAGTTGAATCATCCTGTTTTGACTGTGAATGAATGGGGCATCTTTCAATGTCAGTGCAGGGGAATCCCAGCGGTACTTGTTATGCAGGAAAATTCAACCGTGAAGTTAAAGTGTAATTTTAAAAATCTCCTTTATTTGAGTGGAAATGTAACAACTCCCACTTTCAGCACCAGAAAAATGATTTTCCCATCCCCTTAAGGTACATTTAGTGACCAGTGTGAAATGAGTTTCATTATCTCAATATTTTGCTTCTTTTCGTTTGAACCAGTAGATCTCACACAGGTGACAGTGTCCTTTGGCCCAAGGCTGACATTGCTTACTGATTGCCTCTGGTCTCCTCTATGCTGCCTGTCCAAGTTTCTTCATCAGTGTAAAAAGGGGATTCTGCTCCTGAATTTGAGGGAATTATGGAATCATACTGTTTGGTGGATCACACTAATATGGTTCACTGTCTCCATTGAGACACTTGATTCCATTTTCATAGAACCATAACAGATTCCAAGAATTCTGGTCTCAGAATTTTTCCAGCCATACAGAAATTCAAACAAATTCCACCTGATTTAAGTCTCCTTCTATTAATCCTACCAGTGTAGCATTCACAGGTGAATGGTGGCAGAATGGCTGAAGTAGATTCACTTCTGGGTGCAAAGTGGAGTTCATGCTGTGACCTAGACTTGAACCAGACACCAATCCAGTTGGCAAGTTCTAAGAAGGGAGCTGATCTTTTGGGCTGGTGAGACAAAAGGTGGCCAGCTGGGACGTTTCTGTCACTGAGTACAGAAGGGGCTGTTTCTCAGCCACCATGGAAGAACAAGAGTCATGTAAATCTTAGGTTACAGGCTCTGAGGCTGCCAAGGAGACAGCTCTTACTGACCTGTTGGGACTGCCAGGATACTGGAGTGGCTAAGGACAGATCCAAGCTCTTTTGAGAGATATCCCAAAACATGCTCCTTCCCTCCACCAATAGTAACACTCGTAAAAATCACAACGGTTGCTTAATGAGGCTCCTTGTACAGAAAACAAGTTAAATATATTTAGCCAATGAAGAGGTGTTAGCAGTGAAGTCAGTCCTTCATGTTTTATAATGTTCACACCACAGTTAATTTAGGATATTATTTCTGCATTAAAAACTTTTTTAGCATAGTAGCTGTGTAACACCAATGCTGTGCATTCTGCAGGTTGTAGCACAAGGACTCCAGGATATTTATACCTACAGTACGTTGAGGCAGTGGAGTACATTAAATTCCAACTCAGTGCAGATTTATTATGTTAGAATGAACATTGCCTACAGTACAGTAACTCACTGAGATAAGAGGAAACATGCTACTGGTACAAGAATTTGCATTTCGTAGTTTAGGATTGTAACTGATATAGCAGGTGGCTTAATCGGGAGGCTTAGCCGTGTGACTCCACCGAAGGTCATTTTTGCTTAGGATAGATATAGCTTGGATTGTGGAATAGCAGATCCAAGCTGGTGATGTTTGACTCTAAAGATGGGTAAACAGTTCAACTGTTTTCACTGTAAATATTTGCTAGAATATAAAACGGTATTTTGTTTTGTTCATGCTTATTTGTGTTTGCTTTCTAGTAAATGACTATGAGGTGAGAACATGTAAAAAATCAATTAAATTTAAACAATGGTCAAATAATATATGTCCCTTAACTTCTTAATTTTGGAATACAAAAAATTGAAATCTAGGAGAGATTTTTATAGACCCAGGGAACAGTGACAATTCCGTGCAATTTGTTACCAAGCATACAAAGCAAGTCTGTGCGTGTCAAATAATGTACTTTGTTAACATAAAGAAAGCACAGTAAATACTTTTTTCTCTTCAGTCACAGGTTGCATAAAGAAGACAACCTCCCTCTTTGTGTTAAGGCATTACTTTCTTCTTGAGTCTTTAATTTAGGAAAAAAAAGTAAGGAAAGATAGGCCTCTTTGAGAGCCAAGAAAATGTCCATGACTTCTAGATAAATATTAAATTAATTTTCTTTTCCTTTCCAGAAACAAGAGTCAACCACCTTTTCTGTACCACAGGCACCTCTGTCTGGATCCCCAGCATCAGACAAAAGTTGTCCTTCATTTGCCTATTGCTAATGTCAGTGAAGAGGCTCCCATGGACTTCAAAGGAATTAGGATTTTGACTTTTGCAAATGATCAGGATATGGGTTTAGAAGGAGCTATGCTGCATTCTAGCTGTTTAGACTTATTTGTATTTATATATATATTTGTTATACTGGAAGATGTCATTCAAAGCAGCTCATTGGAAGTGGCAGGTGCTTATCTCACAGCAAGCCCCCCTGTGACTCCCACCCATACAGAAACATTCAACAAAAAGCAGCAGTTTGTTGAAAAGACCTCATTCCCCACCACCCTGCAAGCCTCTGCTGACATGAACAGTAAAATACACAGTAACAGACTTTGAGTAAGATTGAAAAAGAGGAAAAAAATATGCTCCCAGCAGGCAAAATACTGCTGACATTTTTAATAAGAATGAAACATAAGACCACAGTAGGGCAAAACTGAAATCCATTTTGCATGTCAAAAAATTGGTTGCATTTAATTTGTTTGGGATATTTTACTAGGTTTCTATTTCTGACGGAATAAGTTCAAGGGTATGAAAAGTTTTGCTAGGACTAAATGTTTGTAAGGCTTTGAGATGAAAGAGAGTAAAGCAGAAGAAGGTCTTCCAACTCAGTTTTGATTGATGAAGTCTTTTGTGAAAAATCCTCTTCTTCCCTCTCAATTTGGCTTTGAATTCATATTTCAGAAACTAAGATGGGGCAGTAAGAAAAACAACATTGTTACAGCTTTTTTTTTTTAGAGACTCCTTGCTCACATTTAACCCAAACTTGTTGAATTTGTCTAAATGGTTCCCAAATGCCGTGGCAGGACTTAAATGTCTGCAGTCTTGAGCTGAATTTGACTTTGCTTCTTGCTTGATTATTTCCTTACAAGCTTCTCTTTCCTTTAAACAACCTGATTTTGGTCAAATTTGTAAAGGAGCAGCCTCATTTGGGCTCTTGATATGAAAATCAGTAACGGGGGAACTTCAAAAGCTTCTGAAAAGCCATGATAAGCCTCTGAATTATGGGAGGTTTATTAAGGGATTTCATGCGGGTTCTCATGACGCATCCATGGATTGGAAGGACAGGAATAAACGCGCTCTGGGGAAGGGGAGACAGGGCAATCCCCAGGCACGGCGCTCACTTTCCCTGTGTGGACAGACCTCTTGGTGAGGCTTGGGCTGGCTCTCAGCCTGATGGCAGCGAAGGTGTGGGGTGGGTGGGTGGGGACCACCTCGGGCCATGCAATGGGGACAGGGTACACGGGGTGTCAGAGTTTTGGCCCTCCGGACCTCTTGGCTCTGCAGTATTTATCCGCTAGAGTCTGTGTGTGCCCTTGAGAGCTTCTGAGAGCTGAGCAAGTCTGGCCAAGCAACATTTTCCCCTCATTTTTGGAGGAAAACACCAGTTCAGCAACACTGCTCCTTTTTCTGTGTGCAATTCCACACTGATATTCATGAGTGGTTTGGTTCAAAACACCTCCCCACCAGCCGGAATTATTCCTTTTTATGTTTTTAAAGAAAAAGAAACAAAAGATCTCCCCTCACTCCCAAACCTTCAAGATCACTGAATGACAATTGCCTTAGCTTTTACTTGAAAAAAACCCAACCAAATAATTTCCATTTTTCAAAGTAAAAAGAGAATGTTTTGTAGTGGGACCTTTCAAACTAAATGGTTTGTAAGACCCGGTTTTCCTCCATCCCCATTGTTTTTCAGTTTGTGGAAGATTAAAACAAAGCAAAACAATCAACCTCCTGCCTTCCTCAAGATACAAATAAACAAGCACCAAAATCCAAATAGTTTGAGTGTGAGGAAACATTTTTTGCCTGTTTTATTTTCACCAGTGATCTGAAAAGGCATTATTCGCTCAGATCCAGTCTTGATAACGTGTAGTGCCTTGCTAAACAGAAGAGATCAAATCTGAACTCAAGCTGTGTTGAAATGCATGTTTCCCTTCACATTAGATTTATAGGCCTCCCTGCCATTAAATACAGCCCTGTCTGGGTAAGGCAGGTTGGTGCAGCTTGAAGGTTAACCATGCCATAACCCACCGAGGATACTTTGCTCCTCTTTATCTGTTGCCCATTGCTTCACGGAAAACTAAAGGTTAACCACAGCTCATAGAAGTGAGAGCATCCTCAGGCTACTCCAGATCTGTGTGGTTGGCCCTGTACAGCACCCTCACAGACTGAAGAAATTCAAATGACAAATTTAGACTATTTTAGCTTTTATAATTCATGCTTAGTCAGTGTGCATTCAGCAGAAATTTATGAAGTTTTTATTTTCAAATGAGATAGGAGTGCAAAATTTACACTGGTATAACTCCAGAAACATTAATCAAGGAACAAATTCATCTTCTGACTCTTTTTGTACGTCTAATCTAGGAAGAAAATGACTGCAGCTACGTTGATGTTTTGTAAACATCTGTCTGTTCATTTAAATTGCATCCACACAACGAGACACAGAAATGCTATGTTTATTCTTTTTTTATTTTTAATTTAAAAAGCCTTACCATTTTGTGGTGGTTTTTGTTTTGTTTTGTTTTGTTTGTTTTAAAACAAAAATAACCAGTTTCAGGAAAATGATGAGTGTGGAACACCAACGAACTGCAAAGTGCAATAAATCTTTTTCCAAAGAAATTCACCTATCTCAATTCTGCTCTCTCTTATGCCAGCTTCAATGCTGAGTGTAACTACTGAGTAACAAAGTTACTTAATTCGTTCTTTTATAAATCAGAAAAGAATATGACCCACTAGCTAAGTGGAAAAATATTGACATTTCCTTTATGATCCAAGGGAAATAATTTGAAAAGTATATCTACATGATAGAGATAATTTTTATATAAAGGTCAGAAATGCAGCTACTGAAATTCTCAGCTACTGAAGCTTCTGAAGTAATAGAACTATAATGTTGTCTATTTGAGAATAGAATCTATGATTAAAAGGGAAGTATTTTGAAAAATTAATCCTCAAAGTGTGAGTGACAGTGGTAGAGATTTTCTGATTTTACCAAATCAGAGCTGAGTGATTAATGAAACAAAATTAATCTCCTGTTAATCAGTGTAAGTCCTAAAATGGGATAGCCCCCATTAACTCACAACTCATTCTAAGTGTTGAAAAGCTGTAGAGATGCTAGTCTGAGAGTAGGTATTCAGAAGAGAGAATTAATCTCTGCTCAAATCAATGGAAGTTTTGTCTTATCAAAGGCAGGAAGACATTTTAATGTTAAGTGAGTAAAGAAGACACACACACCCCAAAAGCTCCAGAGGTGGAATCATTTGCAGAAAATAACTAGCAAGTGGTTTTGAATAATGAATGCATTCAAGAAACTAATGATCCTTAATGGAACTAAGATTTCATCCATGGCATTCATGGGCAAATTGGTGACATCAATATGCGGAGATCAATTGATGTTATTCTGAATTTATTAGACACAGTGTTCTTTACATCTTTTCTTTTAGGAAAGATGCTAAAAAAACAACGATTAAAGATTTTAGTAAAACAGAAAAAACAACCCCAAAAGCCTGTGTAATTCTCACTTAAGGATTTTGATTTTATTGGGGTTTGACCAAAGTGAATCATAATTAAAGTGGTAAAAGAAAATCAATTTAAATAAAGAAAACTGAGCATATAACAAGGTGCAGCTTGGTTTTAGGTTGTCGATCGGAAATGACAGTGAAAGATTAATACCAAACAGGCCTGTGTGTCATTAAGCAGAGTAGAGCCAGTATGTATCTTTCGATGTTCCCACATTATTTTTTTAACGCATCTTTTTTTTTACTCAATCTTTGGTAATCACCTCTTTCTACAGCCTGAAGACACAAATGAACGCTTCCCAGTTGCTTTCTGTCCACATCTTCAAAACCCAGTACTAGGAGATCGCAGGTTTGCCCCAGCGTAAGTCAAGTCTGGGTGATGGCGCATTTCCTGCCCCCTCCCTGGGCCACTCTGTGATCTCAGGAATTCCCATTAGGCCTTAGCATTTGTGTAATGAGTTGGGCCGTTAAGCGTCCCTTGACTGTACCAGGAACTCTTGCATGGCTAAGGCGGGGAGCAGCACTGACCGTACCAAGGACTCCTGTTGCCTGGTGGAGGTGGGCAATGGGAGCAGGAATATTAGTCATCCCCTGACAGCCTTGGAGCATCCCTTATCTGGTTTTTGTTATTCCCTGACAGCCTCGGAGCCTTCCTTATCTGAATAGTAGCTCATGAAAAATGATACCAGTGTTACTGGAATTCCAGTAATTTGCTGATGACTAAAGCTAATCATCTCATGAACCTATAAACAGTGGTACTAAGTGAGACCCTTTGAGCTCTCCTGGACCGCAGTGGGCTGCGACCAACGTCTCTCTCTGAGTGGGACGCCTCTCAGAGCTCGCGTACTCTTCAGTTTGCGAAAATTGGAGGTCTGTCACCAGAAGCCAATGGGCTGATACCCTTTGGTCCTTGAAGCTTAACCCTTTGCCCATTAAGAAAGGTGCCAAAGCATTTGACATGAATATTTTCACTGAACTCGAGGGGAATTTTTAACAGGTATACCTCTTTTACTTGCTTATATGTATATCTCTTAGTGTCTTTGTGCATATGTCTGTGTACTAACCTGAATATTCTATAGCAAGTATATTACAAATATTGCTTTTCAAATTTATACTTAAATAATTGTTGTGATTTTTATTCAACTGTGAATGAATTTTAGGCTGCTATTATACTCATAATCCCTTTAGACATAAAACATCGACCAAATCTGGGACTAGGGTTTGATCCAGCTGCACCTAAGCTCCATCAGGAGTTTAGAAAGCAAAAGGGTATTCTCTGAACCTCATGACTCAATGGGAGGGTCTCCCCTACTTTTTACATTCCTGATCTCTGTACCAAGCATGATAAATCAACTCTAACCCAATTTTCCTTTGTAATGTTTCTCTCTTAACCTTTTGCATCGTCAGTTTCTGTATACATAATTTTAGTTTGATTCTAACTTGATTTTCCTGTGTACCTTTCATCCGTGTATTAAGTAACAGAGTGAACCTTGCCATCAGATTCTGTGAAGTTGCACTTTTATAAGTTCCTATTAAATAATTTTTGCTAATACCTTTGGAGGTGATTCTTTAAGTGGCCTAAACCACTCCATTTTGTGACAGTCTGGGGGAGCCACTCAGCAGACAGACATGATTTTGTGTTTGGGTGGAAAGAAACATTGTGGCTTCACCTCAGAGTTGCACATGGGAACCCTCACACCCCTCATGACTTCATTTGACAAAAAAGTCAGAACCATTTTCTAATATCATCAGAACTGTTGCAAGGAACAAAATTATTTTATCCTGGGTTTCACTGTGATGGATGAAGGTGAATTACTCATTGGACTGGAAGCTGGTGGTTAGCTAGAGACCAGTACTCTTGACCCCTTTACACCCACATGAGCAAACAGCAACGATTACACTTGCAAAAAGACAGGCAGATACACGGTGCTGCAAAAGAAAGCACAGCTTCACTGAATGAAAGGAAAATCACTAGCTGAACCATTTGAAGGAGAATGAGAAGGAAAATTGAGAGCTTTTTTTTAATTTTAGGAATCAACAAATCAGGAAAAACAATGACTGGCTAAAGCCTGATTCTAGTTTAATGTGCAAGGGAGGCAGTTAATTTTTTTCAAAGCAATTTATAGTTAACATTGAAAAAGGGAAACAGATGGCAATCAATAACCCTGGGAAATTGTGATGTGCAGAAAAAAATAACAGGAGGCTACAAATATTAGAGAAAAATCCATGCTTGTAAGTCCTACAGACTTCTTCCTTGTCAGTTATATTAGGATCCCTGCAAACTATATTCCTCTCATTGGTAGCGAAAGATAATGAAACTCTTTTTGGTGCAGAGAAAGCAGAATTTTTTCAAAGACTACTTTTGTCCTGTAGCTGGAAAGATGCAGGTGATGAACTTATCACACAAAGATGGAGAACTTTCCAATCCATGAATAAATGAGGATGTTATACAGTTTCTTGTAGAGAATATTTTCTGTCCGATAACAGAGTCTAAGAGCTTAAAAAAAAAAAGATAACAGAGGAGCATCTGTCTACCTGATCTTAGTGTGTAATTAACTTTAGCTGGCTAGGGAAACTGCAGAAGGCAAAGAGTGCTAATGTTGGACTGATATTAAAAAAAAAGACAAATAGGATGAACTGGTAGCTACTGGTAGATGAAATAGCAGCTACAGTTATTAGTCTGCTTAGCTAAACTCATATGGCTCCCAGGAATACTGGTGGAAGGGCTATAGAAGGTTTTCAGGCAATAAACACTGAAAAGACAGGAATATAATTGCCCACAATTAAAGAAGTTATTTGCTAAATTTTAGGGCATTAATGCTAATAAGGTAGGAAATCATTATGTAGTGAAAGAATCAGAGAATAAAATCTAACATTCTCCTCTGTTAGTGGGATGAACAGATTTATTTGCAAGAGGAAGAGAAGTCTTATAACAAAGATGATCCTTCATCACCATAGACAAAGGTTAAGCAAGAACCAGAGTTGGGAAGTTTGAAGAAAAATTTAGAGAAGGCGGCAAAGCATATTTTATTTAGACAAGGATATTAATGATTACAAATACTGAAGGCTGTGATGAGTGCACTAGCAGCTCCATTTGTAAATCTGCAGTGAATTTTAAAAAAAAAAAAAAAAAAGATAAGAAAAGCTCCAGGTTTAGGTGCTGTAAGAATTCAGGCAATATGGGTACAAGCTGCAGCTGATTAAAAGCTATCTCTGCTCATGTGTGTGTGTGTGGTGGTGTTGTGGGGGGTAGGTGGAAATTTGGTTGTGCTTTTTATAAACTGCATTCACAAAGAGAAAAAAAAAAAAAAAAAATGGGAGGTATTAAGAACCTCTTTTGCCTGGAGGAGAGATGCACCACAAGAAGCAAAGGCTGAAGCTGAATTAAGACTCAAAAGAAGCTTTTCAGAATACATGGTAATGGTGATTAACCACCAGAACAAAGTACAAGGAAAGGGATAGAGACGAAGTCTCTTCAGATTTTACAGCAAAGTCTGAAAGCTTTTTTAAGGAGACAAGCTTTAATCTAAGACAAAGAATGCTTTAGTCAAATACAAGTTATTGGACTCAGGGCTGGATAATTGGGTGGCCTGAGATATTTCAATGAGAAAACATAGGGATCTCTTTTGATCTTACTCTGGTGAATCTGTGAGTTAGATTCTGTGTGCCTCCTGTTGCAGAGTTTCACCCACTTACTGTTGTACTGAAACTGGTAACACACATTTGATTCCAAATTAATTTCCAGTAAAGGGCTGGTTTTGTTTTGAAAAACTTCATAAAGTACAAACTAGCTAGCACCTAATTGCTTTTCCTAGAAGCTAGCAGATCTCCACATAATGTCTAACTTCTAACCTCAACCGATCTGATTTTAAACTTCTTGTCACTAGCCCTTGTTATGCTGTTCTCGGCTGGTAAAAAACGTCTTTATTATCCAGAAATACTCCCCGTGCTTCTTTGAAAGTATTTTGTCACATTTTACACTTCCCTTTTTCACAAATTAGGTGCATAGTAATGGGCATTTATGTTACAAAATAGGAGTTCTCAATGGGAGCAGGCATTTTGTTTGAATAGAGGTAATAAAAATAATTTTGGTGGATGCATACTAGGATTGGAGACAAGGTGAAGGATGCAGATTTATTCATGTATTGAAAGTTTCGCATTGTGGGAAATTTTCCTATTGTTTAGCAAAAAAGCAAGAGCAGGATTTTTGAAACGTGCTAATTCCGTCCCCACTGGAGTAAGCAGCAGAACTCCAATGTAAATGAAAGGAGCAGTGCTGGGGCAGCACACATCACAGCTTTATACTCCAACCCAAAATACTGTTCTCAGTTTTCCAGTTGCTTGGTGTGTGTGTTGTCATTTACAGCAACGTAAACAGAGTGCAGTGTAGGTATAAAACAACATTAGGTCAGATTTTTCCACTCATTTATATTAGCTGTAGCATCTGCCCACCTATTTATATTAGCTTTACATAGCATAAATGAGTGTGTTTATGCAATAGAAACTGCAGAGGTGCTCCCATTATGCCTTTATTTCCTCTTCAAAAAAGTCTTAGCTTTCTTCTTAATATCATCCAGGTATGCTGAATTTCCCTCTTATGCTTTGCTGTAGAAACTATACGATGTAATGGTTTCTGTTCTCTGTTGGTGTAAAAGAGAGTGATTGACTATGCATCCCACACTCAATACTGCTAATATTCAGAGAGCTCATCTTCATGTCTTATGACATCATATCACCTCTACTGCCTTTACTGGATCCAGAAGAATCATGACCTAGTCCTGTTCTTGGGACTAGGTTCCTTGTGGCCTCAGATATTTAGTATATTTACAGTTGCAGTGTTTCTACATTCTAGATACTTAGTATATATTTAAAAGATAATGAGGTAAAACAGTTGTGTGCAATGTGTTATCATGAAGTAACTCCCTCACTCTGATGGCCCACCCATCAGCTTGCTCTAAGCTTGATCAGTTCCTTAAGAATGATGAATAGTGTTAAAATTTGCCATATTCCTTTCTGCCAGATGCTCTGAAAAGCCTGTTAAAAGTCTATAAAACAAGCAAACCAAGTTCAGTTACGCTCTGCACTTTTCTGGCACTGCTGCTAGCACAAAAATTGATTGATTGTGCTTTGTGCTGGTCTAAATCTAGCCTGTTCACCTGCAAAACACTGCTCTCTTGTACTTTTTTGTTGTCCTCAGCAACATCCCGGTGAATGGTTTTTCCTGGTGCAGGGATTTCTCTGTAATTCTAGCCATTGCTTGCCTCTTTTCTCCTCTGTGTGCTAATCTCATTAAAAGATTCACTCATTGCCTTAGCGGCATGTCCCCCAGCTGCTGACCAGAGTCCTGCTGCTCCTCTGTCGCTTCCCTGCAGAAAGCTGAAACATATCCATCTCCTTCATAGCACAGGGCTGTACACGTAGAAAGATGGGGGTTTATAGCTCCCTCAGTATTTACTGGGAACTCTCACTGGCTGCATCAATGTACGGCATTCAAGGCAATAATGTTGGGGAATGCAAGTGAATAGCTTAGTGAAGAGCAAAGGTACACCTTAATCTTGGTAAAGTGAAGTCTTGCTGTGGTCGTTGGTAGAAAAATGAAGCAGCAGTGGTCATTTTTTGGCAGGAAGGAATGTAAAGCATGCATTTGTCTCAGCTATAATTACTACAAGAAGAAAGGCTTGTAATCATGTTGAAAATTTTGAGGACAAATGATTTTCAGGAAATATGTAATACAGAATCATTAAACCTAAAAGTGGTTTGGGCTAATGTGAAGTAAATAGGAAAACAAAGGTGAATCCTGCCACATGTAGACATTAAGGAGACAAAACCTTTACATCACTGCTGAAAGATGAGTGAATATTCAAGAGACCTGGAGCAGAAGTGAAAGAGAGATTATGGCACAGCTGGGGTGCTAGCCACCAGCCAAAGTGAGAAAGCCAAGATGAAGGAGAACAGACATTCTGGTGAATGAGAGGGATGGAAGCTGGCAGAGAAGGAAAGGAGGAATCCAGTAGGTTAATCATAGACAATTAACCAAAGTAAAGAGAGATGAGAGGATTGAATAAATGTAAGAAATGTAAGGGAGTAGAAGAACACAAAATTAAATGTGATGCAGGTGTCATTTCAGTCTGTAAGAGAGCTGGTGAGGTTGTTCAATTTAAGATACTAATGGTGAAAAAGTGCAGGCAAACAGCTGAGTCTCAGTAAGCAAAGCTGCGGGTTTGGCGACAGAAAGGATTTTCTGAAGAGCTTGTGAGGGCCTGAGCAGTCCTGGGGAAGCAGAGAAGAGCAGAGCCCACGTGCAAGAGAGAGTAAACTTCAACATTTAAAAGGTAATAAACAGCCTTTGGGAAAGAGAAAGGGTGCTGGAGATTACAAGGAGCCACAGAGCTTCTGCAAGCAGACAGCAAGCATATGGTGAAGGCGTAAACAAGCTATTGAGCAAGATTAACCAACATGAGCAAGTATTGCTTCCAAGAAACATGCCATGTTCCTTGGAGTAGAAAAACCCCAGAGGGGTTTTGCATGTCTGGGAAAATGTCTTGCATGTGCCTGGCTATACAAATAGTCATCCAGCAAAATACCCAGCTCTTTCCCAGAGAAGTGTTCCCGGTGTAGGGTGAAAAGCAGTTTTGCACTGCCCTGCTCCCTGTTGTGGCCTGTGAACTGCTGCATGCAGGTACAATACAGCTGCTGGTGGATAAATGGATATGTTCACCTTAGTTACCACAGCCAAACCCATTTCTCTTTGCGCTGCTGCTGCTGCAGGCTGCTGGTTATGGTTGTTTTTTCATAGGATCTTCCCAGGTGGTCAGCAAGCTGCTGGTGGCAGCTGAGGGATGAGAGCCTTTGTTGAGGGGAAATGCTAATGTCTCCAGGACAGAAGCACATCTACTGTGGAACACGTGCCTTTGGTTTAGGGGCAGGATTGGTAGGCGGCCTCAGGTAGAGATCTTAACTAATCCTTAATGGGGTGTCCGGCCAGCCTGTGTAGATTCCCTCAAAGGCTGTGAGTGAAAATAAAACAAATGCTTTACAAACAAGTGAAAGGCAATGGCCAATGATCAAAATACCAGACAAACAAACACTGTTGACAGCAATCGCTGTCTCTCCCAGTCCTCACAAAATGATGCCTGTGCACACCTGTAACAGTGTCAGGGTTGCCCCCCACTTTTGAATAGTCCATGGAGAGTTACTCTTTCCACTAAGGGAGTGTTATGGCACTGTTTCATTTCCCTTTTGTAGCCTGAGTGAGCCCGAGGGATGGTGAAATGCTTCCCAAGGGGGTCAACAGCTTTCTGAAGACAGGAGTTAAAATGCTGCAACTTCAGCATGTGTTTTAATAAACAACGGAAGATGGTTATGTTAGTTGTGATGGTATGTGGACCTTATTGGCTGCTTAAATATATTTGGTCATCAGTTGGAAAAGTAAAATTTCAACAGCAGAATTCAGTCAACCTTCCTTCCGCCTTCATTGGTCTCTGTCACTTCCACAAAAATGCAAAACCCATAAAATTATAGATTATTTTGTTTGTACAAATCTGATTGTATTTCTCTACTCTCATTTCCATTAGCTTTCCTGAGAATTCAGAATTTTTCAAGAAGTTACATGCAGCAGTGGCTAGGGATATGTTCACGCTGTTAGTTAAGCAGAGGTTTGAGCTCTGTCAAGAGCAATCCATACTTTAAGCCGCTGGCACAATTTCTCCTTGAAATGGGAAATGCTCTAGAAGCCCAAGGTTGAAGGTCAAAGGTACTCCTGCTTATACCTGATCTCACTCCTCCAGTGGTCTTGTCCTTATTGAGACATGGAGGATGAGAGAAGCCATGCGAGTCCTTCAGGGTTCCCACAACATGTTTCACGGTGCCACCCCCTGCGGTAGCAGCTCGGTGGACAGTGCCTCTGGGGCCTTTGCATTCTGCTCCCCCAAAATAGAGCTAGCTCTTCATCTCTCAACAATGGGTACTTGCTGACAGGTAAAAGAAGATTTCGGTTTTATCTAGATACTGTGAGGTGTACAGCATAAAAAAGAAATCAGAGATTGATATCTGAACAAAGACTTTGTAAAAAGAAGAAAAGCAGGGCAATTATGCAGGATAAATATGTCACACACCCATGCCAAAGCAGAGGGATAGAAGCACACCGTAAAAGACCCATCTAATCAAAACTTTAGACTCTCAATTCCGGTGGATGCTAAAATTACCTTGAATATGAATCAAATGGATAAAGGAGTGGATCACTGGTGCTTGTGATGAGAGACTGGTGTTGCAGAAAGCCTCCATCTAGATCGAAACGGCATTATGATTTGTGCTCTCTTTCTGATCCTATCCTCAGTAGATTTTACCTAAATACAGGAAAACAAACACTTCCAGTTGTCTCAGGCCATGGACTTGTCCCCATGCCTGTGAAGACAGCAAAATTATTTGCAGCACAGCTTTATTCTGGGCATGGGTTGGGGGAGGGCAGTTTCTTTACATATTTTTGTGGGTAAGGAGTCCTGAACAGGGAAAGATTGCCTTGCTTTTTTCAGGGACTTGGACATGAAGTTAGTGCCTAATCATGCTTTAGCAAATTTGATTCTCCTCAGTGGCCAGTCTCCTACTAATTGGTGAAGACCTAATCCATCACTCATTCTAGATCACTTTACATTTACATTTAAAGATAAAATTTAAAATAGTTATCACCTAATAAAAGACATTTCTCAGTGTCACAGGAAGATATCTACCAAATACAATGATAGATAATTGTCACTTCTAGATTTTTTTTTTGATATATAGCTGACATCAAATTCAGGTCATGTTCACATCTTATGTCTTTGTTTTTTTCTAAGCCCAGATGATCAGATGGACCACACTGGAAAGTTGGAGGTTGCATCTGAATGCTTTGGAGGAATGTTAGAACTGATATTCTGCTTCCAGCCTTAATCAACATCCTCAAAGACTCAGCAGATAGTAGGAAACTAGGGTTTGTATCTGCATCTTTCAGGAGGCTGTCCCACTTCTGGCCTCTCTCTGCTGTGAGCATCCTTAAAAGGTACATCAAACAGCACAATGAGTTCAAACAACTTTGCTTGTAACTGCAATGAATCTGAAATGTACTGATGAAAGATTTATTAATGTCGTGCAAGGTAGAGTGTCCTCATGTTAGCAGAGACAGTTCGAATCACTGAGTGAACAGGTCATCAAAGAGAAATCAGCATGGTAATTGGAACAGCATTCTTAACCTAATTGCAATGGAGGTTAAGTCATCATCTGAGTAGGGCCTTGGATGATGACAACCACACAAATAAAGCGGTAGTAATCTAGGCCACACCTCCCTTTCTGCTGTGGCGGTGGATTAGGATGTGTGGCTCAGGCTGAGACAGACATCGGTACCTCCCTTGCATTTTCAGTGACAGTGACTCCAGTGGACTCCAGCGAAGATGTGCTGACAAAACAATTTTCCCTGGGGAGAGACAAGCCTGATCGTTTGTGCTTGCGGAGATGCTGGTACAGGAACAGTGAAAATTATGTATTGTGAATACAGAAAGTGTGTTGTGATGTTTTTCTAGTGTGCATAAACACACAGGTGAGCCTAGAGAGTTTCCTAAGCCTCGATCATGCTGTCCTTTCTGACACTGGAGAATATCTGGGCCATGGGGGGGTGGGGATTCTCACTAAAAATAATGAAGTCCATGTGCAGAACAGTCCACTGCTTCTGGGGCCCTTGGAAATATTACTCTGGGGATTTGACCCACCACTACAGATCATACGGGCCCAACCATTCAACTGGTGATTTTAGCATCTCTCTGATAGATGGACTTCATTCCAGTTAGCAGGCTGAAATTCATTTCGACTCCTAAGTCTGAAATGCAAGTTAGTGGTATCGCCGAGCATTTAGCGGAGTGAAATACTTTGAAGTGTCTAACAATATTTTCTTCTGGCTAAAACTGTTCTGACCTTGCACCTCAGTTTTGGAGGCCTTTTTTTTCTGAGTCCTTTGAAAGATGTAGTTTTGTTCGGCACGTTGTTTTAGAGTGACCAGCTCATATAGTGTAACTGTACCATCATTCCCAGGCATCATTGGCTTTCTGCCCTTTATTCAATGGGCTTGAGTCACTTCCATGGCCTAGCGTCTGACATTTTCCTGCATGATACTGCCTCCACTCTGATTTATTGTTACATTTTTGAGAACATATCCTCTCACTGTCTCCCAAGTTCTCACTTTCTCCTGGGTTCTCCCAGGTTTCCCTCCCATTTTGGAAGCCCACTGTTGTTGACCATTGGGCTTATTGAGGAGCTGGTGGCAAAGTCATTTTGTTGGATTTCAAAATTTATCCCCAAACTCTTGTCTGTCATAATCACCAAACCACAAGGTATTAGGCCATTGATGGGCTGATTTTACTATTGTTGAAGCTGGCCTTACATGTGCATTCTTTGCCTTTACTACACTCAACTCTGATAGGCCAATATTCAGACATTTCTGCCCGCTAGTACTAGCCATTGAAAATGCTTCATTTATTTATACAGCATGGGGTTTTGGGTCTGAATATAAGCTTCAACTGATATTGTCTCTGGAACTAGATTGCCATCAGGCTATAAATGAAAGCTCATCACCTGCTGACATTCAGCCCTCTCTGAAAGTCAGATTGGCACGGTAACGCCTAAGAAACACAACAGTGAAAATTAAAACCTCATGTATAAGAAATTAACAACAACAACAAAAAGCAGCAGCAGGCATGAATTTTTCAGGGTGCTGTTTGGTTAACCTGATGGCCAGCTCAAAGATCCTCTACCCAGACACTACGGATAAGGCTGGCCCACACAAGTGTACATCAACCTTACTCTAGAAAGACTATTGCTAGGCTGTTGCCAACAAGGCTGAGACAGGTCCTGGTATATAGAATTTGCAAGGTCCTTGTTTAATTCCTTGGTTTACACCTTGTCCTTGCATTTTTCCAGATTTGCATCTGGGTACCTTGTAGTCCATCCAACTGGCGATCCAGATACTTGTATGTATGGGTGTGCTGGTCCATGGATAAAATGAGGAATGGATGAGCTGGCTGGAGAGTGGCTACGCAGAAGCGTATAGCATGATGGGGTATGAGTGTACCTGTACCTGTTAACTCTAATGGGGAAGAATGGGGAGCCTAACAGCTGTGTCCATCATCTGGGAGAACCCTAATTAATTTCACTGATCCTTTTTGGGAACTTTGCTTTCTTGCTTAGACTGCCCCCATATGGGATATTATAATGACTACCAACAGCTTTCTCTAATAAATGTGGACTTAGATACAACCACAGTTGCTGTAAATCCCACCCAATGATGCTTGCTTTCAGGGATTGCTTTGTTCACCATTTCACTTAATTTGCATAAGCCAGTTTATTTGCTTGCTGTAACATGCCTGAATCTTGGGTGGTCAACTTCTCTGGGATGCCTGCATCATTCGTTTCTGGAGTAAGGTTTTCCAAGACCCCTGGGAATTTTGCCTTAACACGACTGCCTTTCAAGTTAGTGCTTAAACATGTATCCAGTTGCTGATGTCTTTCTTCATCGATAACAGTGATATATTTAGAAAATCCTGCATATCACAGCCTCTAAACAATATTATATCTAGACTTACTAATATTGAAACCAAAGGGAAGTTTGTGAAAAAAAATCTGGGCTGTGATGACTAATACAATAGACAGTGAGACTCTGTTGAGAGAATCTGAATTGCACACATAGCACAAAACAACTAATAATATTGTTAATGAATCCAGTAAAATATAAAGAATCCATTCCTTACAGAAAGCAAAACCATTGGAAATCAACAGTGCTGGTTTTATCTTTTTTTTAAATTCCACATCTGGAATAAAAAAAACCAGTTCATTTTCACTGTTGAAGAAATATCCTCACTCCTTGTAGTCCCTGACATTTCCTCCTCCTTTTTGTCTTTGTGTGTGTGCAAAAGATTTGTTGATAGCACTTCAATTATGGAGAAAAAGTTGTTTCACACTTTTCATGCAGATGCCCTCCTAATGATGTCCTCCACACTTTTCTCCAGACTCTCTTCCATTGTGAAACTGTGTGAGATCAGCCACAAACAGGGCTGATGGCAGGGAGAACATTTATCCCATTCTACTGCATCTTGTGGGGCTGGGCTTAACTATTTGAACAGTAGGCCTTTTCCCAGTAACACTCAGATGGTATCCAAGGTGGGGTGATTTATACAGCTGGTGAAACTCCTCATGTCTCAGTCAATGTCTTAGAGTGAGAAAATCCATCATTTAGAAGATGCATGAAATATTAAGTCCTGAATTCCTGCAGACATTAAAGACTCCAAAATACCTACATACAAAAGTTAGTGCTGTAGATTAATTCTTGCTCTGACTATGAGCAAGATTCAGAATATGATATGCTGCTTTCTCAGATTCTTCCTCCAGGGCCAATTATGTACAACAACATTCTTCTTCCTGTCCTAAAATCTTAACTGCATCTGCTCTGAACAATTAAAACAGCCATTATGTCCCTGCCCCTAGATATAGATGCATTTCATTAGTGGAGGGATAATGCTGCATATGGCCATTGTTTTGTAGGGTTTTTGATAACAAGATTGCTCAGTATTGATTATAAGGGTGGCAACATGAAGATTCATTATGCTGCGAAAGTGTTGGGGGAAAAACCCAAGTCCACTGTTCCTCTAGCTGGTAACCCAGGGAAGTGATGGATACCTCAGTACCACCACTATTGGAGTAAATCATAGTGACAATGTTTCAAAGATGTCAAAAGCAAAACTGTCTGTCAGCATGGAACATTCATTTCTAACCTATGTGAAAAGGAAAAAATGGAAGAAATTAGAATCTTAATCTTTATTGAGGCTATGGAAATATATCAGTGAGGAATAAAACTGGCTGATTCCCTTGGAAACCATGAGAACCAAGATACATCTGCAGCCAAAACCAGGTATTGGAGGGTGGGAGAAATCTCCCCAAATTTGCTAAGGGGTAGTATTAGTTAATTACAGTTAGGTAGTGTCAGATCGCTCCAGAGAACCATGTTACGCTTGCAGAGAACTTTTCTTAAGCAAGGCACCTTTACTTGAGAAAGATTAACTTGCTGGTGTAACACAGTTAAAGGACCTGACTGCACTGCATTATAAAGGCAGTTTTTACCTTACAGCAGGCTGGAGAAGTGAAGAGCAGTCTTGAATGGGCTTAGTTAGTAGAAAACAAGTCAAGTGCAGGGAGGAGATTTTTTTTTTTTCTCTAACCTATGACATGGGTTTTGTCTTGCAAGGATCTGGAGTGATATTAATAAAAGGTGCTGTTTCTGTGCTAGTTTCTGGCTGAGAAAGCCTCCAAGAAAAACAGCTGGGAAAAAATATCTACAAATGAAGGATCCATAAAATTCCTTCCTGGGACAATTCCGTAGCTGTCAGTGCAATTACACCAGAGGTGAATTTGTTTAGAGGAGTCCAGCAATGCACTAATCCCAAAGTAAACCACTCAAAGAATTATGGGTTATTACTGCAGCTGGTGAAATGATGGACACAGAACAGCAACTGAGACATCCCTTCCATTATTTTTGATAAAAATGGCACACTAAGCTTGTTCCAGAACCCATATTGCTTTTTCTTTTTCAGAAAATAGGATAATGCTTATTATTCAGATTTCCTGTCTCATTCTGAGTGATGCTTTGCTATTGAACTCTTTGGAATAATAACAGAAAATGGACTAAAATAGAAAATAGAGAAAGTGGAATCCCATAATAGCACTAACTAGCAATAACCTCTATAACCAGCTACCACAGGCACTCAAACCTTTTTAATTGCTAACAAGAAGAAATAGCTTTGCCCTTGTGAATCAATGAGATACTCATGCAGGGTATCTGCAGTAGGTTACTTCATGTACTCTGGAAGAGAAGGATGAGAGAAGAATGAAAATTGAAAGTAGATGGAAAATCTGTTGACTGGTTTTGAAATATAGCTGCCTGACCAACTTCTTTTATTTAGACGAAACAGCTTGTAAGCGGAATTCCCATCACCGAGACGTTATTGTTGCCAGCTAAAGAACTGCCTGCTGCAAATGCACCTTCTGCGCATTGCATTTCAAACCCTTTCAGTAAAGGCTGAAGCATTTTGGTCTCTGAGAGATTTTCTGAAAGATTTTCTGCCAAAGAAGCATCCAAATAACCCACCAAGGAAAAAAAAGCCCCAACCCCCAAATACCCCATGCATTCTGCTATTTAACTTTCAGCGGTATAGAAAAATATAGCCTGTCAGAAGACACAAAGGTCTGATGGAGAACAGCAATGGGGAATGCATTTTAAAAGGGTCCATTAAACGTAGCAGGCAACATTAATTTTTTACCTACAGAAGGTGTGAGCTGGAGGTATTTGGGAGCTGAAGAAAAAAAATGTGAATGGTTCAAAAGAAACTGAATTTGTTTTAGTGGATATCTGTACAATTCTAACTGGATGTCCTTACTGACTGTTGGGTATTTTAAAATCTTAACCTTAGAGTTAATCTTGAAAGAGGTAGACTTGATCAAATTGCAAATGAATTACAGGCAATTTGATTGTCTAAAAAATGACTGGCATAAGTTTTAGTTGTAAACATATTAATGTATCCATTTAGTTAATTATATGACTTCAAATGATTTCTATATTGTTATATTGTCTTATTATACTCACAGTAAATATTTAAATTTTCTGGATATCTTCAATGATGACAGAAGGACTAAAGTGTTAATGAAGTTTTCAATGTTGTTACGCTGAAATACTTTAAAAATGCTGGGTAGAGGAGGAAGTTTGGATCCAAGTCAGTGTCCAAACTGGCCAGGGTCCAGTCTAGGATTCTCCAGTTAATGGCTAGACTAGTGGAAATAGCCAGTGTTCTGTTAAACATTCTCTGCTATTTAATCTTTCCTAATCAACAGCTTCTGCAGATCATTAAGATACCTTTAAAACTGGATTTCCTAGAACAAAGAATCCCGAAGTTTCAAGACTTTTCAATCTACTGTAATTTTCCTATTTAAAAAATAAACTACATTAATTCCTACGCACAGATTAGGAAAATAAGAACTTCTGCACCAGATATGACATCTTTACACTTAGGTCAAAAAAGAAAGGAATTTCCAAAACATAGCTTTTCTACATCATTGTACCTCTTTTTCTTAGTCAGGTCCTGAAGTAATATTACAGTAATTCCAGATTTGATGTACAGTCTAAAGAATGAAGATGCTTGATGGCAATTACTTAACTTGTCACTGATCAATTAAGGTTCCCCAAAGCAATGGCACTGTGCCCTGATGAATCTAACATTAGGCAAGGACATGGGAGAAATTAGGGTTCTCTTTGTGTCCAAGTGGGTATCCTGCTGTGTATCAATTTCTCTCTCCTGTCTTGTTCATATAAATGCCAGTATTTGCATACATAAACTTACACACATTTGAGAAAGGAAATACTTCTCCAGATCTGCTTGTATAATGTCTGTTACCCCAAACACTTCACCTTTTTTGGGATCTTCAGGTGATATTATTCCAATTTTAGGACTGTGTCAGAGTTTTGTATTCCTGAAGCTGCTGCTCTTGGAAAGAAGATGAAGATTTCTTTCCTAGCTTAATGGATTGAACTGTCTCTCAACCTTTTATATGATATATCATTGCTAGCATGGTCTCCAAGACACTAATAAAGAGAAGACTCAATAGTATTGGCATGATAAAGTGAAAACTATTAATAAAGAAAAAGCAAGTCCATCATACTCATTAGATTTAAGTGTAAGGGAAAGAATATAGTGTGTGTGTGATGCAGCTGGGGAATTATATTACAAGGCCAATCAATTTCCTTGCAGAGTTTTTGTTGTTGCTGTTGTTAGTGAGTAATTAATATAAATAATGCTGACTGTATTTAAATATTGAGGATACTAGGGAAAATAGTGTAGAAGATGGCAAGCAGATGGATCATTTAATTTATTCCCCAATTACAGCTGACATGTTGGGTATAGAAATCTGTGAGTCATCTATTATTTTTTATGGTCCATTTTACAGCTGTGTTTATTGTTATAATAAATAAATACATTATCTCATTAGGCTGGTATTGTAAAAAGCTTGTAAAATAACAAACATCTTCCTCTTTCAGCACTTCCCCCCCTATCAGGGTATTACAGCCAAAGAGGAAGGATGTATTTATACCTATTAAGAACAAGGTAGATCTCACTTAGCTTGTAAAAGTACAGAGATATCCAGTGAAAATGACTCTCTCAAGTCAAGGTAAATAAATCTGATTCTTTTTAGTGGAGAAAATGGGGAGAGTCCTGCTGTATCTTTTCCCTGTTTGACAGAGGAGAAAACATACTGCTCTCCCTCACTCTCCAGGCAGTAAATATACATTGCAAATAAATGTCAGATTGGCAATAAAGTTCATTGTATTTAAGTTTCAGACTATCCCATAAAATGGCAATTTGATGGGGAAAAACAACTGACTGTTACAGTATTTAAAGTTCAGAAGCTCTCTTTCTGAGACTGGCAATGGGAAGGACTTGTCCCATTCAGTCAGATCCAGCTGGGGGGTGGGCGCAACCCACTGTCTGGGGCAGCTGGCTTTGGGGGTGGCACAACAGCAGCGACCTGCTTTCTTCCTCTTCTCTATGCCAGAGACTCGGAAAATCGTGATTGCTTTGGGGGAAAGGAGGGCAGTGGAAGCACAATGGCTGCGGTTGCTACGCCCCAACCTCCCCATAGAAACAGCGAGTCTGACTCTCTAAGTCTCTCCAAGCCAAGTGTCAGATATCTATCTCAACTCAAACCATTCCCAAATCTGCCATCCTGTGGCAGAAGAAATGGCTGGCTTTAAGCACTTCTTTCTCCAGGGGCCAGAATTCAGTTTTGTGCATCCTGGTGAGAGGCACTGCGCAGATCAGCGTTCGGAAGGGTCTGGGGCTCTCGTGTACCCTCTCCCTGTGCGTGGCATGAATCACAGCCTCCACGCTGGAGAGTCAGCAGTCCAGCTGTCAGAGCTCAAGAAAGCTACTCCTGTTGCTGGGCAGCTATCCGCTCCCACTTTTAAAATTGATGGACAAGCTGCACCCAGGCAGGCTGGCATCTTCTACAGATGAGGTCCCCAATGTTTAGCCAGGGAGGTGGCACAGGGAACCTGCCAGCTGCTGGCCAGAGCCCAGAATCAATAGTTCTCAGAGAGGTGCCAGTTGTCCCCGATCCAATGCAACAACAGATCTTGCTATGGCAACTTTGTTAACTATTTCACTGACCTCAAGCTCTGAAAATGAGTAACATGTCAGCCCAAGAAATATTGGCATCTTAACTGGGCTGGGCTTGTTTTCTGGGTGGAGCAAAATTACAAGTAAAAATGATCTACAGACACAATTTCTCACTGTTTATGCCAATTTACTTGACACTTTGTATTCTCTATTGCCTTCCTTGAACAAGTGAGAAAAAAATTAAATTCCTAGCTTTCATTATTTTAAAAGAAGATCACTTAGTCTCTGCTCTTCCCTCTAGAAGAAAGCATTCAGATATCCAGGCAATGATTATTTTCATTCTTTTGAGCCAGGTTGGATGTCTCTCTCTTAAGTAATTCAACTCTCCTTCTATTCTAGAACCGTAACTACACCAAATGCCATATGCAGCACATTCGCAAGAGTGGGGATCTTTTCTTCTGCATGAGAAGCAGTTGTTCCAGAACAAGAAGGTTTTGTTTCAGAAGCTCATGAAAGTTCAGTGTTACAAGTTTGGAAAGCAACCGTGCTCACTGGTTACACAGCAGAACAGTTAAGGCTTAGCTCTACCTTTTGTGACTATGGTGAAAATCCAGGCTTCACTTAGACAATTTTATGTGGGTTACCCAATCAACAGCTATATTATGAACTGATATGCTGGGAATGTTTGTCTGAGGACAGCAGTTTAGTCATCTGAAGAAAACCAATAATAGTACTGTTCTCCAAAAGGTTTTGTTTTTTCTTGGTTTGCTTAATGGGACTGGGGTAAGATGGCTCTGAGCAGTCCCAACAGGAACCACAGCTGAAATGACCTGCCCAAGGCCACCAAAGAATAAAAGACCTGGTTTTGAGACCCAGATCACTGCTCCTGCTCTGCTAAGACAGGATGCCAGTCTCCAGGAATAATGAAAACAGTCAAGAAGTCAGAGAAAAGGATTGTCAGTGGTTGTATTTCAGCCTGGAAACAAGCAGCCCTTTCATCCCTTCTCATTCCCTACAGACATGACTCTTCACGATGAAGCAGGCTGATATATGTGTTATTTGTGTTTTCACATTACATTTAAAGAGTCAGCAAGAGCTTGAACTTTGGCTGAGAGGTCACCAGCCTGGGGAAAAAAGAAGAAGAAGAAAAAAAAAGGTTAAGAAAGGCTGTTTTAAGCAGTATTAGTTCCTGGTTGCATAGCACACTCATCAGCTTAATCCCCTGAAGTGTCACAAGAACAGATATTTTCCAGCAAGTAGAGGAACAGCATGTACAAGCAATTTCACATTATGTTCCTTCCTGATGGATCCATGGTCTCAGCCTCTTAGGTCTGCTGCTGATATACATCAAGCTTCTCATCTGATGTATTATGTCTACCACTGAACTCCTGTCCAAAGGGGATTTCTTGTGGAAGAAGGACTACATCTTTAGGAGATATAAAGGAGCTGGGTTATAATTTAAAAAATACTTTTCTAGAGTTCAGTCAGAAGAATATTGGGGGAGAGAACACAGGACAAATTTTCAGCCACTGATCTTTGACATCAACATGTTTGTAATGTGTATAAAAGTTCATCACTCAAGGTGAGAGCCTTATCTAAAGAAGGGTAGGAAGAATGTTGTCTCCACCAAAAATATGTTCTGCTAGTTATATCCACACCGTGCCTATTCAAAGGGAGGATGCAGGTATACTGAGTTATACCCACCTAGTGTGATCTGGGTAAAGAAAACAGACCTGTGGCTCACAAAGTAAATAAAATCTGATTTTTTGTTACTGTATGAGCAAGTATCTCAATTTAATTATGTTACCCTACCCAACAGGAGGGCTGTTACCCTTTTGGTTATCCATGGCTTCCTCCTGCTTGGTCGTATTGCTACTCACATCTTAATATTTCTCCACATAGCTAGTTTCCCTTAGTTGTTTCTAGCTATAATTAGAGCACAGATTTAGAATGCACTTTCCCCTGTTTACTTGTAAGATGTGGATAAGGACTTGGTGGTTCTCTTAATCGATATGTCTATCTACTTCTGCTTCCACAAGCTTTTAAAGAATTGCCAGCTCAGGATAATGCTGATGTCTCCATTGGGCTCAGGACAATGCTGATGTCTCCAGTGATGTGCAAACAGGCGGAGGTGTAAATAGAGAGCTGTTGCAGCTGTGCAGCTGCTTCTCTGCTATGCAGCAAGAACGTGGAGTAAGCAGCCTGGCTTTGAGCAGATGCTAGCACAGTAAGGCAACTCTTAAGCCTATGCTAGAGTTTTCGAGGCAGCAGGAACATGAATCCAGGGACCTTATTGTTGTCCATGCTGTACTGGGCATTGGGATGCCTGGACCAAGATGCTACATCTCTAATGAGAGAGGCCAGAAAATACTGCGTTTGTTTTAAATGGTTTTAAATGCTGTGGTTCAGAGTAGCAAAAGAAAATCTGTCTTCCCTGTGCAGTCAAATGTTTTCAGCAAGTTTTGGAGAGGTATGAATGGAATATGCTTATAGAGATGCAGAGCTGTACTGTGGAATTGTGTATTGTGCATTATTCTATCTTCCTTGTGAGAGCATTTGTCCTTTCTACTTAAATATAATGCTTCATTAAATCAAGTCTCATATTTGTGGGTGGGAAAAATGAGCTTATGGAGCATGGGAAAGTGAGATGTTACCATATTATTAGCAAGGATTCAAGAGGCTGTTCTAATAGAGACTCCTCTACATTTGATTCTGGTCCTCATTGGGTCTGCTCAGGCCCCAGAAGAAAGCTTGCAAGTAAGAAGGGTTTGAGTGCTTAGGGCTGGAAACCAAACTTTGCTAACAAGCCGTGAATGGTGGACTCTAACGGAGCCCACTATTTCTTGGACCTACTGTTTGCCAAGCATTGGGAAGGGGAAGTTTCCTGGGCACATAGCCCACCAAGGCCTGGAGGTTTTGCTAAGCTTTTGTATGCATGTCTAAGCTACAAGGAGAGAGATGAGGGAGCTGAGCTTGCTGCAGCCAGGCAACTTTATTTTATTATCGATGGCACTTCACTCCCACAACTCCATTTCATTCATGGAATGGCAGGTGGCTGGACCTTGTTTTGTCTCAAAATGCTGGGGAGATAGGTAAGAACTGCGTTTCCATTCCATCAAGGTGACTGCAACAGAACTACATGGATAAAAAGAAAAAAAAGTAACGCGTCGGTCCTTGCCTTACTCTTCTCTCCCCTGAGATGGATTAGATTCAGAAGGCCAGTCTTTCTAGTGCTGTGCCTTCATTTAAAAAGAGCAGACCTTTGTCCCTTCCATCCTGGGAGCTGCCACTTGGTATTTCATATCTGATACCTATCCTTACACAGGGCATCTCTGTGTTCAGCCAAATTGTTCTCCTGCTCCTCTCCCACAATCCAGAGGCAGAGGCCACACGGGGCAGAGAGGTGCTGAGCTCCGTTACTAGTGTAAGGAGGGAGCAGATCTGCTCCACTCAGCCACATTGTGCAATGTTTTGTTGTCAGGCTCAAACCCTGTGAACCTTTCAGGATTAAAATTGATGAGATTCTCTGCTGCCACCAGGCTCTTCAGAGCATGCAATTTTCCTGAGCTGCAGTCACTCAGAGTGGGAATTGCAGTCAGAAGGTCAGAAAGCTGTTAAGAAAAGAAAGTCTATATTGCTGTTTTCCATTATTTGAAGTCTAAAACTGATACTAAACAGCTATAGGTTTGATGAGGCTTTCCTGTACCCCAGCAGCAATACAGATCATAGAATTAATCCAATGAATTTTTTTTTTTTATTGATATGTAAGAGAAGAAAGGAATCTTCCAGTGCTTTTTGACATTTTTGTTGTAGGGAACTATATATTTAAGAGGCTTACGTTAAGAGCCAGTGTATGATGTTATTCATAGGCTTACGCTGCACCGCACTGATCAGTCAAGATAGAAACACAGGATGCAACTCTCTTGTCTCAACAAACTTGTCCGATTAATTTCCCCTGCGGGTATTAATATACCAGCTGCACTATCTCTGTTTGAGATGCATTTACATCACAAAGGAATTATTTTATCTCAGTCTGTATAATTTCAAGTGTTGTTGGTGGCTCACAGAAGCTCACTGTCCAAGTTACTGTCCTGGACTGAAACTTCACAGAGGAATGAGCTCCCGTCTCATCCATGTCAGTGTTATCTGCCTTAGTATTACTTTTTTTTTTTTTTTTCCTTTTAGTTCATGCAATCTAGATCTGTTTCAAACCTATAGTGACTGCTATGCTAATCTTTATCCTGCTGAGTTTACATTCACAAAGAGAAGTGACATCCCCTAATAGACACTATAATTTAGGAAAGGAAGAGGAGATAGGGCTTGCCTGCAAAGCCATCTTAACCCCTGCCCGTCATGAGGTTCTACCTGTTTCCAAAAGAGGTTTAAAAACCCCACCAGAAGGCAACACAGAAATGTGCAGAAAAATCATAAAAACATACAAGTGAATTTATGAGCAATTGTTGCCCTGCACGTGGAAGCCCCAAACATTCAAATCTTCCCTTGTTTTTTGCTATATACATTGTGTATCTCTTGTCTTTTTGAGATCCATGGTCTCAGGGGTATTTTGTGCAAGTGATTTGTGCTTTAAGTGAAGGAAGTGGTGCTTCTCTTCAGGAATTTTGAGCCTGGCTTCCTTTCAGTTTATTGCATCCCCTGTGTGCTGAGACAGGGAGGGAAGTGAGGAAAAAGGCGCTGGAGAGAAGATGCTCAGATATTGACAGATCTAGGGAAAGAGCGAGCAAGCAAGAGAGAGGCAGCTCAGATGGGAAGGAAATTTAGAGTTGAGAAACTGGTGGGGGAAAAAAAAGACAGCCTGGTCTGCATTATCTGAATGAGTGTTCCTCTCTCCTTCTGACTTTTTATATGCTTTAGAAACTGAGTAAATGGGAGCATTTTTCCGATCTGAAATCAGTCTGGTTGCTCTCACTTTGGTGCTTTCAATCTTATTTCTTCCTAGACGTGAGGTTACCCAAAGTGGACTGTGGATTTCCAAAAAGGCATTTTCAACATTGTTTCTCATCATGTGTGAAACATCCATTGCGTGTTTGATTTCCACAGAAATAAGAGTCACATGAGCAAGAGCTCACGTAATGCCTGCTCCTAATTAATTTCAGAGAGCCAGATACATCTGCATTCTTTCATGTCATCCTCTTTTCTGGCCTGCAGTCCTACTGAGGCAGCAACTATTTTCTTTGTCAGCACTCACCAGACCCTGACTCCAGGCAATTTTTGTAAATAGTTTTCAAATACTACTGCACTAATTTTATATGCTTCACAGCCTATTTGCAAGTAATTTAATCATGTACGTAATTTTTCTAACCAGGGATTATGATGTTCTCTCCCTCTTTAAATGATGCCCAGAACTTGCTGCCATTTTGATATAGTTGAGATATGTTTTGTTTCTACTAGTTTGTAATTTCTATGCTTCTGAGAGGAAGTCTTTTGTTTAACAGCATCGGCAGAGGGAGACAGAATATGCAGGAGAAAATATTTTTCTCATAACATGGGGCAGCAAGTTCTAGGTCTTTGGAAAGTCAGATATTATTCTCTATTCAACAACTACGAACTGTGCTGAGATGCCCAAGTGCCAGCCGAGCTGATGTGGATGAGAACTAACAAACTCATTTTACACAGGCAGAGCATAAAAATAATCATTACACAATAGCCGGGTCAATAGGAACTGGTGACCAAGGTCTTTGGGGAGCATGTCTTTGGGCAGAGAAACCAGAGCTGTGGTGGAAAGGGGGTTTGTCTGAACTTTGCCACCATAGCAGAAATGCAGTTCCTATTTCTGCTTGTAATTTCTCACCTATCTGCTCCAAATAAACTCTATTGCTTTACATTACTTTTAGTGTTTTGATACAAGTAACACTAAACAGAAGTACCATTTGGTTCATTGTTATAAGTGTTTTATGAATGTTACAATGTTATTTCTATTCATTAATGTGGGGTGAAATGTCAGCATTTTCCACCAGTATTCAGTCTTCCATGCTGAAAATAGCATAATATTTATTTGCCCTCCATGTAAAACACAAAACATGCCATTTTTTATTGTCTGCAGGAGAAAACATTGCAGAGGGATGGTGGTGCTTGCGGGTTTTTTTTCATTGTGCTTTTTTTTAATGCTAAATGGTTTTCTGTTTGTAGGAGTCCATTTTCTGTGTGTAAACAGAAAGGGTTTTCTTTCTCTGAAACCTAAACATCACATAACTCAGCACTTTAAGATCAGAACTGCACAGCCCTCATTGTCAGAAACGTAATTAAAATGAGAGCTGCAGTACAATGGTCATGAGGACATCAGGGGATAACTGCCTAGCATTACAGCAAGCATTATGATTAACTTCAGACATTCGGCCCAATTTAATACTTACATACTGCAAGCTACTGAGATTCTGGTGAAATTTTTGAGAGATGTTTTCTTCTCTTCTGCTTTGAAGCCTGTAGTGAGAAGCTGCTTTGTATTATTTGCATTTTCATCTAGACTGGAAGAGTGCCTGTTGGATAGCATAGAAACTGCAGTGATTAAAAAACCCAGTGACTGAACCAAAATCCAAGCTCTGACAGGCATAAGTCTCCCTTCAAAGACTGCCAATGACCCAGAACTAAAGTATTGTCTGAATAACTTGTGCTCAGAGCATTTGAGAACCTAATCTTAGCCTACATTTTGTAGAAAGACACCAAGCACTAAAGAAAGAAAAAGACTTCCGAATTTGAAGCTCACACAAATAAGCAACAAAGGGAGTTTCTACAAGTAAAATTTTCATTGTGAAATCACAGGAATTTCTCACAGTCTAGACAGCCCCTAATAGAAATCCCTCAGGCTTCCCAGCCAGCCTTTGTGGGTGCTCTGAAATACACCTTCACCCTTAGCTCAACCTACCCTAGAAAATAAGCTGATTCCACTTGTCTCTTACTTACAGGCTTTCCGGCTATATTAACTCCCTTCAGCTGGTCCCAGTGAGATACATTTCTTCTTCCTGGTTGGCTTCTGTAGTAAAAAAGAGTAGCTGCTTGGTCTTGTGAGCCTGGTAACTCCATTCTTACTAAGCTGCTGCATGCAAAGTATATCAGAAACAGCGTGTATGATTTGGAGCATTTTTTGTGTGTATATGTTGTAATTGTTATTATCCAGCTTTTGGCACGGAAAGGTTGTGTGTGTTGCTAAAAGAGTTCCTTGACAGGTGTTTCTGCACAAGGAGCTCATTGCAGAATTGGGACTAAGTGATGCTGCTGGGGCTGTGTGAGGGGATGGGGACAGTTTCGGGAGGGGACCTCTGGGTCGTGCCTGTAGTTGAGTGATGTGAGGAGAGAACAGGTTCTGCAAACTTCTTGTATGTGAGTATGGTAGCAGGAAGGTGGATTTAAAGTGGGTTAAATCTAATCTGATGACACTCCTTCATAGGCAAAGCAGACCTTATCCTGCTGCTGGGGAGAATTACTGGGTTTTTTGGAAACCCCTTGCTCTCACTGGTCTGATTTTCCCTGTGGTGCCCGCCCCAGCAGCCACCTTTGCTATGCTAATAGCAGCAGGGACCCGTGACACACATGATTAGAAGGAGCATTTTGCTGTGTGCAAGTCTGCCAACTGCTTTCTCAGCCTGAGCTCAAAACATTGCACGCCAAGCTGGGGCTGCTGCTAGCTGAATATGTAAAAGTTGAGCTTCAAGCCACTATAAGCTTTATAATTGCTTATTGCATTAACTCAGATGCTACCATGGAGCATGCTGTGTGTTACTCTGATTTTATTAAAATAAAAAGATGAAATGCCAAATTAAAGAAAAATGAAGGGGATTATCATGACTCCAGGTTAAACATAAACAGCAGGATTCAGAGAGCTCCCAGAGAACAGAACTCCTCTTTCAATAAAGTTTCACATTTATAAAACATTTAAAAAGAAAAGGGGAAAAGGGGAAAATATCTGTATGTCATATCAGGAAAATTACCTTTAAATGGTATGTTTCTCAGGAGTTTCTGTGAGGCATTAGTAGCTCTCCAAGAAACAAAGGCCTTTTCTTTATGCTAATGGCAACTGAAATAAAGATGGAGGGAGGGAAAATGCAAAATGGTCTGCTGTAGAATCTAGGTTGGTTTGGAATAAGTATCTGTTCTTTATTGAAAGTTTTCTGCTGGCCAGTGGCAACTCTTTAAAGGAAATATTTTTCTTTGTTACTTGATGATAATCATTGCCAACCGCAGGAGTGCTGTGAAAGGTGAAAGATTTGTTTTATTTCATTTTCCTCCCTTTTTTATTGCTTCCTTCCCCCTCCAGAAGCATAAATAATGATAATAATAAACACAGAAAAACCCTCAGGTAACTTACAAATGAAATGCAGGAGATGTATTTTTATAAATGAGAGTGCGAATGTCACACTGGTAAAATTAGAAAGAAATGTGTGAGTCCTGAGCTCCCCTGAGCTGGAGGGGAAGGCTTAGGAGATTTGATTTCTGAGCACTACCCAGAGAAAGAACGGCAATGGAAATCTCTGTTTTCATTAAAAACGCAGGCCAAAAGAATCTTTCTCAAAGCCTGATTACAAGGCCCTAACTTTGACCCCTATTTTAGTTTTAATGCTCTTAGAAAAAGAATAAATAAAATATGTTTCAACTTGAAACCTCTGGCATGGCCATGGTAGGGTGCAGTCTGCATGCAAATGTCGGGTGAAATTGTTTGGTGGGAGCCAGCACCACCCTCTGCAGCACCAGAATGAGAGAGCAAAAGAAATGGAGAGGAAGGGAATAAAATGATTCCTAAAGATGCATAGCAACCTGGGGATGTGATCATTGTTTAAGCCTGTGCCCAGTGAAGCTCTTTCACCAAAGGCAGCCAAAATGGAAGGTGGCTGTGGACTTCTTCCCTGTTAAACTAATGCCATGGCGCATGCATGTTCATTTGGCGTCTACAGGGTAGGCTGAGATGTTAGCTTTTTGCCTCCTGAGTCTGTACTGACAACGTTTATCACAGGGGTGGCCTTTTAATGTAAAGGAGGTTCGCAGTGCTCACTGGGCTGGATTTTGCAGCCTGTTCTAATAACCTGTGTGTTCTCTGTGATGCACCAACTCTGAGCATAGGTAAATAGACAGCTGCCTTGTGTGGCAGACTGCTATGGGTAGCAAAAGAGCCAGGCTTGTACACTGGAGAAGAGTATAAGATAACAGAGTATTGGTCATACGTGCTTGTGCTTGAGGGAAAAAATGGTGCATTTTGTTTGGTCCTATGCTCAAAGCCTAGGGAGGATGATGACGAGTGTCCTTGGAAAAGTGGGATGTTGGGAGACTGAGGTATTCAAGTGAAAACTGTCTTCACTTGTGTTTTTAACCACTCCATTGCCCCAGAATGCACTTCAGTATCTTTGACTATAAGTTAATGAAGCATTTCTATGGGTTCTCCAAGATTTGTCAGAAGTTCATTGCCAGGAGTGGATACAGCTGCAAATTTAATCATCTGCCTCTGTACCCTAATGCAAATGTTGAAAGCCTGTGGAGCAGGTGAGCTCATCATTTTTCTGCAGAAAAGTTCACTTGCAGTCAGTGTGCTTATAAATCTTCACCTCCTGAACAGCTTTACAAGTGTTTCTGAAATATTCAAAACATTTTCTATCCAGTATGCTTTTCTGCTGTATTATTTAGATACCAGATTCACTCTAGTGGACCTGTCTCAGGTGACTCTTTGCATTTTGCTTTCTATGCCTGGTGTAAAACATTCAAGGAGTTCATTAGAAGAAAATGCTAGATAATTTTCTTGAGCTAGATATTCCTGGGTCTGGTAATACTTTCTCTGGATATGAACTGAGGATTTGGAATATGGGACTGACTTGGATAGGTAAACAGGATTTTGAACATTTTTCTGAACTATCTGAATTTTTAAGGCTCATCTATTAACTGGAATAAGGTCCTTAAATCCCTTCTGAAAATAGACCAATCACTGGATTTGAGAAACACAGTAGCATACAACGGCATCACGCGGGACTACCACCCAGTCCTAGTGAGAAGCTCAGCTCTCTCCTCCCCACTTCTGTAAGAAGAACTGTAAATGAACAATGTTTGTTTGAAAAGGGATGAGAAATGCAGAGAAAGAAAGGCTCTTTTCTGAAGCATGCTGTAAATGGGAAGGACACTTGTGTAAGTCTTTGGAAAGGAATGGGTCACGTTGAATAACTGAGAGTCAACAGCTCTGTTGCTCGCTTTACAGTTCCCACACCTAGCTCTGAAGATGTAAATTCTTTGTGTCTGTCGTCAGCAGCTTTTGTTTGAACCCAGATGAAATATTGTAAAGTTTTCAAAACAAGTTTTGTATTTTATCTTGATAAAAGACATTCTCCCAGCCTCACAAGTTCAGAAATAGCCTCCCTTTTCCTGCTCAAAGCCATATGCTGCTGACAGCCCTACCTGATTATGTGATTCTCTTTCTAGGTCCTCTTCTTTTTTGGAAATAAAAAGCAATTTCCTTGACTGAAGTGAAAAATAGGTTATTTTCCCCATTAACAAAGAGAATACTTTGTCTGTAAAGCTAAAATAAACGGAAACCGATGTCTGATCTACACTCAGCATGCGTTTCTACTCTAGACACAGTTATGATGGCTTTGCATTGAATTCTGACGAAGTTGACAGTGGAATAATTTAAACATTTGTAATTTTTCCACTGCTTTGCAATGTGTTAGCAGTAGTACCTCTTAGACTGAACTTCCTGGTAGTGATGTTTCCCTATAACCGAGCTGACTGCACTATCTGTCCTGTCAGCAAAGAGAAGAGAAAATCCCAACATCTGGATATGAATCAAAGCCCTTATGTAGACAGTGCTGGCTGCATATACATTTATGGAGATGTTTACTTCCCCTCTGTCTTTCTACTGCCTACAGATGTGAGCTGTGCATGCGTGTTCAGAACGGCAGTAATTCTCTTCTGTCCCTTGTTGTCTCTATTGCCCTGCTCTTCTAGGGACTAAAGAGGAAATAAAACAATGAAAAAGCCTTCTGCCAGTATTTCTGAATTGGATGGAATCAGGAACTATCTGCAGTTCTTGCAGTAAAGCCTGGCCCTCTTCATTTTCCAGATCACCAGAACCTTGGCCGTGTCAAATTTCCAGATCGATTGCTATTAGATTTCATCCAAACACATCAGGAAAGTCCATCTAGTAGTGCATCCTGAGAGCTAAAGATTTGGTTTCTCTCTGCACTGGAGGAAAGCAGAAACATTTTTTTTTTGTGAAATGGAAGCATTCCTCCAAGTGTTTTGTTTCGATCTGATGGGAAATGTCATTTGCTTTTATTATATTGCATTTGAAAAGAAGCAATTCGTCTCATTGATGCAAAATATTTTGCCTGCCTCAGAATGAAATGCTTCAATAACTTTCTGCTGAAAGTTTCAACAAAAGGAACATGCTCCTGCCAGCCCCTCATGCTCCAATCCGTTTTGTCCAGGGAAACTCTTCTGTCAGGACGATTCTGCTCAACACGAACTTCCAGGTCAGATCTCTTCTTGACTGCTCACACAACTATACCCTCTTCAGGTCAGAGACAGTTTCCTCTTGGTGCTTAAAAAAGCCTTTGGATGCAGTGTAACTGCTGACCTGTAGCTCCAGGGCCGGAGGAAGAAATAACAGTTGAAGAATAAGAAATTATCTTGTCAATACTTCAGTTCATCTGGTATTTTGGACTAGGAGTAGTCTTGCTGGAAAATCAGTGAGCTTTGGATCAGTATCCATGCTTCTGGAGTTGCTCCCACCAGATTATCAGCTACCTTGACTGCAATGCCTTAATCATTGTGAACATATTCCTTTCCTCTAATGTTTTCTGCACATGGTTATAATATATGTTTTTTCAGTTATGTGCTAGAGAGATAATGATGTGTTCTTCAGATAAATATATTAATATCTGGGGTTTTTGCCAGAACAGTTCAAACCAGTTCTATCTTCTCCTTGTACATGTTTTGGAGGTACTCTTAGATTACCATAGCTTGTCTATAGGATTCAAATGATGGCTATTTAAATGAAGAGTAAACATAAACATGCTCCAGTCAGTGCTGTGTTCAGTGGGGCAGCATTAATCTCAGGGACTAAGACCTGGAAACTAAAATAATAGAAAGAGAAACTGAAATTGAAAACTATGAAAAATCCATGCAACTCTAAATTTAGGAAGGTCACCAGTAAGTGAAAGATACCATCCTAGTTTTGTAGTCAACAATGAGTGAAGTGAGAAAATATGACGAACATCATAAATGGGTGATAAATGAGATTTTTTAAAAAACAAACAAACCCCCAACATTCTCCCCCTGCTCAGTTTCATGTCAGGCAGGTAAAGAAAATTCCCATTCTTTACATCAATAACTTTTTTTCCACCTTGACAAGAGCCTTTTAATAATGTTAAATGAGAAAAGTCGTCAACATTCTCAAAAAAAAAAAAAAAAATTATTTCTGCAGACAGTATGGAAATTGCTCTTGATGTCTTGTTCATTCTGAATTAAGTTCATGAATGAAAAAAAAGAGAGAAGGAATTCACTTAAGTATATCCATTACTGTCTATTTTGTTGAGATGATTTATGTCAGAAGTATGACGCTTTTCCTTCTTTAGGTCCTTCCAGAATATTTGTTTTACAAAACTGCTGCATAAAAGATCTACTTTCTAACCGTTGTGAGTGAGAAATAACTCCATTGTGAAAAGAGAGGGGAAAAGTGTCTAAACCTCTCCAGGTGGAAAATAATTCTAAATTGAATTTTACAAGTCACTGTGGTTTTATTAACACTGATAAAATAAAATAAAGTGAGGGAGAGAAGGAAAGAGAGAAAAGAAATTCAAAATCAATCTTATTTTAGTGGAGACTGCTCAGTGACTTGCATAAAACAAAATTAATCTTGTTTGGGAACAACAGGAAGTACATAATAGAAAATAAGGGTAAGATTGATCCTGAAGTTAGACAGCTTTGTTGCCAAGCTGCTTATACACAAAGGAGGGAAAAAAATATTCAGCTCATCTCCGATAAATTATTAATCTTTTTTTTTTTTTACAATATTGTTAATGTTTGTGGCATAAAAGAAAAAGATCAAAGCAAGTGTATGCTCAGCAGCACAGACTTGGTACAAAAATCTTCTACCGTTGGAAGAAATGCAATTTTTTTTATTAGTATGCTATTTATGTTGCAAAAGTTAGATTTATTCCTGATTTCCAACCCAAGATTTCTGCACAAAATATGTCAAAATATGTCCTTGGCACAATCAAAGATCATCAATTTGTTTTCAGTTGATTGGATAGAAGCTGGGGTCTAGCTCTTTATAATCAAGAGGAATTACAGCCTGCAACACAAAAATAATTGGCCTGACACCAAGTGAGCATATAACTCTCTGGAGTCAGACATGTACAACCTGTGGATCCCTTGTGCCTCTCAAATGAGGCTGGTGGTGTCAGTGTCTGCTCCGCGTTGTCCCAAGGGCTAGGCAAAGAATTGCTGTGGAAAGCCATAAATTTAATCCTTGCCGATCTCATTGGAGCAATGGTGCCCGTTGGGTACGAAATGGGTTTTTGTGAGCTGCGGTACCCTGTCCCTTTTGGATTTCGGCCACTCAGGTGGGTTCACTTATGCCTTTGGAAGGTACACACTTTTCCCCAGAGGAAGCATTAACCCACATCTCAACTTCTGTGCTACTGGTAGGGATGCAATAACTTGCTGACTTCCTCAGCTTAGTTTGGTTGAGAAAGTCTCCCACATCAATATGCTGTTAGGAAGACAGACAAGCCCGTGCACACAGCACAAGTTGGCATAAGTATATAAAGCTAACCTGAACAGCAAACAGAGGAAAGATGTGATAACTTGCTTCTGCTTGTTTAACAGTGGAAATATAAAATTTAGGCAGTAGATGGACATGTATAACTATTAATGTTTGAAGAGCGTGTTTTAGTTTAATTTAGAGATGAATGATCTTAAACATTTTTCACCTATCTGCCTTCTTCCTCTCCCTACCCCCCAAAAAAGCTTCTAGAAAAAGGTGATATTTTCTGATTTCCATCTGCATTCTTATCCGCATTTCTGTCCTTTGCCCCCTTTTAGAGACCTAAGAAAACTTATTCTCTTCTGTAAAAGAAAAACTATATTATTATCCACTTTAATGCAAGCGCTAATAGTATTTTCCATGTTTGAGGCAACTGAATCCTGTGTATATTGCAAAACTCAGTTTCTCCTTTGGCGTGGCGAGTTGTTCCATTAAGTTGTTTTGCTGCCTGGGAGCTCTGTTGACGGCTACTCTTCTTCTCAGGCACTGACTCTGATAAAGAGTTAATCTTTCTCCTTCTCTCCTGTTCAATATTTTCCCTGCTTGATGGACAGATTGGCTCTCAAGATTTGTACTGAACAGTGGCACCTTTCAGCTGTAGGTGACTACTATTGAACCTGGCTTGGGTTGGGAATAACTCAAGAGAGACTACACGCAGTCTTTACCCTCTGATGGCTCTTGGGTGACGTCTGGGATATGACTCCCATTCTTAATAGCCACATCTCAAAACCTGACCTTGCTGCTGATAGTAATCTCTATTGACATGTTCAGCCATGAGGCTGGGAATCAGATGTGGAGACCGAATTACCCTTTGCCTTGGGAGGAGGTGACTCCAAAGCCTGCATGAACTACATTAACACATGGAGTGAAACGGTGG
This sequence comes from Aquila chrysaetos chrysaetos, assembly GCF_900496995.4. Taxonomy (NCBI): domain Eukaryota; kingdom Metazoa; phylum Chordata; class Aves; order Accipitriformes; family Accipitridae; genus Aquila; species Aquila chrysaetos. The sequence continues at coordinate 12,510,988 of NC_044014.1, forward strand.
AACTTCACACCCTGCCCTATGCTCGCCTGGTGGACAGTGAGCAGCTGTCACCAGTGCCGTGTGTTCAGCCATTTTCATCAGTATAACTGCAAGGAGATTTTAAATTTTTCTTCCTTGCAGCTTACGTCATTCAGAAAGTGCAGTTATTCAGTGTACTGGTTTTGGCTGAGATGATAGAGTCAATTTTCTTCATAGTAGCTTATATGGTGCTGTGTTTTGGAACTGTGACCAAAACAATATTGATAACATAGGGATGTTTTAACTATTGCAAAATATTTCTTACACAGGCATCAAGGCCTTTTCTGTTTCCCTCACTTCCCTGTTAGCAAGTAGGCTGGGGGTGTACAAGAAGTTGGGAGGGGACACAGCCGGGACAGCTGACCCCAACTGACCAAACGGATTTGCCATACCATATGATGTCATGTTCAGCAATAAAAGCTGGGGGAAGAAGGAGGAAGGGGGGGGACATTCAGAGTGATGGCATTTGTCTTCCCAAATAGCCATTATGAGTGATGAAGCCCTGCTTTCCTGGAGGTGGCTGAACACCCGCCTGCCCATGGGAACTGGTGAATGAATTCCTTGTTTTGCTTTGCTTGTGTGTGCAGCTTTTGCTTTACCTATTAAGAGTTTGGAAGACAGTTTGTCTTTATCTCAACCGACAAGTTTTCTTACTTTTACCCTTCCAATCCTCTTCCCTATCCCACCAGGGGGTTTGGGGGAGCAAGTGGCCGTGTGGGCCTTAGCTTCCCATCAGGGTTAAACCCCAAGATTCAGGAACTTGCAGAGATGTTAGAGGAAACATTACCTTATACTTGGACTTTTAGGAGGGATACATTTGTGTGTACATGCGTGCTCAGTAATTTCTTAGTGTATGTAACTGTGACAGGGTGTAGATAGCTGTGTTGTATTTGCATGTGTGTGTAGAAATGTGATTGTGTGTGTGTGAAGAGTCAAGAGTGTATCTGCTAAGGTGGGTGGATTTACTGCTGCTGTGGTCTAAGCTTTTGGAGGGATGCTAAGTCAAAGGGACAACTTGAGGCAGTTTCTCAGCATACTTACTGGTGCAAAGGGGTGGTGTCCAACCCCATCGACACTTACTCTTGCCCACCCCTTTTTCACAATCTGGCCTTTTGCATTTTCTCACCTTTGGCTTTGCTCTCCAATTTATAATAGAGTATCTTTCATCATCCAGGATCGGACCATGATGGTAAAGGCACAGCCTTATCCATGCTATATGGCACCAGCGCCTTTCCATATTCAGTGAAGCTGTCTTTGAACAGTGTCTGCTCCTTCTGTTTTTGTGATTCCATTTTCCCAGAAATGCAGAACTGGTGATGGTGTCTTTAACAGTCTGGGTGGATTGCCTTTGAACTATCATATACCAGAAATGACATAGAGACAAATAGGCTTGTAAGGCATGAAGCATAGTAAGTCTGCCTCTTCAGTTTTTTGGAATGCAAGAATGAAGGAAACTTGGATAGTTCCAGCAAAGTAATAGGTTGGATTTATAGAAAAAGTCTATTATTATAGACCATCAGAGGTCCTTAGTCTCAGATATATATATGTGCCATGTGCTTCATCCCTCTTCCAAACTGGAGTATACAATTTTTTGTGCCTTTGGAAGGTCTCAACCAATTCTGGCTCAAAGAGACATTAGTCTTTCAGATGTACATGAATTCTGAGTGTTCTTTTGTTTAACTGTCATAAAGAAACCATGTAGCTGTTTGAAATGATGTGAGAAATCATTTTGCCTAAGTGACAATGGCATCACATTCTGTCTCTTTTATCTTGCAGTTCTCTGAAAGGTCGCAGTGTAGTGATTTACGAAAATCATCATTTTGTCCTTTTTCTGATTAATTTTTCTACTGTAGATTTTTTTCAGTCTTGAATTATGCAACTTCTATTATCTTTTGATTCATTTTCCCCTCTTTTTGCACCAAGTCTGTTGTGGGGATTTAATAACAGCTGACTTGTAATTGCTGGGTTTTTAAACTGAAAGTGTGTAATTGTTGTATCAGCAAGTAATTCAATCATATTGTGTAAAACTCAACATATCAGATGCTGATCTGGCTTTGCTCCAGATACCTTTTTCTTGTTCTTTTGAAAGTGGTTACATTATCCCCCCCCCCCCCCGCCCCCTTGAATGATTTCCTTTTAATTCTTTCTTGATACAAGATGTATCTCTTCTGTTTATCTGTCTCTTCCTCTAGACTCAGAGGTTATAAGGCTCTTCCTCTTCCCATAACCCAGACCATTTGGAAATCTTGTTTTTGCTTCTCCATTGGTTGTGTCAAACAAAGTTGAGTTCTTATTCTTGCCTACTAGATTGTACTGATATATATTATTAACATTTCAGAAGAAGACACTAAAAATTCTTTGAGGTAAAGCTCTTCACTAAGATTTCCAAGGCAGCGATGGTGGTTTGGTTTCTTTTATTGAAAAATCTGAAAAACCTTAAAACAAATATCCTGCATTTACCTTCTGAAAATCAGTCTCCTCTTATGCACTTTTTCTGGTTCAGTATGTGAAAACCTTGTCCTTACAGTCACCAGCTACTTAAAAATCCTCAGGCATGTTTTCTTAGCTCTCCTGTGATGCTCAAATTCTCCTTCCAGTCTACCAAAAGGTCTGCCATTCTTATTATTGCTACTAAATGCCACAGACTGACCATTAATAGAACTATGGATAATCTCCAGTACAGAATCATATATTTTGTGCAGTCTTTCAGCAACTGCAATGTTGCTTGTACACCCCTGTCATTTAAGAGAAGATACATTGGAGTAGAAGTGATGCATGAGCAAAAGTTACTTGTAAGACAAAATAGAAGCTTGCTCATTAGCAAATGCCATGTGGTGAGGTTACGGTTCAATGAAAAAACCCCTTTTAAATCAATCTCTGCTTCTCTTTTGCCAATTCCTAATCTCAACACCGCCGCCGGATTGCAAGTTTATCATGTTGGAAGGACATAACTTCATGCCATAAACTATGTCTAAATATGCATTAAATAGTTACACATTCCCCAGTGCCTGAGCCAAATGACAGTTATTATTGATTCTAGTTTACATTCTAAATAGATTTCAATCATCATTTGTTTCAAATGTAAGATTGGGGGAAAACCTATCACAATTACTAAGTGAAACGCAGTTGTGAAGCCTCGGTCTTGTGCAAAGATGGACACAGCTGGCAGAACAGAGGGAGGGGGGGGGGGGAGTAAGGGGAGCGTGGGTGAGCCTGGGTGATGACCCCCGTGCGGCTGTTGGGAGGAACCAAACCGGAGAGCACTCGGCACTGACGGCGTGAGCCCTCGCAGCTCGAGGTGATAAACCAAATGGTGGGTGACGCAGGGAAGTAGGTGAGGTGCTGGGAGTGGGCAGAGTCGGATACAAGTGCCTGCTGAGCCTCAGCTCGTCCTCCTTGACGAATTGTTTAATCTCTCTGGGTGGGATTTGTCTCATCTAACTTTACTGATCAAAAGTAACTGCTTAGCTACCCATGGATTTTTTGTTATGTGTGTACTGAAAGGAAACGTACTCCAAAAGAAGGCAAAGGCAGGTAGGAGAAAGTTGTCCTGTCAGGTTACACTGCTGGAGATAAAAGCAATAGCTGAGCTGGAGCTCTCTGGCATCGGTGGGGGGCTTTGCATTTATTTTCATAGATTTTTGGGGTAAGACTGCAGGTCTTCAGCTCTGGGCGCTCTGCTGTGCTTAGGAAACAGATATTTATCCATGGGGCAAATCTGCCCGGGCAGAGCTTTCTTTAGCCACCTAAAATTAATTAAGGTCTATTTCTGGAATGGCTTTTCTATCCTCTCTATTGCCTAGGTAGCTCAAAGGGCAGAAGGCGGTACCTGGAGGATTCCGTTTCTCAGGAATAAGTGTTTGTGACAGTCAGCAAAGAATTTCCTCAGCCATCCTTTTGGGAAACGAGTCTGCTTTGCTTCCTCTCTGGCCTAGCAGGAGGGATTAGATGGACCACCGTCCGAGAGCATGCTAAATATGTGTCAAGCCAGACCTGAGAACTAGCCTGAAGCATTTCTCTGGACAATGAGGTCCCTGGCATGGCGACTGGTAGGGGAGCAAGCTGCCAAGCTCGAATGTATTTTGAAGTGTCATAATCGATGCTGTGATCTATCTGTTAAATCCTGAGCTATAAAAACCAGTATTGATGTCAAAAATTAATCATACATGAAAGCCAGCGACAAGGTATTCCTCTGTGGTACTGAGCATGTAGGTGTGTGTGCATATACACCTATGTGGATATTTTTATATACTTAATTATATATATGTATGTGTTTGTGTCTGGAAAGTGACCTTTTACTCATGTAGACCAGATTTTGGCCCTGACCACTACGAGAAATTTTCCAGGTAAAAGTTTGAATTACTAAGCCTTTTTTCTAACAAATAATTTTTTGTATTTCTAAAGGTGGGTGAAACATTCTGCACAAAGTCTCATTTTATGGAAAAACTGTATTTGTCAAGGCTGAAAAATTGCTTGGAAACATTTTATCCGCAAGGGGGTCTGCACGTTGGGGAAAGTGTGGGAGCAGTAAGAGAGTGCAATGATAAAACAGATGCAATTGTAATCTGAAGAGAAATGTTTTGACAAAGACCTTTGAAAGATTTTACCTTCACTTCAGTGCAGAACTAGAAAAACTCTTAAACACTAAAAAAAAAAAAAAGTTACTTTAAAATAGATTAGTTATCCTTCAAGTATATCAATGCTAAAGGCTTCTGGTGGATTATCAGGTAATGCATTGCATTTCCAAATGATCTGATCATCATGCTTGCTAGTCAGCAGTTCAAGGTGGCTGCACATTAAGTTTACATGACATGAGATGGTGCTAGGAAGAGTTGCAACCTTTGCATCAAGTACCAGAAAGATCATTGCCAGGTTCAACAAGACCATATAATGTAGAAGCAGCTTGAGATTAACACAATTAACCTGATCCCAGTATTGGTCCTCACTTTCTCAGCTATCTCAGGTTTCAGTTCACTGAATGGTGTTTTGTGATCCTGACATACCCTGAAACCTGAAGCAAACACATTATGAATTGCTCTGTTGGGTTTTATTGTGAACTAATATACAGCAGAGAGTATGCAGAGTGCTGCAGTACCCAGGCGGTCCTGTTGTTCTGAATTCATGAGAATCCAAGGAGATTGTCCCACATTGAGACCTCTGGGGGTTAAGTGCCCATTACTGGTTTGCAGGGTCATTTGGAGTGAATGTGGACTGGATGTGAGGGTGGGACACCTGGGAGAGACCTGTGATGGGATGGGGATGGACCATTAGAGAAGCAAAGAATACACAAGTGCTAAACTGGCAACTGTGCCTCCCAGAACAGATGTGGCCTTCTGTTTCTGTTGCCTGCAGCATTTCAGCAAAAGCTAAATTGGAAAAATTTACCTCTCGTGTTTATGACTTTCACCAAGGTTTCCTAAATTTTAGTGTGGGAGGTAGAAAAACTAATTTTTCACCAACATTTTGTAATGATAGTTATTCCCTCCAGTACTTCTAAGGAAAGAAACAATTTTTCATCTCTGTGCTCTTCTCCACATTATCATACCAGGGATGAGTATTAAAAAAACCACCTCTCTTATTCAGGAAAAACAAATAAGACCTTTGCTAGTTCAACATTAAAAAAAAAAAAAAAAAGTGTTGCAGTGTACTGGAATAACAAATGAGAAATTTATCAGAAGGGGAAGAGAGTTTGGCAAAAAATATTGTATTTATGACCTATGGTGGTGGATTTGTCTTACTAATAATCCAGCTGACACACTGATTAGACCTTTTGGAAAAGGAATAATATTGGTTGCCACTGACAAATGCTTTGAACTTATCTGGAAGAGAAATGGGGAAGGCACTGAGAGGCTTTCTAACTGCACATTAAAAGGATATGATCCCCTTCTATCTTGGCCTGCAATTCTTTCAAAACTCTGAAAAGCAGAGTGAAGCTGGTTCTCCACTCAGCTGGAGATCCTGTCTCACATCAGAGATGCTCACAAACTAATATCATGGAGGGCCCAAACTAGCGAGCTTCTAAATCTGATGCATAAAAAAGTCAACAGGCTGGACACCTTCACAAGATTCTTTGGGATGGCTGTTGGTTTCAAAGGATGCTTGCCATTGAACATGAGTGACTCATGAGCATTTAATACAGTCAGATTTGATGTACCCCCCAATTAGACTCTTGTCTGGCTTTGGATCTCTTTCCTGATGTGCTTGGGAACAGGTCATTGTCTCTACTACATAATTCTTTGGAAATAGTAGCAAAAAAACGGGAAGGACAGGACGATGATGCCCACCTAAACTACTAAATGCATCTAAATAGCTTTCATTTTATCTATGTGAAATAGAACTTCTTGTACTTTGAAGGGCAATAGGTGCCTAACTGCCAAAGCCAACACCTCTGCACAGAAATATGCAGCCCTAGGAACTTTCAGGCTGAGTAGGAAGGTCAGCTCTTGGGCACCAAATTTCAGAAAAGTGATCCAGAAAGCCTAGTCTCCTGAGTCAGTGTGTGTGGTGTTATGGTTTGGGTTTGTTGGAGTGTTGAAGGGAAATAGCTTTGTCCCTCATCCCCTTTTCTCATCAGCCTTTTCTCATCCCTTCTGAGACATTGCCACAACACAATACAGCCAGACATAGGTGAAGACTGCAAGAGCTGCCTGTGCCACTTCCCCCACCCTCGTACGTTGAAAGTAATAATCTTGTCTCTGTTATGCCTCACTGTGGACAAAATATTCCATGATTATGGGCCTAATTCCAACCTGATACCAATCATAAAAGGGCAGCCAAGGTCAGGTCTTCATTTAGGCCAAGACCTGCAGCCTGCTGGGAAAAACAAAATGGCAGTGATCTTGATATTCATCTGCAGAGTGCAGCAAAAGGAAGGCTTACTGCCCCTGAGGGTGAGGCCGACGTGTGGGGTAAGATCTGCTGTTGGGGAGAGGACCATTCCCTGCATGTTTTGTGTTCTCTTTTATCTCTATGGTGTTCAACAGGTACATGCAAGTCCAACTCTGAGTGTCGTCTTTGCACTCTTCATGGAAGCTCTACTCTTCTCATGGCAGGTACAGCTCATCCATTGCACGGTAAATTGAATTTTCATCTGTTTCTGAGAAGCGTTGAGCCAGCTCTGGGTGGTGCATTAAGAGAGCTGGCCAAAATCCTATTGACATTACTGGGGATGCTTGATAACTTGTGCTGTGGTAAGTGCTTAAACCCTGATGCTCTATAGATCTAGGCTTAAACTGATACCATTGAGAGACATTAATAACAAGGTTCTGTCTATTAAATCATTGATCGGTTCTGGGGCTGTCAAAGCCCACAGTATGGGAAAATCACTGCCTGACAAATAGAAAAAGCTAGAGAAAGTAGAAGTTGAGCAACTCAACAGCTTTTGAAATCATCAGATTGATGGCTCGGTAGATACCTGGTGAAGATATGGCTTTTTTTAATGACAAGAAAAGACTTTGTCAAAAATCCATCGTTTGGGTGGAAATTTGTGGAATGGCTGGATAGAAAATAAAACCCTAACACTAATAAAAGAAAGCCCTAGTTGGCAACATGATTATTACCTATACCACCGATTACAAGTGGGACTGTATTGCTTGAAGCCCATTCCAACTATCTTTTCAGGTAGCTAGATCTTGATCATTTGTCCCAAGTTCTGTCAGTGTGTTTTGGAAATGATTTGTCATGTTTTGCTTGGGTGAGGACACTGCATCTAAAGACAAGGACACCGGCATTGGTAGGAAGGTGCCTGGTTCATGTGGCTAACAAGATCACTGTTACTGTAACCAGTGTCTTACACAGCTTCCACCAAATGTGACAGGGCAATGCTTCCTTGCAAGCAAATCAGCAGTCCTGCTAGATATCAAAGGCCAGCAATTTGCTCATTAAAGACAGAGCAGAGATGGCACCTGTTCTGTCTGCCTTTAAATCTTTGCCTTCACAACTAGCCTGGCTTGTGAAGATACTGGCCTTAAGTTTAACTTCAGAATCAGCAGAAAACAGCCATTTTCCATTTGCAGAGAGGCACAATGAGTGATTGGAATAGGTATAAAAATCACTTTCTGCTTTATGATGTGTGGATTAATGAAAGTATTAAACCATTCTAAATGATAGATAAGGAAATTATTTCCACTGTAGCTTGAAAGAAATAAACGCACTCTGTCTTGAATTTAAGAGGTTTAAAACTTTGCAAGCTCATCAAAAGTGCATGGGCAACAAAGAGGGGCAAGTTTATAACCATTTATGGATCACCCTAATTTTTTAACATTCATCATTTTTCTGCTTCATTACTGTTAGTGTTTCCCATAAGCTTTGAGAAACCAACTAATTTCTCCAGAAAAGAAGAGTAAATACGGGTCAGGCTAATATGCTTTTATGGGTAGTTCTGGGATTTTCCCATTTTATTGCCATTTTGCACTATTAATTTTATATCATTGACATTGTTGTCTTCATTGCTCATGTCTCTCAGGCTCAAAAAGGATTATTTACTGTGCTCAGAGGTTCAGGCTGGAACTGAAATGGGATGAAATTCAAATGTGGTTCAGCTGGACAGTACAAGTGCTATGATTTGACTGTTTCTGTCTTCAAACATGGAAGAGAGTGCAGCTGTGATTGTGTTTGACTGTGGCTTGTGTGTGAATGTGTTTGCACCAGAATATGTGCAACCAAGTATGTACCTGTAAATGAGCGTGTGGTCTCTTGTGTAGTTATATATATTGACATATAAATATTTTTGTCTTGTAAATGTATGATCCTGACTGTATCTATATACTTGTACTAGTGTTTGCATGGTTGTACGGTATTATGCATTTTGACATAAAGATGTGTGAATTCAAATGAGAGAATGATGCTCTGTATGGAGTGACTGCAGAATTACTCATGCATACTTTGTGCAAAAAAGCTTTGCTTGAGCATGGTAATTGCCAATAGAAGCTCAAATAATATTGAGTAGAACCATAAATGGTTTCATTGAGTAGAATCATAAATTATTTCATTTTGAACACCTTGAAAATGGAAGACATGGGTCTGTTTATTGGTACCTGGCGTTTGTCTTGCTGTCTTGAAAACTCAGTCATAAATAGGTAATAGGCTGTTCTTAACCTGATGTGCTGGATAATGACTGGTAGAATGCGCTCATTTATGGCATTTATGTAGAAAATAGCAGCTGGTTTAAAAAGAGGCTGATAGGTCACATGCGGGGGAAGAAATCATGGCTCCAGTGGACAAGTAGAAGAATAGAACTGCAGGGCTAGCGGTGAAGAGCAAGAAGCCAAGGTTTCTTCCGTGAAAGTGATGAATAACTACCTTTGATTTCCCAAGAAACAGTCTGTTCCCTTCCCAGCTCCTTCCTGCCTTGCACAAAACCCTTGTGTAGTCTTCTGATGCTCTAGGAAATTAGTCTGTCTATCCTTCTCAAGAACCAGAAGCCTCTTGACCTCATACAAATCCAGACTCAGAATTATAACTCTGTATTATTCAAAGTACTAGTTGTGTAAAACTGCAGAATCATCTTCTGGACCGTGCATCCTTCTTATATTGCCTGCTCTTGTGAATTTTGATAACGCAAGAAACAAATCAAAGCAGAAAAAATAACTTTAGTTTTCAAGTCCTGTGTTCTTCATAACACAGACCACAGAATGTCACCTAGCAAATCTTGTGTCATGCCTGCATAATTAGCAATGGAATTATGCAGTGGTGTCTTTAAGACATCTAGAATGACAGAAGGATTTTAAGTTGTGGCAAACCTGCCATATCTCTGGGTATCCTGGGTACAGAAGATCATCCTTAAAAGAAGAAGAAAGAATAAGGAAATAGACATTTATAAACTGCGATTGAGGAGAAAACTCTCCAGCTCAGTCTTCTCCCTCCTATAATGTAATGATTTACTGCTGTTACAATGGTAGAAATTCACTACCTGGAAGCAGCATAGCATGACCGGGCTTTGACATTCAGGTCCATCAGAACCACATCAGCCACATGAAAATTAACACACTTAAATGAGATGATTTTTCTAATCAATAGTTCAGTTATCATCTTAGCAGAATTGGTTAATGTTTCTTATTCTTGTGTTGCTATATCCATTTTACCCCTGCCTAGCACTGGGCAAAACCATTAGAATATTACATAATAGTTATGCCTGAAAAATGCTACAGTAATTATGACAGTAGTGTCCCAAATCATGACACTTATGCTCTCTTGCCCCTCATTAACAGTAACTTACCAGCTGATCTGACTTCTCCATGTGCTGGATCCTGTCCTTTAACTGCTGCTTCTCATGGTGGAGGCTTCGGTTGATTTTTTAAAATTATTTTTATCTAATGCTTTTCAGAGTCTTACCAGTAACTAATTAATAGGTGTGCTCTGCTCAGCTTGTCTATCACAGGGCAAACAGATTCTCAGTCTGGCCCTGCTCACCCAGTTACATCAGCCTTCATTATTTTAGTGATCAGAGAACTCTTGAAGAAACCACATGGAGTTCATTAAGGAGATTATAGCATTCAGTCTGTGGTGCCTATTGAATGTCATGGGGATAACTGAAGGTGGTGTTGACTTGATTAAATAATTATACATGAGATGCTACTTCAATGTTCTAAAAAAAAATTTATTTTCTTTTTACTGCTTACTACTTCAGATTTTCAAATAAAGTATGGCTCTATCCTTCAAATCTGGTATATTTAGAACCTTTCTCAGGCAGAGTTGGTATTAATTTAGGTGATCCTCTACTTAGAAGAAACATGAACTAGAGTGGCAAATGAGTGTGGTGTGAATTTCTAGAGAGTAATCTGTATAGGTCATGGCATCTCTGAGTGGGGCACAGCAGTGGGAGAGCAGCAAAGCAGAGCTAGAAGCAACAGCTGTCATACTAACCTGTGCAGTACTGGTCATCAAGGAACCATGATGAAGCTGCAATTTCTTTTTGGTTAAGAGGCAATATCTTCACAAAACCTCCTGCAAGAAAGAAAATGTCAGTGAGTTTATAGTAAAATTCCTGTTATGAAAAGATTTGAATAGAAAACCCTTTCTATTCCATGCCAAATTCAAAATTAGGAAAAGATCACTTTTTTTCAGTTAAAGCAAAATTTCAGTGGGTGTGGTAAAATGTTTAATATAAATGTCACTTATAACCAAACAAAACTCAGTTCTAACAGAACCAAAATATTCCAGTTATCTGTTCAGCATTTAGAAATAAAATGAAAGGATATTTAGAAAAATGTCATTCTAAACAAGAGAAAAAAGTGGTGTTTGAAAAACCAAAACACAAAAATGACCGTTCAGAGCAATTCAGCATGTACTTAAGGTATTAACAAAATCATCATGCACTTAACAATGTGCTTCAGTTGTGCCGAACCTGACATTTTGACCGAAGATGGTTTCAGTGTGATAACTTCATGTCATCTCCAGGTTTCAGCAGAGCACGTATTTTTAGAAAGGTAAGTTCAGTCAGCTTTGAGGCCTTTCACCTCAACTTAATTTGTAAGTAATGCTGTGAGAGCAGCAGCCACTGACATGAGGTACATTCTTTTGCTGTCAAGTTGAGCCCACGTGAGCAGAAGTTTGTTCCCTGCTCACATCACATCAGAGAGCGGTGAGGAACTTTTTAAGTGCTGCAACAGTCCCTAGTGTCTCTACTTATGCAGAAAGCAATTTTATGTCCCCTTATATGACATCACATGCCCAGAATCAGCCCAACCTAGCTCTGTTTTATGAAGATGCTCTTTTCTGCACATTGGTCAGTAATTTTTTTCCCCTTGCCTTGCCATTTCTGACTGGTCATTTGTTATGGGTCTTGAGCAAAATTTTTTCTCTGCCCAGCATAGGGTGTGAGGTATATATCAGCAGTCTTGCTGGAGAATGATGTAGAGTGAAAATGAACCTTTTATATAGGATGCTTTGAGCCCAGGCTAAAATTATTTATGAGGCTATGCTAGTTTCTTCCGAGTCCATTTGTTCTCTGACAGGGATGTTCGTACTTTCCCAACTGTGGGTCACATTGACAGTTTTCCAGACACCTTCAGGCTATATGTAATATTAAGAAATGAGATCAGATAACATCCAGCTTGTTTTCTGAACCTGGGAGATGCCCCACAGGCGATGTTAGTTCTTGTTCTGTTTAGGAGCCCAGAGGATGGCATGGGAGGACATACAGACTCCACTCAGTACCTCAGTGGGCCTTATCTTAAAAATCAATGTCTTCAATGGATTTTTGGATCCCGTGCCTTCCCACGGAGATCAAGGGAAACTAGTAGGAAGCTAATAACTTGTATCTTAAGGTTAAGATACACCCAAGCACCCAAGAGTGGTGTTTCCTAAGAGTACAAGTTCCCCTAAGCCTTGTAGTTTGGATCGGGACTAACCCCTGAATGACACTGGATCAGATGTCTTAGATCGAGCCTCTAATCATTTCTTATGCTTATTATCCTCTACAGTGTGGAGCTGCTGTCTGTTACTCACATTCTTTCTCCTCTGTTGTCCATTCAGTAGTAGAGCTCAGGTTCGACAAAGGGGAAATTCCCATTTGGGATTCACCAGTGACTGTCACAGATCAGTGGCATTTACCCAGGGAGATGTCAAGTGGTGTCACGGAGGTGGAAGAAGTGATTCTTAATTTATTGAGGTTAACTTGTGAAATTAGCCTAATTCACAGTTTATAGTCCTTGACCATCATGAATTGGCCTGTGCATAAAAATTCTTGCTGCCAGTGTAATTATACCTTTGCGCTAATGTGAAAGGATTTTTCTTTTCACCTTGCTCCAGCATGCTAGTACACTGCCTTCTTCCCATGCCAGGTGAAATTCAACCCTTTTTGGTGCATTCTTTATTAACCTGGCTTTGCTCAAATCCTCCAAGGACATTTAGCTCAGGTTTAATATAATCATGCTAGGACTTGATCTTACACGCTTAGGATAGACACCTTTGCAACTCTACACCACAGACATTGCTTAACTGCAAGCCTAGACAATTTCTCTGCAGCTAAAATGAAAATAGGAGGTCCAGGTGTTGACATGGGTTGTGGTTATGAGCAAGGAATTTCACTCCCTAACTAGATTCTTTGATGCTTTGACAGGTCACTTAGTCAGAGATGGAGATGAATGTAATTATACCCAGGAAGTGATTGCTGAAGTTCTCTTATTGATATGCATGCTGGAGTACTGCTAAGATGGGTTCCTTTTTTCTTTTCCTTTGGAAAATTATTCTCCTGGGGATTTATATGCCTTGAGTCAACTTGTCAACCATTATAAAAGGGATGCCGTGGAATATCTAATGCGGAGGAGTCTTAGTTGAGTGCAGGAAGAAGTGGAGAATTTTTTGCTTTTGAAAATAAATTAGAAAATGTTTCCTCTCTCCTCCATTCATATCTTGAATGTTACCTTGGTGCTGAGTGGAGGCCACCCATGCTGTCCCATAGCTACAGAAAGAGGCCAAGGTCCTGAGAAGAGATTAGGTGCTGATGGGATCTAGCAGTAAATGTGTGACACAGTTCTTCTTACACACAGCTCCTCCTACGCTAGACCCACAGGCAGTGTGACTCAGTACAGGCACAGCGAGAGATCTGTGTGTGACTAAGTATAGCAGCTCCTCCTTTTTGCTCTGGGGGACCTTGCTTTAGTATTGTGGCCAAAATAATTAAAGGTCATACAAGCCCTACTGGAATAGGGCACTGCTGCTTATTTTGTAAACACCACCGAAAGTGTAGGAAGAAGAATGTGTTAGAAGCATGAGACTGACAACCTATAGGTCCAGAGTGGGCGGGTGGCAGCTCAGAGGAGCCATAAGGAGGCTGGGAAAAGCACAGCTGAAATAGCAGACAGTAAGCTGGGCCTGGGGGAACCATGTAGGTGTGAAAATGAATTACTGCAGCTTTGCTCATTGGTGTCTTTCAAGGGGTTGTCCCACAGTTGAATACAGCCTCCTGTCATTAATCCTAAAAGAGGTTCAGTGGAATAGCACCATCTGCCCATTCCCTATTCTCCAAAATCACTGCTGAGCTTAACACACGTGATACTAGCAAGGAAGCAAATTCAAATAGTCCAGCTCATTTCTGGATTACTGTAATTGTATTCAGCATTACCAAAGACAATTACTGGAGTAAATGGTCCACCAACCAAGGGCAATGGAGTACAAATCGTACTGATCCAAACTGGAGTAGCATTCAACTGGGCTGGTATGAGGATGGCTGGTACTTCTGCAGTGCTAAAAGAAGTTAATAATATCTATTTTTTTATCAATGGGAAATGAATTCACAGAATTTGGTCTTGAGAGTCATAATGATGTGATTGCAAGTAAAAATAGTAATTAAAAAGAAAATATCTTTCCTTGTTCTAACTCAGGGCTCTGTTAAAGTACTGTAAGATCAAATCCTGCAGGATGTTTGGTAGCTTTTATTAATGGTGCTAAGCACTTCTTACTAAATCAGAAGTCCAGTTGGACTTTTCCAGCAGTTGAGGTTGTTCTGTGCTTCTCTGCTTATAATTGCTTTTATAAAGAAGAACCAGCATATTGAAATGTGCTCAAGCCTGCTTGTCAGCCTCTGAAGCAAAATGAAAAGGCAATAAATCCTGATTGAAAGTCTGACTTGGTGCTCAGACCTGAACTCTTTAATGTTGATTAAAAGATTGATTGGCATGGCAGGGTGTGATGCTCACTTTGCAAGTGTGAGCACTGCAGGGTGACCTGGTAACACTCAAATCAAGCCCTGCTCTGGGATGCGAGATGGTCTGATGCTCTCAGCTGAGGCTCTGTTTAATTCTTGGTGGGTTTAGAATTAAAATGAGGTGGCAGCTGGAGAGCTATTGTGGAGATGGTGACAGACCTGCGGCAAAGGGTAGGATAGAGAGCACAGAACTCCCTCCCTCCCTCTCTTTCACAAATTATTCTGGTTTAAAAACAAATGGGGAAAAAAAACCCCAAACACCCCAAAACCAAAAAACAACCCCCCCACCTTATGACAATAGCAGGCTATTTCATGGGACCAGTCCTCTGATTTGAATGCTGCTTTTTTGATTGTTTGGTTTCTAGCACCCTTTTTGAGAGATTAAGATTTTAAAGGTTTCCAAAATCTAGGGCTTTTGAAGATGTTGTGAAGTGGACCTCCCAAAATAGAGGTCCTCAGGTTTACCTGTTTGGAGGGAATTTCCTTCACTCTTACAGAAAAGCCTGTGGTTAAGGTTCTGACACATCGGGGGCCGTGTGGAACGGGGGCAATTTGGCCTCTTAGATTCCCGTAGAGTTTTTCAGCTCTGAAACCTGTTTTCACAGAATCCAGTTTGACTGGAGTTGCTCTGGAAGCTATTTTGATGTTTATGAAGCAGTTGGGGACTGGTACAAGACCTACTGAAGATAAGGGGAAACTTTTCCATCTACTATCCATGGACTTGGGACCAGCCCCTTTGAGAGGGACATATGACAACTTATTGGTGTGTAAATTCAAATTACAGGACTGTCAGGAATATAATTTTTTTAACCTCATGTGAAAGGTCCCAGCTCAACCTCTTGAGCTATGGGGGAGCTATCTTGGTCAACTTAAAGATGTATTGTGGATGCTGTGGTACAGCCTCATTCTCCTTCTGTCAGAGCTACAGGAGAAAATAATTCTTCCCCTCACACCTCTGACAAGACTTTGTGCTGCTTGTCACAGTTCATTTAAAAAAAAAAAAAAAAAACCACACACAAAAAAAATACTTCGGGTGAGGATGAGACCATGACTAATAGCTCACACAAGCTGCTGTTCTGACAACTGAAGAGGAGCTTGGTCGCACAGTCTGAGAGAAGGGGACATGGAAGCGAAACATGTGCAGTTGTTACCAAGAACTCAGTTTCACAGAAATGGTTGGTTTTGGAGTTTTTCCTCAGCTTCTCTGCACTGAAGGGAGAAGTGACCTTTCCCTGCTCTCTGTGCTTGAAGGACCTCCACTGGCACCTTTGTCCTCACCTCAGTAGCTTCAATTCATTCTGTTTCCATTACCCATCTGGCTCCATCCTTTTCCCTCCTGGAAACCAGGGAGTAAAAGGGTGGCACTCACATGCACCATTTGTCCCAGTACTGAGACAAAGTCCAAGTAAGGAAGATGCCAGAGGTAAATCTGGGGCAAGCCAAGGCCATGCTACAAAATGTGCTGGCCTCTGGCAGTGCTGTCAATTAGTTGGGACTGAAACAACCTGATATAATGTCTCAGGTGAGTTGCACCACTTTTCTGTGCATCTCCACTTTGCGTTTGTTGCTTGTGTGCTTGGTCTATACTGATTATGTGCTTTTCAGAGATTTTTATGTAAATATTCAGTGGTGAACACAACAGTTCTGTATGGTCCTCTCCTGACACATGAAGTTATTTGAAATAAGATATAGCAAAATTATTAATAGAAATGAAAGACAATATGTCAAAGACTGTTGTGATTCATAATGAAGGTGTGATTAATAGTAAAAGTGATAGTAATATCAATGACAGTAGTAGTGGAAAAAGATGAGGAAAAAAGAGAAACCTCTCACCAGATTCAAATACTCTCTGCTGTAACACATAAATGATAGGAAGAGCCACACTGAGTGAGGCCAGTGACTGCTTAGACCTTTATTCTGCTTTTGGCAGTTGTTACTAACATATATATATACCTCCCAATATATATATAAGGAATTATATATATATTTTATATTTATATATACATATATAAGGAAGAGCTTAAGGGTAGAAAAAGCATGCAGTGCTTTTCCTGTACATGTTCCCAGACACAGTGACTTGTGGTTCAGGAACTTCCTGAGCCAAAGATGGCATCTTTGTGTTTAATAATGCTTTATAGATTTTTCTTCTCTAAATGTGAAGCTGTGTAACATTTTGGCATGTTCAGTAGCCTGCGGAAAGGAGTTCCAAAGTTTAAATCTGAGCTATGTGGTGAAGTTCTGGCTGCTCTGAACCCATTGCCTGAAATTTCATGTGATGCCCTCTAACTCTGGCATTAGGAGAGGCAGAAACTAATTTTTCCTTATTTTGCTCTGTGTGCTTTTGAAGGAATTTCTTTTACTCTGGCAATCCTAAAGCATCTATTTTTGAGCACTGTTTGAGGTTGACAAGAAATCACTAGGGGAATAATATTTAAAATAATATATATTTGCCATATCAACCAAGTAAGACTCCTTCCTCCAAATTTCCAATCTCAGAATCAGTGAATTATAACTAGATCGTGGTAACAAAAGTAAAAATAAATAAATAGATAAATAGATCAATAGCAATAAATCCTCCTCCACCACCACCCTCCCCTTCTATGCAGCACATCTAGTTTTCAGCAGCTGTTATCTTCTCCTGCGCTCTGAAATGAAAGTGATATATTCTGCTGTAATTTTGTACAGTCACAGCTCTGGGCTTTTTTGTCTATTAGGCTATTGGTGACTTTGCTGAAAAAAAAAAAAAGTCCAAGTGAACCAATTTTGTGTTTTTAAAAGACTCACTCTTATTAAACAATGAAGCCATTATGTAAATCAGCGCTGCAGTCTTGTCTTTGTGTTGAATGAGGTACGGGTCATTAGCTTTGAAAAGGATATGGCTGACTTAAAAGGGATTCAGAAAACTCTGAGCAAAATATCAAGCACTGGAGAAGACTCCTCCATGAAGAGGCATGAGAAGACTGTGATAGCTTAGAAAAGAGATGAATAAAAGAAGCCAAGATAAAAGATCAAATAATGAATCATTGTGGTGGGTTGACCCTGAATGGATGCCAGGTGCCCACCAAAACTGCTCTATCACTCCCCTTCTCAGCTGGATGCGGAGAGAAAATACAACGGAAGGCTCCTGTGTTGAGGTAAGGACAGGGAGATCATTCAGCAATTACCATCACAGGCAAAACAGACTTGACTTGGGGAAATTAGTTTAATTTATTACCAATCAAATCAGAGAAGGGTAATGAGAAAATAAAACCAAATCTTAAAACACTTTTTCCTCACCCCTCCCTTCTTCCCAGGTCAACTTTACTCCCAGGGGAGGACTCCTCACTCGTCCCCTGCTCCAGCGTGGGGTCCCTCCCACGGGAGACAGTTCTCCACGAACTCCAACTGGGTCCTTCCCAACAGACTGCAGTTCTTCACGAACTGCTCCAGTGTGGGTACCCTGTGGGGTCACAAGTCCTGCCAGCAAACCTGCTCCAGCGTGGGCTCCTCTCTCCACGGGGCCACAGGTCCTGCCAGGAGCCTGCTCCAGCGTGGGCTTCCCACGGGGTCACAGCCTCCTTTGGGCATCCATCTGCTCCAGCATGGGGTCCTCCACGGGCTGCAGGTGGATATCTGCTCCACCGTGGACCTCCCTGGGCTGCAGAGGGTCAGCCTGCCTCACCATGGTCTTCCCCACGGACTGCAGGGGAATCTCTGCTCTGGCACCTGGAGCACGTCCTCCCCCTCCTTCACTGACCTTGGGGTCTGCAGGGTTGGTTCTGTCATGTATTCTCACTCCTTTCTCCAGCTGCAACTGTGGTTGCCCAGGTTTTCCCCCACCTTCTTAAATCTGTTATCCCAGGGTACTACCACCATCGCTGATGGGCTCAGCCTTGGCCAGTTGTGGGTCCATCTTGGAGCTGGCTGGCATTGGCTCTATCAGACACAGGGGAAGCTTCTAGCAGATTCTTACAGAAGCCACCCCTGTAGCCCTCTGCTACCAAAAGCTGGCCATGCAAATCCAATCCAATCATCTAGAAAAGAAAGATAAGATTCTCTTATGGCATGGCCATTCAATTCAATTAGAAGGTGGGAAATTCAAAACTTATTGAAAGAAATACTTTTTTACATGGTATGTAATTAGACTTTTGAACTCATTGCCACAGGAAATTGCTGAAGTCTAGGCAATATGAAGCCTCAAGACATAGATTGGCCACTTATATGAAAAATAAAAATGATGGTGCTGAACGTTAAATAACATTAAGGAAGAGATATTACTCTTGGTGATTCATATCTTAAACTAATCTTTCATGCCATGTTCTTCTGCATGAGGCATTGGGATGAGATCTAGCTTGGATAAAGAGAGGAAATCATCACATATAGATTTGTTGTGGGCTCTTACACCTTCCTCTCTTTGGTTTGTTACTGTGCTCTGTTAGATACCGGACCAGATTGTTGGCTTTGCCTCAGTATGGCAAAGTGCCTGCCTTTACTCAGGAAGGGAGAGATAGGAGAAAGAGGACAAGAGGAGTCATTTGGCAAGACGGTAATATGACTGACAGCCATTGTGTGTGCTCTTCACCAGAGCCTAAACAGGAGGCTGCTGCTGCCTTTTTCATACAGTTAGATGTTGAGGCACTGATCCCCACAGGCAGGGAGTAAAACTGGAAGGCCATCACTAGCCAAGCCTGTATGGCTGAGTCAAAGAGTGGCCAGAGATGCTATTAGAAAAGCTGGAAAGGGCTGGATGTCCTTATATATACTTGAGCATGTTTTTTGTTGTCCATGCCAATAGCTGCATGAGGTAGCTCTTCCTCCCTGTGATGCTACTGAGATTTTAAAGTCTTTCAAGAGCAACTCGAGGAGCACTGAGGTACATGTCCAGCTCAAACAGTGGACCTATACTGATGGTGTGCCACCCAGTTAGGGTCTTCTAGCTCTTTCTTCCTGAAGGATGCTGAATTCACCCATGTGTGACCAGCAATGCAATGACCACTTGCTTATCTGGCATGCAAAACCTCCTTCCCTCCTTCTATTCCCAGGAAGCCTTTTGAGCTGCTCCTGACTCCTGAATGCTTATGAATTCATGGCTATCACATGGGAGAGAGACAGAGGAGCCCTGATCTCACCATCCAGTCTACCATTTCAGACACATTTCTATTGTAATAATTTGGTTTCCAGTACAGCAAAGCTCCCAAAGATGTTTAATAGTAAGCCTGTGAGAAATCTATGCAAATCAGGAAAATATTAAAGGATCAGCTTCATTTTTAGTGTATCTAAATGTAGTCCACTTCAGCATTGACAAATTTGTATTAAGCAAGCACTGATACAGGTCTCCAACTTTAAGTACATGTTTATAATCCCCTGAAGTGGATTGAGATCAATAGGTTTGAGGAATGTGCTTAAAATGAAGAGTATACTTGAGTGCTTGTAGAGTCAAGGCCTTAGTAAAGAGCTCATCAAAGGTTTTCCTAGATGCAAAGCTGCACTGATATAAATTTGAAAGTGATTTGGAATTGATTGGAATAAACTCATCTAAAAGTTTGGGAAATGCATTTGATAAAAGGGTAGGTTTGAGGGTTGAGAGACAAATTTTGCTAAAGCTAGTCAGAGTTAAAAGCACTGCCACTCTCCCAGGTCTCCTTGCCCCTATCCTGAAGATCACTGCCCCCAGGACAGAGTGGCAAAACATACTTGTCCTCTCCCTCCACTGCTGTGTTTTACAGGCTCCTAGAGTAAACTGTCTAGTAAAGTTATTTTATTCTAAAATCTGAAATTAGGAACTGAAGCAGTTGAGAGATGTCTCCAGGTTCCCCTTTGGTCTTCCTGAGTTAGTGGCCAGTAACCTCTGGCGATGGGATAGGCAAACAACCAAGGAGTCAGAGCATCTTCATCTGCTCCTGCACTTTGTATCGGTATGTGTTTGTGTGTATTACAGATGGTAAATAAATGAAAATGAATGACTCAGTCTGGAGTGTCTTCCTGCAGAAGCGTTTAAGAAAGGTTTACATCATTTTAAGAGGATCAGCAGTCTACAATCACCCAAACCTCCCAAACTTCCACCAGCAAGACTGGGCTGGGGATGGGAAGTCACTAGTTTAATATGCCTTATCGAGTGACTGTTTGTTAGCCAAACTGCAAAAATTGTGTGCACGCTCTCAGCTCACAGCAATCACAGTGTAAATTGTGTTAAATTCATGGTCCACAGGAGAGCCATGTAATGGAAGCACACTCCCAAAATTTAATAAAAAACTCATAAAGCCTTTAACCCCCTGCCTGCCTGTACACAAAGTGTAAGTGCCTTTAACATGCTTCTGAATAGACACCACACTTACAATACATTGCTGATGTCAAAAGAGACTTCAGAAATTAGGATGTGGTTCTACACATCCACGCCTTGGAGATTTGTGGCTGCAATGGCTTTCTATTTTATGTAAAGTATTAGTATCTATCATTCACTGTATTTCAGTCCTTATTCCCATTCTCATGCTTTTTCTCCACCTTTGAAACTTTTATGTAAATGAAAATACATCCTTAAAAATGTCTCAGTGTTGATTCTCCGCCCCTCCCCCCCATAGCTCCTAGCAACACAGTCTAGTTCAAGTTGAGTTACTTTTATTAAGCCTTTGATTCTGGGGGAAAAGAAGAACTTTTTTTTTTCATTATTGCCAGTATGGGATCATCACATGTTTGAGTTCAATCCATTGCCCAGGAAACTCTTACACAGATGGTCAATAGTTCATGCAAGGAGGCAGCAGACCGTGTAAACAAGCCTTTGGATTCAGGCATTATTATTACCAGAGTAGCTTAGTAATAAGGCCAAACCCTTTGAGAAATTGCACATTGCTATCGCTAGCATCCAAGCCTGGTCTAATTTAGGATTTTAAAAAAATCTAGAATAAAATTGATTGCTGGAAATTTTATTTCTGTTTAAGTTTTTATATATATATGTGTGTTTGTGTTTGCGTGTATATACATAGAATTGTAAAAGATAATCAGGACTAGTCTGATATGACTATATCTCAGTCATTTTCTAAATCTTTTTTATGTCTCAGCCATTTTCCATAAGTTCTAAAGTATATGGGATTTTATTGGTCCTAAAAAGTATGCATGCTATAAAGTGCAAGCAATAGGAGATCAATATATAGTATGTAGACTCCAGGAGGAAAGACCAGACACAAGTAATACTCCCTCAGTTAATCAGAAGGAAACTGCCCTCTCAGAAGAGGGATTATTTTATTTTATTTTTATTTTTATTTTTAGCTCTGCCCAGTTTTGATCCAGGTTTTGAGCACAGGTTTCACTACTGGATTTTTAATCTCTCTGGATGCTGTGCACTACTCTTTAGGCCAGCAGTGACAGCTTCACAGCTCTGCAGTCTCATTTTTCTACAAAAAAATTTCCTCTAAAGAGATTCCCCCAAAGTCCTGAAGAACAGCAGCACTGCTCTTACTCATACTGGCATCTGGCAGTCAATCTTACAAGAATTCATCATGATTTAAGTTACTCCCTAGTTTTTCAGCTATATGGAGAAATGCAGCCACACTTCCTGCATGAGCCATTGCAATTCAGGGAGGGAAAGAGAACATCAAACTTGGTGGAAAGGGAAGCCAGAAAAATGCAATGGTGCTGGATACCACTTTCATTCACTGTAAGTGGATCATTGTAATGGCCTTTGACAAAGTAGGGAGTCAGGTGGGTCCTGGTAAGTGAGTGGAAATCACCTTCATGTACGTGTTCCTGCTCAGGCCTGTAAGAAAAAGTGGAGGGGTGAAGGGCTGCTCCTGCAGGCCAGACCTTGGACCAGACTCACTCTGGAGAGGCAGAAGGTGGGAAGAATAGTGCGACTCCAGTGCACATGCATTTCTGCTCCCCTTTCCGCTCCCCAGCTTGCATTAGCAAGGGAACAAAATAAGCAATACTAATAGCACACTGCAGAGCAATGGGTTTTGCTGCTCTGCTGTCTACTTAAAATAAAATTCTCCACGTCATTGACAAACTTGAGATGCCCTGCTGCTTACCTCTCCCTTTTTTTCAGTCACGATGTGGAGAAACAGGAAAATGCACGACTGCAAACACTCTTGGGCTCTCTAATGCTTCAGGAACCACATTAGAAACTGCTGAGTTCCCCTAAAATAATGTTTGCACATTGCCTGAGGAAAGACCACCCATGAGACTGCACACATACGTCTCTTCTTATCAGACCTGCATGTATGCACTGCCCATTGGAAGACCATTGGAGGCAAGCTGTGGGTATGTGAAGTTGCTCACTGGCATGTTCCCAGCAAACCAGAAGTTTTGTATATGCTGTGATATCAAACCTCATTTCAGGAGTTTATGGATATGAAGAACTTCCAAGAGATCCAGAAATGAACTGCATAATTTATAAAGCAAGAATCCACTATGGGAGATAAATCACAAGCCCCTCAATTCTTGCTCTGGAAAGCCATGATCCACAGGTCACTGGATCTGGAGGAACATTTCTTGGGGAATAAAATTTCTGCTTGCCTTCTCACTTAAGCATCTGCCGTTGGCTGGAGCTGGGCACAGGACACCAAACTAAAACGTCTTGTGTTTGATCCAGTATGATTTTCTTATGCATAAACTAACACTGAAGAAAACCAGGAGGGCTGGCTCTGTTCCTAGTGAACTGTAGTTAGCATTGAATAAACACTGATCAGCCCCAGCTGAGAGCAAATGCTGGTATGGATTAAATGTCCTACAGCTATGGAACAAGTTGGCAGGTTTGTATTTCTTGTGCAAGCCACGGTCATCCTGTGTCCTAAACCACAGTTTGTGTCTGCTGTGGCATTTCAGCTATGTGCTACTTGTGCACGTCATGTTTCTGAAAGGTGATGCGCTATAGGGAAACGGGTGGGAAGGGGAGAAGTTGCAGCTTCACCCTTCCAGTGATGATCAAATCAATAGTTATCTCTGTGCATGAAATCACAGTTGTCTCATTGAAAGCTGAGTTACAGCTTGCATGTTCTGCTGCTGCCAGTCCTGTGCTGGTTTTGGGGTAATAGTCTCAAACTGCGTGCAGTGGGTCAGTCCTTTTGTCCAGGCAACACATATGATTTCTTTTCCCATTTTCCCCCTGCAATGTTCCCTTCAACACATAAGGATTTGTATCTGAACATGCCAAGGGCACTGTTAAAAATCCATATTTGCCAAGAAAAGAGAGAGTACTAACATTTAGAAAAGTGGAAGGATGAATCTTCACTGAAGATACAAAGTCGATAAAGAGACTTGCAGTCACCTAAGCATAGGTCAAGTTGACCTATGTGAGAATACAGAGAAAAGAATGAAAGGAAAACAAGTTAGAGGAAAAGGCAGCACTAAAAATATGAGCTGCAGCCATTAGTTGCAGTACTATCAGTTCCTAAAGTGCCTGGGCAATACTTTGCTTTCCTTTGTCTCCAGTGCTAGGATATAAAAGAATTAGCCTGTGCACTAGACTTGCAGTAAACAGAATAGGTCTGTTTTCCTGAACAGGGAAACTGAGTCATGGATAAGGAAGATGTGCTGTCATGGGACATGTGATAGAGTGTGTCTGGGGAAAGAAGAAACATCTTGTGAGCCTGTGGCTCTGTTCGGTTGATTACCATTATAATGCCCTTTTTCTCTCTGACCACAACATATTTGGGTGGAGATCACGACCCACTGTTTTATGTCATTACAGGAGCGCTGCATACAGAAACGTAGGGTAAGAGGCACAGTTAAAAAAGAATCCAACTATTTATGTCCTTCATTACCCAGCAGCCTTTGTAACTCTTGGCTTTATGTATTCCAGGCTGGTGCACTTCTTATTGGGGACCATAAAAGAGAATTTGGATGAACTGCAAAATAGGTGCAAGAATATTATACTTCCTTAATTTTTGCATTTGTCATGTCCAGGATGCTAGTTGCACAAGCGTAGGGTGGGGGAAGGAATTTCTCACCATGTGATTTGGAGATGCTTGTGGGGATTTTTCTTGCTCTGCAGAGAGATGGCCAGGGATCAACAGTTAGGATACGTAGGAATGTCATACTCAATTAATTTCCTGAAATTACACTCTGAAGTTGTGTTTAGAAAATGAATTAATATTGGTGAAAAGCACTGATATCCTTGGATAAAGGGCAACAGAGAAGAACACATTGTTATTATTAAACTGATGTAGAAATCCTCTCTTTGGCTTTGACTGAATTATTGCAGTGAGTTTCCTTGGTGATGTGACGTAGAATTTACTGGAGTGTTTGTGCTGTATAATTGAAAATGACACTACCTTTATTAAACAATCTATGGGACTCTTAACTCTTTTCTGTGCTGCAAACCAGCATTGCCAGTGATTCTTATCAAGGGTCCTGAGCCAGTAAAGTGGAAGCTGGTCAGACAACCACTATGAGACATCTAAGTTAAGGGAAGGCTGAGGGCAAAGAATACATGCCTTGCTCGAGGTAAGCGCAATAATAGTAGATGGATAATGAATGTGGCTGAAGTCTCAATTAACTGCTCATTAAATTGTTGCCCGTTGATAACAAAGGAAAGAGTGAAACTGCTTGTCATCTTGTCATTTTCTCCCTCAAACTAAGAACATTAGGTTCAAGATGAAGACACCTCTACATAAGTCATCAGTTTAGAGCCAGCTTTGTTGGCACTACCTGGAAGCTGTCACCGATGGCTGTTCATTTATCTGAGTAAAATGAGTTAATGGTTCTAGTCCAGTTTTTCTTAGACAGGTGTCTGCATCATAATGAATCTCATCTCAATCAACGCTAATTGCTGCTCCTGACAGCAGCCTCCCAAGAGAGTCTTTAGGGAGCAAGCAGGATGTGGAGGTCAGATCTGAAGGGGTCACACACCTAGGGATCAGTAACAGGGCTTGCCTTTCAAAAGCTGCCAGTCTGGCGTTAAATACAATGAGTACTGGAGACTAATATTGTGGTTTGAATTTCTCTCATGCCTGAGATGTTAGAGCGCTCAGATTAAAGGTGTCTAGCTTGTTAAGTGTTACTGCAAATTATTAAGCCATCTATTCAACAGTGCTCTGTTCTGGTGCAGCAGGGTGGTAATGTGTTTCACAGCTGAACTCCATCTTACGGCAACACTGATTTTATCACCTAGGGTGCAGTAGGACCCTTACATTTGGAGTGACTGCAATGCAGCAGTTTTGCTCTCTGATAGTGGGTTTTACTGGTGTTGCATCTATGGTAACCTGTGGGGTTTGAAGAAGGAGCTACAGGACTGAAGTCTTAACTGTGTTCTCCAAGTATACTCTGATCTCAAAAAAGAAATTACATCTTTGTAAGAATATAATCACTCCCTTGCCAAATTAAACTGAGTAAATTTTCTTCTCTTAAATTGAGTTTGGTTTTTGTAATGACTGCTTAGTCCTACAAATATTGGTATAACGGGAATATAGATACACTTCGATTGAATGTGGATCCTCTCCTGGATACCTCAACTTGATTACATATCCCAATGGATCGTAACTAGGAAGCTCTAATTTCCTTAAATAAAAATGGTTCCTTCTTTGTCACACCATTAAGAAAAAGCCAGGAGCCTGATTAATAGCTGGGCTCCAGGCCTCTTTCACAAAGACAAGAGAAACTCTGGAAAGAAATCAACAGGTATATTAAATAATGATACCTGTGTGGCACTGATGATTTGTAGCTTCTCATTCTGGGATGGGATAAAATAATATGTAATGGAAAGAAAGCAAAATTATTATACAGTATAAATGTATATTTAATGAAGGAAATTTAAATTATTCCCCTATTCAAATAAGGCAATTCTTTCGTCACCAGTCAGACAACCTCTGATCTTGGGTATTGAAGTTCTTCAGTGTTTGATTAAACAAGAAACAAATTTGTTCTAGATGTTCTGGGAGGTCTTAAAATGTAGCAGTTTTTTATTTTATGTTTCTCCTTAAACCTCTCTTTGCCACCCTGAATATTAATGGTTTAATACAATGCTTAACTTCACACTGGTACACACCAGGCCAGACATAGCGATTGGTTGAACCCTACATTGGTAAAACCAACAGTATTGATTTGGCTGTCTTTCTGTGATGGGCTAGTCCCTCTCTCTTTGATCTTCAGTTTGTGAAATTACCAAGGTGTCAGATGCAGACTGGCACAATCCATATCAGAACAGATGAGGGCAGAGGGTGAGCCGAAACTTGATATTTTGCTAGTGATTTGCTTATTATATACATCTTCCCAGCCTTTCAGAAAATGCAAGCCTTGGAGGAGGGAAAGAAAAGCAGCTGGATGAGTTGAAGTAGTCAAGGAAAAAACCAAGGCATGTTAGATCAAGTTTGAAACTAGGTCAGAAGAAACAGAAGTTGATTTCTTTTTACTTTTCCTGTATGTGTTATCATTATAGATCAGTTATTTCTAACCCACTGATGGTGACTCTGGGAATAAATGCTCAGTCTTGGGACTTGCTGAGTACTTTGCCCCTGGTGTGAGATCCCCTGAACCTGGTGCAAAGACCTGCTCTGGATCAGGCTTTGCAGCAGGAGTTGAGGCTGCTTCCAGCCAGAAGTCCAGTTTCTTACTTTCTCCAAGAAAGCTATTTTTCTTTTATTTGCTGCCTTAAGTTCTACAAATCTTTCCTCAACAGAATATGATGCCTCTGCAAAATTAGACCCTTTATTGGTTTGTTACTCAATTGAAGGAAATAAATTATTTACTCCATATCACTGGAGGAGTCAGAATGGGACAAATCTGAATGAAATAACTCACCAGCTGGTCAGTTCCCTTTGTGTCATCCAACAGAGAGAATTAGTGTGAAAGGGCAGTAGGAAAAGCAACTGAATCAGCTTAGAATAACTGCTGGTTTTTTCCTATTGAGCTCTCCCCTTGGATTGTTTGGTTTTTTTCCTTGTAATGAGTGCTTGTGAAGATTACAAATGTCAAGAACTGCAACATAACCTGTGCATCTACTCCACCTAATTACAAGCCACGTACAGTTAGAGAGTGGAGCTACAGCTGCTAATCCCTTCTGACTTCCAGATGAATTGAAATGCTTGGTTGATACATACAGGGTCACAGGTTCATCTCATTCACAGGGAAAAGCGAGTGCTGTCTGCAAACAAACCACCAGCTGCACAGTTGAGCCAGGCCAGATTTATTATTCCTATTCTTCCAGGTCATCAAGTCATGGTGAATTGCTTCAGAGCCTAGTAGACTCCATCCAAAGCCTGCCTTCATTTTCAGAGGTCCAGGGTCATCATGGGACTTACTTACCCATGGTTGTACACAGGTGACAGCTAAATGTCTTGTAGGAGCTGGATGAAAACCAGACCAAGATTCACTGAAAATCTTTTGTTTTAATTTGGATTAACCCACAGTATTAATTATGTTAGCTCATGAAATTGGCTTTGTGACACCAATGTTGCATGAGACATTACATCAGTTAAATGTGGCTGGATTGCATTGACTTGCTGTTGCGCATCTAGGTACTCTGTGCATAATCCTCAGATGTCTGTTGAAGTTTTCTTTCCTCCTGGAGATGCCTATTTATACATTCTGTCACTTACTATGTATGGATGTGTACAGTCTACTTGCAATTACTTGGAACGGCTGATTTCATATCCAAGCATACAGTGCATTTAAACTGTGGCAATGTTTAGGAAGCTCTACTCCTTTTTGACGCCTTATGCCCAGAGGAAAGAATGGAAAGAAACATATGTGCGTTTTTGAGTAGCAAAAAAAAGGATTGCTCTCAGGAGACTTACTCCTCAGATTCTGTGATGAGTAATGCTCCTGTCAATTATTGGGTTATTCAGAAACCACCTAAAAAAAAATGCTTAATTTTAGCTTCATTCGCCTTTTGGATTGATGTCATTTCTACTCCTGTGAAAATAGGTATTCCCTGTGGAAATGAAGAGCTCTCGGCTGGATGACAAATCAATGCCAATTAAGGTCACAGTAATGATTAAGGACTTCCCACCCTGGCTTTTCATTGAGATTTTATTAATACTTTTGGAGAGACATATTCAAGCAGTTGTGAAGTTTCCCCATAATATTAGCTTTGGAACATTTTGTGTAATTCACAAAGTGCTAAAGTAAGTAATTTGCTTCCTTATATCTATGGTTTCTTAGCATAGCACTAGGGACTATAATGACTTGATGAACTGATAGCTGTGATGTAACACCTGTTCTTGGGGAAGGTAGAGTGTACCATGCTTCTTGAGTAGGTTTTTTTTTTTTTTAATTTGTGTTAATTATTTGATACTTGTATGACTTTTTCTTCAGTAAAATCCCTCTCCCAGGATGAGAAGTTGGTGTGAGATGTAAAACCTAAATTGATGGCAATGAAGATTTACATCTTGTAATTTAAACAAACAAAAATGTATGTCTCTAAAGCAGGTGAATTAGCTAGGAACCTTCTCTGCCCTATGAAAATCACATGGCAATTCAATCCACCTGTTTTAGGTACCTTTGAAAGTCACTTGTCTTTCCTTTGCAGAGAGAGGAAACTTGGATGCCAGGCTAAGAAGTTGGATGTGTAATTTTTATATGGTTTTATACAGCTTAAATTGGTGTGTGACTCCTACCTTTGGTGTGTTTAAGAACGCCACTTCTCTTCTCTAAAGAGCTGTAAGGGCTAGGAGCTGGCTACCCTGGTTTAAAGAATTTTATGTCTTTTTGTCCTGAATTCCACTGCTCTGTCCAATACAGAGTTGGGTGGACTTTCCAGCAATTTACCACAGAAGCAACTGCATTGTAGCTGTTTCGGTGTGAAACTTTTAAATAATTCTAACAGACAGGTAGTCACAGGACAAGGGACTATTCCTTGGAACAGTATGGAGTGCTACAAGTCTGCAAAAAATTCATGCGTGGATATTATTTGCTTCTTTATTTAGTTCTAAATTACTTCAACCTGCTTTAGTGAAAGGGCTCTACTCTTGCTGGTGTACCTGGATACAGCATGATGGTTTTCTTTGGGAGCAGGTGAAGCTGTAAAAGTCACAGCAGACAGCTAAGGTCCTAATTTCCTTTCACAGTCGATGAGGTTTATGCCCTTAAATCCCCACTGACTTAAAATGGTTTCTCTTTTGTTGCTAAGAAGCTCTACAGTCAAACACAAACATTGCATAAAAAGTGCTTCCTGTTTGTAGTAGTTGAAAAGCATCGTGTGGGCGGATATTATACGGATAACTCAAAAAAAAAATCTGAAAAATAAGAAACGCTTCAGAGAGATACTCAAAGACTTTTTCCAACATCTCTTTACATCTCTGTCTCTCAAGCCCTTGACAAAACTCAGCAACAACACAAATGGAATAATGTTGGTGAGATTTAAAAAAAACAGAAATTGAAAAAATTATTTGTTACCTACTAGAGGGAAGGCTAGAGAAGAGGGAAAATAGGAAAGAAAAAAACCAACAACCAACCAACCCACTAAGCTAATTTTGCCCTCTGATAGAGGGTTTGGTATTCGCATTATTCAGTGCAATCTGGAATGTAGACTAAGGACGTAATTCTATGTTGTAAACTTCTTTCAAATGAATAAGACTGCCAGCTCACATTCCTCTAACAATATTTTATGTGCCTAAGTTTATGGGTTGATCCTGTACATTTATTGAATTTCTTAGTCCAGGTGTCATTCTGATTTCAAAAGGAGGAAAAGAACCCTAAGTGTCAAGGTTTGTAAAGGTAAGACATGTCAGCTGAACCCCTCTTGCCTGGTGTCCCCTGCACTTTCACATCATTTCCTAAGTCCATGTTTTCTTTCTGCTGATGCAGCTGGGGAATGGCTGGCCAAGAGATGTGAGAGCTGAGACTTGGATCTTCATGTCTAGGCTAAGGATTTCTGTGACCTGAGTGTGGAAAAGGTGTTTCCACAAGCTGAATGTTGAGGTACGTAAAACTGAGCAGGTGGTTTCAGCTCTCACCTACATGGCAGATCTCTGTGTCTGAGAACAGCCACCGTTTCTGGCACTTATTGCAGAATTCCCCAAGAGAGCTCTGCATTGCCAAAGAGAATAAATTGCTTTCTCACTTGTAGAAGTGGTCCCTAAAGTTCAGCATTAAGAAGTGAATGGGGAAGCATCATAGGAGAGATTTTGCTGCTCCTGTCTATAATAAGGTTAAAAGGTAACTTGATCACATTCTCTATGTATGTCCAGTGGGGATATCTAGTATATAGTGCAGAGGTGGAAGAGGGCTCATTAATTTTAGACAAAGTTGTAGCAAGAAACAGTAGCTGGAAATTGAAAGTAGATGAATTAAAAATAAAAGTAAGATCTTTTTTTATTTCCGATTTATTTATTTTCTTAACGGCAGAGATAATTAACAACATTGGCTGACTGCTCAGAGGAAAAGGAAGGTTTTCCATCACTTTCAATCTTTAAATTGCAATGAGATTTCTTTCTAAGAGGGGAGTTTTAACCACCCCAGAAGTTATTGAGCTGAGTAGAGGGACTCCTAGGTGAAGTGTTGCCATTAATATTATTGAGACTTTGAGGCTGCAGGATCACCACAGGTCTTTTTGGCTTTAAAAAAATCTATAAACAGCTGTGTATAATATAACCTTTCAAAGCCATTTTGTTGAATGGTTGAGCTTTTATGATATTTTACCTGCACATTTCTGCATACATGTACACCTCTTTCAGACTATTTGTGCAGTGCTCTTAAGCTCAGTTTTAACTGTACCATAAACTACATCCTCCTTAACACTGCTGCTGGAAATAAGTAAAATAGAGGGAAAAGCACAGATTGTTGTGGCTCTGGTTGTAATTCATTCTCAGGCCTCTCTCTGAGACTGTTTAAACTCTTTCCTAACAGATAACAATGTGTCTTAAATCCACATCTTTGTAGGAAGAAAGTATTCAAGTGTCTGGGGCTTTTCTTAGCCTGTCCTTATTATCCTTGTAATTCCTAGACTTTCCTTGTATTGTCCTCTCCCTGTAAATCTACAAGCAATTTCAATTATTTTTTCCCTTCTCCGTCGGCTCGTATCTCCGGCCTCCGTCCAGTGCAGATCTAAATGATCTCCTTCCACACTAATCAACTATCCTCACTCAATATCATCTGTAGGTGGAGGTTCTGCCCTGCTGCAGATGATGAGCTGAGCAAGGAGCTTACTAGGGCAGGAAAAAGGAGATGAGATAAAACAAGGGATCTATTTAGCACCCGTATCAGGTATCAACACTCATTTTCATAATGAATTTGCCTGTGTTCATCATCACTGCAGCCTTTCATTAGGAGGATGACAGTTGAGATTTCCACATTTGCCATTTCCATGGTACCCTCAGCCGTCAGTTGCTCAAGGAAAGATCTCTTACTTTAATCACTGCTGTGAAGTGTTGGGTTGTGGGTGGGACTGGGGCTGTTTCTGGCAAGACAAGGAAGGAGAGAGAAATAAAGGAAAGCTTTCTGTGCCTACAGCTTGTCAGCTTAGCATTAATATATATGCTCCTGAACTCTTCTTAACTTACTTCTTTATTGATTTATTTGTATATGTGGTACTTCATGATGAAGAAATACCGTCCACCCTTCCACCTGAAATATGGTTGCCTCTGTGGTGGAGCATGACTGGTATTTAACACCAACCAGACAACATGACATTTCAGAAGCAGAAGAAGGGAAAATCAACAGATTTGGCTGAAGTATAGGGGATACTAAGGAAGTAAAACCATTGTGACACCATTTGTGGAGCACCATCTAAACAGCATATAAACATGGTACCCTCATGTGGCCCAACAGGTTTTATATTTGTCTAGCTTGAGGAAGTACCGATCTAGGCTTTTTACACACTTCAAGGTTTTTATATTCTCAATTTACAGGAAAGAATTTTTCTTTCAGAAAGGGTGGTGGGAGAGCCCACTACGCTGTATGGACAACCAGCTTGCCTGCCAGTGCTGTCCCTTGACAGCTGCTGGGGGACTGTAAGTAATCAATGTGAAGGAAGACAGAAGTGCAATTTTTTTTCCTGGCTGGATGGGATTTACCTGATGAGTCTTCTATCATCTGTTTTGTAGCATAAAGAGTTAAGGGCTGAAAAAAGTGTTGGTTATGTGTAGATAGAAGCTTCTAGCAGTGACTTACACACATGCATGTGGCTTGACTCAAGATGAAGAAGCACTGAAGCTCTGCTTTGTACACTTCAATTTTTTCTGCCTTTGCAGGCATAAGTACCAGGGGAGGTCTCATGTAAATTGTACAATGAAACCAGCAGACCTCTCCTTGCTCACCCCCCACTTCCTAGCAAATAAACCTTCTTTTAGAAAAATTAGAATGCATTGTAGATAAAGGAAGGTGACCCTAGGTCTTGGATCTGTTTCCTTCATTAGCAGCAAATCGGCATGTAGTGATTGCTGCTTCTAGTATCAATGCTGGAGCATTTAACTAGTCAGAAGAGTTTACAGATGCCAGAAGAGAAAGCCAGTGATGCATATAATATATTGCTGGAATCATAAATAGCTGAGACAAGGGCTGGTTATTGCTTAGTTCAATATTGTTGTTTAATAGCAAGTCTAAATACACTCTGCTGGGTTAAATATTGTACTATTAACTCCAGAGATAATGATCTTCCTAGATTGAATGAGGGACAATCATATTATGGTGTGATGCATTTCTTTGAGCTCCCCATATGTGAGCAGGGTAATTGAGGGGACTAGCAATTCTGTAAGCCATCCTGAGGGTCAAATTGTCTCATTGTGCAGGCTCACCATTCCTAGAGAGGGCAGAAGGACTTACTCTATGAATACAAAAACATTAGATAACCCTGCTTTTTGTATATTTGTAAAGCACTCATCAACCCAGCATCCCAGCCTGTGGATATTATCAATCTCTAACTAATTATAAGATATCCATTCCACAGTATGTAGTAGTTTCAAAGGTAACAATTTATCCAGGCCTTTCCCTCATCCTTTCTTATAGGTAACTGAACGAAGAAATGAGTTGTCTTCGTGTTGATCTTTTTCTTTCTCTCCTGTCTGAGCTAGAAGAAAAATGAAAAAGGACTCAGCAGAGAAAGGAGCCCTGTTTCTAAAAGCGCAGTAATGTCCCTAGAAAATGTCCTACCCTTAAACCCAGCTGAATAGTTCAATGAGAGCATAGATCACATAGACAGTTGGAGTGGAAGTTTTTATGGTATTTTAGGAATACATTTTTAGCTAGCCAAACAAAAGAGGAATCTGGAGGATGAAAGAAATGCCCACAGTTTACCTTTGCTTGCAACACCCTATTCACTTTACTTACATTGTGCATTTGATACTACGGTGTCCCTCCTTTTCTGTTTCTCATGTTCCTGTTTTGTTCAGTGCTGTATTTAAATGTTTCATTTAAAGGATTCAACATTACTGAGGAGAGGAAGATACATATATTTATGTATGTAAATACATGCAAGTATACACACACCTGTATATATGTATATACATACATGAAGTTCTCAGTAACAAAGCCAAATTTTATATAGACTTTACTGTTCCCTTCTGAGATTTAACCCTTTACCCTCATTACTCTTTTGCTTTAAATTCAAAACCTTTAGAGAGCAGCCTGGTATTGTCTAAATCCACAAAGGCTACCAAAAGCTGGCATCAGCAGTCAGGAGAGACTTACGTCTCAGCTGTTATCTCTCCTCCAAATGACCATTTTAATTTGCATGATGGACACTTAAGGTCTGCAGAAACTCCACACAGACATATTGCAAAAGGATTGTGCTAGTAAGTTACGTGAACCATTTTAAAACATTTTATTTTAAACCCCAGAACTTTGTGAAACTCTCCACAACACAATTAAACATAATTTACCTCACCTTACCTTAGTTTGGCACTTTCCTGGGTAACAGTGGTAAATCAGGAACTATCCAGCAAGGACTATAAACAGTTGTTTAAAGCTTAATTTATACTAATCTGTCTGCAGAATGACCTCTGCAAGTCTTGCTTATTGGGGGCATTCTGTGCTTGTACTTACTCTCAGGTTTTGTTTCTTTTCTCCCTTTGAAGGTGATCTTCAAGGCAGGTTATCTTTTAGGCCTCCTCCTTCATGGAGATCAGGATTTATTTTTATTGCTTTTAAAAACGGGTTAGATGCTTCTGATTTGCTTGCTGGTATCTTTTTAATTTCATCATGGCAGTCTTGCCACTGGATGCACTGTGATTTTGAGTCCTAATTTTATTGTCCAGGTAAAATGAAGGACAAATTTGAAATGTTTTCCACTTGAAGTGCAAGGATACTTTTGATCCACAAGCCT
This sequence comes from Aquila chrysaetos chrysaetos, assembly GCF_900496995.4. Lineage (NCBI taxonomy): Eukaryota > Metazoa > Chordata > Aves > Accipitriformes > Accipitridae > Aquila > Aquila chrysaetos. The sequence goes on from NC_044014.1 coordinate 12,545,820, forward strand.
GTTGCTGCCTGTGAAAGTACCTATAAAGTAATGACTGATAAGCTCTGGTGGATACATCCAGGTGTAACTGTTGTGTATGTAAACCTTCACATGATCATCAGCTATTGAATAATTTATAATGCAATAGCAGAGACATATTAAAAGTATAGGATTGCTGGTATCTGAATGGGAAGATTCAGAGATCCCTGGTCCAAACTAAGTTGCTTCTTTGCTATCTTTGCAATGACTTATGATTTTTTTCTTGATCTCCCATTGTTCCTATAGTATTTTTTCCATTTAGTGGTTTTTAGATTTGTCTTGATTCCCAGGTTGAAGAATGTCTATTGGTTTGGGATTTTAGTTTATTCTATTGAAATCCCAATATAGAATAATAGAACATAAAATAATAATAGAAATAAAACACAAACAAAAAGTTACACTATTGCCTGATTACAACATTTTTGAGGAAAAAAATGAAAGTAGTCAGATCATTGGAGATTATATTAACTTGCACTAATTCAAGACCTAGTCATCTTTGTGTCTTTTTTGCTTTATTTTTTTTTTTTCCTTAAAAAAATCTATCCTTTTCCCCCAAGAGCAGAAAGAGACCGAAATTCCACAAGGCAGTATATTCCATAGCAGAGACCAGGGAGATACACTCTAAACCACTTACATGCTTTATTTTTTGAAAAAGACTTATTCTTTATCGAATAACTATAATGTAGCATAATATACAAGATCATAACATGAAGAGGCATCAACCATCCTCATAACACATAAAATAGAAATTATGGGAGGTTATTGAAATTGCCATAGAGCAGATACACCTTTTTATGAACGGCATAGCCATTTACTCTGAAAGAAATGTCTACCTACTTGAACTGACATGATGAGGTAACACGCCAGACTGTTTTGTTACAACTTTTACCAGAAATAAAGAAGCACATTGGTTTTGAAATGTCTTAATTGTGGGATTCATTAATGTTAATGCTCAAAGCAATCTTAGCCTGCCTGTCTCTATCTACAAAGTAAGAATTTATCTCTGTTTTTTGAGGGGGAAGGAGGAAGGAACAGAAAGAGCAGTGTAAGGGCATAAGATAAATGTTCCCAGTAACTGGGTTAAAATAAATGAGTACCAAAAAAGAGAAGGGGACAACTATGTATCAGATGTTCATCTGCCATCAAATGATGCAGTGTCACCAAGAGCAGGGTACCAACAGCAGCACAAATGACAGGTTTACCTTCAGACCAGCTGCAGTAAGCGGCTGCAACATATGATATAGAAAAACAATGAAACATTCTTGAGTCATTTTAATACAAGAATAAAGAAAGAGCAAATGGAGCCAGAGCCGTGTCTCTTTGTTGGTGGAGTAGTCACTTGTCTAGTAAAGCCAAGACCTCCAGTAAGGGCAATTACAGATGTGTCATTTGATGTGAAGAAGATGTTCTATTGTATTGAAAACTGGGAGGAAAAAAGATATTCCAAGAAACTGTAGTTCCATTGGTCTGATCCCAGCTGTGTATAGAGGTTTAGAACAGGAGGATAGAGGAAAAGAACAAAAAAAGACCTGGATTTAAGTAGAAATCAGGGCAACACACAACCTAGGTTTGCTAAAAGTTGGTCATACTAACCAAATATAATATTTCTTTTTTTGTAAAACAAACATTCCCCTATACAAGGAAAAATCATATCTTCTAGTTTTCCTTCTTCACTAAAACATTTGATGACATGAAGATTTCTGTTAAAAAGAGGAAGATAGTGTTGAAAAATGAGGGAAGAACTGGATAAAAGAGAATATTAAATGGGGAAGGGTTGGACTAGAAGTAGGCTCCTAGCCAAGTTACCTAAGGACTGTTCTTAGGCTCAATTTTGTGTAATATTTTCATTAGGGACTTTGGTGCTGCAGGAATTTGCTGATAGTACAAAATTTGGAGATAACAGTACAGTGGAGCATTGGGATATTGTCCAAATGAACTCAATGACCTTCAAGGGAAAGCAATAGAAATGGAATGAAATTCAGGCTAACAAAGGGCAAGTTCATACATTTTGGGACTAATCATAAGATTTTTCTCATTTAGGCTGGGAACTCTGCAGTGGACAAAAACAGAGGAGGAAAAGCAAATGGATTAGTTGAGCAGAGGATGACTGTGAGCCCTCATCTTGCAGTACTTCAGAAAAGAAAAACAGGAGCCTTCAGCTTATCAAGATAAATAATATCCAATGGAGACAGAAAAATCTGAATTCTATGGCACAAGGCAGTGACACAAAGCAAATCATTGCAGAGTACAAAGCGATGGTGCGACTTTATCTGGAATAACATGCTGAGCTCTGGTTGCTCCTAGAGGAGAAAGCACAAGGGCTGTAACAGCTGTGGGTAAGGTCTACCAGGAGGATAAGTTAGGGAAAACCGACACAGGCTGGTTTGGCAGCCACAGCGGAGGCTGAGGAAGGCCTGTGTACATGGAAGGAGTTCAGGGAAACTTGTTCAGGTTGGACTTGCCCTGTGTGAAGGGCACATGGACCAGAGTTGTTGAAGTTAACGGCTTTTTCTATCCATCTGAGTGAGTATATGCTGCCTCGCACCTGTGTAGCAGATCCAATGGACAGCAGTAGTGGGAGACACAGACCCTACTGGGCCCGGTGAGGCTGGGGTGTGCTCTCCGCTTTCCTCTGATCTGAGTTGGGTAATTCTCCCATCTGGACAAGTAGGGTACTGCGAGCACAGTGTGCACCAGGAGACAGTGTCTGTGCCAACTGCGGCACTGAGTGAGTGGTGTTAGGCTTGGATCTGCTCCTATAATATGGCTTTCCCACTGCTGGTTTTTTTTTCCAGTGGTTTACGCTATTAACATTCATTGTTGTGGGCCAGTCATGGTTCTGCTCTAAACTTCTCCTGCCTCCAACATGATGAGTCTCTGGGTGCATGTTGGACCCAACATCATATTTCTGGTCAACTGCTAAACTATGTCTGGACTCATGCACCATATATGAATTTTTATATACCTGTAGAAAGCTTGATTTTGTGTTTAACTACGCTTTTGAACATCATGAGTTAGCTCTGTCTTGTGTTATCTGGCACCTCTTAAGGTGTCACGCCACTATGTCAAAGGTTTCAGACAGGGACAACAGAATTTCAGTCTAAGTCATCTCTACTGCTAAAAATTAATTAAACATTATCAAATTAGTCATAGCTTGATGACTATCAGCCTCTTGGTATAATTAAGATACAAGAATTATACAAAAGTTTCCACCTACTGGGTAGGCAAAATCTATTGCCATTTGATCTTTTTCTGGATTAATCTTTTATGCTTAATAATAATAGGATAGAATGCAGTGAAGAGAAGTGTAAAGCATGGCACATACGAGAAATTCAGTTGCACAAACACAAAACAGGGACTATCTAGCTCACCAACAGGACTTCTAGAAAACATATAATATGGGGTTATATAACAGGGTTCAGCAATACAAGCTCTAGGAAAAAAAATCATATTCTCTTCGTGAACAGCAGCTTGATGCAGAAGACGGGCAGGATAACTATGAGTTTTCCTCTGGCTCTTGGAAGGCTTCAGATTATAGAAAAAATATTGTAAGACAGTTTAAGTTGAAATAGGCCTCTGGAGGTGATGTCCTGTATTAAGTTTTTGGTACCAGATATTATGAATCATGCAACAGGAACAAGTTCTGGAGGAGAACTGCCCCACAGATGAAGTAAGAAAGAACTGCGAAGAAAGGTTCAAAATTTGGGTTTGTTCTGTCTGGAAAAGAAGAGACTGAAGGGGAGGCATTATTCAAGATTTTGAAAATAAATGGATTGTTATAAAACTGATTTTTGTTATGTTGATGTATATATATTGATTGTTGTCCACAGACTGTTGGACAAGAAGTAGTTGACTGAAATATCAGAAGGGAGATTAGAGATGTATGTTAAGCTATGAATAAAGAATATATTATTAGGCAAACAGATTTCCAGTGTAGTCTCGGTAAAACATGTCCTGCCTCAAAGTAAGGAAGAAGGAGTTCTACCCAGAGAATTTTAGGATTCAGAGCAATTTACAAAAATGGAGGATATGACCAATAAAGTAGTGAGACTGACATATCTACTGAAAATGTTATACAGCCCTAGGAAACTGGGATGATTTCACTGCTTTCAAATGCAATGGGATTCACAAAGCCTGGCAGGGACTCCTATCATGAAGGATTTTGTGGTTTTTTTTCTCCTGGAAAACTGTGTGTGTCCTTTCTGTTGTTCATTAGGGAGGCAGCTTGGTGGTCTAATGTGTGAAACAAACACACAGACAGAGATGAAGTGTAAAAATCTATTTCCAAAGCTGAGGAGTATCTCACTGATTATCAAGTACTGTGTGTTAGCTAAATTAGGATGAACTACAGCTGCAAATAGTTCAGGAAGGATAATTGTCTGATGAAATCAACAGAAGTTCCCACCTTAGGTAACCCTGTTTCTAACAACTTGGTCTTTCAGACTGCTGTAAATCCTTGGTGAAAGTCAAGGAAATGAAAACACCATGCACAAGCAGTGTATGCCTTACTAGGTCACTGAATCAAGTGTTAGAGCTGTTACAAAAGATTCCATAACTTAAAGAAAATGCCACTGTCATGATTGTTTGCTTTATTCTTGGAGGACTTGTCTTCCCTAGAAATCTCTTACAAATTCATCACATCTAACTACATATGGAAAAAGTCATAAACAAAGCATTTTTTCCACCAGAAGAAACTCCTTTTTAATTTGGGAAAGACAAGTTAACAGGTATGACATCTAACTGGTTGAGGAAACTCTGACGATGGCATCTTCCTTATGGCAGAAGTTTTTTCTAATGGGCCTAGAAGATGCCTTACAATTAACTTGAGACAAATCACTAACTCCTACAGACTGCTTCCCACACATCCATCTGTTTTTCCAGGTGAAGGTGCAAAGGATTTTTTTTGCTGATGTTTTCTTTTTCTTCTGTGTAGGTCTATATTTGCTATCTACAGTGCTTAATTCACTTGGGAAATTTGTACAGTAAGTCAAATCACACCCCAAGCTTACAAATGGCTACTGTTGCTCTGGCAGAGCCAGATACGCAGTGCCTGCTTCTCTATTTATTGTAGCACCTTGTGACACACAAAGCCAGAGCGAGGGGGTTTGACCGCATACAGATTAGGTTTTCTTCCATTTTTCTGGAAATGTCTGAGGGGAAAGTGTGTGTCAGTGTTTGCACAAATGTTTAGAGATGGTTGATTCAGATTCATCCCAGCGCGTCAGGGCATATGGAGCAGGGTGGGAGGGTGACGGCAGTGCCTTTCGGAGTGACTCCCAAACAACACAACTAGCTTTCCAGACCAGCCGGCAAGTGCTGACGAACCCTGAAGGCGACCTAATGATTTTTGTTCGGGAAAGGGGCTGGCGAATGATGGATTTGAAACTGGACCTCCCATCTGTTCCCGATTCATCTTCCACTGAAGCTAAAGAATGAGAATAAGCAACCAGGCAAAAGCTTCCTCCAGCTGTCTGGGGATCATGTCACCAAGTCAGACAGCAGTAATTTAACTTTCCTCTCTCGTAAGACCAGTATATACTGGCAGAAATTTATTGTTTCTTCATTACTAAGGATTTACTGGATGCTTCGTTGTTCTTGGGGGGAAGGCAATATTTCCTGCTTTGTAAATGTGACCTTTCCTTTCTGGGTATTTTTTAGCCAGCTATATTTTGCTTGTATGAGATAAATGTGTGGAGCATTACAGAGAGGACAAAGTCCCAGTGGAGGATTAGTAAGGATTGTCCTGCCTGGTTAGGAATACTTAGCTGTGTTATTATCTAAATCTTCATATAGAATACTTTCACAGGGCTGTGATATAGCACCAAATGGCTGTAGAAAATCACCAGATTGAATTGGGGGGAGGGAGAGTGTGGTGGGTTGACCCTGGCTGGACACCAGGTGCCCACCAAAGCTGCTCAATCACTCCCCTCCTCAGCTGGACAGGGGAGAGAAAATATAACAAAAGGCTCCTGGGTTCAGATAAGGACAGGGAGAGATCACTCACCAATTACTGTCACGGGCAAAACAGACTCGACTTGGGGAAGTCAGTTTAATATATTGCAAATCAAATCAGAGTAGGGTAATGAGAGAAAAAAACCAAACCTTAAAACACCTTCCCCTTCTTCCTGGGCTCAACTCCACTCCTGATTTCTCTACCTCCCCCCCCCAGTGGCACAGGGGGACGGGGAATGGGGGTTGGGGTCAGTCCATCACACGTTGTCTCTGCCGCTCCTTCCTCCTCAGGGGGAGGACTCCTCACTCGTCCCCTGCTCCAGCGTGGGGTCCCTCCCACGGGAGACAGTCCTCCGCAAACTTATCCAAAGTGAGTCCTTGCCATGGGAGACAGTTCTTCACAAACTGCTCCGGCATGGGGTCCCTTCCATGGGGTGCAGTCCTTCAGGCACAGACTGCTCCAGCGTGGGTCCCCCGCGGGATCACAAGTCCTGCCAGAAAACCTGCTCCAACGTGGGCTCCTCTCTCCACGGGACCACAGGTCCTGCCAGGAGCCTGCTCCAGCGTGGGCTTCCCACAGGGTCACAGCCTCCTTCGGGCATCCATCTGCTCCAGCATGGGGTACTCCACCGGCTGCAGGTGGAGATCTGCTCCACTGTGGACCTCCATGGCTGCAGGGGGACAGCCTGCCTCACCATGGTCTTCCTCACAGGCTGCAGGAGAATCTCTGCTCCAGTGCCTGGAGCATGTCCTCCCCCTCCTTTGCTGACCTTGGGGTCTGCAAAGTTGGTTCTCTTACATGTTCTCACCACTCTCTCCCGACTGCAGTTTCTGGTCCACAGCAACTTTTTCCCCTTCTTAAATACATTATTCCAGAGGCACTACCACCATTGTTGATGGGCTTGGTCTTGGCCAGTGGCAGGTCCATCTTGGAGCTGGCTGGCATTGGCTCTGTCGGACATAAGGGAAGCTTCTATAGCATCTTCTCACAGAAGCCACCTCTGTAGCCTCCCTCCCACCCCAAAACCTTGTCATGCAAACCCAATACAGAAGGTTGGAAAGCAATTAATTTTAGGAAAAAAATAGACCAGACCCTTAATGATTAAATTTGTGATGCTTGCTTAGAGATAATGACACTTATATCCACAGAAGTTCTGGCCACAGCAACTGCAGCCGGGGACCTGGGGCTGCAGGAACACAGACCCCAGGATGACATGGAGTGTGTACCAAAGACCAGTTTGTTTTCAAGCGATGTGAGCACTTTTTGTTTTGCAAAAGGGCAAATCTGCTGTAGATTAGCTCTAATTAGCCTCCTGTCTCTGTGGTTGCAACTGAATGATGTGGGGGTTTTATGCTGTAAATCTCTTTCTAGTCTGTAAAAAGTCTGTCATTTATTTTCAAAGCAGCTGTGCTTTTCTGATAGAGAGAGAGACATCTGTTCTGGTTATTGTATCAGTCTAACACATTCACGATGGCTTTCCCACCATCTCACTTTGCTATGCTATCACCTCCTTTCCTCATGAGACGAAGCAGGAGGGAAAGCATCTTTGATCTTTGGAACCCGTTAAGGTTAGGGATGTTACATGCATGTTGGCTATCTGAATTAGCTGAAAATACAAACCATCATTTTATGAAACATTTTAGAATAACAGCTCTATTCCCTGGAAACAAACAGACTCCCTACGACATGCAAAGAAGCATACTAGGAAAAAATTTCCAAATGATACTTACATAAAGTGAACAAGTTACTTATTGGAAAGTTGCTCTCACAGAGTACCTGCTAGTGGTTCCCAATCAAATTGGTTACATTGGGTGCACAGAGAGCTTCCTTAGGACTGGTACTACTCATTATTTTATTAATAATTTATTAATAAATTAAAATTAATAATTATTTTATTAGAATCTTCTGTGATGTAGGCAGTATAGCTTACTGATGGTACGAAACTCAGAGAGTCTGCAGATGCCACAGACACTGAGAAGAATTCAAAATGAACTTCATAAATCACAGGAACTGTGTGCAAGAAAAAAGTCTGTGATTCAGTAAGAGCAAATGCAAAGTATCACATAGAAGTTGAGGATTACCTGGCTCAGCAGGCTTTCTGCAGGAGTGGATCTAAGGCTTCTATGACGTTACAAAGAAGCAAGAACCAGGAATATCACACCGGTGCAGAAACCTCAGAGAGCTTTTACCTAAATGTAAAGGAAGGAGTGTTGTGGATTAAAAAAAACCTCAGCTGCAATGCTTCCTTTGCTTATGGGCTCCACACTTTGAGAAAAATGAGGGAAAACTGAAAACAGTCTTACAGGTGGCCACAGAAGTGATCCCAGCATCTAAAAAGAGCCAGACATATGGATCTTCACTGTAGTTTGTAAAGAAGAGGTTAGAAAAAATGTCAGAATAGATGTAAACATGGTAATTTTCCAATACGATCAGGGAATAGACCAAGTGATATCTCAAAGTCACGTCCAGCCATATTGCTTCGAGGTCAATGATTTTCTAATTTTTTTTCTATTGTAAGCTGAACTTTCCCCACCTTAAAAAAAAATCAGGATTAATTTTTTGTACCTTAATTTAGAGTAAAAAAAAATGTGGCTTTCTGTGAATGAAAATTAGCTAACAAACCTAAAAGCTATTTTATCTGAAAACTGGAAGAAATCCATACAGCATTTTAGAAAGTATCTGTATCATTGATAAAATTACACAGGATGAGAGTGCCTAATACCCAAACTTCAGGAATTAAAATGTCAAACCACATCCAATTTGCATGTTATTTGTAGCACAATAATACCAAGAAAATGAAGAAAAATCATGGCAGTAAAGCACAAGGTACTGTACAAACCAGGTTTGAATGAACCCTGTTGGCCATAGAAAGAGGGAAGTCCAGTGTGATGGAGGATAAACGATGATCCTTAGAGCAGCAAGCTCAGCAGCGCACAAAATGGAGTGGAGTGGGCTGTCCCTCTGCTCTCCTTGCTGGAGGCGTCCATTTAGACTTTGCATTTAGAGCAACGTCTGCAGGTGAAGCTGCTGTGGTGCAGACTATCAGTCACACCCCAAAGCTGCTTCAAATATTCAGCACAGTCTTAGCTTTTGGGGCTTTCTAATGTCTTGCTACGCTCTTGGAGAAAGATGATAAGAGAAATTAACTCCCAGCCTATTGCTTGAACCTCCATTTTTTATTAAATAACCTTTTTGCTGTCTATAGCTGCTCTTCCTGCCTTTATCTATTGAGGCTCGGTATGGTTGTGATGCTGAGAAAATTTTGCGCCAGCCAACGCAGGAATCACTTCACTCCTTTCATTACCGACACAGCAGCATCTATTTTTCAGACATGACGCCAAAAGAGAAATGTACTTCTCTACTTAGGTATCCTACAGCACCAAGATCAATTATACAAAATCCATGCTCTTGGGCTTTAAAGACTGTAGATAGTGGGGATTTTGGAAATTAGATTGAAGTAGTTAAGTGTTGCAAATTTTCCCTCTTGAGCGGCTGTGGCTTGATACGGCTGCTTAAAGGATTCTTTGGCAAATGGATTGCATTTCCTAGTGGGATTTGTGCTGTGAATAAATAAATTTCTATAATCAACTACTGATACTTCTGCAGTCTTCATAGCCTGCCTTTCAACTAAATGCACATGTGTATAAAAATTTCTGTCCATTTAAAATCAAGTAAGGCATCGAACCGGAATGAAAACCCCACACCTAGCAAAAAAATCCATCAATTTTTTACTTTGCTTTGTAAATTTGTGAATTTTGTTAGTGCCTTGGCCTATTTAATGCTAAGTAGGTGTCAATCAAATGCAGAGCTTACTTGCCAGTGGGAGTGCTCTGGAAATGAGAGGTAGCATCTTGGAACATCTTGCATTTAAAGAGTGATATCCCCTCAGCCTTCCAAAGATGTCTAATTTCCTTTTAAAGTGATTCTGTCACAAATGCAAACAGCTCTCTTGTTTCAAACAGAAGCAGAACTAGGGAATGCCAGCCTGGAGGAAAGGGAACTTGAGGGAAGAAACTCCCCAGGTTAGACAATGAAAGATCTTTAGACATTATATTTACGTTTATGTTGATAGTCAAGCTTCCAGAATACTGATAGATTTGGCTGCAGTTTTGGCATGTCTTTCAGGGGGTTTTTTTTGTTTTGTTTTCTCTGACCTTTGGAAGGTCTTGACACTTTATATGCACCCTAATAAAAAGGAACTGAAAATCTGGTGGCTTATTTGGTCCTAAAATGGAAAGAAAACTCTTCTGAAAATATTGTTTTCATAGTAGCAGCTGGTATCAGGCACAGGGCTGGGGAATGTCCATAGTTAGAGTTTTGAGTCTTAATAGCTTCTGACATAAATAGGACTAACTGTGAGAAATAATTCCACAGTTTGCATGTTGTACACAGTTGATGATGCACAACATTGTGACTGCACCACTGTTCTCCCTTAAATAACCTCCTTACTGCTCTTTGAGTCTTAGCCTAGTGATGCCAGCACTTCTGTCAACTTGGGGAGTTCAGTGCTTGCCAATGTGAGAATTATCTGTGAGCTCATTAGTGCTAGCTCTCTGAACATCTTGCTCTTGAACTGTCAGCTGTTATAGGATCTGATCTATTTTCCTGACAAAGTTGGAGTAAATAAATAAATACCCCACCCCTGGCAAATACGTGCTCACAATTGACATCTACCATTTTCCATAGAAATTTTTGTTCTTTCAGTTGTTCACTTTTCTTGTTCTCCATCCTCTTCCCAATCCCTCCAAATATTAACTTAACTTAGAAATGGAGCTTTACAGAAACATTTTAGTAAAGTATCTCCTCTTTGGAGAAGTGAATGTTATTTTCTCCTCCTTTCAGAAAATAAAGTATCCATTTTCAGTTGTAATGCTGTGCTATGGCCACATGCACCAGGTGGTGCTGAAACTTCCAAGCTTAAAATAAAATAAAATAAAATAAAATAAAATAAAATAAAGTAAGGGACACAGACTGGTCTGCCAGTGCAGAGCCCAAGAACAAGGTTGGGATTCAGTCCTAGTCCTGGCAAATAGACTGTTGCCATTTCTGATGGGAACAGGATCAAGATGGAATATAAAGGGTTTTCATTCCATTGGAAAGGAATATAACTGTATGAAGATGGGAACTTAATTCTCTTCTGACTTATCTCCACTGACTTTGGGTTGGTAGGCTAGCTTTGTCTTGCTTTTGCCTCTGTTTTTGCAGCAAAGATCTCATTCTAAGCCCCTCCATGTAACCATACTACTTCTGTTTCCTCAAATGGTCTATTACATTAGTAGAAGATAACTACTCCTTTTTCATTAACTCACTTAATACTGCACTTGATTAAACACGAAGTGCCTGGAGCTTACACACACACACATGTGTATATATAATCAGCCTGAGAAACCTGATCTTCACACATTTTCTATTTGTTTGACTTTCATTGACTGAGGCTAAGGCATTTTAAAAGGCAGGGAATTGTCAGTTGTCACTACTCTGCCACAGTAATTTAGAAGCTAGGTAGCAGAGCTCAGGATCCCAATTGTGGTGATATCAAAGCTGTGTTGCTGATTCCTAGGGTAAGCTTTTAATGGAGAAATGGTAGGAGAACAGCCTCCTCTGCAACAGAAGTTGCAGATAAGACAGAAGAGTTTGAGCAAGCAAAGGAGTATCTCAGTTCACTGTCTGAACCCCCTGACAAGGGGAGTTACTCCCTTCCCTTTGCATCCCTTCTATTGATAAAACCCCTTAATGTCTCTTCTCTGTCACTTTCCACAGAAAAAGCTCAAAGTTTTTGCGTACTTTTATTCTAGTCCTTGCTTACATCTTCATATGGGTGTCATCTTTAATGGAGCCAGCTCTCATAACACTATCACAAGCCTGTGCAATTTTGAGTTTGTCTTAAATCCTCAGCTGGAGTCCGAGGTTGTGGGACCAATTTTAGTTGTACAAAATGAGAGTTTCTAGCTCTACTCACACTTTAGACTTTGTGCAAAGACCACATCACTTTCCAGAGCTCAAACAACCCGGACATGATCGGACTTCCCACAATTCCTTTGGAAGATGGCAATAAGGTAGCTTGGCAAAGGCAAGTTCAAAAGGAGATGGCTGTTTTCATACAGAAGATGAACTGAGAGGACTAATTCCTATGCATTATGACAGAAGCTTCCTCTGTCCTTTATCTGCTTATGAGGATCTTTCATCAAGTCTGGGAAGCAGGTGAATGGTACTGCCTAATAAGTAGAAATGGTCTAAAAGCAGAGTTTCAAATACCTGAGACAACCTTTGACGTGTTGTATAGCCTGATAACTCACCAGCCCACCTTTCCTTTGCATAACAAGAGGACCTGGGGT